>NC_044031.1:114385035-115001063 GCF_901765095.1 Microcaecilia unicolor | reverse complement strand
CACCGAACTGCCCTCCCCCATATAAAGGGTAGGCAATTTTAAGACAGTTAATTTACGTGAGAAACAAAATTATTATTTTTTTAATTTTATTTTTATAATTTCAAAATTTTACATTACAAGATAATCTTGCTTCAGAAAAACAGACAAGAAAATATTTTGTAGAATTACATCTTCCACTTGAATACAGTAATACAAGATTCCAATAATTGTCTTTTTATATCACAAAAAAACTTTGAAGAGGGGCATGCATAAGAATAATGGGTTAAATCTAAAAAAAAAGAAAAGTTATAACAGATTAGATAGGCTTAGCACGATCTTTCCATCGATCGATTCTATAACTCAATCAGTTAGGGGATAACCAAAGGAATTTATACTTTCCTAGAATCAAGAAAAACTCTTAACTGCTCTGGCTGAATGAAATATATTTTAAATCTTGATATTTGATAGTACATTTACTAGGATAATTCAAAAGAAAGGGGCACCTAAATATTGTGTCTCCTTTCTCATACTCAAAAACAACTTTCTAACTTCTTGTGTCTGTTTTGTAACATCTTGAAAAATGCGTACAATTTTACCACAGAATATTCATTCATTTTACGAAAGTATATTCTTTTAACAGCATCCACATCCTGCTGAAAAACAAATTGAACCACTAGAGTCATTCTTTCTGATTTTTCGGATAAAGTAGTTTCAAGCAGGTCGGATACATTAGAACTGTTTGCGCCTCATTGGTTGTAGATATACCAGAAGGTTTATTCTTTATATAGTAGATTTTATTTATTGGAGGTAACAAGTCTGAGGAAAATTGTAAACTTCAACCAAGTATTTTTTGAATGCATCCAGAGGTGGAATTCCATTTTCTCTCGGGAAATTCAATATGCGCAAATTTAATCTCCGGTTATAATTTTCATTTGGTTAATCTTTCTAGGTATATAGTTTTATCTTTTATTAACTCTGAGGATAAATCTTGTAGCTTCTTCACGTCCTGATTAAGCTTCGTTGTTTGAGTAGTAAATTCCTTTTTATATCAGCCAAAGACACAGAAAAATTGTTCATAGTACTCACTAGAGAGGAAAGTTCCTTTGTGGATTTCTCAACGTAACCGCAACTGTTGGAGAACTATCCAGACGTTTTCCAACGACACCATCCCTAGGAGCAGTTCTTATTTGCTTCCAGTCAATGCTCGGGCCCACTGGCCTTTGCATCTCTTCAGGTTGCGCCTTACCAGCGCCTTCGAAACAAGGCCCCCGCAATAACCACTTCGGTCTCCAGCATACATATCAGTTCAGTTGGAAGTAGCAGATAAATGGAACTAGATTTTGGAACTACTAGTGTGTATGATATATTTACATACACTTTGATAGGTTTATACCCCTTAGCAGCCTGAGGGTGAAACGTGGCCACGTCGGGTATTGTTCCAATAAATACATTTGATTCCATAGCTTAGAAGATACACTTTTTCCAAGCGCCGATTTCTGAGCGGTGCAGAGCTCGCTCAGCTACGTGCCGCCATCTTGACACGCCCCCGGTGAAACAAACTTATTTTTTACCTTTGGAAATCACTTTGAATATTGTTCTTTTAAGATTTCTGTTGAAGCATATGATCCCATCTACAATTCTTCAAAGGAAAAAAAGGGCAAAGGGTCTGCAAAATTGAAAACAAATCAGTTCTTCTTCGATTCTGAAACAGTGTTAGTTTTAGGCCAAAATTACACATTTGGGGCTAGAGAAAAAACTCATAAAATTATGTGTGCATTAGCATATGCTAATGCTGCACATCCTATTTTATACCTTTGGGCCACGTGGCACTTATCGCCACATGGCCCAAAGGTAAAGCAAAAGGGCCCCTACAAAATGTGCAAGTACTGCTGCATGAATAACAGGTATAACTTATAAAGCTGTACTTCAGTTTTTCAGCAATACCTCTAAATATAAACAATTCCCCTGAACAGAGTCTAATTTATGTGGCTGTCTTAACTTTAGGAAGAAACAAGGAGTGGGAATGGAGTTAGGCTCTTCCAAAAAAGACCAGAAACGCTGGATATAGATAGAAAACTTTAATAAAGGATGACTCAACAAAGTACCATGTTTCAGCACGTAGGGTGCCCTCTTCAGGAGTCTGCACAGATACAAATAAAAGCATATTAACAAATCATATTAAAAAAACATATACAAATGTATAATTTATGTGCACATTAATCTAAACATGAACATTAAAAATACGATAGAGAACAAAAATTGGAAAAACACACAGACAAACAATTAAAATTAGAAATTGAAAATCAAGTATTGAGAGAATCTAAATATAATGATTAAAGATTAAATATTCATATGGGAAAGGGTTAAAACATAACTATAAAATATTCATATGTGAAAGGAATTATGTGGAGGGATCACATGGAGGACAAACGGATGTACAACATTGTCAATATGGGGTCCATAAACTTACATTAGGTTGAACAATATATTAAACATTGTTAGAAATGTATTAAAGCCCTTTCTTGATGAAACATAAAGCCATTTCCTGTGGTTGGATTAGAGAATGATACATCATTATAGAGAAGAATGGTCCTTTATTAGGGAGATATCAAGCTGGTAAAACCAGTGATTCTAGATATCATTCTCTTGTTGGGACCACACCATATATATTAAAAAAACTATAGGTGGGATTCAATGAAAACACCTGTGGATCTGTCGACATGATACATAAACCAACCTTGTTGTTTGTGCCTGAAAATCTGGATACACAATTTGTGAACTCTAAAAGGAAGTGGTCTGGGGAGAGAGAAAAATAGATACAGAATAAATGCACTGAATTTAAGATGGACAATGAAGAGATAAAAGATCTCGTAGTGTAAAAGCGATATGACTCGAGTGTAAAAACTGCATGTAGACTGGAAAAAAGAGTATGTATAAAAGGAAAAAAAGATGAATGGGAACATAGCTTGGGAGACAAGTAAAATGGATGGTCGAGTGCATACTGAAAAGTATTGTGAAATGCTCTACTTTTCTAGGTTAATGGGAGCAAGTAGTTTTAGGTACTAGCTATATAAAAAAATGAAAGAACCTAAAGAATTGTGCCATAAGGTAATAAATGTGGGAGTGCATCCCGCCCACTGCAGTTTAGGGAAGTGCCAGTTAAAATGTAGGACGTGTGAAACACCAAAAGAAGATTGACTATATCTTGGGAAAGTGCCAGAGGAAAACATAAATTGTGTGGAACGCCAAACGTGGAATAGACCACATATAGGTCAATGGGAATGATACATGTTATGCATAGAGTGTCTAGGATCATAAAATGAATAAGACATTGAAAAAGTGAGCATTCAAACTGTATTGATAAAGTACCAATTTAACAATGGTATATTTTGGGGCCCTTTTACTAAAGCACAGTAAAATTTGCATTTATCACAGCTTAACCTGGGATTTTACTGATAGCTGCAAATTTTACATGACATTTTTGGGGGGTGATCCCACTATTTTTTTTTTATGGCAGGCAGTGCTTTAATGTTCCCATTAGTGTGTGGTACCTGATGAGAGTTAACACAGGATCACTTACTGTCTCCTATTCACTAGATGGTAACTGTGCTGTGTTAACAGTGCATTAGCCAGTTATCATGTGGTAAGTGCAATGTGCTACCTGGATAACTCTTTCATTCCCAATCCCCACACATACCATGCTCCTAACTGAAAAAAAAATGGTAATGAACAGTTTAACATGTGGTAACAGCAAAACCATTAACATGGTTACATGGTAGTTTGTTTCCCCACATTAACCACACGTGTATTTCTCTATGGATCTACTATAAACAATTATATCAGGGGAAGAGAATAAAAAAAATGTAATTTAAATACATCCAACCAAAAAATGATTCTCACATTATTCTGTTAAGCATATTCATATCTAGCAAAAAGAAGGAGGAAAAAGCCTCAAAAAGCTCCAGACAGAAAACATCTATAGAGCTAGCACACACTTCATCATTGGCAAAAAACTTCCTTCCTATAACAAATTTTTGATACAAGATATTTAAATCACTTATCTCAAGAGAGAAACTCTTGTTTTCTTCTCATCAGTGCATGTGCTGCCAGTCCACAACAGACGGCGGCCAGTGTTTCACTATGAAGCTGCTTCAGGGCTTGTGGATTGCATTAAAACAGCACAACGCTCCATGACTAGGACGACTGCACTGATGAAAAGAAAACAAGAATTTCTCTTTTGAGAAAGTAGATGACCTCAAAACCACTCCCGCAGAAATAACCTGAGATTAGTTGGCCTACCTGAATCTGTGCCAGAAGCTGAACTAAGACGTTTCTTGAAAGCTTGGTTCCCCAGGACTTTACAACTTCAAACCATGGCAGGTCCCTTAAATATTGACTACACATGATCCTTGCTTAATTTAAATGCAAGGGTGCGGGTGACTTACAGGCTTATTTTCGAAAGAGTAGGGCGCCCCATCTTCTGACATAAATCAGAAGATGGGCGCCCTTTTCTCAAGGTCACCCAAATTGGCATAATCGAAAGCCGATTTTGGGCATCCTCAACTACTTCCCATCGCAGGGACGGCCAAAGTTCATGGGGGCGTGTCGGCATTGTAGTGAAGGCGGGACTAGGGCATGAATAAGAGATGGGCGTCCTCAGCCGATAATGGAAAAAAGAAGGGCGTCCCTGACGAGCAATTGGCCAACTTTACTTGGTCCATTTTTTCTTGCGACCAAGCCGTGAAAAGGTGCCCCGAACTGACCAGATGACCACCGGAGGGTATCGGGGATGACCTCCCCTTACTCCCCCCAGTGGTCACCAACCCCCTCCCACCCTAAAAAAAAACTTAATTTTTTTTTGCCAGCCTCTATGCCAGCCTCAAATGTCATACCCACCTCCATGACAGCAGTATGTAGGTCCCTGGTGCAGTTTTAATGGGTGCAGTGCATTTCAGGCAGGCGGACCCAGCCCCATCCCCCCACACCTGTTACACTTGTGGTGGTAAATGTGAGCCCTCCAAAACTCACCCGAAACCCACTGTACCCACATGTAGGTGCCCCCCTTCACCCCTTAGGGCTATGGTAGTGGTATATAGTTGTGGGGAGTGGGTCTTGGGGGGGTTTGGGGGGCTCAGCACCCAAGGTAAGGGAGCTATGCACCTGGGAGCAATTTGTGAAGTCCACTGCAGTGCCCCCTAGGGTGCCCGGTTGGTGTCCTGTCATATCAGGGGGACCAGTGCACTACGAATTCTGGCTCCTACCATGACCAAAGGGCTTGGATTTGGTCGATTTTGAGATGGGCGTCCTCGGTTTCCATTATGGCTGAAAACCAGGGACGACCATCTCTAAGGTTGACCTAAATGTTGAGAATTGGGCGTCCCCAACCATATTATCGAAACAAAAAATGTTTGTCCATCTTGTTTCAATAATACAGGTTTCCCCACCCCTTCGCGGGGCCATCCTGCGAGGACGCCCTCATGAAAACTTGGGCGCCCCATTTGATTATGCCCTTCTTAGTGACATGATTATTTGTAAGTATGAGAAGGAAGCTAACATGGTTATAAGACAGCAAGAGCTTTACGATCTAAGGGCTAGGTTTATTAAAGAGCACTATGGGCTCGTTGACGTTTTTAATGCGTTTGCGTTAAACACTAACGAGCCCATAGAAATGTATAGGCGCCTTAGCGTTTAACGTGCCTTAAATTTACAGGCACATTAAAAATGCTAACGCAACTTAGTAAACATACCCCTAAGGGTTTCATGAAACCGCTGACATTAGAAACATGGTCAGTGTCGGGACCCGAAAAACATCTTAAAAACTAAGAGGTCCTTTTACCAAGCTGCGGGAAAAAAGGGCCCTGAGCTAGCAGTAGGGGCTGTTTTTTCCACATACCAGGGCCCTTTTTACCGCAGCGGGTAAAAAGACTACAGGCACATATGGCCATGCGGTAAGAGAACTTGTACTATATGGCCATGCAATGGGGAGCCCTTACCACCACCCATTGAGGTGGCAACAATGGCTCCCACGCTAACCCGGCGGTAAGATTACTACTGTGTCACCACCACACAAGTCATTTCCGGGGGGGGGGGGGGGGGGTCTTTTTCCCCTGGAAATGGCGCACTCAGGACGAGACTACCTTGTTTGGTGAGGTGATTAATTATATATTTGGTTAAAAAAAAAAACTGTGTGCAATGAGTATAAGATCAATTGAAGCATAATTAGACCGACTCTGGTCTGTACTATGTTCTTAAAAGAATATGAGCACACTTAAAAAATATTTATTGTACTGAATAAGTGAGAATTTCAATTATATATTATATATTGCTACTCTGTGGATTTCTATTTAAAGTGACATTTATCTATTTCCCAGAAGCATGTAATAACAATTTTACCTGTCAGTTTTTGTTTGTCTTTCTTTTCTAGTAGGATGAAAAAATGGTCAACTGTTGGTTATAGTAGATGTTAATGAGAGTAACTATCTTTCAGCTGCAAGCTGTATTACTGTTGAAGTGTATTACATTCCTTGTAGAAACATTATTGTAGTTTCTTTTTCAGCCATAATGATGCCTATGAGATTATGAAAAATACTGCTGTCCAATGTAATTGTAAGTTCATATAGGATTTCAGTTTTTAAAGCCTGATGGAAGGTGTATATCTAGTGGAGAGCCAGGAGAAATATCTTCTATTGAGACATCCCTCCTGCTTTTGGATATCAAGTGAAACAGATTCCTTAGACCAGTTGACTGGATTTGATACTGGCAACTATGACACTTGCAGTTTGTTGGTAGGATGGACTAGTTACTAAAGTTCGTTAAATAGTAATAGAATATGGTGCAGACCTTGATGTTAACTGAATAACTAGTACATAGCAATGTATGTGCGTTTTTTAAAAATTGATCAGATAAACTTGCATCTTAAAGGGGTCACTTGCCATCAGATTTTGGAGCTGCCAGGTCGGTTTGAAGTATGACAAACTCCATGTTTTGGGATATTTTATTTCATGGAGCTCTATAATGTGAAATTGTTTTTGCATACTATTAGATAGTATGTCTTGTTGTATCTTTAAATTTGAAGAACAAGGTATACACAATTACCTAAATCAGTGATTTTTAACCTTTTTCATCTTATGGCACACTTACAAGCACAACAATTATCAAGGCACACCACTGGAATCTAATCCATCCCCACTAAGATCCATCCCCACCAGTAATCTCCTCCATCCTCACCCATATCTGTAACCTTCAGAAGTAGTTATTCCATTTAATTATGCTACTAAAATACATTAGTCACAAAACAGAAGAAAAAACCTTGACAGATAGGATGCTCAGGCAAAAAACAGTAGAGGAGGAGAAATGAAATTAATTTTTCGCAGATGGTGTCCAAAAATGCTTTATTTCAATAGTCTTCAAGAACAACAAAGGAGACCCAACACGACTCGTGTTTCAGCCGTAATGACCTGCATCAGGGGTCTGGAGAGATTTCATATCATACATATTTCCAGAAAAGTCATCAAAGAAAATCTCCACTCGTATTTCTTAATGAAAGCACTTGGACAACAGAACACTGGCTAAAAACGCCGTATCCTTAAGTAAAGCCTCTGGCAGAGACCCATTTACAAAGTATGTGTTCTTCCCAGTTAATATTTCCAAACTAGTAAAGTACATTTACTTATTTGTCCCCACTCTGCCTGCCTTATATCATTGATTTGAGGAGGCAATTTATAGTTCCATCACTGTACTCTATATCATACTGATATAATACGAAGTCTGTCCTTGTACTTATCTGGAGCAAGTTCCCATAACGGGTGCAGTGCCAAAAAATCATCTTGGTATTTGTGCAGATGTAAATGTCCTCCTTAAATCCTCCAACTCCACCACCACAAATCAACTGTTATATATATATATATATATATATATATATATAGCTTTCCCATGTGTTTGACCTTCAGGCTTCTTCAGGGGGAGACTCAGGGGTCAATATTAGCAATGCATTTCACGAGACCAGAAGTGGCAAAGAAACAACAGTATAGACCATTTCATATGGCACAATTTTTAATTGAAACTGATTTAAATCAGGCTGGTAATTGATTTAGTATAAATTTTATAGTTTAATTTTGTTTGAAAGTCGGGTCAGTATTTTTGGTGAGCGACCTTGTAAATCTTGTGAGCGACCGCACCTAAAATGTATGAGCAATCGCTCACGCATTCTGCTTAGGAATGCCGTGAGTCTTGTGTGTTGCTCCTGACACACAGACACCCATTTCTCTCCTGTCCTGCTGCTGACCCTCCCCCCACCCTGGCAGTACACAAGTCCAGCACCCTCCTCCACATTTATCTTACCTTTATCTGGCTCTTCATAGGGTCTCTAGCAGCGATTCCCACATGCTACTTGCAACTGATGCCGAAGCCTTCCCGCTGCTATGTTATACCAAGGTGAAATAGGATAGGCAGGGGAGGAAAAAGCCATGCTGGGCAACAGACAGGAGTTAAAATTGTGATCATGATTAAAAAATGTAATCATAGTTACATTTTTTAAAAATTAATCGCATTAATAGTGCACAAAATGCCCCACCCCTATTAAAAATATGAGTAACAAACATAGGGGCCTTTTTACTAAAATGCATTCTGTTTTGGCTTGACACCATAAAATGCTCATTTTTATCCTGTGGCCAAGCCCAAAACTAACACTTCCCACAGGTACGTAGAGTTCATTGGGATGATAAAGGAGAGGGAAACTTTACAATCTCCTATTCCTGCACAAACTTTCCATGTTCAATTTCCACTCAGTGAAATGACCAACCAGCAGCAGGTGTTGTCTCCTCATATATCTTGAACAATGTGGGGATCACTTAACTCCTTTACCTATGTAACTTGGGTCTCACCCATGCGCTAGCTCTGGCCCTGGGCTACAAAGCAGATATCAGTTCCGTTTAGTTTCAGTTTCACATTCTGGGCCACTCTCGCCTCATTCATCCATTCCAGTTCGCCTGCAGTCAAGCTTGGGTGTGGGTCTATGGTCTGAATAGCTATCCGGGGGTTTGGAAGGTCAAATTCTCTCACCAGTTTTGGGTTCCATTCAGCTTCCTCAGTCAGTAACCACATAGCACTCCAAAGCTTTAATAACGAAACATAATTTTTATTTGCAAACTGCTGCAACAAGCAGACTTTAACTTTAACCTCATTTCCAGCACAGTCACACCAACCTTAATTTCCCGGGGGAACACCTTTGCCACTGTCCTTTTCAGGTGTATCTACAGGCAAATTCTCATTAAGGGTTTTTACATATGTATAGTTTCTCCTATCCATGCCTGTCCTGTACACAGATATTATCCTCAAAGGCTGCACTTCCCCTCTTAACACTGATTCACTTTTGTGGGCTCAGACACTCCCTTGATGTGACCCTTCTCCAGCGGTGACCCCACCTTTTGTCCACCCTGGTTCTGGGGTGAGCTCTGCCTAGCTCTGGTCCTCTGCTCCCAGGTTGGGCCGCCTTCTTCTACCCACCCTTTATCACACTGAGGGGCATAATCGAACGCGAACGCCTATCTCCATGTCCGAAAACGGGTACGTGAAGAGGCGGGACAGACCGTATTTTCGAAAAAATGGACGTTTTTCAGCTGGGCGTTTGTTTTTTTTTAGCGATAATGGAAACTAAAAACTAAAACGCCTAGCTAAAAAATGTCCTAATCCGAGCCATTTGGTCGTGGGAGGGCCACGATTCGTAGTACACTCGCCCCCCTGACATGCCAGGACAACAACTGGTCACCCTAGAGGTCAGTGCGGTGGACTTCAGACACCGCTCCCACATGCATAGCTCTCTTACCACGGGTGCTGAGCACCCAACCCCCCTCCCCCAAACCCACTACCCACAAATGTACAACACTACCATAGCTCTTAGGGGTGAAGGGTGGCACCTACATGTGGGTACAGTGGGTTTTGGAGGCCTCCCATTTACCAGCACAAGTGTTACGGTGGAGGGGATGGGCCTGGGGCCACCTGGCTGAAGTGCACTGCGGTACCCACTAAAAGTGCTCCAGGGACCTGCATACACGCAGGCCTCTAGGACTTGTTGCTGCTGTATAACATTGGCACACCAGTTGACACCTGAAGACTAATCTCTCACGTTGGGAGGAGGCCAGAGCCCAAGGATGGGGGCACATTTTGAGTGCTGCCCCATTACCTCCCCCCCCCCCCCCACCGCTATGCCTCACCTCACCTCCTTGCTGCTTCCCCTCACCGCCTTGTCGCTCCTCCTGCAAAAACAAATACCTTTGCTGGTGGGGGTCCCCAATCCCCGCCAGCCGAAGCCTTCTTCAGCAGCATGCACAGAAGGAGCAAGAGAAAAGAAGAGCAGTGCAGTGAAAGCGGCTGTGCCGGAGACCGACGCTGAAGGCTTCGGCTAGGCAGGGGTTGGGGTACTCCCGCCAACCAAACCAGGGGCACGGACGAAATTTCTGGGGCCCAGGCCCCCATGACCCCCTGTAGCTACGCCCCTGCTTCAGTGTAAGGGCACTATCACTCTGCATTCTGTTTCAAACTACTCCCCATGGTCTGGGCCTTCCTCCCACCCAGGGACCTCCCAGTGACTCTTAACAGGAACTCACACTCTCAGTAATCCCCATATATTGGGGGATTATATCTAGTTCACACCTCCGCTGCAAAATCATCTGGTAGGTGGCAATCACAGCCTGTATTTGTTTCCACATTATCTCTTACAGCCAGGCCCATCTCAGTTGCTTTCCCCACAGATATGTCAAAACAAAATACATTTATCAAGAAGAAAGTCATGCCGCTGGCATTTCAAGGTTTATTTAAAATGAGTTTCCATTGTTTTTTGTTTTTTGCTTCTTTTTTTTTTAACATTATGCCTTTCATTGACGTGGGAAAGGAGCTATCAGAATGAAACTTGTTTCTATTTTGGTTGCAAATATATTACTCCCATCTCTTGTGAACTTTCCTGGGAGAATGGTTTTACTACAGATAATCAAAGAATAAGCATACAGGTTGTATTAGAAGAGGTGAAAAATATAAATTAAAACTGACTGGTTGCCATGTTATTAGAAAGTGAAGCAACTTAAGAATGCCTCTGGCTGTTTCTTTAATTGTATTCAGTGAGCCAACCAACCTGAACAGAGAAATATTCTTAAGAAAAAATTTAGTAGTTTTGCTATGTAAATGGCACTAATATGGAAGCAAAGCTTGTTCTATTCAGGACATTTTCAACATTCACTTTAGGTCCACAGTTCAAAATAGGATGGATCCCTCCTTGTATAATAGAACAATAGTTCCTGCTTTCATTATAATTGCAGATGGAGACCAGTGTTATTTTCATCTTAAGGGCCCTGTTTACAAAGCCTGTTTACAAAGTTTGTTAACGTCTTTAATTCGTGTTAACAATGTATGCGCATTAACCGTGTATGTGCCTACAATATCCCTATAGGCGTCTACTTGCTAATTGTAGGCGCGTTAAAAATGTTAACGCGCCTTAGTAAACAGGGCCCTAAAGTGAGTGAAGGAAAGGATGAGAGCTAGCAATTGCTCTTAGTTTAACTGGGCATGTAATTTCCTTTGAGAATTCCAGTGGGTATGGATTTTTCTCCTATTATAACAGGCGATAGATGGAAGCCTATTTTATGCTTTGGAAATAGTAGAGCTGCTGCTGTGCTGCATCGATGTGTGTACTTGAAAATGCTTGTCAACTGGTATATAGTTCAGTCTTGCAAAGAAGATGCCTTGAGAAATAATTGCCTAGTAATTAATCAAGGTTTTAGTTTGAAAATTTGAGTCATTAGGGCTGTGTGCATGTGCATTCGGTTTGTTAGAGTGCTTTTAAAAATGTAGTGCATGCTAAACAGATTTAACAGATGTTAACAAATAAGTTAAAAAATTTTAATGTGCATGATAATAATTTTATTTAAAAAATGTGAAGCAAACTTTAAAAACATCCAAAAACTGGGGAAAAGACCTAAGGAACTGAAAACAAACTGAAAATATTTGCCCTGTGCATGTTCCTAGCAGTTGTGTCTCAGTTCTAGTCAACTATTTAACCTATCAAAATGCTTACAGACCAGATCCTGAATCATCAGCACAGCCAATTTGTCGTTGGTAGACATAGAGGGGCATTTTCGAAAGAAACGTCCAAGTTGCAACTTGGACGTTCTTGCAAAACGGCAAAATCCAGGGGCCGGGAAACGCATATTTTTGAAAAAAGATGGACATCCATCTTTTGTTTTGCAAATACCGTCAGAGACGCCCAAATCCTTAAATTTGGACATCCCTAGATTTGTACATCCCTAGACATGGACGTTTCTGACTTTCGGCAATTTTCGAAACCAAAGACGTCCATGTCAAAAACGTCCAAATACAAGCCATTTGGTCATGGGAGGAGCCAGCATTTGTAGTGCACTGGTCTCCCTGACATGCCAGGACACCAACTGGGCATCCTAGTGGGCACTGCAGTGGACTTCATAAAATGCTCCCAGGAACATAGCTCCCTTACCTTGTGTGCGGAGACTCCTAAACCCCCCCCCCCCCCAAAACCCACTACCCACAACTGTACACCACTACCATAGCCTTCACAGGTGAAGGGGGGCACCTAGATGTGAGTACAGTGGGTTTCTGGTGGGTTTTGGAGAGCTCACTGTTTCCTCCACAAATGTAACAGGTAGTGGGGGTATGGGCCTGGGTCCACCTGTCTGAAGTGCACTGCAGTACCCACTAAAACTGCTCCTGGGACCTTTATGCGCTGTCATGGACCTGAGTATGGTATCTGAGGCTGGCACGACATATTTTGAAAGATGTTTTTTGATGGTGGGAGGGGGTTAGTGACCACTGGGGGAGTAAGGGGAGGTCATCCCCGATTCTCTACAGTGGTCATCTGGTCATTTCGGTCACCTTTTTTGTGCCTTATTCGTAAGAAAAACAGGTCCAGGCGTAAACATCCAAGTGTTCACCAGGAACATCCTTGTTTTTTTTTTATTACGGGTCAAAGACGTCCAAGTGTTAGGCACGCCCAAGTCCCACCTTCGCCATGCCTCCGCCACGCCCCCTTGAACTTTGGATGTCCTTGTGACGGACTGCAGTTGGAGACGTCCAAAATCGGGTTTGATTATACCGATTTGGAAGTCTCTGGGAGACGGACGTCCATCTTCCAATTTATGTCAAAAGATGGATGTCCTTCTCTTTCGAAAATGAGCCTGATAGTGCTTTCCAAACCTGCCCTGGGGGAACCTCAAGGAAATCAAAGGTTCTGCAGAATGAGTAGTACAGTCCACAAAAGCAGTGGCTTTTATTTTTACCACTTTAAAACACAACCTGAGGTGGCCACGTTTCGCCTCTCTAGAGGCTGAGTCATGGATTATCAACTATTAGGGTCCCAAAGGGCACAAACATACTATTGAGAAAGGAGGAGACACTCTTTTTAAGCTGCTGCTAGCTGCTGAGCTGTTTTTATTGCTACATCTACTAACTATTATTAGGTGTTTGTGCTCTTTGGGACCTTAACAGTTGATAAACCCTGATGCAGCGTCTAGAGAGGCGAAATGTGCCACGTCGGGTTGTGTTTTAAAGTGGCAAGTGGTAAAAACCTTTTTAACTATTTGCTTTTGTGTTCTGTACTGGAGGAACCTCAGCCAGTCAGGTTTTCAGGATATCCACAATGAATATGCATGAGTTGGATTTGCATGCACTGCCTCCATTGCATTTAAATCTAACTCATGAATATTGATTGCAGATATCCTGAGAAACCCATGGACAGGTTTGGGAACCACTGGTTTAGAGGTTGAAGAGAAAGACATGAGTTGCCTTACAAAGTGAATGGAAGTCCTTATGTAGGGGCCTTTTTACTAAACCACAATTAAATTTGCAGTTACGGTGACTTAACATGAGGTTTTAACACACAGTAGCAACAGATTTAATGTGACTGCTGTTAGGGATTCTCTCACTATTTTTTTCCAGCTCACGTGTTAACATTCAGACAAACATGCAGTACCTGCTCATAGTTAATGTGGAAGCATTTCCCATATTAACCCTGAGTTAGGCAATCAGTACACCATAAGTGCAGTGCATATCTGCCAAACGCCTTCCATGCCCACTCTCTGTCCATGGCAGAGCAGCAGAAGAACAGTAACCCTTGTGGTCAAACAGACGAAGCAGTCACAACAAGGGTGACAAAAGAGATTATAGCAGACGATGTCACAACTAACACCTTTATTAAACATCCAGGACTCGACACGAGTCGTGTTTCGGCCCGTTAGGGCCTTCCTCAGGAGTCTAAAAGATCATAAATAAAAATCAATGTAAAATAAACATTGGTCCATGCCACACCCTCTAACACAGAAAGCATTTAATGCCGGGTTTACCATGTGCTAACTGTGAAAATGCACAAGGTCTCTTAACATGGCTCTGCGCTAGCAATTAATACGTTGTACAGCAGGCATTAAGGGCAAGATTCAATAAATGGCACCCAAGGTTAGGCACCGGTATCACTGCGCTAGATTAGCGTCCTTTATAAAATACTACCTTAGCACTCATGTTATGCCTAACTGTGGGCATGAGCATTTACAGTTGCCAGAGGCTGGTTTAAATGCTGGTGCCTAAATGATGCCAGTTAGGCGCAAATGCATGTATTTTATAACATCACACCTAATTTCTCACCCGCCCCTGCCCCTCTCATGGCCACACCCCCTTTGGAGTTTCAATCAAAGCAAAATTACCCCACCTTCCAACTCGGGGACAAATTAATTCAACTTCAAATAACCTTAACTTAACTTCCTCTCTGCCACCCTCAAATTTCTTACAACAAAGCCTGCCAATTTTTTAGCATCCCTCGCTCTCACCAAGCTCCGTCCCCGAGACTCGGCTTAACCAATTAATTTGCTTTCAGATCCCAATCTCCAAAACTTCAGTCCCAACATCGCAACAACTGGTTCTATACCCCTTTTAAATAATGTTGTAATATACCTTCACTTCTATAACTGTCTTCCTATTAACTATTTATATTTTAATTCACTGTAAATTAAAAGCATTCCTTTTCTTATTTCATCGGCTTTTCCCTTTTACCCACTAGTCTACTTTTACCCTCCTTAATGTACGTATTCCTAAGTATTATTTTCTTTAAATTATTTTTCCCACACCCCACCACCAACCTAAGGGGTCCTTCTACTAAGCTGCGGTAAAAAGTAACCTGCGGTAGTGTAGGCACGTGTATTGGGCACACGCCTGGCCAGTTTTTACCGCGTCTGCAAAAAAGGGCTTTTTTAATGGGAGAGGAAAAAGGCATGCAGTAAAACTGAAACCAGTGTGCACCTAAAACCGGCCTGAGCCCTTAATGCCACCCGTCGATCTAGCGGTAAAGACTCATGCGCTACACATGTGGTGATTGGTCGATGCGCGTCAAGTGCCGATTACTGCCGGAAACGTCATGCGTGGGAGGAAATAAATAATTTGTCCAGGTGGTATGGGCGCATGCCAAATCTGAACCCCCCAGGGTGCCGTGGTAGCCTGGCGGTAGTCTCGTTTTGGTGCGCGCTGCATGTGCGTAGTACCTAACACGCCTTTGTAAAAGGGCCCCTAAATGAATTTACTACAGCAGCAAAGCCAATGTTATCAGGCCCACAGTTAACCTATGGTCTCTCTGTATTTCAGTTCCAGTGCAGTAAAGACTGCAGAATCTGTTTTGTGTAGATTTGGCAGAATGCTACGTCCATGATGTTATTTACATAGTTCTAATAATCATATCAATCTGATCAGTCAGTCAACAAGTCTTGGTTGCATGAGTATTTGTTCAAGAAAAGTTAATGCTTTCATATCTAATAAGGAACATGTGCATTTGCTTGTCCCGTATGTACATACAGAGGTTAAAGTATTACTTAGGTAACAGAACAGCCCATATAGCTTTCTTCTTTCTGGCCAGGAATATGACAGACTGTGTTGATGAGTGAAGCGATGGTTTGCTATTTATTTTTCGATATATATTTTAAAAAGTGCTGAGATTCACTCTATTATCTGGCGCTTCCTTTGCTTCTGAGCTACAGAAGGAAGTCAATCTTTTTAACATATACATTTATTGTTAGGCAATTCCCTCTGCTAATGGATCCATTAGTGTCATAAAAAGCCGTCTTGTTTGCTCACTTTCCTTCTAATCTTTAGTAGCAGGTGTCAAACAAAAATCTCGGCTCAGGGAGAAATGAAAATGAGCTTCCAGTCTCTGCTAGTTTGATAGATTAATTCTTACTTGGTGTACATAGGGCAATTTTAAAAGTTATTCCTGTGAGTTTCCCATAGAATTGGGCTGTTAGTAAATTTTCAAGCCTATATGTGTGTTTATCCAACACCTATATACGTTTACTCTAAGAAGAGGGAGACATTCCTGGGATTGAGATTTGGGGCAGGGTTTGGAAATATGCATTTTTCCGTTTTCAAAACCATGCACAAAATTTTCCTCTCAGAAAGTATGTGCATGACTTAGCTATTTTTTAAAAATTTATGAATGTACATAGTTTAAAGTTGAAAACCAGTGCAAAGTCAGTGAGTCAAAAGAATCCACCAATGTCACAGCTGTCTGGCCATCCTTGAAATTATCCTCAGCATGACAACATGTTCTCCCCAGAACTGTGTGATATGTATTGGACTATTTTGAGGTAAAGGAACAGTTTCGTCTTTTAACTGGTGGAAAAGAAGCTTTACTCCTTATTGTTTATATGCCTAATATGTCAGAATAGATAGCAATTTTTTCTATTTGGCGTACTGCACACTTAGCTAGAGTAGATGTACTCATATTCACTATTTCATTAGTTCGCGCTAACACCATTAATGCACATTGTTGGTAAGCATCTCCAGTTGCAGAAAATGGGATTTATGATAAATAACATAGATTGTGTACCTGCATATAATGTGTACAGTGTTGTGCACATCTAGTAGCACTATAGAAATGATTAGTAGTAGTAAAAAAATAAAATAAATAAACCTGCTGCGGTATAAGGGCCTCTGCACATGGCAAATCCACATGTTGACGCCATCACTGGGCCCCTTTTATTGCAGCTTGGTAAAAGGGCCCCTTAGTTTATTGCAGCTCAAGTACAGGACTACATTTCTAGCATTAAACCTTACCTACAAAAAATACGCTTGCTGCACAGATGCTTTTGTTTATAAATTAGGTGCCAGCTGATGTATAAATTTTTGTCCGTATAATTTGATATATGATTAGACATTATCAGTATAACTTGAGAAGGGATCAAAGGTGTTCTGGGAGAAGTGCCAAGAGTTATGTGGATAACGGGTATCCAGCTAGTATCCTACTATCAAACATATAAACGGCGAGTGACCGAACTCACTCGCAAATGCGCAGTAGACTTCCCTCTCTGTCCCTCCCCCGCGTCAATACGTGATGACGGGGGGGACAGAGAGGGAAACTACTCGAAGGGGAGGGAACCACCGAGGTCGCCACCACTCCCCCTCCCCCCAAGGTTGCTGCCACTGGTACCCCCCAGAGTCGCCGCCGCCACCACCCCTCTACCCGGCCCGTCTCTTCGCTATTCAACTTACATCTCCGGAGCAGGCAGATCAGCTGAGCTGCTGTTGGCCTTCCTTCCCTGCCTGTGTCCCACCCTCGCCGACGTTACGTCACACGAGGGCGGGACACAGGCAGAGAAGGAAGGCCGACGGGAGCTCAGCTGATCTGCCTGCTGGGGAGATGTAAGTTGAATAGCGAAGAGATGGGCCGGGTGGAGGGTGGCGGCGGTGACTCGGGGGGGGGGGGGAGTACCGGCAGCGGCGAACTTGGGGGGGAGGGACCAGCAGCGACCTTGGGAGGAGGGGGCAGCGGTGACCCAATAGCCCGTTTTAACGGGCTCAATGGCTAGTCTTACTATGTTGTAGTAAATTACCACAGCTTAATTTACCAATGGAAGTCAAGAGTGTGGAGTAAGTAGATAGTTCAGGCTACTAAATCCTGTTTTAAATGAATTACATAGCTTAACATTCATCCTTGCAAGATGTATTATTCCTGACAAAACAATGCTATTTGTGCTTCCCTGGAGAATTGCTATCTAGCAACTAATTTAAGGGGCAAGTGCATAAAACAATTATGCTCTGCCCCGATTCTCCCCAGCACAGATCCTACCAACTCCAATCCATTACTCAGGCAAGACCCTCATATACATGACCCTACCCCCCAGTCAGTCCTGCCCTCTGGGCTACTGACATCAATGGCATCTTGTACAAACCACCATTGGACTCGAGCATAAAAAATAACCAGATCAAAACTGATGTTATTTTAACAGGAATAATGCAGCATACAAAGGTAAACCCAAGTTGTGTTACTCAATTTGCATAATAATGAAGGGGTAGATATTCAACTGGCAGTGGTTGGTGTTTTTTTGTCCGCTGTCGGCGAAATTCAGGGTTATTCAATACCAAACCACCAGCATTGAATATCTGGGTTTATGCAATGAGCTGCTTTTGTGTGGTTAAGGGCAATATTCAGAATTTAATCGCCTAAGTGAAATTGGTTAAAGATATGATGGCGTTTTATGCAATCAGATTTATCCAGTTCACCTAGGTGGTTAACTGCTGACTCTGCCTCAGAATGCCCACAAAACAGCAAGTTTTCACTTTAGCAGTTAGTGGTGAAATTCAGTGACACTAGCTAATTAAGTACCACTGAATATCAATGGATATCCCCACACAAGCAATTTAACCATCCTGGAAAGCGGACCTCAAAAATGTTTTGCAAGTATTTACAATTTTTGCATTACAGTAAAATAATAATAATAATAAAAGCATACAATAATGTCATGAGGAGGGCAATTCTATGAAGGAGCATCTACATTTAAGTACCTTGAAGATGCGCCTGTTGGGAGCCAATTCTATAAAGGAAAGTAGGCACCTCTTTTGCTTTGTTCAATAGTAGCATAACCAGGTATATGCCTATATGTATGTGTATAAATCACATAGACTGGACAAATTCAATTTAGAACTGTGCAGGGACCATCAAACATTAATAAATCACAAACCTTCCCAAGCACAAACTCACTTGTATACAAAATATTTTATCTATTTTGAAGAGGATCTTCAGAATTGATTCAACTGTACTGCTTAATGAACAGGCAGCAGAGTGCAAATCGTCATTGATCCATGTTTTTTTTTTTAATAGCATACTCTCAGTGCAAAAACTTATTTTTAAAATTTCATTTTTAAAGTGTCCTTTTTCATAAGTAGCTTCAACAGTTTAGTGTAGATCAGAACCTCAACCGACATGGTGCCGCAGCTTTGTAAAAGGACTCGGTAAGGGCTGAGGAGATGTCTTCACATGAGAAGGGCCGTGCATGCTCAGAACTTTACACTAATGTTCTGAATTCTGGGAGAGCAGATCTTGTCTGGGTGCCCTCAGACAATGTCACACACTTATGTGTCTTATCAGTCCTGCTGCCTATAGAAAGAACTTGTTAAGGGTGAGCAACATTGCTTTTCAATTCACAAGTAGGCTTCATTTTCTGTGTTAAACAGTTACTTTTGATGTTTTTAGTCATAAAGTTTAAAAGTGAAGTTGTCATATAGGCAGAGCTACTCTAGAATCTGCCATTTGAGTCTGTGTTGATTTCTTTTTTTTTTTTAATTTTTATTTATAATTTCAACATTTTATACAAGCATTCAATCTTGTTCAAGAAAAACAGAATATATATGGTAATTAATAGGAAATAAGACTCTCCCCTCGTACTCTAAGGGAGGTATAAAGAACATAATATTTTCAATTCTTTCCTAGACCACCAAAGGAAGGGGGGCATAACATTAATGATGGAATTTAAACATGTGGTAAACAAATTTTAAATGAATATGGCCTGGATAGACTCCACACTTTTATATATTAATCCTGATCTTATATTTTTTTCGGACACTATCTGGTTATCTTTTTCATATCTAAAAAGACTCTCAGTTGTTCCGGTTCAAAGAACACATATTTTTTATCTAAGTAATTTATCATACATTTACAGGGATATGACAGAATGAATCTTGCCCCAAGCAATCGAGTTTCTTCTCTATAAGCTAAAAAAGCTTTAATTCTATCTTGTGTGGTTTTCACCACATCTGGATATATCCATATCTTTTCTCCAAGAAACATTTTAGTTGAGTTTTTAAAATACATTTTCAATATGGCATTCACATCCTGTTCAAAGACTAATGAAACAAGCATAGTTTTTCTAATTTGAATTTCAGTAACTGATTGTTCCAGGAAGGCTGTTAGATTTTGTAAATCTCCTGGAGTCTTCAATTTTTCTCCCCTTTTCAAATCTGGTAGGTAATATATTTTGTTAATTGGGGGAATCAATTCTGGGGAGTATAGAAGATTTTCCATAAGAAATTTTTTAAACAATTCCTTCGCATTAAATTCAGAGGAAACAGGAAAATTCAAAAACCTTAAATTTAAACGTCTATTATAGTTTTCAAAGTATTCTATCTTTCGATGAATTGCCATCTTATCCTAATAAGCATATCAGATTTCTCTTTCAAAGTACTTAAGTCTTGTTGAACAGCTATATTAGTCTTTTCAGATTCTTTTTTAAAGGTATCCAACGCCGAAGTTACCAAGTCTAATTTACTCACGATTGGGGTTACAACGGACGTTAATGTCTGTATCGCTGTCCAGATAGTGTCCAAAGTTACCGCCTCGGGGGTCTTAAACTCCACTTTATTCTGTTGTTGTCCCAGGGCCTCATTTTGAGCTCCGGTGTACAGGTCTTCTATTTCGCCGTCTTCCGACGTTTCTAGAAGTCCTAACCCACTTCTGAGGCCTGCTGGGCAAGGCGGAGGGTTAATTTCCGGCGAGGATAGTGAGGTCTCAACTCCCCGTGGAAAAGACGATCCACCTTCGTCCTCCACTGCGGGGAAACTCAAGCCGGTTCTTCGTGGAGTGCTGGCGGCAAACCTCTCCATCGTCGTCTGCACTAGGGCGGCATCGGGAATTTTCACCGGTAAGCCCTTTACCACCCCTTTCCGTTTGGTGTGAGGCATTTTTAGGAAACTTTGCTGTTGCAATCGTGCACCTAGGGAAAGTCAGCGTCGGTGTTGAGCGTCTGCCAATCCGTCCGCCATCTTGGAACGCCCCGAGTCTGTGTTGATTTCTATAAAGAAAATGCAGGCTAGGCAGAAAAAAAAGAGCAGTTGACTTGGATTACTATTGCTTGTAGCTGTGAAAATAAATATCTATATCTATCTATCTATATACTGTATCTATCGATCTATCTATATCTATCTATCTATCTATATAGATATAGATAGATAAATAGATATAGATATATCGTTAATATTCTAAAGAGCTTACGTGCATCAGGAAGTTCAATGTTAACAAACTGTTTTATTGTATCCCACATTTTCTGGATTGTGCAGTTTTGTAGCAAGCTCTTCAGAGTATCCCAAGGTAGTCCCAGCATGTGGATTGCTTGCTGTCTGTGTATGAACTTCTAATTGGCAGCATTTCCACACAGGTTAGCTGAGTCAGACTTTGAAAGGAAAATATTTTAGAAGAAAAGCAGAATAACTTTTAGTTTTGTATATTGTAACATTATGAGTTTTTTTTTTTGTTTTGCTGTTGTTTTTTTGTAGAAACACGACTGTGGTTATCCACATGGTGATTTAATAGCAGATAATCTGTGAGTGAATGAATTATTAAGTTGTGTGTATAGATAAATATTTGAAAATTAAAAATCTGGAGAGTCAGCAGCTTGATACATTGCCACAGGAAAATGTAAGAAAAACAAAAGGACACAAATAAGACTTCAAGTTTGATTTACTTGCAGTATAGGGCTCTTTTATTCAAGTGCGTAAAATTTGCAGTTACTATGGCTTAAAGCTGAATTTTATCACATGTGCTTAAAGCTGAATTTTATCACATGTAGCTTCAAATTTTTCATGGCGTCTTTTGGGCCATTTCCACAGTTTTTTTTTTATTGGAAGTCATGTGTTAACATTTGGATTAGCATGTGATACCTGCTTGGAGTTAACGCGGGAGCACTTAGCATCTCCTATTTAGGAAGTGATAAGTGCTTCCATGTTAACTCTGTGTTAGTCAGTACATGGTATGTTTGGTGGGGAATTTTATATCACCTCTAAATCCAACTTTGGATGGTTTGCTGAAAACTTCTAAAAATCAAGTGGCAAACATAACGATTTTTGAACCAGAAAAATGTATTTTTGTTTTGAGAATGACCATTTCCTAGATGTTTTGTGCTCAGTGCGTTTTTATTTTGTGACCATTTTTGAAAAAAAAAACCCCAAAAACAAAGGTCCAAGGGAAAAACACACAACAACAAGCCATTTGGATGTATTGGGTGAGGGGGAGCAGTATTCTTAGTAGACTGGCCACACAGACATCCCAGCAGAGCAGTTGGCTTGTGCAGTACTCCACTTGATGGATTAGGGGCGGGGCGAAGTGACCATACAGGCAGCCAGGCAATGCCTGAGGGCCCAGGGCTGTGGAGGGGCCCAGTGCTTCCCTCCCACATGTACCATGTGCAACATCCTTCTCTCTCCTCCGGTACAGGAACAGGAACCGGGACCTGGACCTGGACTAGGACGCCCCCATCTCCTCCCCTTTTGCGTTTGTGTCCCTGAACCCCTCCTTCACAGCGGAGGCACCATCAGCTAAATCGGCCATCTGCTGTTGATGCTGGAATTTCCCTCTGCCATGTCCCGCCCCTTCTGATGTCACTTCCTTCTTTCACAAGTGCAAGCCTCGGCAGAAGAAATTCCATTGTCAGTGACAGACAGTCAATTTACCTGCAGGATCAATGGAAAAAGTCAGTGGCAGAGGGAGAGGGCAGCAGCAGGACCGGGAACAGTGAGTCCGGAAACAGGACCAGGGGGGCCCAATAGTCTTCATTGCTCGGGGACTGAGGCCACTCTCAGTCTGCCACCTAATTAAGGGTCACTGCCCCCTGAATCTACTTAGTTATTTCCTTCCCCTAAAGTGATACTGATAAAGATATTGGGCACTGTGACAGATTCAAAGGACCTATATGTTTCTAAAATGGCAGACATACACTTTTATGTTACCATGTTGACTTCCATTGATATTTTATATATTGAGACTTGTAAAATGTATACTATCACTGTATATATATATCCCTTTATTGGCGGATCCTGTACTCTAATACTAATGGAACCTGAAATGTCTTGACCTGAAAATCTCCAATCCAGTTTGGATGTTTTATCCGAAATGTGCCTCTCAATGCATTGTAGCCTACAAATTAACATATGTAAAATTAATTTCCATTAAAAATGACCCAAAATTAAATTAAAAAAAAATGCTTTCTGAGTACATTCCTATCTAATTTCAAATGCTTATGAAGCATTATATGGAGAAAGTACCATGGGAAGGAACATGGTCAACATTTTTACAAATCACCTCTTTGTAAGACCTCTGTGTGGTTGCTTTGTATTGATTTTGATTGCCTGAATAATTTTTACTGCTTTCTAATCTATGAATTTATTATATGTTTGACTGGATTTATCACACTCAGTGGTGGCTTTCTTGATGAACAAGATTTTTTTTTCATGTCAGCACAAGCTGATTAGAGATAACCGATTCATGTAATCATCCAAGCAATGAGTATAATAGGGCAACAGATGTCAGAAAACCATTCCACTTAATAGGGGCAGGAATATGTTCCCTATCAAACTGAACCATGTCTCTTGCTGTGTAAAGAAACTTACATAAAAACCTAATAACCAGAATGACTGTCTTGAGAATCACAATTCAGTCAAATGTCTACAATTTGTTTTTGCCCCTTATGTATTGTTATGCCATTGATGAACTACTTTACAAGCAAGGTAGAAGCAAAGCTTTCATGCTCAATCACAATCTTAACAGGTTCAGTTTCCATCAACTGTATTGCACAGAATAAAGTCTTCATTTCTTACAGTTTTTTTTTCATTGCATGTTATTGTAAATGTAGTGCCTCAAGGAAAGACTTGTTTTTGAAAGAAAGATAATAGAAATCCCTTTCCTGTTTCCATTCTCAGTGTCTACCTTCGGCATATTTGATTCACTGACCTCATACTTTCCTTTTCTTGATTTTGATGTTCTGAATCTTGATTTTTGAAACTATCAAAGATGGAAATTCATACAGTATTTTCAAAGCTGCATTAGAAACAATGGGTGGGTCGTGGTCGCAAGGCAGTAGTGTTCCCAATTACCCAAAGCAAGGTCCCCTCTTGGCCAAAATGTGAAAGTTCTATTACTTTCCCACAATGAAGCATTTCAGCTGGAGAAAGCTGAAATGCTTCTTTAAACTGTAATTCTGTCCTCCTTTCAGTAGAGGGAGATAATTATATGTGTCTTTCTCTTTAAGGGACTGAGAAAAGAAAGTTAATGTAGTCCTGTGTAAATGTATAATCTTTTTGAATAAGGCATTTAGAGGTGGATATACTAAGCAGGGGTACCAGATGGGGAAAATGCATGAAATGGCCAGAAACAAGCAAACATTTTTACATGCACACTTACAACTATTTTGTTGCAAACTTTCCTGCATAGTCCTGTACACACAAAAGTTTATTTCAATTCAAATTAATTAGCTGCTGCAATACACAACCATTGAAAGCAGCTCATTATCATTCATTTCTGTGAAAATGAATGCATGAAAAAGGCTTCATAGGCACCTTTCCTGATCAAGGTAACAATGCTCCACTGAGATCAAGGAGGTTTGATTGAGAACAGGAGATGGCATAATGTCAAGAAGTTGAAGCCACTTAGGTTAATCTGTGTTTCCCCTTCCTTGCACAGCTGTTGTTCTGCGCACACTCAAAACAAAGCAAACAAATGAGGAAAGGTTAAAGCGGCTAGGGCTCTTCAGCTTAGAGAAAAGGCGGCTGAGGGGAGATATAATAGAGGTCTATAAAAGAATGAGTGGAGTTGAACGGGTAGATGTGAAGCGTCTGTTCATACTTTCCAAAAATACTAGTACTAGGGGGCATGCGACGAAGCTACAATGTAGTAAATTTAAAATGAATCGGAGAAACATTTTCTTCACTCAACGTGTAATTAAACTCTGGAATTCGTTGCCAGGGAATGTGGTAAAGGCGGTTAGCTTAGCGGAGTTTTTAAAAGGTTTGGTCGGCTTCCTAAAGGAAAAGTCCATAGACCATTATTAAATGGACTTGGGGGGGGGGGGGGGGGAATTCACTATTTCTGGGATAAGCAGTATAAAATGTTTTGTACTTTTTTGGGATCTTGCCAGGTATTTGTGATCTGGATTGGCCACTGTTGGAAACAGGATGCTGGGCTTCATGGACCTTTGGTCTTTCCCAGTATGGCAATACTTATGTACTTATGTAAACATATGAGTTGCTGCATCCACATTGTCGTTCTTTATTGTTGATAGTAATTTTATTTAATCTCATATATATTTTCAAACATGCCATCTTGTGCACCATATGGATGTACACAGAGGAAGTATAATAACGGAATAACTTTTCATAGGTAGAACAGTAACTTGTTATTACGTAGCTATAGTTCAGGTTCCTCTTTCCCACATGCATCACTTTGCACTTGCTCACATTAAACGTCATCTACCACTTAGATGCCCAGTCTCCCAGTCTCGTAAGGTCCTCTTGTAATTTTTCACAATCCTCTTGCGATTTGACAACTTTGAATAACTTTCAGGCTTATTTTCAAAAGAGAAGGGCGCCCATCTTTCAACACAAATCGGGAGATGTGCATCCTTCTCCCAAGGTCGCCCAAATCGGCATAATCGAAAGCCGATTTTGGCCATCCTCATCTGCTTTCCGTCGCGGGGACGACCAAAGTTCATGGGGGCGTGTTGGAAACATAGCGAAGGCGGGACTCGGGCGTGCTTAACACATGGGCGTCCTCGGCCAATAATGGAAAAAAGAAGGGCATTCCTGACAAACACTTGGCCGACTTTACTTGGTCCATTTTTTCTTGCGACCAAGCCTCAAAAAGGTGCCCGAACTGACCAGATGACCACCGGAGGGAATCGGGGATGACCTCCCCTTACTCCCACAGTGGACACTAACCCTCTCTCACCCTAAAAAAAAAACCTTTAAAAATATTTTTTGTCAGCCTCTATGCCAGACTCAAATGTCATACCCAGCTCCCTGACAGCAGTATGCAGGTCCCTGGAGCAGTTTTAGTGGATACTGCAGTGCACTTCAGACAGGCGACCCAGGCCCATACCCCCAAACCTGTTGTGGATGAAACAGTGAGCCCTCCAAAACCCACCAGAAACCCAATGTATCCATATCTAGGTGCCCCCTTCACCCCTTAGGGCTATGGTAGTGTTGTACAGTTGTAGTGAGTGGGTTTTTTTTTGGGGGGGGGGGGGGCTCAGCACCCAAGGTAAGGGAGCTATGCACCTGGGAGCAATTTGTGAAGTCCACTGTAGTGCCCCCTAGGGTGCCCGGTTGGTGTCCTGGCATGTCAGGGGGACCACTGCACTATGAATGCTGGCTCCTCCCACGACCAAATGGCTTGAATTTGGTCATTTCTGAGATGAGCGTCCTCGGTTTTCATTATTGCTGAAAACTGGGGATGACCATCTCTAAGGACGACCATCTCTAAGGTCGACCTAAATGTTGAGATTTGGGAGTCCCCGACCGTATTATTGAAATGAAAGATGGATGCCCATCTTGTTTTGATAATACGGGTTTCCCTGCCCCTTCGTGGGGACATCCTTCGAGGATGTCCTCAGCAAAACTTGGGCGCCCCATTCGATTATGCCCCTCTTTGTGTCATTAGCATGTTTTACAGATGGACCATGCATAGGCAGTCTATTGATTTCAATAGCGTTTGCTATTGTTTGGGGTAAAACAGTGACTCCACCTGCTGCCAGTAAGCTCCATCTACTGGCTTCAACCCATATAATGTCTCCTGTATTACAGCAAGAACTCAGGTAGTCCCCGGTCATTACATTTGTTGGATGGTCAGACCATGCAATCATTTCTTTTTCCTTATTTGTAAATGGTGGTGTGGTAGGACATACGGTTTATGCTCATAGAAGTAGGATTAGAAATAATTTTGAACTTTATGAATTGAAGAAGGCATGGATACCTTCTTTACACTTGGATAATCAGTCTACCTTGGATGAACTGGTAGAAGATTGGTATTCTTCTTTGGAGTTAGCATTGGAAATGGCTGCGCCTGCTCCAATGAAATAAGTTTATCTAAGAGACTATAAACCAAACCCTTGGATGACTTCTGCAGTACAGCAAGTGCAAAGGGAGTTATGTAAAAGTGAACTTGTATAGCAAGAAATGAGGGATATAGAAGATTTTGAAAGTTACAAGTTATGTTTGAGGCAATACTTGTCTTTACATGAGGAAGAGAGAAATAAGTTTTATAAACATAAAATCCAAACTGCTTTGCAAAGGCCTAAAGAATTGTTTAGCACAGTAAGACAGCTAGTGCATGGCCATAAGATTGGTATAGTTCATGAAGGACCAAATCCAGTTGCTTTTTTGTCCTGACATAAAAAAATGAATTTGGTCAGATATGTCCTTGGAAAATATTGATGATTTACATATATATGATGTGGACACAGTTAGTGAGGTATAAGTACATAAGTACATAAGTACATAAGTAGTGCCATACTGGGAAAGACCAAAGGTCCATCTAGCCCAGCATCCTGTCACCGACAGTGGCCAATCCAGGTCAAGGGCACCTGGCACGCTCCCCAAACGTAAAAACATTCCAGACAAGTTATACCTAAAAATGCGGAATTTTTCCAAGTCCATTTAATAGCGGTCTATGGACTTGTCCTTTAGGAATCTATCTAACCCCTTTTTAAACTCCGTCAAGCTAACCGCCCGTACCACGTTCTCCGGCAACGAATTCCAGAGTCTAATTACACGTTGGGTGAAGAAAAATTTTCTCCGATTCGTTTTAAATTTACCACACTGTAGCTTCAACTCATGCCCTCTAGTCCTAGTATTTTTGGATAGCGTGAACAGTCGCTTCACATCCACCCGATCCATTCCACTCATTATTTTATACACTTCTATCATATCTCCCCTCAGCCGTCTCTTCTCCAAGCTAAAAAGCCCTAGCCTTCTCAGCCTCTCTTCATAGGAAAGTCGTCCCATCCCCACTATCATTTTCGTCGCCCTTCGCTGTACCTTTTCCAATTCTACTATATCTTTTTTGAGATACGGAGACCAGTACTGAACACAATACTCCAGGTGCGGTCGCACCATGGAGCGATACAACGGCATTATAACATCCGCACACCTGGACTCCATACCCTTCCTAATAACACCCAACATTCTATTCGCTTTCCTAGCCGCAGCAGCACACTGAGCAGAAGGTTTCAGCGTATCATCGACGACGACACCCAGATCCCTTTCTTGATCCGTAACTCCTAACGCGGAACCTTGCAAGACGTAGCTATAATTCGGGTTCCTCTTACCCACATGCATCACTTTGCACTTGTCAACATTGAACTTCATCTGCCACTTGCACGCCCAATCTCCCAGTCTCGCAAGGTCCTCCTGTAATCGTTCACATTCCTCCTGCGACTTGACGACCCTGAATAATTTTGTGTCATCGGCGAATTTAATTACCTCACTAGTTATTCCCATCTCTAGGTCATTTATAAATACATTAAAAAGCAACGGACCCAGCACAGACCCCTGCGGGACCCCACTAACTACCCTCCTCCACTGAGAATACTGGCCACGCAATCCTACTCTCTGCTTCCTATCTTTCAACCAGTTCTTAATCCATAATAATACCCTACCTCCAATTCCATGACTCTGCAATTTCTTCAGGAGTCTTTCGTGCGGCACTTTGTCAAACGCCTTCTGAAAATCCAGATATACAATATCAACCGGCTCCCCATTGTCCACATGTTTGCTTACCCCCTCAAAAAAATGCATTAGATTGGTGAGGCAAGACTTCCCTTCACTAAATCCGTGCTGACTTTGTCTCATCAGTCCATGTTTTTGTATATGCTCTGCAATTTTATTCTTAATAATAGCCTCCACCATCTTGCCCGGCACCGACGTCAGACTCACCGGTCTATAATTTCCCGGATCTCCTCTGGAACCCTTCTTAAAAATCGGAGTAACATTGGCTACCCTCCAGTCTTCCGGTACTACACTCGATTTTAGGGACAGATTGCATATTTCTAACAGTAGCTCCGCAAGTTCATTTTTTAGTTCTATTAATACTCTGGGATGAATACCATCAGGTCCCGGTGATTTACTACTCTTCAGCTTGCTGAACTGACCCATTACATCCTCCAAGGTTACAGAGAATTCGTTTAGTTTCTCCGACTCCCCCGCTTCAAATATTCTTTCCGGCACCGGTGTCCCCCCCAAATCCTTCTCGGTGAAGACCGAAGCAAAGAATTCATTTAATTTCTCCGCTACGGCTTTGTCCTCCCTGATCGCCCCTTTAACACCATTTTCGTCCAGCGGCCCAACCGACTCTTTGGCCGGTTTCCTGCTTTTAATGTATCTAAAAAAATTTTTACTATGTATTTTTGCTTCCAACGCTAATTTCTTCTCAAAGTCCTTTTTTGCCCTCCTTATCTCCGCTTTGCATTTGGCTTGGCATTCCTTATGATCTATCCTGTTACTTTCAGTTGGTTCTCTTCTCCACTTTCTGAAGGATTGTTTTTTGGCTCTAATGACTTCCTTTATCTTACTGTTTAGCCACGCCGGCTGACGTTTAGTCTTTTTTCCCTTTTTTCTAATACGTGGAATATATTTGTCCTGAACCTCCAGGATGGTGTTTTTAAACAGCATCCACGCCTGACGCAAGTTTTTTACTCTGCGAGCTGCTCCTTTCAGTCTTTTTTTCACCATTTTTCTCATTTTGTCGTAATCACCTTTTCTATAGTTAAACGCTAGCGTACTTGATTTCCTAGTTTCACTTCCTTCAATGCCAATATCAAAACCGATCATATTATGATCACTGTTATCAAGCGGCCCTCGTACCGTTACCCCCTGCACTAGATCATGAGCACCACTAAGGACTAAGTCTAGTATTTTTCCTTCTCTTGTCGGCTCCTGAACTAGCTGTTCCATGAAGCTGTCCTTGATTTCATCAAGAAATCTTATGTCCCTTGCGTGTACAGATGTTACATTAACCCAGTCTATATGCGGGTAATTGAAATCCCCCATTATTATTGTGTTGCCCAGTTTGTTTGCGTCCCTGATTTCCTTTAACATTTCCGCATCCGTCTGTTCGTCCTGGCCAGGCGGACGGTAGTACACTCCTATCACTATCCTTTTCCCCTTTGCACATGGAATTTCAATCCACAGTGATTCCAAGGAGTGTTTTGTTTCCTGCAGAATTTTCAATCTATTTGATTCAAGGCTCTCGTTAATATACAATGCTACCCCTCCACCAATCCGATTCACCCTATCACTACGATATAATTTGTACCCCGGTATGACAGTATGGGTGGACTTTGACTTGCCTGTAGAGTGGGAGGTCATCAGAATAGTGGCTTCTTTAACACCTACTAAATCTTTAGTTGGCCCTTGCTCTGCAGTGATCATTAGAGGATTGGCTACATTAGTGGCTTCAGCTTTGTCACTGATAGTGGATAAATTGCTATCTTCTAGGGAGGTTCCAAGGCAGTGTAAGATCTCTACTGTAAAATCTTTTTTTAAAAGTGTCTTTGGATTTCTGTAAAACTTGGGCTCCCTTTTGGGACACGTTAACTCCAGTGTAGGGTTAACGTGTCAGAGTAGGGTTCTAAATTCCTGAAGAGACAGGGTATGCATATAGGTATGGGGGGGGGCAAGAGGAGGGTTGGGAAGGGTGGGAAATTAGTGGGAGTTGGGTGAGGATTCGGGGGGGGGGGAATTTGTAAAAAGTTGTTAATCTCTGTATGGCATGTGGATGATTGGGAGCATGTCACTGTACTTTCATTGAGGTGCCTTATTGTTGTACTGTTTGGCTTATGCTAATAAAAAGGATTTTAAAAAAGTGTCATTGGATATTTTACAGTTGGACAATTATAGGCCTATTTCTGTGGTTCCCATAGTAATAAAGGTGGTGTTTCAACAGTTGAAGGAATTTCTGGAGACTGCAAAATGTTTGGATGATAACCAGTATGGGTTCAGGGAAGGACAAGGTGTTTAGATTCTCTTACTATTATCCCTAGATGTTATGAAGCAGGGTATTGATAGAGGCATCACTTTTTGTTTGGTTTCTTTGGACATGGTCTCAGCATTTGATACAATTGATATTGACTAGTGGTGTTGAGATGGTTTGCTTCTTTTTTGAAGGGACATCAAATGCAGGTTGCTAGTAAGGGAACGGAATCTGCGGTTGTCAATTTTTAAGGGAGTACCTCAACGTTCTGCCCTTTCCGCTCTATTATTTATCTATATGGCTTAATTGGGATGTGTTTTTCGGGATTTGCAAGTGGAATACAGGATATATGCTGATGATGTGCAATTTTTCTTTCTAGTGCGTGGAGATGTGAATGGTTTGATTGAAAAGTTGACTAAACGTATGATAGAGGTTAAGAGATGGATATGTCTAAATAAGTTATTTCTGAATTATAGTAAAACTAAATTGATGTTACTTGGGAATGATGAAGAACTATTACAATGTTCTGTGAACTTGGAAGGTCATGTGTTGCCTGTGCAAGAGAAAATGTGTGTATTGGGTGTAATTTTGGACCCATTACTGTCTACGAAAAATCAAATATTACATGTGGTTAAGTCAACATTTTACCAACTTAATTTGCTGGTAAAGTTAAAACCTATGTTGTCATAGTATGATTTTCGGTCGGTAGTTCAGAGTAGTGATTTCTTGCATTGATTTTTGCAATGCGTTGTACGCATTGCAAATAATACAGAATGTTTCTGCCAGGTTATTGGTGGGTGTGTCTCGATATGATCATGCATCTCCCATTCTCCGTTCCTTGCACTGGATGCCCATCCATTCCAGAGTGTAGTACAAAGTTATATGTTTAATTCATCAGGCACTGTATTCCACAATGTTTAAAACATGTGATTCAGGAACACCAGCCATCCAGATCTTTGCGATCTGAGAATGTGAAATTTTTGGCATGTGTCATAAAGCATTCTTGGCAATATGCCAAACACATGGAAATCAGCTTCTTAAATAGCAGAACATCAAATTTGGAACAGATTGCCAGGTTACTTGAGACTGTGCAGGAGTAGGGTTCAATTTGTTAAACTATTAGAAGTCTGTCCTATTTGAACGAGCATGGAATTGATATTATCTGCTGATCAGCTGGAATACTGTATTATTTTGTCTATCTATGTATTTGTTTTATTTTAATTGTGTATGTTGATTTTGTTACCCACCTAGTTGAAGGCAGGTTAGAATTTTGCAAATAAATAAATAAAATACGTGGAGGGGCATAATCAAACGCGAACGCCCATCTCCATGGGTGTCTATCTCCGAGAACGGGTACTTGAAGGGGTGGGACAAACTGTATTTTCGAAAAAAATGGGCGTCCATCTTTGTTCCGATAATACGGTTTGTGCCAGCCAAATGCATCGGATTTGTGCGGATTTGAGCTGGGCAGTATCGTTTTTGAGCGATAATGGAAACCGAATGCGCCCAGTTCAAAAATGAACAAATCCAAGGCATTGGGTCGTGGGAGGGGCCAGGATTTGTAGTGGACTGATCCCCCTCACATGCCAGGACACCAACCGAGCACCCTAGGGGGCACTTGTAACAATTTTAAAAAAAGTTAACTACTTCTGAAGTCCATAGCTCCCTTCCCTTGGGTGCTGAGCCCCCCAAATCCCCCCCAACACCCACTGCCCACAACTCTACACCATTACCATAGCACTTATGGCTGAAGGGGGCACCTAGATGTGGGTACAGTGGGTTTTTGGGGCGGTTTGGAGGCCTCCCATTTACCACCAAAAGGGTAACAGGTAGGGGGGGATGGGCCTGGGTCCATCTGTCTGAAGTCCACTGCACCCACTAACAACTGCTCCAGGGACCTGCATACTGCTGTCATGGAGCTGGGTATGACATTTGAGGCTGGCATACAGGCTGGAAAAAAGTTTTAAAAGTTGTTTTTTAGGGTGGGAGGGGTTAGTGACCACTGGGGGAGTCAGGGGTCGTCATCCCCGATTCCTTCCGGTGGTCATCTGGTCATTTAGGGCACTTTTTTGGGACTTGTTCGTGAAAAAAAAGGGTCCACAAAAAGTGACCCAACTTCTTGCTAAAAACACCTTTCTTTTTTCGATTATCGGCCAAGGACGCCCATCTCTCCTCAGCCGATAACCACGCCCCAGTCCTGCCTTCACCACGCCTCTGATACCCCCCCCCCCCCCATCAACTTTGGCTGTTTCCGTGACAGATTGCAGTTGAAGACACCCAAAATCGGCTTTCGATTATACCGATTTGGGCACCCACGGGAGAAAGACGCCCATCTCCCGATTTGGGTCGAAATATGGTCGTCTTTCTCTTTCGAAAATAAGGTGGATAGCCTCATACCTGTCTCGTGTTCTCAATCTAACCACCTTGACTGAGATGCAGTTATCCTTTTTTCTTTTTTAGGGGAGGGGGGGCTGGGTTTAGAATGCCTTCTCAATTTCTTAAAGGAGCAACACAACCCCAGTTACCAGTGCATGATGAAGAGATGTCCCCACAATCCTGTGCAGCTTGGTTTAAACAAGAGTTAGACAAGTTCCTGGAGGAAAAGTCCAGAAACCATTACTAGGTTTGGTAGCATGGTAGATTTGGTTAAGCTGGAACGTATCTCTGGGAGTGAACAACAAGGACTGAATAAACTCTTGGGATCCTGCCAAGTATCTGCAACCTGGACTAGCCACTCTGTGATATAGGATAGTGAGAAGTGGCGTGTGGTGACATTAAGATGAAGTGATTCAGTAAATACAGGCCATCCCCTGTAATAGTTATTTTCCTTTCCTTCCCCCTCCTACTCTCTGACATAATCCTCTTCAGTTCCCCTCTTCTCCCACCCTTGTGACACCTTCTGGCGTAATCACCTTCCTTTCCCTCTGCTCTCCCTTAAGGTTGCCACATTTTGGATGAATGAATCTGGGCTACTTGTTCCTCCTTGTATCCACTGTGAATAAGTAGCCCATATGCAAGGAAGAGATCAAGGACTACCCTGTGGAAAACTGTAGTAATCTGCTGTACTCTTAAAAAGCTTTATTTCCAGGTAGCTAACAGCAAAATATTTAGGGTCCAACACAAAATAAGGTATTTATAATGTCAAATGGCATAAATACACCTTTTACAATATTACTTTACTTTTTCTCTCCCTTTGTCATTCCATTACCCCTTGGAAGCAACCAATCTCCTTACTTGGTTATTCCATTTTTCTGGCAGCTTTACAGCTTCCTCCGGTTGTTTCTGGGCTTCTCAACACCATGCCACCTTGGTTGACTGCCTCCTGCCAAGGTGCAGGGCAGGATTAACTATATTGGGCCCTAGGCAGACCTACATATGTGCCCCCCCCCCCCCCACACACACACACTACCACAGACACCCGCTTACTTGTCTTCTCTCCCCTTCCTCCCCTGAGACACATTCATTTTCCTTGTCCTCCTCCTTCTCCCTATATTTTCATTAATAGCCTTGTCTCTACCTTTTCAGAAGTAGCAGGGAAAGAACAGAGGCCTAGCTGTGGGTGTGGCAGCAGTAATAGTTTGTGAGTGACTATGAGGCTTATTTTCAAAGCACTTAGCCTCCCAAAGTTCCATAGAAACCTATGGAACTTAGCCTCCCAAAGTGCTTTGAAAATATGCCTCTATGGGAACTAGGCAGACACATACTTGAAGTGGAGTTTAATGATTAGAGCTGGAGAGCTGCCAAGTTACCCAGTTCCAGGACTGAGATTTTAGGTCAATCTTGGATTTCTGACAACCCCCTCCTAGTGCATTACAGGACTATAGTGCTGATTTCAATGGGTACAATCAGGGGCTAAAAGAGCACACTGAATTGGGATATAAGTTCAAAAACGGGGCTGCTTCCCTGCTGGAACTGGGTAATTTTGCTCTAGAGCAGTGGGCTGACAACCTTGGAGGTTGGGTAAAGTCAGTTTTACCCTCTACCACATTTGGCAGAAACCAGAGATGCCAAAGATGGACTACCCCAAAGAGTGAGATTTACAGGCAATTCCCTGGATTCTATGTAGCACAACCTAAGTTGCGTGTGCAAATCCAGTCGTATTCTGGATTTGTGCGTGGAACTTAATTACTTAAGCCAATCAGCGCTGATAATTGCCACTTAAGCAATTATTAACACTAATTGGCACTAATTAGAATGTTCACGCAAAACAGTCTAAGCGTATTCTTCAACATGATGTGTGTAAATTCTAAAACACATAGTTGAAAATGAGGCATGGCTATGGGTGTGGAATGGGTGGGCTCTGGACGTTTCTAAAATCTATGCGCATTATAGAATACACCTGGTCTGCGCATAATTTAGGCATTGGCATTTACACCAACTTTCACTTGGTGTAACTGCCCGCAACTAAATTTAGTTGCGCGGATGGGTATTTGGCATATTGTATAAACTGCATAGAAATTTAGGCTTATTCTATAAAGTACGCCTACATGTAGGCATACTATATAGAATACACCTTGGGATATTTCGTTTTGGCACCAGTTTTTTTAGACGTGATATATAGAATCTAGTCCAATGTGTCTGAAGCATAAATTTAACAAATGTTTTAACATATGAGAAAATATTCACAAATGGAAGAAGCAAAAGAAAATAGCTTTATTTGGTGCTTTTGATAGGATATAAGTACAGTGGAGGCAATATTAGAGAAATTTTCAAATGAATTTGCCCAAGTAACAGTAGTTTGGTAAATTCCCCAGGCAGAAAGCTTCCCTTCACTTAGTATACACACTTCTCCACTCAAACCCAAATATATATGAAACTGACCCCTACCAGAGGCATACTTTCTCTCTTTTCTGGTTCTATGCTATGTGCTCATGTAGTCAGCTCCCTCCCTCCTCTGACATTATGTAAAGTTCTTGCATTTTCTGTCAGCTCTTTTTTCTCATCCTGTATCAGCCTTCTCACACTTGCCCAATTATAATCCTAACCCTTCTTAACAGTTTTCCCTTCCCCCTCCCCCCAAATACTCATTTCTTCCACTGGCTCTATCTAAGGTCTCATACACTGCTTACCATCCTCATAACACTTGCACAATCAACCTGCCTTCCTGTGACTAGAACAGTCTTGGCATTAGCTGAACATGCCACAGTCCTTGCAATGGAAGGGGAGAGGCTTGGGGGCTTTTTACTAAACTGTGTAGGCGCCTACGTGTGTTCAATGCGTGCCAATTTTGAGTTACCGCCTGGCTACCTTGTGGCCCTTGCAGTAATTTCATTTCTGACGCACGTCTGAAAAATAATTTTTATTTTCTGAAGTGCGTAGCGGATGCGTGTGAAGTGGCATTCTACGTGCATAGGTCATTACCGCCCAGTTAACGCTTGAGACCGTACTGCTAAGTCAATGGCTGGCGGTAAGGTCTCAGAGCCAAAATGGATGCGCGGCAATTTTTATTTTGCGCACGCCCATTTTCGGCTAAAATTTTAAAAAGGCATTTTTTGCAGGCACACTGAAAAGTGGATCTGCACACGCCCAAAACCTGCACCTGTACTACCGCAGGCCGTTTTACAGCGCACCTTAGTAAAAAGACTCCTTGAAGAGCTATGGGTTAAACTGTGAAAAATATCCAGACACTTTACCCATCATTTTGGCTTTGAGAAAGATCAATTACAAATATGTAAATGCCTGAAAATATCCAGTTGGCATTCCTGACCTCATGAGTCCTGAGCCCATCTTCTAGGGCTGCCCTAAACTTTTGGTCACTTAGCAATTTAGCATGTGCCTAGTTTGCCTGGGCTTTAATCTGGCTCTGCCAAAGTGGTTTTCCAACTGCCATCATGCACAGATGCCAGCATCCTTGATCATTCTCTCTTACCTTCTATTCCTCCAGTTCTTGTTAATCATGCTTTCACCATATTAGCCCATCAGATTAGGGTTACCATATGGCTCCAGAAAAAGGAGGACAGATTGAGCCAGTCTAGGTTTTACTTCCATTCAGCCTCCCTTGCTCATTCTCTGTTGTGCCCAAGCCCCCTATGTTCTCTCACACTCTGTTTTCCTAGTCCATTCTCACTTTCCAACCCCTTCCTCACTCTCAGCCTCCAATCTTTGCTCATTCTCATTCTCCCACAACTTTCCTGGCTTGCTCTGTCACTCTTCTACCTTCTAACTCATTCACTCACCTCCTATCCTTGTTCTCTCTCAATCCCATTGCCCTATAGTGAATACAGTGCAATCTGCTTATGTGCAAGGATCTGGAACCAAAGAAATACATGCAGTTAACCGGAGTGTTAACCTTGTATTATATGTACAGTATACAGTCTCTGTTAACTGACGTTATACAGTCTCCGTTAACTGATGTTAGGCTTACTTGAAGTAATCAGTCATAGTCCTCTGTACACTCTTGTGTCTGTGAGTTCCATAGACTACGTCTGCCAGACGGTAAAAACTGTTATAGCACTGACATCCAGTGGCCTCCGGATAGGCCCGCACGGTGTTGAGACTCTCCAGCACTCTTGCAAAAGTGACAGGTTTTTGAATTTCGTCAGCATGTGCCTCGCTGCTCATTTCATCATCTGTTTCATCATCAGCTGTTGCCTGCGTGTAGGCACATATCTAGACATCAGTGCTGTTGTCAGCTGTTTGTAGATCATAATCTACAGCTACGTAGTGATGAAACTCATCTTCCGTAACACTAGCTGGGATGTCAATAGCCTGTTCATCTGACGCATTTGCAAAAGCTGTATCTGTTTTGTCCCTCTCCACATCCTTAATAAAGCTTGTCTGCTTGTAGCAGTTCACAATGGTTGCCTGTGTAACATGATTCCAGGCTTCTTTCTGCATAAGTAGGGAATCCAACAGTGATAGATTACGAGCCAGTTCAACAGCACGTTTATCCTTGCCAGTCTGGTCATCCATAATGCTCATCAGACGACGTAGCACAAAAGCCCGATAATGTTTTTTGAAATTGGCTATTATGCCCTGATCCATAGGTTGGATCAGAGAGGTAGTGTTTGGTGGCAGGAAGACCACCTTGATGTTAGACAGCCTGACATCATCACTGTATGCAGCACAATTATCACAAAGAAACAAAATCTGACGCTTTTGTGCCTGCATTCTAGTGTCTAACTTATTTAGCCGCTGCTTCCAAATTTACCCAATCATCCATGAATTTGTGTTAGCCTCGTATGACACAGGAAGTCGCTTAGCATTCTTGAAGCAACGGGGCTGTTTGCTCTTTCCAATGACGAGTGGTTCCAACTTCTCACTCCCATCCATACTGCAGCAAAGGAGGATCGTCAGTTGGTTCTTCGACGTTTTACTTCCTGTAGTTTTGGCTTGTTTGAATGCAATTGTTCCATCAGGAATCGCTCACCAGTAGAGACCGTTTTCATCAGCATTGAAAATGTCACAAGGTGCAAACTCATTCAAGATGGTAGGAAGAACTGAATCAACCCAATTTTCAGCACCAAAGTCATCAATTTTCAGCACCAAAGTCATAAGCGTCTTGTTTTTCACCATGCTGTTTCTTGAATTTTATGTTGTTCCTCTCCTTCCATCTTTCCAACTATCCAACAGTGGCTTTGAATTCAGTTAGTCCAAGACTTTCAGCTAACTGATTAGCTTTCTCCATAAGCAGTGGACCACTGACAGGAAACTGTCTGCTCCTGACTTGAGAAAACCACCGAAGAAGAGCATCTTCTACATCCTCAGATTTTCCCGCCCGTTTACATTTCCTGTGTGGATTTGTATTGTTTTGCCAATCTTCCAGAAGCTGATCTTTCTGCTTCAAGATATGTGAAATTTGACTGGGATTGACACCATGTTCTTTAGCAATAGATGCTTGACTTTGTTCAGCCAGTGTTAAAGTCTTACAGTTGTGCGATCACAACGACAACTCCAGTGTACACTCTAACAACTTTCTTTCGCTTATTCTGCCTGTGGCAGTTAACCAATGAGATTTCAAATTTATCACCCCTTTGTCACATGCCAATTGGCTTCCATATTCCGTGCATGCGCTTATGCGGAGGCTTTCCTGCAGAAGAGCGGTCTTAAACCATACATATAAGCGAATCTTGCACTTATCAGTGGTGCACTAAACCGAAGTTTGTCCCCATAGAAATTGATGGAGCCAAAAACGAGACCGAAGTACGGCATGCACTTAAACAGAGCATGCGCTTATCCGACGTGCACTTAAATGGAGTGCACTGTATTTGACCTGTGGTTGGTTAAGTTTAGTACATCAGTCTCTTAGCTTGAAATATATTAGTACAGTGGAAAAATATTACCAGAATACAAAGAAAATAATTTCCTTAGTTTGTTTTTAACCAAATGGTCTTTTGATGCACAGTGAATAAATTACCAGAATTTGAAAGAACAGTCATGCATTATGTTTCCATTTTTCTCCTCTTCCATGCACATCCTAACACATTTTGGGCCAGAATCTATATATCATGCCTAAAAAATCAGCACCAAGAAAATACGCCTAGGCATATTCTATAAACCATGCATAAATTTAGGCGTGGTTTATAGAATATGTCTAAATCTAGATGAAGTTTATAGAATACGCCCAACACACATTTTCTTCAACTATGTTTAGTCACAGCTATTTGTGCCAATGAAAACCTGGTGTAAATGGCGATGCCTAAACTATACGCAGAATGAGCATATTCTATAACAGTGCGTGTAAATTCTAGAGATGCCCATGACCCGCTAATGGTCATGCCCCCCTTTTCAGATCCGCATCTTAGAATTTACGCTCATCACTCTATAGCATACGCTTAGACATTTGTGTGTGTAAATTCTAATTAATGCCAATTAGTGTCAATAATTGCTCGTTAAATTCAATTATCAGTGCTGATTGGCCTGTTAAGCTAATTACGTTGTGTGGCAAATCCAGAATATGACCAAATTCGCAGGTGCAACTCAAGTCACACTGTATAGAATCCGGGGTTTTAAGGCTAACCATTCCATGTTCTCTTGGAAAAAAAAGAACTCATCTTTTCTCTCTTGAAGGAAACCTAGTGATAAATGTTATGAAAATCATTAACTAAGACCATAATTATATCCATGGATTCTGTCTGGAGAAGTACACTTCACAATTTATGACATTATTAGATAAGTGTAGTTGAATTGCATTCTTGTGTTCAGTTAGCGAACACAGAGGTTTTAAGCTGTTGGCTAATATAAATTGCTTTTTTCTCCTGAAATATCAGTTTCCATGTTATACATTCAGCACTTTTCTGACTGTGAGTTCAGGAATTCCACTTTTATTGACACTTAGTTGGGTGCCGCTGTTCAGTACAGTTTCATTAACCATAACCCCTTCCCTCATAAATGAGTAATGAATATTTGCTCAAGTCCAATCCCAACTTTTATGGAGCTTAATGGCATAGATTATACCGATACTAGATTAATTTAATCTAAAACAAATAATTCACCTCATATGCAACACACTGCTGCCTGTGAGCTATGCAGGGACAGTCCATTTGCATTCTCTCAGTTAAGGGTTATGGGGAAGTTAATCAACATGGGCTACTGTATGGACTATTTTACGTCCTGCTATTGCAGCACAGTGTTTCATTGCGTAAAATGGGATGCTGTGCTAAAATAGCATGATTTGTTGTAAAATAAACTGTCATAATAGCAGTCAACATTGTTAACTTCACCCTCTAAGCACTTAGGAGTTAAACATAGGCCTGCATTTATGCGGCCTATTTTGACCACCTATTATGTGGCCTATTTTAAGCACTTAGGAGCCTACTAAAATGCGTAGGTGCCTATCAAATTAGAACTACCGCTCGGCTACCGCGTGCCCCGTGCATTAATTCTAATTTTGACTCGCATCCAAACGCACGGCAGAAAATAATGTCTATTTTCTACCACGTGGCAGTAATCGGCAGTGTACATGTGCTGATGATTACCGCCCAGTTAACGTGTGAGACCTTACTGCTAAGTCAATGGGTGGCGGAAAGGTCTCAGGCCCAAAATGGGCATGTGCTGAGTTTTATTTTGCCACACATCCATTTTCCGAAAAAAAGGCCTTTTTATGCAGGCACGCTGAAAAATGGACCTGCATGCGGCCAATACATGCGTCTACAACAGTGCAGGCCATTTTAGTAAAAGGGCCCCTTAACCGGTTAACATGCACACGCTCTCTCTCTCTCTCAATCTGGTGTTCTGCCTGCTAGTCATGTGCTCACTCATTGAGTGCCCCTGCTCCCACCCCCAACTGGCTTTGCCTGTCCTCATGTAAAGCGCTTGCAGCAACTCCTTCGTGCTTTCCCCCATCCCTTGCCATTGCTACTCCTTAACACCCCTGTCTAAGATACTCACTGGCTCCACTTATTCTGTTACCTCATGCAGAAGCCTTGCTTAAACAGGAATTTTCCCCAACTGATCTCCTCTTTTCTTCTGATTAGAGCTGCCTTTCACTGCTCCTGCATCAGGAGCCTTGCTGTTGGCTAGAACCTACTCTCAATCTCTACGATTGATGTCCCAGGTCCTTCCTGCATGGAATTGGTTAGTGAAATTAGTGACACGAAGCTGGCAAGGGATGTTCACCTGCAAGAGGTGCTGATAGAGATCTAAAATCTGGGCATTTTTCAGACACATTAGCCATCCTTCTGGCTTTTGGACATCAATGACAAACTCTGGGGCCCTTTTACTAAGCCATGTAAGTGTCTACGTGCACCCAACATACGCCAAAATGGAGTTACCATCTGACTACCGCATGGTTCTTGCAGTAATTTCATTTTTGCAATGCGTCCGATATGCGCGTCTGAAAAAATATTTTTTATTTTCGGACAGACGTAATGGACGTGCACAGGTCATTACCGCCTGGATTCTCAGACCCAAAATGGACGCACAGCAATTTTCATTTTGCTGCATGTCCATTTTTGGCAAAAAAAGACATTTTTTGTAGGTGCGCTTAAAAATAATTCCCCGTGCACCCAAAACATGAGTCTATACTACCGCAGGCCATTTTTCAGTGCACCTTAATAAAAGGACCCCTCTGTATGGTCCTGAAAAAAATGCACAGTTGGCAAACCTATTGTTATGAGTACATCTGACAGAGCCCCTTAAAACATTTGGACCCTTTCCATGTGCCTAGTTTGCTTGTGTCTTTAATACAACCTTGTGTATAGAGAGTTGACCTGAAAGTTGGTTCTACTCAGTAGTCATAGAATGGAGTTTGGAGAAGGAGGAAGTCTGCTTCTGATTTTCTGCAGTGTGTGCAGAGTCAGACAGTCAAACTCTGCAATAGCTTTTCTGGCAATGCACAGGTGCAGCTGTTGTTGAGTGTTCTAGCTGTGCAATGGGGAACATATCCATTTTGAGAGAGTGAAACGTTTATTATCTGGAAGATAACCGGTTATTTCCCGGTTATCTTCCAGCTAGCCGCTAACTGGCTATGTCTTATGACATAACTGGTTAGGTGTAGATATTCAGCACCACACCAGCTATGTTTAGCGACTAAAATAGGCCGCATAAATAGCAGGCCTATCTTTAACTCCAAAACACTTAGGGGCCTTTTTGTTAAGACATGAAGGTGCCTATCAAATTAGAACTACCGCCTGGCTACCGCGTGCCCCGGGCAGTAATTCTAATTTCGATGCGTGTCCAAAACGTGTGGCAAAAAATAATGTCTATTTTCTACCGCGTGGCACTAACCAGGCGGTCATCGGAAGATGACCCTGGTCTGAATTCTAGATGTGAACAAAGACCTTCCAAGAGTGATGAATAGTGCTGTTTTGTTCAAGGAGTCAGAGGCGAACTTCTGGCATGTGGACAGCAAGAATGTCCTTGCAGAGTAAGTAATCCAGCAACAGTACCAAGGGAACCTGCATTCCAGGAGGGTAGTGAGGAGATTCAGAAAGGTGTACAGACAAGGATTAGAAACTACAAACTGTGTTATTGCTTTGGTTAGTGCAGATGCAACCAGTACAATCTCCATCAGATGCAATCTTATTTCTTTGGAAGATTAAATGTTTCAGTAAATACTTTATTATAGAACACAACGCGGGCATTCGGCACACACTCATCCCGTGCCCCCCCCCCCCCAATATTAGACTGTACGCCATGTCTTCATTCGATTTGGATTTATTTTGGCCGCAGCCAGGAACATTGAACATTACAAATTAAATGCCATACATTACATCTTCAAATAAACATTTGGCTACATTTCTACCCAGGTACACAGACACAGCTCTTAAACGTAGTTTCATCTTCTGAGCCACAGGTCCAGCCGTCCCAAACCCCTGTGGCTCCCATTGTCATTTGGGTGCCTCCCATTGAAAGGAGGCACCTACCACATTTTACAAGGCCACACTCTAGGCCCCCCGGCCGTCTAAGCCAGGTGACAAGCTGTGCCCACGTTGCTTGCTTATTATAAGGCTGCTAGCTTGCAAGCCCCACATTAATACCAACATTATAACTTTCCACACAACTCATTATGCAGCAGTAGTTACTTCAACACTTGTAACTGTTAGCTGTCAAGCTGCTGTGTACCCATTGCTGTCTGTGCGTAACCATTGTAGCCTAACGCCTCGCTGCAACAACGGTGCTTCGCCTGTGGGTGGGTGGGTGGGCCAACGCTGCTCCTCTCCTGCCTCCTGATTCGAAATGCCCCCCTCGTGCCCCTCTCACTTCTCACTCCTCCTCTCTTCCTCCTCCTCTCTCTCCTCCCTCCCCCCCTCCCCTGTCTTCGCTGGCCTTCAGCCCGGTTGTGGGCGCCCCCCCCTTAATGGGTGTGCCTTGTTCTTTACTCTTGTGAAGAGCTTTGTGAGCATCTTACAAATTTCATGCCTCATACCCAAAAGGTAAATCCTTCCCCCAGTCAGAGGACCAAGCCAGGGTTTATCAAAATTGAGTCCAACTTAAGCCTTGGTAACAATTGGTTCTCCTTATTTAGAGCTATACTGGTGGATAGGGGTGTTACTTATGTAATTGCTTTTATTGATTTCTCAGTTTATATTCTGCTTTTATCTAAGGTGCATTATAATAAAACATCCCTACTACAAAACACAAAATCAGCACATTCTACAGTTTACTGTATAATTAACTTCTGACCCTATTACAAATCATTTTCTGCCTTTTTTCATTATTGCCTATCAAAGGCTAGCATAAACATGTCTCCTTTCAATAATTTCTTAAATTTATCCACCTCATTCAGGGGCCCTTTTACTAAGCCGCATAAGCGTCTATGAATGCCCAACGCACACCAAAATGGAGTTACTACCCAGCTACTGCGTGTCTCTTGCAGTAATTTCATTTTTGGCACATGTCCAATACACGCATCTGAAAATTAATTTTTATTTTTGGACGTGCCTATTGGGCGCGTTCCAAGTGGCATTTGACGCACATAGGTCATTACCGCCCGGTTACAATACGAGTCTTTACCACTAGGTAAATGGCTGGCTGTAAGGACTCAGACCCAAAATATGTTTTTTTTAAAGGGCACGTGTATGCCTTGAGAATGTACACACAGTGTTCCCACTCATACTATACTCATGACACACCCATAATCTGTCCCCTTCCAAATTATACTTTTATCAGATTTTAAACATGTAAATCACTACTTATGCCTCTTGGCAATTTACACTTACCTATGTAAATGTTATACTTACTTGTGTAAAAGTATTTTTAAATGGCTTCCTAATATAAGAAAAGGGTCCTTTCACTAAGCTGTGGTAAGGATATTTTTACTGTGGCCATAAAAATATTTTTTCTATTTTTCTGCATTAATGACCATGTGCTAATATTCAAAGTGTAAAAAAGGGGAAGGGGGAATGAAGGGTGATGAAGGGATATATTTGGGGAATTACATTAACCTGCACTGTAATGTTTAAGGACATGTGCTCAGAACATAAAAAACAGATATTTACCTTTAAAATGTTTATTTACAATACAGGTAATGCAATAATGTTAAAAGGCAGGTTTTAGGGATTTTACAAAGGGAAATGTGCCACAATAAATATTGTTAGAAAGTCTGAATTATAAATTAGGCTAGATTAATAGTAACACACTTTGATGGAGGCTGCTGGTTGGAGTGGTGCAGGAGGTCCTTGCTGGAAAAGAAGTCTTTTTGTTGCAGAGTTGTTGCTGGAGCCTGGAGAAAGTCTTATATTGGATGTGTGTGAAGTCCAGCAAGGCCCAGGGATTCAGTGAAGGTCCAGGGAGGTGCAGATCAGAAGGAAGAAGCAGAGTGGAGCAGCGAGAGAACTGAGAATGTTCCAGTGTTTTATAATTTCTTTTTGGACCATAGGCTGAAGTCAAGTGGGGTGTATTTGATCAATGAAAACTAGCTGAAAACTAGTTCCATCTAGTTTTGAGATACAGCATGGTAACTGGTCACATGCTTAATGACATCATAGGAGTTCCTGGCTAGCCATCTGCTGGTAGATACACGCTCAGAAGGTATTTGACAGGATTAAAAGAATCATTGTCTGGAGTAGATGGGCTTTCTTTTGTTAGAATAGGTAGGTAGATGAGCTTTTCAGTCCGAGTCATTGTCTGTGAGTTTCATTCCAACTTTTTGATTGCAGTCAATATGAAGACTTTTGTTCTTTGGAGATGTGGTGATTGACTTTTTAAGTATCCACCCAGCTAGCCTTTGTTACAGATCAGTTTTTCTGATACTACTCCAAGAAGTCTTTGCAAATATACATATTATATATATATTTGTATCTGATTGCAGCAAAATCAATAACTCTGAAAATTCCTCACATCATGCTACAAAAGTACAAAACCAACCTGGAAAGTAATCACTTCAATGTACACATACCACACCAAAACGAAGTGAAAGGAAATAAAGAGAAATGTTTGTTCCCCAGAGAGCAATATGCAGGAGGAGGAAAAAAGACCTCAGCTGGCTATAATATTCTGAAAAAAGTGTTTGCTATGCATGCCAATGCACATAGGATCTATCATTGGCCAAAAACCTCAATTTTCCTTTTAAACATTTCTAAGAATTTTCAAATTCAGGGGCCCTTTTACTAAGGTGTGCCCAAAAGTGGCCTGAAGAGGTGTAGGCACGTGTTTTGGACGCTCGCTGGTCCATTTCCCGAGTGCGCCTGGAAAAAAGGGGATTTTTTAAAATGTGTCTGAAAATGGACGTGCGGCAAAACTAAAACCAGTGTGCGTCCATTTTCTGCCTGAGACCTCTGGGTAAGGGCCCCACAGTAAAAGATAGAAAATATTTTCTACCACGTGTTTTGGATGTGCACCAAAAATGGAATTACCACCCGGGGCACATGGTAGCTGGGCGGTAGTTCCAATTTGATGTAGGCACCTACGTGCCTTTGTAAAAGGGCTCTTCAATGCTCTCTCATGCAAAGATAATATTGATACAGTCCACCCATGTGTTTTAGTGATTGAACTAGATCTTACACTTTTTCTAATTTTCTTGTATATTTATCTTGCATAAAAACATCACTTAGTTTTGACAGATGTAGCAATTCCTGACACAGCCCCTCAAAAAAAAAAAAGTAGAAAAAATGTTTAGTGCATGATTAGCACACGTGGGGTCCTTTTACCAAGATGCAGTAAAAACAGCCCTGCAGTAACAGCGGGGCCATTTTCCCCGTGCGTCATGGCCCTTTTTACCACAGCAGGTAAAATGTCCCCCTCCCCCCCCCAAAAAAAATAGCCATGCAGCAGGGAGCACTTACTGCCACCCATTGAGGTGGCGGTAAGAGCTCCCATGGTAACCAAGTAGTAACCAGGTAGTGCACAGAACTGCCCAATTACCACCAGATTAGCACTGCAGTAAAAATTCCAAAAATATTTTACAGCATGCCAGAAATGGAGCATGCTCAAACCGGAGCTACTGCCAGCAGCTGCATTGGGCCAGCAGCAGTAGCTCCAGGTTGTTGCATGGCAACCCTTTCGTAGCAGATTTTAGAGTTACTACAGGATGCTTCAACGCATCCTGCAGCATTCTGTTTTTGCTAGGTTAGGCGCGTGTTTGCACCTAGCACAGTAAAAGGACCCCTAAATTAAGAAATTGAAGTAAAAACTTACTCTAACATATTTAGTGCACAGCTGTCTGTAAATTGTACAGGAACAGACATCTATTGAAGCTGTTCTGTCAGTTTTATATATGAACTGTATATTTATGAAATTAATTTCTTGCATATTCCTTTCACCTACAGTGTGCACATGCATCAGGTTGCTAGAGAATGAATAAGACTTGTGATTTGTTCCTTTGATTTGTTCTTTCCTTTACCTGTACTTTCCAGAATCCTCACAGAACCTCAGTCTGACAGAGATGCTCTGCCCAAATCCTTTGGATTTAAGGCAGTCCAGGGACTAGTACAATCATAATCCCTTTAAAGCACTAATGTAGTCTAACAGTAGTGTGCTAGACTCTCTAGTAACTGCTTGCATATAAATTTCTGGGATCATTTACAGGAGTGCCTAACGTTAAAGTTTTATGTGCACATTTTCAAATGTATACAAAATCAAACACCTGGCACCACTGAGTACCTCTTTTGTATGCTGCATAATGTATGCATGTTATGAACTTAAATGCATATTTCAAGATGGTGAAACATCTTTTTCTATCTGTGAAGTCCCTTCCAAGCTGAACTGGTGGTAGATCTTTTGGGGACCAGGGCAGAAATTAAAGAGGGATCGCCCTAATCTCTGATCCCTTCTCTTCCCTGCTCCTATCTTGATCTCCCCACCCACCATTACTACCACAATTTTAAAGAACCTCTTCACAGACAAAGCTCAGTCAGACCTTCATCAAATATAGAAAAAATGGACCACAAATTAGAAATAGAAATATAAAGACTAAAATTGAACTGGAAACCTAAAGAAATCAAACTTGGTAAGTACTGAACCACTGAAGAAATAACAGAAATGCACTCCCTTTTGTACTGAAGATCATACAAAGACATCTGTGATCACACACCGCAACGCTAACATATTCCACTCAGTAAATTCAATATAAAACATTTTTTTCTACCTTGGTTGTTGGGATGTTTTATTTCCCAATCATGATCCTCAATAAAGATGAAACCGTAGCATGTTGGTTCACTGGGAATTTTCCTAGGATTTCCCTCACTCTTATTTTGTAGCACTGTTCAAGCCGTGGATTCTTTTTGTTATTTGGGTATCATTCTGGATTCCAAACTCACCTTTATCCCACAGATCTCCCACCTATGTAAAAATGACATCCTACGCCAACTCCGTTCAGTTAGGCAGTATTTTGACCATAATTCCTTTCACTCTCATTCTTTCATTGCTTATTAGTAGGATTGACTATTGCAACATATATTTGGGTTGCCCTCAATCTCAACTCAAGAAATTACAATCCCTCCAAAACACAGCTATCAGACTAATCTGCCACACTCGCAAGTATGATCATGTTTCTACATTATTCATCAAACACCACTTGCTTCCCGTTGAGAAGTGGAGCATCTACAAGGTTCTTCTTTAGACTTTTAAGGCTCTTAGAACTGATCTGCCTTCTTATCTCTTTAATTTTACCATTCCATATATTCCAGCTAGGCTCCTCCATTCTCTTAGTTATTATCGTCTTTGTCTTCCAAGCCCCAGAAATGCACAGGGTCCACCAGACACAGTGCTTTCTTCTTTGCTGCCCCTTTTCACTAGAACTCCATGCCCCTTCCTATCCTAGCTGAACTCTCTTTTAAGAAGATTAAAATTGTTTTGAAGACGTGGCTCCTCCATCAGGCTTTCGACTCTACCTAGGTTTTGGATTGCTCCCCTATTACCTTTACCCTACCTAATCCATGTCAGCCCATTTTTGAAAAATTACCCTCCTTTTGCTTTGTGAACTTTTAAAATTGTAGCTCCTTTCCTTTATTTATTTTTGTTACATTTGTACCCCGTGCTTTCCCACTCATGGCAGGCTCAATGCGGCTTACATGGGGCAATGGAGGGTTTAACGACTTGCCCAGAGTCACAAGGAGCTGCTTGTGCCTGAAGTGGGAATTGAACTCAGTTCCTCAGGACCAAAGTCCACCACCCTAACCACTAGGCCACGCCTCCATTGAGGTTATGGCTTCGGCTCCGGCCTTATCCGGGTAGCATGATAGCCACCACCTCATGGCTGATTTTGTGTGAATTTTTAGCATTGTAAACCACTGAGATCTACAAGTTAGTTAATGGCAGTATAGCAAATCTCAATAAATAAATTGCTTGTCCCAATGTCTCTTTTCTGCTTTTCTGTCTTCTGCTAATTATCCTTGTAGTAGCTACTGTTCAGTTGTCTTTTCTTCTCTGCCCTGTCTCCTCCTGTCTTGTTGTGTTCCCTCACTACACTTGTCTCTGACATATTGATCATTCCTTTTCAACTCTTCTGGGTTTTTTTTTTCTTTTCTGCCACTCTGTCCATTCAAATTTCAACTTCTTTCTCAACATTCTCCTTGTTTTTACTTTCAGCTACTTATCAATTTTCCATCTCCTCACTTATGCCCTAGCACCCCCATTTCTCATCTCATTGCTTCCCTAGCCTTCTGTTTTCTTTCATCTTTCATCTATGCACCGTCACCACATTTCTACCCTCTGTACTCACTATTTTCCTCTTACTCATCTCCTTGCCACCTCCTTCCTTGGTCTCTCCCACATGGTTCCATTGTTTCCAGCATGTCCTCCTCCCTCTACTCTTACAGCATCTCCTCTCCCTCCCCCACCCTTGCAGCCTGACATCTTCCTGTCTCTTTCCGTCTGATCCCAGCATCCTCCTGACCCATTTCTCTTACGTTTATGTTTATTGGGGGACTTGATATACCGCCTTTCACAATAAATCAAAGCAGTTTACAAACAATTAAAAGATAAGGAAATGGGAAAAGAATGCCAGTATCATAAGAGCAGAGGAACTGATCAGAACAAGTCAGAAAAGGGAGAGACAGTGGAGGCAGGTAAGGAAACGCGAACAGCCAACTACCTACCAAAGTCCAATGCCAAAGGACCAAAAATCATACAGTTAGGGGAGTGCTTAGGAAAACAGATGGGCTTTGAGCATACAGTGAAACCAGGGGAGCAAAAGTTCAGCCTTCAGGGAAGATGGTAGTGAATTCCAAAGAAAAGGGGCCAAACAAAAAAATTCAGAGGCATGGGTAGAGCAAAGCCGAGCACAATGGACAAAGACATCTGGTGAAGCCGGACAGGAATCAAATACGGAGCAGAGGTCATGAACCGGGCAATAAGGAGTGATCAGATTAGCCAGATATGGTGGTGATCCCAAGCGCAATGCCTTGAAAGTGAGGGTCAGAATCTTATAAGTGATCCAGTATTTTATAGGAAGTCAATGATGTTCTTTCAAGAGAGGAGTTACATGATCATAGCGATGTGTATGTGTGAAAATGTGAATAGAGGTATTCTGAACCATATGCAATTTATGAAGGGAGACATCAGGGAGGCCGGCATATACAACATTACAATAGTCTCATCCCCCTCACCACAGTGCTCCATAATATCTGTCTCTCTTTACTGATCTCTGCCCCCCCCCCCCCCCCCAATGATCCAGCTATCTCTCCTCTCTTCTCTTTCTCCCTCTCAGGCCAAACATCCCTCCCTCCTTCCATGGATCCAAAACCCATCCCTCCCTCTCTGGATCCAACATCTCTCCCTCTTTCTTCCCTTCCTACTGTTGTCCAGTATTACTCCCTCCCTCCCCTCTACTCAGGGGTCCAACATCTCCCTATCACTGCCTTAGAAATCTTATGTACTTGTTCCAAGCTCTCCTGAATTCAGATACTGTTTTTTTGTCCACCACTTTCACTAGGAGACTGTTCAATGAATTCACCATCCTTTCTGTGAAGAAGTATTTTCTCGGGTTACTTCTGAGTCTATCCTCTTTCACCTTCATCCTATGCCCCCTCATTCCAGAGCTTCCTTTCAATTGAAAAAGAGTTGCCTCCTGTGCATTAATGCCATGTAAGTACTTAAATGTCTCTATCGTATCTCCCCTCTCCCACCTTTCTTCCAAAGGTCCAGTTAAGTCTGTCCCAATATGCTGTATGACGAAGATCACTGACCATTTTAGTAGCCACCCTCTGGACTGACTCCATTCTGTTTATATCTTATTGAAGGTGCAGTCTCCAGAATTGTACACAATATTCTAAATGAGGTCTCACCAGAGTCTTATACAGGGGCATCATCATCTCTTTTTTTCCTACTGGCCATTTCACTCCCTGTGCACCCAAGCATCCTTCTAGCTTTCACCGTCACCTTTTTTTTTTTAACCTGTTTGGTCACCTTAAGATCATCACATATGATCTCATCTAAGTCCTGCTCCTCTTTTGTGCACAAATGTTCTTCACCCAATAAATTGTACCATTCCCTTAGGTTTTTGAAGCCCAAATGCATTACTCTGCATTTTTTAGCATTAAATCTAAATCTTTTTTAGCATTAATGCTAGCACAGAACCCTTTTTACCACAGCTTAATAAAAATGGCCCCTTAGGTTTTTCAGATATTGTGACCTGTCTTCCTCTTTCTGTGATCTCTTGTATTTTAATAAAGGCTATCCTCTTTTTTCCTTAGTTTTTCAGCTACTACTTTTGAGCAGGGGCGTAGCCTGACTTCGGCAGGAGGGGTTCGAGAGCACGAGGTGAGGGGGGCACATTTTAGGCCCCCCTGGTGTCGCTGACCCCCCACCACTTTTGACCCCCCTCCCCGCGCCGCCGCCCCTCCCCTGTCCTTTTCGACCCCCATCCTGCTGCCGCCAATCCTCCCCCGCCGGGTACCTTTGCTGGCGGGGGTCCCCAGCCCCGCCAGTCAAAGTCCCCTTCAGCGCCGGTCTCCAAGTCCGGCGCGTTTGTTGATCTGGATTCTGTTTCTGTGAGTCATGACGTCCTGCACGTTCCTACGTGCAGGACGTCAGGACTCACAGAAACAGAATCCAGATCAGCAATGCGTCGGAGACCGGCGCTGAAGAGGACTTCGGCTGGCGGGGGTTGGGGACCTCATCAGCAAAGGCACCTGACGGTGGCGGCGGGGGAGGGTTGGCGGTGGTGGGGAGGGTCAGCGGAGTGGGGTGGGTGTAAAAGCATGGGGGCCAGGGCTAAATTTGCCCCCGTGGCCCCACCAAGCTACGCCCCTGCTTTTGAGTACCAAAGTGGCCTCCTTTTCCTGTTGCTTTTATTTACTTTCCAAGCTCCACAGAGTGGAGAACAGTAGGCTGAGAACCTGAAAAGCTGGGTTCAAATCCCATTATTACTGCTTGTGATGTTAAGCAAGTCTACATTTCCTCCTGAACAAGTTTAGGGGTCCTTTTACTAAGCTGCAGTAAGCACTAATTCATGCATACCGCAGGTTAAAATCCACTACCATGGGATGCACTCAAACATCCTGCAGTAGTTTTTTGTTTGGCGTGTGCTACCCATGCACTAAAAAATAGAAAACATTTTAAAGTGTTAGGGGCATGATTGGGGGCAGAGAGAAGGCGTTCCCAGTGCTACTCTGTGCAGCTGCATTGCCATATGCTAACTAATTAGCATGTGGTTATTTATTTATTTATTTATTTGTTGCATTTGTACCCCACCTATTTGCAGGCTCAATGTGGCTTACACAGTACCGTAAGGCGGTTGCCAATCCGGTAGAGAACAGATATAAGGTTATGTTGTGTTCGAATGAGGTAGATATATTCCAAGTTCCGTTAGGGTCGAAAGGAGGGAGGTTGTATAATGTCCAGTAAGATCTTTGATTTAGTTATGTGGCCGGATGTAGGGATTTACGTAGTGCGGGAGCCCTTACTGCCAAGTAAAGAGGTGACGGTAAAGGCTCACGAACTAATGGCCATGCACTAATTGGGAAATTAGCTCATAGCAATTAATGGGGGGAACTAGAAAATGCGTCCTTTTTGCTGCTGTGCTAAAAGTGGCCTCAGCACATGGGAAACCTATGCGCTACTAATAACGCAGGCCACTTTTTAGCACAGTTTAGTAAAAGGAAACCTTTGATTGTAAATCCTCCAGGGACTGGGAAATACCTACTGTGCCTGGTTGTAAATCTGCTGCAGTAATAGATACAGCAGTTTAAAATAAAGTTTTATGGAAACAAGATGCAAGTGCAAACCCAGGCCAGGATGAAAAAAATAAGAGACTGTTTTTGCACAACACACAGTTTCCCACTATATGAAACTTTTCATTTTATAGGACTTGCTTTAAGAAATATGACTGTGAATAATATTTTGTTAGTCTCAGAATATAACAGGTTTCAGTGCTCTAGTCACATTGCATGGCTGTGAATGCTGTAATAAAGAAAAGAAAAGACAAGACAAGAAAATAAAATAAGGTGATACCTTTTCTATTGGACTAAATATATTTTCACAAGTTTATGAAGGCACAGCCTTCTTTGGGTTGGTTATGAGCAAAAGATGACAAAATCAAAATATGTATAGTGAAACATGAAAAACATTCCAATGACTGTCTCAAGGGAAAGGTAGATATGGGGGAGGGAAGGATTAATAGGTTCCTGAAGAAGAGGGGCTGTCGAATCAAAAAGGTATCACATTTTCCCCTTTGTTTTGTTTTATTTCTGTTTAACCTTGAAATTGAACTAAAATGGCAACACACTGTTTCCAAGACATGAATACTATATAATGTAAGAGCCAGAACCATCACAACTGAGTTGCAGTACAAAATGTCTCAATTTGTAAGAGATGATTCATTTTTTTTAATGGTAGATTTATACCTCTTAACATTTTTTTCTCACACAACGGATTCCTTATGGAGGAATGGCTTTGGGTCTTCAGGGGGAGCACTTATCTATGGGGTGGTCTTGCCCATAAATACATGGATTTTGTTTTAAGATTCAGCATAAGGCATCCTTTCTTGTAGGCCCAACATTTTCTTTTAACTCATGATTGCTTGGTTGGATCTTTGGAACAACTTCAGACTTTTTCTAAATGCTAAATTGTTGGTGGTTCACTTGATTCATGCAACACAGAGAACAGTCACTAAATTCTGGCACTTCCTACCATGTTTTGGCAACAGAGATTGCTACACAGACTATATTGCCTTTACTTGTTTGTTTTGACATGATTCATATGTACAATCCGTCACAATTGTTCCTGCTTGAATTCTTCTGTTTTTGTGTGCAGACACAAATATGCTTTTGAACAAGCATATTTCACATGAATACACTCAGTCTCAAACTCTAGCACATTCTAGTATTGTGTTCAATTCTGGTCGCCGCATCTCAAGAAAGATATAGTAGAACTGGAAAAGGTGCAGCGAAGGGCGACTAAAATGATAGCGGGATGGGACGACTTCCCTATGAAGAAAGACTAAGGAGGCTAGGGCTATAATGATAGCGGGGATGGGACGACTTCCCTATGAAGAAAGACTAAGGAGGCTAGGGCTATACAGCTTGGAGAAGAGACGGCTGAGGGAATTCGTTGCCGGAGAAAGTGGTGAAGGCGGTTAGCTTAGCAGAGTTTAAAAAGGGGTTGGACGGATTCCTAAAGGACAAGTCCATAAACCGCTACTAAACGGACTTGGAAAAATCCAAAATTCCAGGAATAACATGTATAGAATGTTTGTACGTTTGGGAAGCTTGCCAGGTGCCCTTGGCCTGGATTGGCCGCTGTCGTGGACAGGATGCTGGGCTCGATAGACCCTTGGTCTTTTCCCAGTATGGCATTACTTATGTACTTATGTACTTATGTAGGAGGAAAAGTATACAGAAGTCAATGGAAAGCAGTGATGATTGCTGTATGCTCTCGAGTGTAATACATACAGCGTCAGTCTAGAAAAGTTGTGGAAGTCTGAATATAGACTTGTTTTGCCCAAAACATCTAGAGGTTGTGACATATTTTACAAATGGAGGACTGACCGTATAAGCATATTGGAAAATTGACATATCTCTGTTCCCAGACCAAGATGTCAAAAAAACCCATCAAAAACATATGACACATGAATGTCAATGTCTCAAAATGTTGTGATGTGAAACATAAATAAGTGTGCCTAAGAGTGCCCATGAAGCTGAAGATAGCACACATGAGTCCACTCTATCATGCCCTGCCCCCATACAAGTACATAGTGTCCACGAGGACCTCACAGCATTCCTGGTGTCCAAAGGGAAAATGTCTAACATCGCCTGTGGCAGTGGTACAAAATGTATAGTGTTGGGTACAAAACATTTAACACTGACCTGGTGTGCAAAACATTTAGCACTGCAAAATGTTTAACACTACTTTGAAGTAACCTCTGTAGCTCCCTTGGAATCATCAACCCTCGGCACTATTGTGGACCTGGAAAACTGCTTAATATCAGGATCCCTTCCAGCTTCTTTCCCATCCCTGTGGAATGAATTCTTACTACTTTGCAGGATTCCCCCTCTTCACCAGAATGAGAGGATGTGAGGGGCTGTTTGTTAGAATTGCTGCAGAAAGTGAGTGACAATTCAATAAAGGGGCATGTAGTGCAGTGTGGGGAGGGCCTATTCTATAACAGCATCTTAGTGTCCAGATTCCTTTTTCTTAATTGAAATATTTCACAATTTTTATATACAAAAGCATATATAAAGGAAAAGGATAAAGATTAGAACACATTTTCAAAGCATAAGTAAATCAACCAAAAAGATTTCCTAAAGTCCACATCAAGAAGAAAAGTTCTAAAGATTAATTTAAAAGAACTATCAAAGAAAATACAAGGGAATTCCCCTTAAGTAACGAGCCATTTTACATTAATCCTCCTATTTCTTAATAATCTTCTCTTGTTCCAAGACAAACCTTTCTAGATGCAAAGGATCAAAAAAATATATTTACTTTTTTTTCTGTAAATGAACAATATCCTATATAATAAAACGCACCTCCAACATTCTGAAGCTGACTGCATGGCTGAGGCATTCCTGCTCTCTGTATCCATCTCCTGAATTGACATCACGTACTTCCGGGTTCGTCACAAGCAGAAGTGACCAACCACATGAGGTTTCTCGGCTTCAGAATGTTGGAGGTGCATTCTATTAAATAGGATTGGTCAGTTCCTTGAAGCACAGCCAGAGCTCAGCGTCCTGCACAGTAACGCTCAGACACCAGAGAGGGGGCCCTGACACCAGAGAGAGAGAGGGAGGGAGGGAGGGGGGGGGCTGACACCAGAGGGGGGTATCTCTGTCACACACACACTCTCTCTCTCACACGCTTTCTCTCTCTCACAGACAATGTCTTTCTCTCTCTCACTCTCACACACTATCTCTCACACACTCTATGTCTCAAACTGTATCACATTCACTCTCTATGTGTCATACAGTCACTCACACACTGTCTTGGTCTCATACACTCAGTCTCACAGAGAGTCTGTGTCTCACACACATTCTCTCTCTCTCGCATACACTGTATCTGTGTGAAACACACTCTCTTTCTCTCACACTGTGTCTCACATACGCACTTGCACACAATCTCTTTCTCACACACACTCTCTCTCTCACAGACACACTCGCACCCAGACTCACTCTCTCTCACACACACACACTCACACATTCACTCTCTCTCTCACACACAGTCACTCTCACATACACTCTCTCAAACATACACACTCCGAGGAAAACCTTGCTAGCGCCTGTTTCATTTGTGTCAGAAACCGGCCTTTTTTACTAGTAATCTATAAGGGAATCGTAAAACAAAAGTTGCACCTCGGGCCAAACCCCTAGGTTTCCAGAGCTAGAAATTGCTTCCTACTCTCCAGAAAAATCTAAAATGGCTGCCCACAAAATACTTCTTTCTTACATTTAAAGTATGTTGACAGAACAGAGTCACAAGCAAAGTTTCTCGAGAAGTAATATTATCCTCTGAGAGTCTTCAAGGAAGGCAGTTAGCTTCCTTTCTTCTACAGCGGGACCTAATGCTGCTGCCCCTCCCTGAAGACCATTTCCTGCTTTGGATAAATAAGTAGATTTAATAATAGATTTGGAGGGGAATTTTTGATATGACATCTAAGTTGGACTTTGGAGGGTTTGCGTCCCAAATCTGAATAGGAAATATTGCCATTTTCCAAACCGTAAAATGTCTATCTTTTGGGGTTTTTTTCTGAAAATACTGTTTGTAACAAGTTTTTTTGCACTGTGTGTTTATATTTTCAGGCCATTTTTGAAAAAAAAAAAAAAACCACATAAGTGACAAACAGAGCAAATCAAGTCATTGGATGTAGGAGGGGCCGGCATTTTTAGCAGACTAGTCCCCCAGACATCCCAGGAGAGTAGTGGGGCACCCTTGGGAGCACTGCTGTAGACTTCATATAAAAACTCCCAGGTACACATCACACCATTGCTCCCTTATCTTGTTTGGTGAGCCCTCCAAAACCCATCTCAAACCCACTATCTCCAACTTAAACCACTACAATAGCCTTATGGGTCAAGGGGGCATCTATATGTGGGCACAGTGGTTTTCTGATGAGTTTTGGAGGGCTCAAAGTTTCTACCACAAGTGTAACAGGTAGGGGGATGTATGGGCCTGGGTCCACTTGTTTACAGTGCTCTGCACCCATCACTATACTCTTCCAGGGACCTGCATACTGCTCTAATGGACCTGGTTATAACATTTGAGGCTGTCATAGAGGCTAGTGAGTACTATTTATATTAAAAGTTTTGGGGAGGTGGGAGGGGGTCAGTGACTACTGGGGAAGTAAATGGGGGGTCATCCCTGATTCCCTTCAATGGTCATCTGGTAATTTAGGGCACCGTTTTGGGCCTTATTCATTATAAAAGCAGGTCTTTACCAAAATGTTGACGTTTTCATGCTAGATTTTCTGATTTTGTTCCATTATGGCTATAAAACATCCAAGTATACCCTAAGCCCACACTAATCCTGTCTTCAAAATTTTCTCATCATGCTCCCTTGTGATTTGGATGCATTGCAGACGAACTACATAGATAAACGTCTGCAAAATATGTTTTGTTAATACTGATTTGGACGTTTTGAGAAGAATGACTAGAACACAACCCCTTACACTTCTTTATCCAGAATGTCTCACTGTATAGCTGCTTAACCTGATCCTCTTATCTTCTTTTATCCCTTTGTAACACCAATTGTATTTCTTTTCTGTTACGGCGATGCCATAACAGATCTCTGTAAGCCACATTGAGCCTGCAAATAGGTGGGGAAATGTGGGATACAAGTGCAATAAATAAATCCATCCAAATGGTGCTTTGTGTCACTTTTTTTACACTTCTCTCTTTCTTAAATGAGCCCCTTAGTATCAGCAGATTCAAGATGCAAAATTTCCCTGAAATATGTTCCTAACAAAATCTCAGAAGAAAGTAAAAGTGTCATAGGGAAATTCAAACACCACAAATTATTAACACGTAAACGATTTTCAAGCATTCCTAATTTGTGATGCATTGCCAGGCTATCCTTCACCACTGATGAACTTATAGTTTGTAATGTTTTCTACGTCACTTTTGTGGCAACATTTAACTTTGTAACTCCACTCTCAATTCAGAAAAATTAGAAACTGTTTTTTAGTAAATGAACACAGCTGTTCAATTTTCCTTTTCAAAAAGCTCTCAGTTCTAGTGACTTGCCAAATTTCTTTCAAAGAAATGTCTCCTTCAATTGCAAGGGTGATTTATATACCGAGTCAAAACTGACTGGTTGCAACTTGGCAGGTCCACTGTCTATTGAGGCCCTTATAGGGTTTATTTGCATATATTTAATCTTGTCCTGCAACCTCATCAATATGGACCCAGTTTGAACATTTACATTTGTAGGTGTAGAGGAGGAATTCTGGAGTATGGGTGTAAAGAGACTTCTTCAGAGGAAACTGAGGTACTCACGATTGAAGCAGACTCCACCAAGTGTCTATCTATTGGGCCTTTTGCAACTAGTGAAGATATTATATACGTCCGTATCGCACTTCTCCACTTGTCCATAATTTAAAATAAGAAAATCCTCTAAATGTAAGTCTTCGAAGTCCTTTGAAGGGACTTCAAAGGGACATGCCCCTTTGATCACACCCAAACAGTCACACTGGCTTAATATTCCAAGTAGGGGATGGAGCCACTGATATCACACAATGCCTGCAATGGGAAGCCCCTTCCCTACAATGGAGTCGTCACTTCCCGCACTCTTCTGGGCTCGTGTTACTCTCAACTTCTTCCACCTAGGCCTTGGCGTGTTGGTTTGATATTCCAGTCTCACACTGCCCGCAATGGGAGGCTCCTTTCCTCCAACAGAGTCAGCACTTCCAACACTCCTCTGGGCTCACATTACCCTCAACTTCTCCTCGCATTGGCACCCAGATTCCATTATAAATATAGGCACATCCACTTATGCCAGGTCTATGGCTGGTAAGCACCGTGCGCAACTTACAGTATTTTATAAGTTGTGTCACCCCCATTTAACTATGGCAGTGCACACAACTTGTCCTGTTTGTCTGTCTTGATGATTGCAAGCTGTTGAGCAGGGACTGTCTTGTATGATTATGTTCAACACTATGTATGTCTAGTGGCAGTGGCGTTCCTAGGGGGGCTGACACCCGCCGATGCGCCCCGCCCCCTGGGTGCAGCGCCCCCCGGATGCAGCGTAGCACCCCCCCCGGCAAAAGGACACCCCTGCGAAGGAACCCCCCCGGGTGCATGCCGCTGGGGGGGGGGGGGGTCGCGCGCGCCTGTCCTCCGTTGTTCCATGCTTCTTCTCTGCCCCGGAACAACCTGTTCCGGGGCAGAGAAGAAGCATGGAACAACGGAGGACAGGCGCTCGCGGCACCCCCCCCAGTGGCATGCACCCGGGGCGGACCGCACCTACCGCCCCCCTAGGAACGCCACTGTCTAGTAGTACTATATAAATGATAAGAATAAGTAGTAGTATCTTTTGTTGTCTGCCAGGCTATTAATGGCAATAGGTTCAAAGGTGTTTGTGGAATTTGCAGCATTGGCAACTACTCATATTTCCTGTTTAAGTGAAACTTGGCTGGTTAGCCAGAAAAAGGAATTTTGTATCTTGTTACAGTATTTTTCATTTTCATATACTATTTCCTGTCTTATAAAGCTGCTCCTGTATATTCTTTTATATAAACAAGAAACAAAACACAAAAAGGCACAAATCTGCCAGCAGGAAATAAATTTTTTTAAAAAGGCAGTCCAAACAATGAGAGGAGGTGCTGCTGATCTAAGGAGGAGTCCGGTTTCAAGTCTGGATAAGAATTACTATTAGGGGAAATCCATTTTTTTTGTCCCCCTTTAAGATTTACCCCTGACGCAGCCTGTTGTTGAAACATGGCCACGTTGAGTAACGAACATTTGTAATGAACTACTTCTTTTTATCATTACTGATCTTTTTGTTTTATGCTTTTTATAAAAAAAATTATTTTATGTAACACTAGACTATTCTGCCTCAATTAGTTCACCAAACTAATTTAACATTACAGATGCCATTTCTGCCTTGACTGACTTTTCTGTTTGCAGGCCCAAGCTCTAAGCTTTGGGATGTCATTGTCTGTAATGCACTACAGTAATTGCTATCCTATCACCATTCTCATTGCACTTTCAGTGTTAATTATGCATGAAACAGGGCATCAGGTAGTTATAAAAGTACCTGAGAGATCAAAAACAGAGGGTAAAAACTTAGTTCTGTTGTTTAGGAGAGTAATCAGTGTACCATCACTGAAACTTAAGAGAATACAACAGTGGAGAAGAATGAAGCCACTCTTGTCCAGCATGTTTTAATCTGCTCATTTAGCAGTGCTATGTGTTTAGGCATGGCAGCTGACTATACCCATATACTTTGGAACATCCAAATTAATTATATGTGCATAGATGGCGATCATTCGACTCCCAGGCCCCTTTAAGAGGGCCATTTATAACAGGTCACCTAGGTATGAAGTGCAAGTGGCTGCTTATTTGGGACTGCTTTGGAAAGTGACATAGGCGTTGATGGGGCTCAATGTAACTTTGTAAGTCTGAGTACTTTGAAAATACAGCACCTAATGTCTTTCTAAAATAACCTCACAAAACATGAAGAAATTGTGCTGAAAATGCAGCCGTGTGCATTTACACCTGTTTGCATGTGTGTATTTTATAAACTGTATGCAGACTTCACAGCTCTGCCTTTGCTACACCCAAATTTGACCCCTAAACATACCTGCATGCAAGTCATGGAAAAGTAAATACAGTAAGGAGGGAATTGTATAAATGGTGCTAAAACTTTGGTGTTAAGCACAATTCTGTAATGGGCACATGCCCTTTCTAGAATTGTGCTTAGCACTGTAGATAGTACTAAAGAGAGGTGATCACTCAAGGGTCTTTTTATCAGGCTGCTGTAACATTGGCCCTTCATGTCACTGGGCATATTTTTACACATGTATACCAATGGATTAATTTTATGAAAAAATAGCCTGCAGACTAAAGTTTACAAAATTACCCCCTCTTTGTGCATTCCAAGGCACTGTTGAGCACACGAAAAATATTGTGCTATACGGTAAGGAGGGAATTGTATAAATGGTGCTAAAACTTTGGTGTTAAGCACAATTCTGTAATGGGCACATGCCCTTTCTAGAATTGTGCTTAGCACTGTAGATAGTACTAAAGAGAGGTGATCACTCAAGGGTCTCGAGATGTTCTCGACCTATAATCGAAAGAAACAAGGACGTTCCTGATGAACACTTGGATGACTTTACCTGGTCGTGTTTTTCATACGACCAAGGCACAAAAAGGTGTCAGAAATGACCAGATGACCACCGGAGAGAATCGGGGATGACCTCCCCTTACTTCCCCAGTGGTCACTAACCCCATCCCACCTTCAAAAAACATCTTTCAAAATATTTTGTGCCAGCCTCAGATGTCATACTCAGCTCCATCACAGCAGTATGCAGGTACCTGGAGCAGTTTTAGTGGGTGCAGTGCACTTCAGGCAGGCAGACCCAGGCCCATCCCCCCCCTACCTATTACGTTTGTGAAGGAAACAGCAAGGCCTCCAGAACCCACCAGAAACCCACTGTACCAACATCTAGGTGCCCCCTTCACCCATAAGGGCTATGGTAGTGGTGTACAGTTGTGGGGAGTGGGTTTGGGGGGCTCAGCACACAAGGTAAGGGAGCTATGTACCTGGGAACAATTTCTGAAGTCCACTGCAGTGCCCCCTAGGGTGCCTGGTTGGTGTCCTGGCATGCCAGGGGGACCAGTGCACTAGAAATGCTGGCTCCTCCCACGACCAAAGGGCTTGTATTGGGTTGTTTCTGAGATGGACGTCCTTGGTTTCCATTATCGCCTAAAATCAAAAACGACCAAGTCTAGGGATGACCATCTCTAAGGACAACCAAATTTCAGGATTTGGGCGTCCCTGACCGTATTATCAAAATGAAAGATGGACAGCTATCTTTTTTTGAAAATATGGGTTTCCCTGCTTCTGGATGGGGACGTTTTGCGAGGACATCCAAATCGAAACGAAGACCTCCCTTTCAATTATGCCCCTCCACATAGGCCAGTGGTTCCCAAATCTGGTCCTGGAAACACCCCAGCCAGTCAGGCTTTCAGGATATTCTCAATGAATATTCATGAGAGAGATTTGCATGCAGTGGAGGTAGTGCATGCAAATCTCTCTCATAAATGTTCATTGTGAATGGCTGGGGTACCTCCAGGACCAGGTTTGGGAACCACTCATGTAGGCTATAAAATTCATATACATCAGCTACTGGGTGTAAATATAGGTGGTCCGCTTTTAGCCACGATTTTGTCTGCTTTTGCACCAGTAATTTGTAAAGACACGTGAAGGAGCATGTTCAAAGCAGTTAGACTTACAACGTTACATATATAGGCTCTTACATGGCTTTATCAAATAAGCATACAATAGGAGTTTACGTGGCTTCCTGATTCGATGGCCTGCCATAGAATTACCATCATAATGAAAATTCTTTACTCCAGAGCTTACAGCTTCATCAAGATACAGACAAGACAAATAAAAAGTTTCAGGAAATCTATTTATTACAGAGTACATTAACATTTCCAGGGCTAATGCAGGGTATTAGAATTAAAAGCAGCCTCTTAACTCTACGTGATATAGCATTATTTTCCATGCCGAGAGGGACAACCTTCTTACTTCAGGAGCCTCTGATGATATTTCTGCTTGCATTAACTTTGCTTATTTTATAAATGAGATGGGACAGTGATAATGAAGCATGGATCATTTCTTGCCTAAAAAAACTGTTCAGTTTTATCACAGCATGCTTAGGAATGACCAAGATACCTGGCCTGCTGTGCATGATTTGTCAAAAGGATGTCAGAATGACAGTAGACATCTCATCAACTATAATTGTATCAGTCTGAGCCCTCAGGACAGTAACATAATGATTCATTACTTCTCATCACAAAATGACTCCTAAATATTCATGGAGTTTAAGGGGAAACTGCCAGGGCCGGATACATGGACATTTGAAAATGATTAAAAATATACTTCACTTTTCTATAAGAGTTATTTCTTTGCCACAGTTTAAATTATCCTTTGAATTTGTTTTAACCTGTTGGCTGTATTTTAGACCTTTTATTAGAATTTTGACAGTTTTATAGCTGAGGAGTACCACACTACCAGGACTGGCTTTGCTTTACAGCTGTGATGCAGGAGCAAAGCTATGTAACTGGAAGGCACAGAAAGCAGCTCAGGGTTAGACTGTATTGCTGCTTGTTCTGGGTTCCAAAATAACAACAGCTTTCAAATCCCAGTCTTATCCTTCATTCGATTGTCCTTTCAAAGAGATGTGGAGGGGCGGGGCATAATTGAACGGGGCGCCCAAGTTTTCCTGAGGACGTCCTCGCAGGACGTCCCGGCGAAGGGGCGGGGAAACCCGTATTATTGAAACAAGATGGGCGCACATCTATCGTTTCGATAATACGGTCGAGGGCGCACAAATCTCAACATTTAGGTCGACCTTAGAGATGGACAATCTTAGAGATTTTCAGCGATAATGGAAACCGAGGACTCCATCTCAGAAATGGCCAAATGCAAGCCCTTTGGTCATGGGAGGAGCCAGCATTCGTAGTGCACTGGTCCCCCTCACATGCCAGAACACCAACCGGGCACCCTAGGGGGAACTGCAGTGGACATCAGAACAAGCTCCCAGGTGCATAGCTCCCTTACCTTGTGTGCTGAACCCCCAACCCACCCCCAAACCCACTCCCCACCACTGTACACCACTACCATAGCTCTTAGGGATGAAGGGGGGCACCTACATGTGGGTACAGTGGGTTTGTGGTGGGTTTTGGAGGGCTCACATTTACCACCACATATGTAACAGGTAGGGGGGAGGTGGGCCTGGGTCCGCCTGCCTGAAGTGCATTGCAGAACCTACTAAAACTGCTCCAGGGACCTGCATACTGCTGTCACGGAGCTGGGTATGATATTTGAGGCTGGCATAGAAGCTGGAAAAAATATTTTAATTTTTTTTTAGGGTGGGAGGGGGTTAGTGACCACTGGGGGAGTAAGGAGAGGTCATCCCCGATTCCCTCTGGTGGTCATCTGCTCATTTAGAGCACATTATTGTGGCTTGGTCATAAAAAAAAAAGACCAAGAGGGGCATAATCGAACGAAAATGTCTATCTCCATGGGCGTTTATCTCCGAGAACGGGTCCGTGAAGGGGCGGACCGAACCGTATTTTCGAAAAAAATAGACGTCCATGTTTTATTCGACAATTTGTGAGCTGGACGTTTTTGCTTTTCAGCGATAATGGAAAATGAAAGTGCCCGCATACTTTTTTTCCATTATCGGCGAAAGGCGCCCATCTCTGTTCGGGTGATAACCATGCCCCAGTCCCGCCTTCACCACGCCTCCAATACGCCCCCGTCAACTTTGTACGCTTCCACAATGGAGTGCAGTTGAAAACGTCCAAGTTCGGCTTTCGATTAAACCGTGTTATTCGTTTTTGTGAGATAAATGTCCATCTCCCGATTTAGGTCGGAACTTGGGCGTTTTTCTCGTTCGATTATAAGCAGGCAAGTAAAGTTGGCCAAGTGTTTGTCAGGGACGCCCTTCTTTTTTCCATTATCGGCCGAGGACGCCCATTTGTTAAGCATGCCCCAGTTCTGCCTTCGCTATGCTTCTGACATGCCCCTGGGAACTTTGGTCATCCCCTCGACGGAAAGCAGTTGAGGACGCCCAAAATCGGCTTTCGATTATGCCAATTTGGGCGACCCTGTGAGAAGGATGCCCATCTTGCGATTTGTGTCGAAAGATGGGCGCCCTTCCCTTTAGAAAATAAGCCCGATTGAGACTCATTTTCAAAAGAGAAAAAAAGTCTCCAAAATGAAAAACATCCAAATTGCAACTTTCAAAACTTGGATTTGAGACATTTTTCTCTGCAGTGCAACCAAATCACAAGGGGGGCATGTTGGAGGTGGGAACATTGGGGGTGGGATTCGGGCATTCCCAAAACTTGGGCATTTTTCTGCCATAATGGAACAAAGCAAAAATGTCCAGGACTGAAAGTTAGCTCTGTTTCAATCATGGCTAAGTAAAAAAAAAAAAAAAAAATGGTGTCCTGATTGATGTGATGACCACTGAAGGGATTAAGGCATGATCCCCCATTACTCCCCCAGTGGTCATTGACCTCCTACTGCCCCTCCCCCCAAAGATGTGAAATAAACAGTGCATACCAGCCTCTGTATGTTAAGGCCAGCCCTACCAGAGCAACAAGGAGGTCCCTAGAGTAGCCTAGTGTTCGGTGCAGTGCACTGTAGAGAAGAGGACACAGGCCCATATCCTACTCTAACTGGTACACTTGTGGTGGAAAATGTGAGCCTTCCAAAATCCACCAAAAACCTACTGTACCTATGTAACAGTAAGGGAAAATATACAGTATATGTCTGTATGTATTTCCCCCCTTGCTATTCCTAATAGTGTTTGTATCTAGCTGGTGGCTGGCATCCTTCTTTTCTATCAGCCCATAAGAGTGAATGATTGGTGGCTTTGTTTTTTAAATATTTTTTTAGCCATCTACAGACCTAATGTCTACAGGCTGCACTTCTGACCTGCTGTTTTTTCCTATGTGTTCCTGCACCTGCTCTAGTGCATGAGGTACTCTGGCCTTCTGGCACTAGATCCTGTCAGAGGATTAAAACAGTTTCTGGAAGGAAACCTAGAAGCAGAGGAGGAGTTGGACCTTCTGAAGGGGTGTTTCTAGTGGCAGTAATACTCCCCCGAAGAAAATTTAAACTCTGACTTAACCACCAAAATCTGGCTTTGGAACCTCTCCTGTCACCAACCATACCTATCAATAGAGAGTCCCATTTCTGCCAATGCCTGCATCTGGCTCCAATGGGTGATAGAATCAGCCTATCTACCCAGCTGGTTAGACATTAGTGGTACTTGCAAAGAGAAAAGATTCCGAGACTGAGGCAAGTGACAGATCCGAAACCCAGTTGCTGGCGTGCTATAGTGAGCAGGTGTGGGGACCCTTCTCAACCCGTATAATCTTTTGGGAAGGAGTAAGGAGCTCATACATGACCCAGGCAGCCCATACACCACCTCTGTGGGACACTACATCTGTGACAGAGTGGAGGAAATTTAAGAAAGAGAAAACTGTACTAGGCTACAGCAGCAAAGGTATTTAATTAAATTATGTGACCATCAACTTGCATCAATGTAACATCTCTCTGAACTGTAATTAACATCTGACTGAATAACAGCAGCCTACCCCGAGTAGCCTTGCCCTGTAAAAAGTGTGAGCAGGAAGAATGGATAGCCACATGTATACAAGTTTCATTTGCCATGACCTTTTTGATTTTTGTTGTTACCTGTGCTTCATCAACTGATAGTACAGTAAAGTTCCAGTTTTAATTTATCGTGGTGCGGTCTGTATTTTTTTTGTGTGGATGGACAGTCAGAGAGCCTGGCTTTCCTGGCCCTCAGGCTTTAAGATTGGCCCTGGCCCTGGTCCCACCAAATAAATAACTTATGTGTTCCTTCTTCCACCATCCAGGCTGTGTCTAGGCATTTGCCTAGACACCTCTACAACCAGGGGGCTTACACCTACATATAGGTGACACCTACAGTCATAAGGGCTATTGTAGTAGTGTACAGTAGGTTTTTGGTGTGATTTGGAGAGTTCACCATACAATATATGGGGGTAATGGTGAGATGTGTACCTGGGATCTTTTATGTGAAGTCTGCTGCAGTGCCCTCTAGGGTACCCCACTGCTCTGCTGGGATGTCTGTGTGGCCAGTCTACTACATATGCTGGCCCTTCATACATTCCAATGGCTTGTTTTTGTGTGTTTTTACCTTGGACGTCTTTTTTTTTTTTTTTAATGGCCCTGAAAGATTGATGCAGTGAGCACAAAACCTTCTAGCAAATGGCCATTTTCGAAACAAAAGTTGGATGTTTTTCCGATTTAATGTAGTCCTGTCTTTATGCGAGTCACCTTATGCGGTTAAGTGCTGAATACTGCATTTAACTGCAAAAGTTTTAACTGGCCGCGTATGCCCAGATATTCAAAGCCAGTGCCTGGACATAGCCCAGCATTGATTATCTAGGAATAAAGCCAGCAGCAGCCAAAAAAACCCCCCCACTGATTGCCACAGTCTGAATATCTCCCCCAGGGTGATCCTTTAAATTCTAAATTGTTAACAGGAAGTTAATGGTCAGGGTACAGCAAGAGACTGGAATAAAATACATGTAGAATGTGGTAAAAGATACTGTTTGTTTTGACTTGGCTTTATTTCTTAAAGATAATAGGCACATACCAAGAAGTTGCAGATGACATTCTGCTTACAGCTCAGTAAAGGGATGGGGAAGAGCAGTAAAACTTTACAGTTCCATGGTACTTGTGATATCGGATGAGAAAACAAATTCTTTATTGGTCCCTTTTTCTGCTGGAAGAGGTACCTGACCTATTAATGCAAATGAGTTTAAATAAAGCTACAGAACCTGATTATGTATAAACCTGATGGTTTATATCCCAGAATATTAATGAGCATAAGAATATGTGCCGGTTAAATCGCTTTGAATATCGTCTGAAAAGAACCCAATATTGCAGAGCAATATATAGAGCTCTTAAATTTATGCTCCTGAGGGGTCCTTTCTCCAAGGTGTGGAAAAAATGGCCCTGCACTAGTGGTGGGGGCCATTTTACCCATGTGCCATGGCCCTTTTTACCGCAGTGGGTAAAAAGCTTCCAGACACACATAGCCATGCGGTAAGAGAACGCTTACCATCTGGCCATGCGGCGGGGATCCCTTACCACCACCCATTGAGATGGCGATAAGGGCTCCCACATAAACCCGGCAGTAACCGAGCAGTGCGTGGGGATGCCTGATTACCACCGGGTTACTGACACACAAGCCATTTCCAGAGGTTTTCTTTTTCCCCTGGAAAAGGTGCACGCTCAGGGCGGGACTACCGCCGGCCAATGGACTTACCACCACTCTGTAAAAGGGCCCTTAAACCTCTTAAGTTTGTTCCCTATTTTCAGTCAATTTTAGGAGCATAACTTTTCAGCTGAAACTTCATTTTAATTTAAGAGCTTAAAAGTTATGCTCATCGATTTGTGCCTGCCATTAGTTTGCCTGTATTTATGAGCTTACCCCCGGATTCTGTATATCATGTGGAAATCAAAGCGTATTCCCTAACAATGCGCATAACCAAATTAGTTAACAGCTAATCAGTGGTGATAATTGCCAATTAACAAACAATTATTGACACTAACTGGCATTAATTAGAATTTATATGCAGAATTGTCTATCCTGCTTATAATCGAAATAGAAAAACGCCTATATTGTGACCCAAATCGGGAGATAAACGTTTATCTCACAAAAACGAATAAAGCGATATAATCGAAATCCGAATTTGGACGTTTTCAACTGCACTCCGTCGCGGATGCGGACAAAGTTGACAGGGGCGTGTCGAAGGCGTGGTGAAGGCGGAACTGGGGCGTGGTTATCTGCCGATCAGAGATGGGCGCCTTTCGCCGATAATGGAAAAAAATATGCGTTTTTAGCGAGAATTTAGGGCACTTTTCCTGGACCCTGTTTTTCCACGAATAAGGCCCCAAAAAGTGCCCTAAATGACCAGATAACCACTGGAGGGAATCGGGGATGACCTCCCCTGACTCCCCCGGTGGTCACAAACCCCCTCCCACCACAAAATATGCCGTTTCACAACTGTTTATTTTCACCCTCAAATGTCATACCCACCTCCCTGGCAGCAGTATGCAGGTCACTGGAGCAGTTATTAGGGGGTGCAGTGGACTTCAGGCAGGTGGACCCAGGCCCATCCCCCCCCATCTGTTACACTTGTGCTGGTAAATGGGAGCCCTCCAAACCGCCCCCCAAACCCACTGTACCCACATGTAGGTGCCCCCCTTCACCCCTTAGGGCTATAGTAATGGTGTAGACTTGTGGGCAGTGGGTTTTGAGGAGGATTTGGGGGGCTCAACACACAAGGGAAGGGTGCTATGCACCTGGGAGCTGTTTTACCTTTTTTTTTTTTTTTTTGTAAAAGTGCCCCCTAGGGTGCTCGGTTGGTATCCTGGCATGTGAGGGGGACCAGTGCACTACGAATCCTGGCCCCTCCCACGAATAAATGTCTTGGAGTTATTCGTTTTTGAGCTGGGCGCTTTCATTTTCCATTATCGCTGAAAAACAAAAATGCCCAGCTCAAAAAAAGATAAATGTCCATGTTTTTCGACAATACGGTTCGGTCCGCCCCTTCACGGACCCGTTCTCAGAGATAAACGCCCATGGAGATAGACGTTTCCATTCAATTATGCCCCTTCACGTGTATTCTATAATGTGCTGTGTGTAAATTCTAAGTTACATAGTTGAAAAGGGGGCATGGCCATGGGGGTGAAATGGACAGGTCATGGGCATTTCTAAAATCTACGTTCATGGTTATAGAATACACCCAGTCTGCACATAGTTTAGGTGTCAGCATTTATACCAGATTTTACTTGGCGTAACTGCCCACGACTAAATTTAGTTGCATGGACCAGCGCTCGGTGTATTCTATAAATTGCACAGAAATTTATTATACCTAAATTAAGTTGTATTTTATAGAGTTTGCGTAGGCGAAATTCATTTCAGCGCCAAATTTTTAGGAGTGATATGTAGACTCTAGTCCATAACACTGAAAATCAGTTCTAAGTACCTAACTTCTTTTCCCCGCCCTAAATCTGCCCTTGTTGCCACTCACCTTTTATGCTCCTGGATTTAAGAGTTTAGTGAAATTCTGAATAAAAATTAAGCACTCAACCCTTCTAAACTTTCAAAGAGGCCAATTTATGAGCAGAAGTCTCAAATTTAGGATCATATTTCCTTTGAATATTGAGCCCTAAGTTTCTAAATTAGGATGAATTTTTAGCTGCAGTAAAAGGGGCCATGCAGTAGCGTCAACGTGTGGATTTGCCATGTGCCAAGGTCCCTTGTACTGTAGCAGGTAAAAGGTGAAAAAACAAGGATTAGCAAATGCACACTTGCTGCATGGCCATTTCCAGAGGGAGCCCTTACCTATTTAGGAGGCAGTAAGGGCTCCCGCACTAACCCAGTGGTAACTGGGCAGAGTGTAGTGCTGCCCTATTATCAGCGGGAAAGCCCCTTGTGCTAAAAAATAAATTATTTCCTGTCACACCAGAAAATGGCGTGTGCTAAGGGGGGCACTACTGCCAACTCTTGTCATAGTCCAGCAGTACTGCCAGAGTGGCGCATGACGATGCCAAGGTAGCTCTACCATGGCATTGTAAAAGGGTCCCTAAGTCTAGCTGAAAATAGGGCACAAATTTAGGGGCCTAATTTAGGAACTCGATTTTTTTTTTAAACATCTGGCCAGTAATTTTCAGCTCTGCTGAATGAACAGGTTAGATGAGTATCTTGAACCAGATATCCTGCAGCTGAATCTCAGGGCCTATATAACTGTGTAATTGTGGTGGACCAAATATTTATAGATATAAGCTTTCAGACAACTCAGGCCATTCCTCCGGTGATGTAGGTGCAAGAAATGCTGACATTCTTACGTAAGCCTAAGAATACAGGTGATTAATAGATTGTTTATCTGTTACAGCAGGGACAATTAATCATGAGGAGAGATCTTGATTAGACAATGTTATTGCAGTTGCTCATTATGATACTAGAAAATTAAATAATAGCCTACCAAACGGGCTTTTTGACTTCTCATTGGCTTTTTTAACATATTTTAGAATGGGACAAAAGATGCAAAAGCATACTAGATGAAATTGTGCCCTTATGGACAAGAACCCCATGCAAGCATAACTCGACACCATGGTTCAACGATGAACTGAAAAAGTTAAAAACACAAACCAGGAAACTCGACGAGCATGAAATAAAACAAAAGATGAACATACACTCAACACACAGAAACAAATACAAAGAAAATACAAATACGCAATAAGACAGGCCAAAAGATCATACTATAAAACCAAAATAGGGACAGATTACAAAGACATGAAGAAATTATACCAACTCGTGAACAAACTCCTAGACACCAACTTGGTCATTACCACAAATACAGACATCCCATCTGCAGATAAACTTGCAAAGTACTTCAATGAAAAAATTGTAAACCTACACAACATGCTACCTCAGAACAACACCGACATTGAAAACTTCCTTAATGAATTGGACCCAACCATTGGAGAATACTCGGCAGATCGGACCTGGTTAAACTTTGTCCCCCTTACCGTCGTAACAGTTACCCAGGCGATTAGTAGGTTTTCCAACACTCACTGTAAACTAGATACCTGTCCCAGCTACCTAATGAAATCTGCCCCTGACCTCACATCCCACCTAAATTACATGCTTCAGCAAGGCCTCTTCCCTAAGGAAAAAACTCATTGTCTCATCCTCTCATCCCAACACAGCGCGGACATCCCCACAAGTATCAACACCCCAGATCACACCCTTCCTATCTCAGACAGCTTGAAAATCCTCAACGTTACAATGGACCATAACTTAACACTAGAGAGCCAAGTGGCATCCACAACAAAGAAAATGTTCTACTCAATGTGAAAACTCAAACGCGTGAAGCAATTCTTCCCGAGGGAAACATTTCACAAACTGATACAATCAATGGTACTAAGCCACTTAGATTACTGCAATGGAATTTATGCGGGATGTAAAGAACAAACCTTAAAGAAACTTCAGACCGCTCAAAACACGGCAGCTAGGCTTATATTTGGTAAAACACGATTTGAAAGCGCAAAACCCCTCCGCGAAAAACTACACTGGCTCCCAATCAAAGAACGCATCACCTTCAAAATCTGCACCCTAGTTCACAAAATCATCTACAGAGAAGCCCCGAGTTATATGACAGACTTAATCGACTTACCAATTAGAAATACATCTGAATCAACATGATCTTATCTAAATCTGCACTACCCAAGCTGCAAAGGACTTAAATACAAAACAACTTCTGCATCTAGTTTTTCTTACATAAGCACACAACTGTGGAACACATTACCAAAAGCCTTGAAAACGACGTACGACCACCTAAACTTCCGGAAATCACTAAAACCCAACCTGTTAAAAAAGGCATTCCCTACCGATCCAACTTAAATGCCTAATCTCTGCAACACAACCAAACTAAAGCACATAATGGACATAACACAACTCTTCCATTCTCCGATTCCCTAATGTGGCTGTGCCACGTGAACTTGATCTTACCACAACATCACCCTGTATTTGTTCACACCGGAGCCTGCAAAGGCCTCTCCGGTACTATGTAAGCCACATTGAGCCTACAAATAGGTGGGAAAATGTGGGATACAAATGTAACAAATAAATAAAATATTTATTTATGTTTTATTCATGTCATTTATACCCCACATTAGCCCAAAATAGATTCAAGTTCAGTGTGGCTTACAAACAAACAATGAAAAGAATAAAACATAATAATGTACAGAATATAACATAAATTACAATAAATTCAAGATTATATTCCAGAATATTGATATAAATATTTATTTACAGTTATAAAATGGCACATCCTAGTTGTCCAAAACAATGATATTGTGCAGTAAAATTTACACTACTTATGAGTTGTAATTATCAATGAGGGCTACCGTTAAGACGTTATTTTTTCACTAATTGCTATTTTAGTACAGGTCCCATTTTATGAGTAAGGCCTAGTTACTAATATCTGGGGTTAACAGTAAAGTAAAATGTCTTAACTATAGCTCACATTGATAACTCCCTCTCCCCCCATTTAACAGTTTACATCATAAATAAATTTATTTTTAGGCCTATTTATTTAGACAATTTAAGCTGGCACCCTCATAATTAATTGAGGGTGTCATACCTTGGCTAAGCTGACTTTTTCCTCAGATTGTTTTATCATGTTTAGACATTAATAGGTTAGTTAGTTTGTTAATTAATTAATTAGGCATCAGAATTAGAAGAGGGTCTGGAAGAGTGGGGGTGGAGGTATAAAATGTGAAGCGAGGGGAGGAATGTTCTGGGCAATGGTGATTGGGACTGTCATTGGACAGTGCACCAATCAAGATCAGGGTTTTTTTGTAGGGTTTTGTTTTCTATGAGGAGGCTGGATCTAGAATGAGAACAGCCCACCCTCCCTCCCGGTTTGGCACTGGTTGTGTTGCCTAGAATATTGGTACTGGTTATTGGGGGGTTAGGATGTCTTCTGTCGCAGCAGTAAATATAGTGATCATTCCCCGCTATTTGGTAGCTGGGGCTTTAGAATGCTTTGGGGATTTGAAGGCTTATTGAGGTGAGATGAGTTTATTTATGGTACCTTCGTGAGTCTTCAGGGATATTGATAGGGTTTTTGCCTTACTGCAAACTTTGTCATCAGCATTTTTAGTGTTTGCCCATGACAGTTCAGTGCTGTCTATCTGTGTTTGCACTTGGGTAGTATTTTCAGTGTTGGAAATATGAATGTTACATGATATTGAAGTTGTGGGGAATATTTTTGGTTCTGTTTGAAAAATAATAAAGGAGCAGCCTGTTATTTTGCCAAATGTAAGTAGTCTTAAGTTTTATTTTGTACATAAGATTTCAGGAAACAGGAAAAGTGAGTGCGAATGCCAACGTTATATCCCACACATACGTTCAACTTCTTTAATTGATATGAAACATATTTGAATACCAACTGACCCTCTTACCAGAAAACAAGTCATCTCTTAAAAACTGACAAAATAACAGGTAGTGAAATAGCACCAACTATGTTGCCTTTTTTCTTTGAAGATGCAGCTGTTAGAAGTAGAGTTACTGACTGCTATAATTTTTATACCACTAAGTCATAATATCTCAGGAGTGTTTGCACTCCATTTACTAAGCTGCAGTAAGCGTTAACATGTGGTTACTGCAGCTTAATAGGGCTAACTGTGGGGCATGCTTAGGTGTCCCGCGGTAAGGGGCTCTTTTACTAAGCCGCGTAGGCGCCTACGTGCGCCCAATGCGCATCCACTATGCATGCCAGAAAATATATTTTATTTTCTGGCACACAGCGCTAACCGGGCAGTAATCAGCACTGTACGCACGATGACGATTAATACCTGGTTAACATGTGAGACAACACCGCTAAGTGAATGGGAGGCGGTAAGAAAATGGACATGCGCCAATTTTCACCTACAAAGTGGTGGTGGTAGGCACTCATGCACTATTTTTGTTAATGGCCATGCTCTAATGGCAGCATTAACGCATGGCCGTTAGTTCTGAAAATGGAAAATAACTATTTGCTGACTGCATTAGAAATGGCCTTAGTGTGCGGGAAACACCCATGTAAGGGTACGCTAAGGCCACTTTCTACCGCAGCTTTGTAAAAGGACCCCCAAATGAACAAATAATTTCCACCATTTTAGAAAAAAAGATTTCCAGCTTTATGATGATACTAGTAAAAAAGGCCCGTTTCTGACACAAATGAAACGGGCGCTAGCAAGGTTTTCCTCGGAGTGTGTATGTTTGAGAGAGTGTATGTGAGAGTGACTGTGTGTGAGAGAGAGAGTGAATGTGCGAGTGTGTGTGTGTGTGTGAGAGAGAGAGAGTGAGTCTGGGTGCGAGTGTGTCTGTGAGAGAGTGTGTGTGCAAGAATGAGAGTGTGTGCAAGAATGAGAGTGTGTGCAAGTGCGTATGTGAGACAGTATGAGAGAGAGAGAGAGTGTGTTTCACACAGATACAGTGTGTGCAAGAGAGAGAGTGTGTGTGAGACACAGACTCTCTGTGAGACTGAGTGTATGAGACCAAGAGAGTGTGTGAGTGACTGTGTGACACATAGAGAGTGAATGTGATACAGTGTGAGACATAGAGTGTGTGAGAGACAGGGTATGAGAGTGAGAGAGAGAGAAAGACATTGACTGTGAGAGAGAGAGAGAGAGAGAGAGTGTGTGTGAGAGAGAGTGTGTGTGTAACAGAGATACCTCCCCTCCCCCTCTCTGGTGTCAGCCCCCCCCCCCTCCCTCTCTCTGGTGTCAGCCCCCCCCCCCCCCCCCCTCTCTCTCTGGTGTCTGAGAGTTACTGTGCAGGACGCTGAGCTCTGGCTGTGCTTTAAAGAACTGACCAATCCTATTTAATAGAATGCACCTCCAACATTCTGAAGCCGAGAAACCTCGTGTGGTTGGTCACTTCTGCTTGTGACGAACCCGGAACTATGTGATGTCAATTCAGGAGATGGATACAGAGAGCAGGAATGCCTCAGCCATGCAGTCAGCTTCAGAATGTTGGAGGTGCGTTTTATTATATAGGATTTGGTAGTCTGTCTTCTTGCACCTCCTCAGGCACTGAAATGAACGGCACAGAATGCTGTAGAGCTAAAACTGTGAGATGTGGCTGACTGTGTCCTGTGATAGAAGCTCATAAATCTTATTTCTGCTTCAAGTCTTGGTTTTAAAATATAAACGCCTGTGTTTCATTATAGGAAAGTATATTTCAATTACATGTATATGAAATAGTCTGGAAGAAGTGTCTTGGATTGCTTTTGTTGAAGGATTTTGAAAAAAAAAACCCTAAACATATGTTTTTATTTTATTTTATAAGTACAATATGATTCTCCCTGTATGTGTTCAAAATAAGTATTAAAACACTTTGTGATTGGTATAATCCATGAACCTTGCCCATGACATGTGATATAGTAACATTAGAAGTTTCTTTTGTGTACACGATGACAGTAATGAACCTCACTCTTAAGCCAGGGTGCACTGAGTAAAATCAGTCTTTCAACCTTACTGCCAAAGGTGTCTGACTACTTGCATTGTGCCGAAGAAATCTTCCTGCTGGAGTTCATCAAAAGCCGTATTTTACACAGAAAATATTGGAATTGAGACGCTGAGTACAGTACAGTCTTGATAATCCAACCTTTGCTAATCTGACCATCCGGTATATCTGACAGACCCCCCCCCCCCTCCCAGTGATGTCATCGTATTGCTGTTAAGAATTGCATAGGTTCTCTTCCTGTTTTTCAGCTTCACATGCTACTGGTTAGTGTTAATAAACAATTTAAAAATCTATGTCTGATCTTCAAGGCCTTCAAAGGAAATGGCCCTGAGTACCTGAAAAATAGGATGATCCTCCGCACACCGCCAAGGACACTAAGATCCTCCCAAGAACTTTCACTAACCACACCCTCTCCAAAGACATTACACGATGCGATACCACAAGCGAGCCTTCTCCGGAATAGCCCTCACACTCTGGAATGCACTGCCTGAAAGGCTGCGCTTAACACAAGACTATCTGTACTTCAGGAAGCAGGTGAAGGCTTGGCTCTTCAAACATAGCTTTATTGGAAGAAGTAACTAACTCGTTAGTCTCACTCACACACACACAAGGAGTACTCAGGCTGCATATACTGCAGCAGGACATGTTTATCCACTCCTACTCTAGCTGAGATAACATTTAACCATTTCTCTGACCTCATGTGCAACTTTCTTTAAATCTATCACCTTACTTTTTTAACTCTTCCTACTTTCTTACCCTTCTATATGTTACATCTTTGCTCTACCCTTCGCTATCACCTATAATGTTCTATTATGTATTGTGTTGACATTGTAAATAGTATACCATGCCATACTTTGTATTGTTTTTGAATATTTTTACTGCTGTAATTGTCTATTGCTCATGCTTGATCTATTCTTACTGTACACCGCCTTCAGTGAATTCCTTCAAAAAGGCGGTAAATAAATCCTAATAAATAAATAAATAAAATACTGTATTTAAAATACAGATATCCTATGCCTGTTCTTTATGCATAAAGGAAAAAGAAGCCAGCAAATCAATATAACATCAGAAAGATTTTATTGAAGATACCGTATGTAAACAAATTGCCCGACATGGCCTGTGTCAGGCAATTTTTTTTTTTTGTTACATTTGTACCCTGCGCTTTCCTGGCTTACATGGGGCAATGGAGGGTTAAGTGACTTGCCCAGAGTCACAAGGAGCTGCCTGTGCCTGAAGTGGGAATCAAACTCTGTTCCCCAGGACCAAAGTCCACCACCCTAACCACTAGGCCACTCCTCCACTCGGTACATATGGTATCTTCAATAAAATCTTTCTGATGTTATATTGATCTGCTGGCTTCTTTTTCCATATTGGATTTTGCAGATCGTTTGCCTTGTTGTTTTTTGGGACCCTTTATGCATAAAGTACATTTTCCGTGCATTTTTAAAGGGGTTACCATTGTTTTCTGTATTATCCAACTTTTCACTTATTTGACAATGGCTTGGTCCTGTTACGTCAGATAATCAAGACTGTACTGCATTTCAGGAAAGGATCTGCAACTGTAAAGCTTTTCTAAAATACATGCAGGAGTGTATGTGTATATGCCAGCATGTCTAGGAGTGGCCTAATGGTTAGGGCAGCGGGCTTTGGGCAAGTCATTAATCCTCCATTGCCCCAGATACAATAGACTAGATTGTGCGCCCTCTAGGGACAGAAAGTATCTGTATATAATGTGTACAGTGCTGTGTACATCTAGTAGCGCAATAGAAATGATTATTATTATTAGTAGTATGTTCAAATATACATGTTGGAAACCATAAATGGCACCCACCAGCAGCTTCCACACAGTGGTGTTGGGACTTACACATGGAAGTAATGATTCTGCAACTTCCATGTGTAAATGCTGATATTTTGGGGCAAATTCTATAAATGGTGCCTTAAAAATCAGTGCTATAAAACCATGCAGTTAGCGTTATTCTATGAACTGTGCCTAAAGTTAGGCATAGTTTATAGAAAACACTCAGACGCCATTCTTCCAACTAAAATTTAGGCACACCCATTTAGACCAAAAACCAGGCCTAAATACCTTATCCAAGTTAAGTGCAGATCAGGTGTATTCCATAATAGTGCATGGAGCTTTTTGAAATGCCCACATCCCACCCATTCCATGCCCATGCCCGCTTTTTGACTGCATGCATTAGAATTTATGTGCACCGCATTATAGAATACATCTTGAAAGTTGTGTGCGTAAATTCTAATTAAAGCCAATTAGTGCCACTAATTGGTTGTTCAGAACCTATTTTCGTCACTGATTGGTTTGTTAATAAATTAAGTTGTGCGTGTTTTGCTGACTGCCACTGCCATTATACCCGGAAATTCAATGCCAGGCTGTGTCCAGGCTCCAGCATTGAATTTCTGGGTATATGGAGCCAGTCAAATTAAAGCTGGTTAAGTGCAATATTTGGCACTTAGGCCAAGATGCACTAATCCTAACGAGCCAGCAACCTGGTTTTTATACCAATTCTAGCCGGTTTAGCCAGCAAGGAGTAAAATGAGAAATGCACAAAAGGGTTCTCCGAGCTCTTTTCCTATCACGGTAGCAACTGACGAAAACAGAATGCAAAGCTAAGCAAAGCTATTGTAATGAGCTAATTACAAATGTGCATGCAAAGTGATGCACAGCTATTTTCCGACCCAATGCACAGAAGCAACCTTTGCCGTTGAAAATTAACAGGAAGTTCTGGAGCTGTCAGTCCTGACAGTTCTTGCTAGTACTTCACAGCCGCTGGGTCCTCTTGTGCAGAAGACGTGAGAGCAAACCGCTTTTTTTAGTAAAGGCTGCCCGAGAGAAAAGGAAGGGGAGGAAGGAGAGAGGGAGAGGGAACGAGAGAGCAGAAAAGTCTTTGCCGTACAGACGGCTGCCCTTCCTGTAAGCTATGAGTGAGCAGTCTCAAGCACAAAAAAAGCTACACCATCTGCTAGCCCTCTCCAACTGGGCATTGCTGCTGCTGTTGATCTGGGGAGGTGGGGCGGTATCTGGATCTACTGCACCCCCTCCCCACAGGCAGGAGACTGTAGGCTCAGCAGGTTTTGGTTAGGAGTGTCCCAATTGATCGCAGCTTCTGCATTCTCTACAGTTCTCTGAGGATTTTACAACATGAGCTATGTTGTGCTGCATGCTTAATATTAAAACTTAATAGAATAAAAATAATATTCAATTTTCTTTTCTTTCTTCTCTAATAGAACTTTAACTGAATAATTTCCTCATAGCCGTAAAGTGTATATACTTGTTCAATATGCATTTTTGACTTGCACTTTCTTTCTACTCCATTAGACCTCCAGGATTACAGTCAGCCTTTAACTTCTGTAATAAATGTTGTTAGTCATGATATGCAGCTATTTGAGGATTTAACTTCTATTCTATAGCTCTTGCCACTTACTTCAGCCCATCTGTTAGTGGCTGGGAGTTAGGCATCCTGACTCCCACTGAAATGTTTAAAGGCACATCACGAGCCTGGTCCTTAGGTGACACCAATAACAGCAATGGTTGAGGTTTCCCTTCCCCAGGGGTTATATTTTGTAGGAATGTGCATTCATTTGAAAGGAGAAAGGGGGGGGGGGGGGTCCACTCCTTCCACAATGACGCAAGCAAACAAAAGACAGGGTGGAAGAAAACAAGTCCCAAGTGACCAGCCAAAACACAGGAGTAAGAGCTCCAAACAAAGTTTATTGGGACCCTACACGGTCCATGTTTCGGCTGAAAAGCCTTCTTCCGGGGTCAATAAATCCTCTGCTACACGTCAAACCAACTTTGAGTAAATGCTGGAGTAGCATGAGTATAGTGCTGCTGGGTCCATGAAAAGGAATGCAGCTTGGCTGCATGACATAAAGATCTAGCGTGTGTTTTTAATTTTTTTAAAATTAAAATAAATGTGTGAAACAAATTGAAAAAAAGTCCTAAAAAATTTGGTGAAAATGAGCTCTTCATGTATATTTTCCTTTCCTTGATCTAATACAACTTTCCATAATGCCTGGTTTTTCAATGGCTGAATGTATATTTGGGGCCTGATATTCAAAGCTACTAATCTGGGTAACTGCATTTTCTAACTGGATAAACAGCACTGACCAGAGCCTTCCATGGGATTTTAGTGGCATTATCCAGATATTGCTGCAGAAAATCACTATAGGCCTCTCTGGCGTTATCCAGTGCAGGGACAAACTTGGGGTGGAAGTGGGATTTATCCAGATACCGGCAGTATTCAGCGCTGGTATCCAGGTCACTATCCAGAAAAAGTTGTCCTAAATTATCTGCATATCACCACTGTCTGGATATTGCCACCGGTTAACGCCATATCCAGAAACTCAGCACCAATATCTAGTCTCTAGTCTGCCTGACTGCCTTCCGCCTTTTCTGCTCCTCATTTTCCTCTTTTCTCTTTCCTATTGACTTAATGGTATTCCTTTCCTTTCTTTGATTTAGCATGTAAACCTCCTTGTGCACCCCCTCATTAGGTGGTATATTAATCAAATAATAAACAATATTGGTCTGCGCTGAATATTTGGGTATAACTTTAAACACCTCAGCCAGCCTTTGAAAGAAATGCCGAGTCACCATACAGATGGGATGGGTTGGGATGGGGTGGGGGTGTCAATTTTCTAATTTAGGTGCCTTTTTACCTAACTGCAGTGAAAGGTGGCCTCAGCGCATCCTTAACGCGGGTCTCTCCTATTTTCAATATTAATGCCCATGTGCTAATTTTTCCATTAGTGTGTGGCCATTAACCCATGAGCCCTTATTGCTACCATGGGAGCCAACTTTCCAAAATTAATAGGGGTGCTAAGCCCAGCGGAATTAACTCCTTCCTGGACATATACAAGAAATGTTCTCGATATTGGAGGTGCTCAAGCACCCACAGCACCCATAGAGCCAGCTCCTATGCTGCTACCTATTTTGAAGGCAGTAAGTTCTTATGCGCTAATTGGTTAGCACATGGCATTGTAGCTGCAATAACTGCTTAGCACAAAACACACTTATTATCCCCTCCCCGCCCAGCGCTGCAAAATAAAGTTCATTTTTTAGTGTGTGTGGAAGCCCACGCAGAGTGCAAAATTACCGCGGGGGGCCTGAGCATGTCCCGCGGTAAATACTTTTTTACTACAGTAAGCACTCACTAGTACTTACTGCAGCTTATTAAAAGGACCCTTTACAGATTAAGGGGTCTTATTACTAAGGTAAATGATAAGATGCCAAGTATATTCCTATTCTTATCATTTACAGCATGCTAAATCTGTTAGTGCACCTTAGTAAAAGGACCCCTAAGTTGCCTAAATCTGGTTCTCTGAGATTCCTTTGAAAACTGTCCTTAACCTGTAGAAGCCAGAATTTTGGTTTTGCTCCAGTATGTCATAGATATTCACAGCAGGTAGCCTGTCCCACTCATCACGGTAGTATGGAATCTAGCGGGAAATGTTAGTCTCTCAGGACTCTCAGCTGTCATCGAGACATTTGCAAGGCACAAGCAAGCGACGCTAATCTCTTCAGTGAGCAAAGCAAGCCGTTTTCAAATTAGATCAAAACTCAGAAAACCTTTATAGCTTTTTTTTTTATTCCCTCAACTACAGTAACTCAAAATCCTTTTAGTTACAGTTTTCATTGTTATTGCATAACCATGTAAAGCCTCGTGACAGCTTTTCTAGGTAACAACAAATTTATAGAACGAAAGTCACTATAAACTAAGTTTGTGGAGCACTTCTGTAAATTTGTCCTTAACTTTATTATTGTGAAAATGTGCCTTAACTTTAAAAATGCATTTTCACGGTTCTTAAACTTTTCTCAAATAAGATTGGTAACAAGATATCGGCAGAAAGCAAAGTATTTTAAGGAGATTCTTCTTCTTCTTTCTAATTCTGAAGATGTTCATATTTCCTCTTACTATACAGGGTGAGGCAAAAAAAAAAAAAAGTAACCTCGTAGAATTTTTGCTGTTTTCTTAGCAACTGCTTGGAATTTCAGTGTGAAATTTTACTTCTTTATTTGCTGCTACTATCTACGTTTATGTGCTGGGTGGAATGAGATTATCTTTAAACACAGCAAAATTATAGACTTTATAGGGTCACTACCCAGCATTTTGGCACGTTAAAAAATGTCTGCACCAGGGGCGTAGCCAGACTTCGGCGGGAGGGTGGTCCAGAGCCCGAGGTGAGGGGGCACATTTTAGCCCCCCCCCGGCGCTGCCGACCCCCCCCCCCCCCCCGCCGCCACCGTTGGCTACCTTTGCTGGTGGGGGATCCACAACGTTGTATGTGCAGGACGTCAGACTCACAGAAACAGAACAAAGTCTTGCAGATCAGCCAGCGGCCACATTGCTGGCTGATCTGCAAGGCTTCATCCTGCACGTACAAGGTCAGACTCACAGAAACAGAACAAAACCTTGCGCCGGAAGAAGAGGACCTCGGCTGGTGGGGGATGGGGTCCCCACCAGCAAAGGTAGGTGGTGGCGGCGGCGGGGGAGGGTTGGCGGCGGGAGGGGGGATCGAGAGGGTCGTTAGCAGGGGGGTCCAGGGCCAAATCTACGGGGGCCCAGGCCCCCGTGGCCCCACGTAGCTACGCCACTGGTCTGCACTATAAACTATCATTATTTGAAAAATGGGTACCAGCTTACTGTTAATGATGTCACAGTGACATAGACTTTTGTCTGGGGAGCCGGCCTATCACAAGCTTCACCACAAATAATCGCCAAACTCAAGGAAGCGCTGCAGATGATCAGAGACAGCCTGCCACAGAGACCAATCAACAAGGCTGTTAAGAACTTCCCAAACTGATCGAAGGCCTGTGGTTAAAGCTGGGGGTGGACACTGAGCATTCACAATGACTGAAATTCTGACACATTGTTAAGTGTATCGTTTGAATGACATTATTATAGTGTGTTTAGCTCGAACATTGTTAACACACAAAAATCACCAGGTAGTAGCGCTAAAATGTCAGTAACATCAACAGTGGATCTCCAGCCCCCCTAACCCTCCTCGCACCCAATTAAAAAAAAAAAAGCCCTGCTGGCCAGTGAGTGCTTAAGTTATAGAACTGTTTTTATGCAGCTAACTTTCGAATTTTACCTGCTGCTTGAAGAGGAATTCCAGAGCACAGGACTAGGGTGTGGTTTACAATTACACACAAACTTTTGGAAATTCAAGCATCTGCATGTGATTTAAGTCAGAAAATTTGTGTGCTCCCCAAAAGCAGGTATAACTCAGTTTTCCTGCTGTAGGTTTCAGAGTGCACATACTTTCAATTTCAAAATCTGGGGAGGTCTATACAAATAAAAGTATGCTTGCACTTTTTATTCTCCAAACACAACTAAAAATTGTACAGGCTATCTCCCAGACCAGACAGCTTGTAAAAGTATCTTTTCCTTCTGTGCCCCTAAGAGTTTGGAAGAACATCATCATCATTATCATCATCTCTCTCTCTCTGTCTGTCCGTCTGTCTCTTTCTTTCTCTCTCTCTCTCCTTCCCCCCCCCCCCCATCTCTCTCTTTCTAGCTCAAAACTGGAAATTCCTTTTTTCTCTCTCACCTTGGATTTTTCTCTAATATCTTAACTCTGATAACTTTGCACAGTTGGTTGACCTGTATATGTTTCCTTCAATCCTTTGTGCTTTCTCGCTGACATTTACTGCATTGCTTTGATTCATTTTTCCCTGTGAGTTGAAGGTGTTGTGGGATGCATTTGTTTGAAAGATGCTATATAAATCAAAATTGGAAGTAGTGGGGTCAGCTCTGTTTCAAAGTTTAGATTCCCTGCAGTGTGTTATAAACAGACTCGCTGTCGGTGGCTGTAGGAGCATTGAGAAAGTGCTAAAAAGAAAATGAAATATTTTTAAAGAGAAAGAGTATGGGAAATATGGGAAAACAGCGAGAGAGATTGAATAAGCTTGAATAAATTACTAGACCATAACTCTAAAAATGGAGATATGGGTATAGACCAAGTACAATGGATATCATAACCTTGCCAATCGCACAGCATTCATTCCATAACAAGCACTAAACAAAGGAATAAACATTTAAGAATAAACATTAACAACCTTCTTAGTGGCAAAATTATTGGCCGCAGCTCCTTTATTAAATATTTATTTTAACAAGTCACAAACATTTCAAATAATTAACATATTTTGCCCCTTTTCCCATCAGGCAGCCTTACCTATCTTAAACCCTTAATTCAAGACAAGTCAGTGACGATCTATCCCCAATTCTCATCATGAATTAGCCACTCATGAATGTAATATTAATTAATTCCATTAACTTTTAATTTAAAGCGAGCCCTCGGTGATAACAAGACCTCGAATTGACTCAATGCAGTATTGTACCCAGGCCTTACATTTTATCACATAACAATTGTATTGAATTTATCCTCAATTTTCTCCCACCAATTGGCTGCCTGGCTTCCAACACTCCTAATCCCACCAAACCGGTGATATCTCTGCTTATCACCATTCCCCCCAAAACTACAGCCACTCAAACCACCAAGTAAAGACTGTAATAAATCCTGAATTGTACTCAAAAAGATATCCAGCCCGATATCTGAAAGCTGAGTACCATCAGGGCGATACAGCACAGGACACTGTCAGGCTCATTTTCGAAAGAGAAGGATGTCCATCTTTAGACACAAATCGGAAGATGGGTGTCCTTCTCACAGGGTCGCCCAAATCGGTATAATCGAAAGCCGATTTTGGGCGTCCCCAACTGCTTTCTGTCACAGGGATGACCAAAGTTCACCGGGGGGTGTCGGAGGCATAGCGAAAGCGGGACTTGAGCGTGCCTAACACATAGATGTCCTCGACCCATAATGGAAAAAAAAGGGCGTCCCTGACGAGCACTTGGACGACTTTACCTGGTCCTGTTTTTTTTATGACCAAGGCACAAAAAGGTGCCCAAAATGACCAGATGACCACCGGAGAGAATCGGGGATGACCTCCCCTTACTCCCCCAGTGGTCACTAACCCCCTCCCACCCCCCAAAAAACTTTAAAAATATTTTTTCTAGTCTTTATGCCAGCCTCAAATATCATACCCAGCTCCATGACAGCAGTATGCAGGTCCCTGGAGCAGTTTTTAGTGGGTGCAGTGCACTTCAGGCAGGCAGACCCAGGCCCATACCCCCCCCCTACCTGTTACACTTGTGGTGATAAATGAGAGCCCTCCAAAACCCACCAGACACCCACTGTACTCACATGTAGGTGCCCCCCTTCATCCCTAAGGGCTATGGTAGTGGTGTACAGTTGTGGCGAGTGGGTTTTGGGGGGGATTTGGGGGCTCAGCACACAAGGTAAGGGAGCTATGTACCTGGGAGCAATTTCTGAAGTCCACTGCAGTGCCTCCTAGGGTGCCCGGTTGGTGTCCTGGCATGTCAGGGGGACCAGTGCACTACGAACGCTGGCTCCTCCCATGACCAAAGGCCTTGGATTTGGCCGTTTCTGAGATGGGCGTCCTTGGATTCCATTATCACCAAAAATCAGAAACGACCAAGTCTAGGGACGACCATCTATTAGGATGACCTAAATTTCAGGATTTGGGCATCCCCGAGCATATTATCGAAACGAAAGATGGATGTCCATCTTGTTTTGATAATACGGGTTTCCCTGCCCCTCCATCGGGACATTTTGCAAGGACGTCCTCAGCAAAACTTGGGTGTCCCTTTCGATTATGCCCCTCTGTGTCATCAACAACTCATAAGTCAACACCAAACCAACTATAGAGCACAAAAACCTAGACACATCACCATTTACTCTTTTCCTTAACTGCTCATAGCTTTCACCTTTATGGCCTCCCTCCAAACCAACCTAATAACCGACCAAATAACTTTGGAACAAGGAAATTGACATAAAATGATAAGCAACTCCCACGTCATTCTTCTTGTTAAATCAACCCCTTTTACCATACATAAATCATTACACCCAAGATGAATAAGAATAAAATCAAAATAAGAAAAACGTTGAGCCTACATTAAAGTTAGTATCAGCTGCTCCCATAGAGGGGCATTTTTGAAAGAAACGTCTAAGTCAGAATTTGGACGTTTTACAAAGGTGTCCAAATTCCAGAGTGGCAAGAAGGTCATTTTCAAAAAAGACGGACGTCCATCTTTTGTGTTTGAAAATGCCATGGATGTCCTGCGATTTGGACGTTTTGTGATTTGGACATCTTTGATTTTCGGCCATTTTCGAAAAATAGACGTCCAAGTCTAAAACGTCCAAAGTCAAGCCATTGGGACGTGGGAGGAGCCAGCATTTTTAGTAGAATGGCCCCCTTGACATGCCAGGGCAGCAATCGGGCACCCTAGGGGGCACTGCAGTGGACTTCATAAAATGCTCCCAGGTACACATCTGACCATTGCTCACTTACCTTGAGTGCTGAGCCCCCCCCCAAACCCACTACCCCCAACTGTACACTACTACCATAGCCCTTACAGGTGAAGGGGCAGCTATATGTGGGTACAGTGGGTTTCTGGTGGGTTTTGGAGGGCTCACAGTTTCCTGCACAAGTGTAACAGGTAGTGGGGGTATGGGCCTGGGTCCACCTGTCTGAAGTGCATTAAACTACTCCAGGGACCTGCATGCTGCTGTCATGGACCTGAGTATGACATCTGAGGCTGGCATAGAGGCTAGCAAGTAATGTTCTTCAACACACATTTTGAACTACCTCCCAGCTACCGAATCTTCCAGGCAGTAATTCTATTTTTGACGCGCATACAAAACACGCAGCAGATTTTCTATTTTCTACCGCATGGTGCTAACTGGGCGGTAATCAGGAGTGTACGCACACTGATTACTGCCCAGTTAACGCATGAGACCTTACCGCTAAGTCAGTGGATGGCGGTAAGGTCTCAGGCCCAAAATGGATGTGCGCTCATTTTAATTTTGCTGTAGTGTATGTCTCTGTGTGGCCTTTTTTGCAGGTGTGCTGAAAAATGGATCTGCGCACGTCCAGTACACGTCCCTACACCAGCCAGGTCATTTTTCAGCATGCCTTAGTATAAGAGCCCCTGAATTTGCTAACAAACACTATAAACTTTGTTTTCTCCTTATTCTTTTTAAGTCTAAAGGTAGTTGCCCATCATTCTGTGATATTAATCACCTTAGATACAATAGGGACTACATTCGACAGATGGCCTTCAGAAGGAATGAAAACAGTTACAGCAATTCAACCCTGGTATAAATCCACATGCCTAAATGTATTTATTTATTTTATTTATTTGTTTCATTTGTATCCCACATTTTCCCACCTATTTGCAGGCTCAATGTGGCTTACATGGTACCGTAATGGCATTCGCCAGCTGCAATGTGAACAAATACAGGTGTTATTGATGCTAAAAGGATCGTGTAAAGATTTTAATTAATTATCATTTTCAAATGATAGGACATGCTTATTGTTTCACAAAAGCTTAATACATATTCATCAGTATTCAGATACAGTAGATATAAGCTTCCTTTTTAGGAGGTCAATCAGTGCACACTGTACATTTTAAAGCAATTATTATTCTGATAGGGTTTTATTTCCAGATTAATTTTCATTAAAAAACTGGAATGTTGATTTTATTTCATACTAAAGCGGATCCATATCTGTAAAATCAATAGGTGGTGAAACAGTTCCATATGTTTTGAGGATGCAGATTAGGTGCAGATCCCCTTAATTCTCTAACAATGTGCATAAATTGTGGGAAGGCTCCTGATCCACCCATGATCCTCCCGTGGCCACACCCCTTCTTGGAGCTGCATGTAAAATTTGCATGCATAAATCCAAGCTGAAGCCAGTTAGCACTGGCTCGTTATTCAAATAAATTACACGTGCAAATTGGGCTCCATTTATAGACCTCAGGGGATAATGTGTACAGCACTGCATATGCATAGTAGCACTATAAAAATGACTAGGGGTTATTTTACTAAGGCACGCTAAATGATAAGACACCCAATACACTCCTATGGGCATCTTATGACGCTAAATCTTAGCTAAGGGGGCCCTTTTACTAAGCCAAAATGGAGTTACTGGCTGGCTACCTCGTGGATCTTGTGGTAATTTCATTTTTGGTGCGCGGCTGATATGTGTGGATGAAAAGTAATTTTTATTTTTGGATGCGCATATTGGACGCGTGCCAAGTGGCATTTTACACGCATAGATCATTGCCGCCCAGTTACTGCATGAGACCTTACCGCTAGGTCAATGGCTGATGGTAAGGTTGCAGACTCAAAATGGACGTATGGCAATTTTGATTTTGCCACACATCCATTTTTGGCAAAAATTTTAAAAAGACCTTTTTTACAGGCACGCTGAAAAGTGGATTGGCACGTGCCCAAAACCCACGCCTACAGTACCGCAAGCCATTTTTCAGTGCATCTTAGTAAAAGGACCCCTAAAATTTGCCATCATTTTTATTTTTGAAACAAAATTCATTTAGAACAAAAATAGTTGTTGTTTATGTCCTGAAGAATAAATCCACCTATCAAAACAGTCTAAAAACCTGCTTAGTGATACCAGTTGTTCTACCATATCATGTCACAAAAAACATCCTCAAAACATATGGAACTGTTTCACCACCTATTGATTTTACAGATATGGATCTGCTTTGGTATAAAATAAAATGATCAAATCATCATTGCAGTTTTTTGATGAAAATTAATCTGGAAATAAAACCCTATCAGAATAATAATTGCTTTAAAATGCACAGTGTGCACTGATTGACCTCCTAAAAAGGAAGCTTACTGTATATCTATCTGAATACTGATGAATATGTATTAAGCTTATATGAAACAATAAGCATGTCCTATCATTTGAAAATTATGATTAATTAAAATCTTCTTTACAACTGATTTAAATAATGGTTTGAATGGATTTGATTTAAATCAAATTTGCTCTGCTTCCTGACTCATGATTTTTAATTGATTTTATTTAATCAAACCAGCTGTATCTCCACAGCAGATCTTGTAATGGTTGGAAAGTGGCATTGACAGTTCCTACCTACAACACAAACATCTTTACATTCAGTCCAAATATTTCCTGCCCATCCCCATTTATTCTTCTTTCTCATACTCACTCATGGATATATATATAATCAAATTCCCCTAGTACACAGGCATTCACGCTCGTGCACCTTTATCCTATGAAATGATCACCAAGGACACAAAAAATAAAATCTAACAAAAGGAAGCATTCTGTAAGAACATCAGGAAAATAGATTTTGCTGCTAAGACAATGGTTCTGCCTCTGTCAGTGTGGGTCTCTTAGCCTCAAGGTGTGAAACATGAACATGCCTGGGTCAGACTAACAGAGAAGATGGACAGTGCAGCAAGCAGCAGGTGCAATGTAGAAAAGAAAGTCACACATACAGCTATATTTCCGATAGGGTGCATATTTTCACCTCCAGAGTAAACCCCAGGAAATACAGTCATCATGTCTGAATCCATTGATTCAATGCCTGGTCTGCAGGACAGAGTTGTCAAGGGAAAAGAAGGGAGAAGATTCTCAGATGTCATGAACATGCGGTAGCACTAAGAAGCACGAACAAAATTGGAAGATCAGCATATGCTGAGGAGACCAGACCAACAACATTCAAGATAGACAAAGATAATGAGAGACAATACTCATGGAAAACAAATACTGCATTTACCTTTCCTGCAGAAGCATCAGAAAACTGCACTAAAGGCACAGAAAGACACAACAACATAGCACACCTATAGGAGCAAAAGGGTGGGGGTAGGGGAACACTCATCCTGGACCAAAGAGGCCACAGCCACAAGACAGAGGAAGACAATAAGGCCCATTCTACATTATAGTGGTCAGGATGTGTCAAATATCGGCAGTAGTTTACAGAACACTCCGCTGAACTCAGAACCTTTTGTAAAATACATGGAGGGGCATAATCGAATGGAAACACCTATCTCCATGGGCGTTTATCTCCGAGAACGGGTCCGTGAAGGGGCGGGCCGAACCGTATTTTCGAAAAAATGGACATTTTGAGCTGGTTGTTTGTTTTTTTTAGCGATAATGGAAACTAAAAACACCCAGCTCAAAAATGTCCTAATCCGAGCCATTTGGTCGTGGGAGGGGCCACGATTCGTAGTACACTGGCCCCCCTGATATGCCTGGACACCAACTGGGCACCCTACGTCAGTGCGGTGGACTTCAGAAAAAGCTCCCACATGCATAGTTCCCTTACCAAGGGTGCTGAACACCCAACCCCCCTCCCCCAAAACCCACAAATGTACAACACTACCATAGCTCTTAGGGGTGAAGGGGGCACCTACATGTGGGTACAGTGGGTTTTGGAGGCCTCCCATTTACCAGCACAAGTGTTACAGGTGGGGAGGGATGAGCCTGGGGCCACCTGGCTGAAGTGCACTGCGGTACCCACTAAAAGTGCTCCAGGGACCTGCATACACGCAGGCCTCTAGGACTGGCTGCTGCTATATAACCTTGGCACACCAGTTGACACCTGAAGACTAATCTCTACGAAAACGTCCTTTATTGGAATAACCGCGTTTACTCACAGTTAACTGCAGATCAGAGGTTGTGCCCCACTGGCAACGAGTCTCCCTGGTACTGAGATGAGCAGTAGGTCAGAACTGGCAAAATGCTGTACAATGCCCTCATTCAGCCACATTCAAGGGAAGAACTAAGTTGTCTAACGTGGCTAACACAGGAAAGGGAACTAAAACTGGCTTACAAAAATGGACACTACCGCATGGACTACAACAGGAAACACAACAGGGCACACTCTGACCTAGTAGGCAAGGGGAAAAGCACCATGGGAGAAGAGCCTACCAACTACCAACATTGTGAGACTGTAACACAAGCTAATGAAATCATGGAGCCCAATACCCTACACCCACCACAATGCAATGCTGATGTGACCCTGTACTGCACCCGAGAGCCACATCTGACCCAGGGAAAGGCTGTGACATGATCGAACACATTCTGCTGTCATGGAGGTGGGTACGGCATTTGAGGCTGGCATACAGGCTGGGAAAAAAGTTTTTAAAGTGGTTTTTTTTGGTGGGAGGGGGTTAGTGACCACTGGGGGAGTCCAGGAGGTCAGCCCCGATTCCCTCCAGTGGTCATCTGGGCAGTTGGGACACTTTTTTGGGACTTGTTCGTGAAAAAAAAGGTCCAAAAAAAGTGACCCAAAATCACGGTAAAAACGCCTTTTTTTTTCGATTATCAGCTAAAGACGCCCATCTCTCCTCGGCTGATAACCATGCCCCAGTTCCACCTCCACCGCGCCTCCGACACGCCCCCGTCAACTTTATTCATTTCCGTGATGGAGTGCAGTTGGAAACGCCCAAAATCGGCTTTCGATTATACCGATTTGGGCACCTTTGCGAGACAAACGTCTATCTCCCGATTTAGGTCGCACTATAGGCGTTTTCCTCTTTCGAAAATAAGCTGGATAGTAACATAGTAGATGACGGCAGAAAAAGACCTGCACGGTCCATCCAGTCTGCCCAACAAGATAAACTCATATGTGCTACTTTTTGTGTATACCTTACCTTGATTTGTATCTGCCATTGTCAGGGCACAGACCGTATAAGTCTGCCCAGCACTAGCCCTGCCTCCCAACCACCAGCCCCGCCACCCAATCTCGGCTACCTGGAAGGACATGCAGGAGTGCATGTTTATTTGCTGGCACATGAAGTGGAAGTAGATATTTTACAAATACACATGTGGAAAAAATAAATGACACCAACTCAGCAGATTCCATGTGGAAATAGTGATTTTGCAACTCCATATGTGTCATCACTTCCACACGTAGCTGTCCCATTTTACAAACCTAGATATGCACGTTCAGCTAATTAAGTGGCAAAAGGCACAGTTTTTTTTATTTTTCTTCATTTTGCAGGCAGAAATAAACAAGAAGGGAATCCTTCATATACAGTGCTGGCCTAAACAAGTACTTTTAAAATCCTGTGCATGACTGTGAGCTAGTGTGAAACCCAGTGGCATTTTTTCCCCATAAATGTTTATTCCCTTTGTAAAATTGGGAATTCATATGCAAATTTTGCACCAGCCAAGGCACTCCCGAGGCATGTCCCCACCAGGTCCTCTTGAAACCTCTGCAAGGTGTGGATGTCCATGTGTCAACAACAACTTTCTGAAATCATCGTGTACATGATCTACACATGTTAGGGCTACTATTTACACATGGGGATGTTTCTAAAATTATCCCCAAAATGTACCGTGCCACACAGAGACATGCACTACAGAAAAGGGGCACTTCTGTAACTGGGCACCCACATTTAAGTGCCGGGTGTATAGACTATCTGCACTTAGGGAACCTTTTACTAATCCGGAACTACCAACACGGGTGAAGGCGGTAGTTCCACCCCAAGTGCGTGGCATTTCTGGCACTGGCAGAAATATTGGAAAAAATATTTCCATAGGGGGGTTACCTGGCAGTAATCAGGCAACACCACGCGCTGCCTGGTTACTGCCGGGTTAGCGCGGGACAAGTGCTTCCTCCGAAATGGCCAAGAGGCAAGTGCGAACTCACTGCATGGCCATTTCTTTTTTGGGGCTTTTATCCCTGTGGTAAAAGGGGTCCTGGCATGTAGCAGAAACGGCTGCCGCTGCTAGCGCAGGGCCTCATTTATTACAGCTTGGTAAAAGGGCCCTTTACACATGCAAGAGTACATATATGCATGTAGGTGGCGGCAGAGCAGCTACAGTAAGCGCTGTTCTGTAAGGGCACTTGTAAGTGGCATGACATATAAATGCAAGGGAGTGTTCACATGGCTGGATGGTGAGTGGGGCATGGGTGATGCTGCCACTTACAGAATGCTGCATTTAAGTGCCCAAAGTTATATCAGGTCTGTGTAACTGCAGGCGCCTAGATTATAGGCAGCCGGATACTGGGTAGTGCTAGTATTTATAACAGAGTACAGGTGCCGAGATGATGTTATAGAATAGGATCTCACCATGTGGCACTGGGGCAACTAAAATGAGGCACCCATTTATTGATTATTCCATAAGTACATAATTAAGTACATAAGTATTGCCACACTGGGACCGACCAAAAGTCCATCAAGCCCAGCGTCCTGTTTCCAACAGTGGCCAATCCAGGCCACAAATACCTGGCAAAATCCAAAAAACATTCAGTACATTTCCCCCAAGTCATTTTAATAATGGTCTATGGACTTTTCCATTAGAAAGCAGTCCAAACCTTTTTTAAACCCCGCTAAGCTAACTCCCTATTTTTATGCAGTAACCTGCATGCTACCTGTTTTTTAAAAATATTTTTAGGAGGGTTGTGTAATGGGTGGAGAGTGAGTGCTCCTGTGTTACCCAGCTAGAGAATTAGGATTAGCATACTAACTGGATAACCTAGGATTAATGCAGCAACACATCCCACCTCCCATATTAAGGAGCCCTTTTACTAAGCTGCAGCAAAAATTGGCCTGTGGCTTTTGTACGCACACTGGGCCAGTTTTTACCGTGACCTGGAAAAAGGACCTTTTTTAAGGGGCCGGAAAATGGATGTGCAGCAAAATAAAAACTAGTGCGCATCCATTTTCGGCCTGAGACCTTACCATCAACCAATGACTTAGGAGTAGCGTCTCACATGCTACCCGGGCAGTAGGCATGCAGCACGCGCACACTGCCATCTACCTCTGGGTAAGCACCACCCGGTAGAAAATATTTTCTACCACGTCTTTTTGGCACATGCCAAATTCAGAATTACCGCCTGGGGCACGTGGTAGTGGGGCAGAAATACTGATTGGGCACATGCTGGATGCATGTAGGCCCTCACGCACTTTTGTAAAAGGACCCCTCATTTTTTTACAGGTACTGCATACTAATGGGAACATCAACACACAAAATACAAAAAGATAAAAATTAAAAAGCCTTATAAAAATGTCATGTTAAATCTGGGTTTAGGGGCCCTAAGCTGCTGTAAAAAGGACCATGTGCTAGGGACAGGGGCCATTTTTGCTGCACGCTGAGGCCCATTTTACTGCAGCGTGTAAAAAGGCCGAAAAAAGACATGGAAACCAAACGAAGCAGATACGTATGTGGAAAACAATATTTAATAAATATAGATCAATAAAAAATTAGCAAGCCTGACACAGGCCGTGTTTCGCCCAACTGGGCTGCCTCAGGGGCTAATAAATATCTGTATGATCATATAATCTCCACTTGAATATCTATTTGTTGAACTCACAATTGAACTGCACACCTTGACAGATGGCACTTCATGAAAAAGAATCTTTCAAAAGCCATGAATTGACATATGCCACCATTCAGATTTTTATGGTGCATATGTCGATTCATGGCTTTTGAAAGATTCTTTTTCGTGAAGTGCCATCTGTCAAGGTGTGCAAAGTGTTTCCTAAGGGAGTTTCCTAATAAAGGTTAGACTAATGCAGTTTCAAAGGTCATATTAAGGGGCCCTTTTACCAAACAGTGGTAAAACTTAGCCTTAGCGCACCCTTACACAGGTGTTTCCTGCGCACTAAGGCCTTTCTTACCGCTGGGCTAAAATAGCCAAATTTTTGTATTAATGGCCACATACTAATTTTGCCTTTAGCACTTGGCCATTAAAATAGATTAGTGTGTGAGCCCTTCACCCATTATGTAGGCAGTAAGAGCTCAAGCACTAAGCATGTGCTACTACTATTTATCATTTCTATAGCACTACTAGACGTGTGCAGCGCTGTACACTTGAACATGAAGAGACAGTCCCTGCTCGACAGAGCTTACAATCTAATTAAGACAGACAAACAGGACAAATGAGATAAGGGAATATTAAAGTGAGGATGATAAAATAAGAGTTCTGAACAAGTGAATAAGGGTTAAGAGTTAAAAGCAGCATCAAAAAGGTGGGCTTTTAGCTTAGATTTGAAGATGGCCAGAGATGGAGCTTGACGTACCGGCTCAGGAAGTCTATTCCAGGCTTATGGTGCAGCAAGATAAAAGGAATGGAGTCTGGAGTTAGCGGTGGAGAAGGGTGCAGATAAGAGAGATTTACCCTAATTGTGCCAATCTAGCTGCGCTAACCAATTAGCACAGGACACGCTCACTCTGTGCCCCCCCCCCCCCAGACACACCCCCTGCACCAAAAAATAAATTTTATTTTTTAGCATGTGGGTAGCACACAGACACGGCAAAATTACCACAGGACACATGTACACACCATGGTACATCATTTTTTTGCAGCAGCAGTAAGCCCACGTTAGCACTTACTGCAGCTTTGTAAAAGGGTCCCTAAATATTTAAACAATTGCAAAGTATTTTGAAACTATGTAACGAGTCCTGTTTTTTTTTCAGACACCGTGTAATATATTGTTAACCACTTAGAATTGTAGATAAATACATAAATAAATAGTATTGTGCCCATGCTTAGCCCACATATCAGCGTCCGCACGCCCACCAGGAAAGTACAAAGCATCAAATCATAGTATGTATTTTTCAGCTATTTAGGCACGGCTAAAAGTGGCCTGCGCTGGTATAGGCGCATGTTTTGGATGTGTGCGGGTCCATTTTTTAGCGCGCCTGGAAAAAAAGACATTTTTTGTGCCTGAAAAAGTACAGCGGCAAAATTAAAACCAGCGCATGTCCATTTTCAGGCTGAGACCTTACCACCACCCATTGACTTAGCGGAAAGGTCTCATGTGCTAACCGGGCAGTAAGCGTCAGCGCATGTAAACTGCCAATTATTGCCGGGTAAGTGCCACGTGGTAGAGAATAGAAAATATTTTGTACTGCGTGTTTTAGACGCATGTCAAAAATGGAATTACCACCCGGAGCACACGGTAGCCGAGCGGTAGTGCCAATTTAATGTGCGTTGGATGCGCACAGCTGCCTATGCGCCTTTGTAAAAGGGCTGATGGAATTCCTCCATTTATATACCTTCTTGCTGCTTAGTACCTGCTGGCTCCATATAGAATTTGCCCCCTAGGGGCACTTTTACTGAGCTGTGCTAGGGCTAACGTGCAGGTAGCTCACACTAAATTGACAGTACTGCCGGGGTAGTGCAGGCGCCTGGTGGTAGTTCCAAAGTTGGCGATGCCTATGGTAGAAAATAATTTTCTGTTTTCTTCCATGGGGGCATTCTCAGAGGTAATCGGCAAACACAGCCACATTGCCGCGTTCTGACTGATTACTGCACGAGCAGTGTGCGAGCCCTTACCACCAAGTAAATAGTTGATTGTAAGGGCTCAGTCAGTAAATAGCGGCATGCTACTTTTAATATTAGCTCATGGCCATTTACTGCCCCATTAAAAAAAAGGCCTTTTTGCCCGCCGCAGTAAAAAATGGCCCAGCATGTGCTAATTCCACACATCCAAACTAGCGCAGGCCACTTTTTACCACAGCTTAGTAAAAGGGCCGCTTAATGTTGGGAAGAAATGCACAGATGAATTATGAATGCCTGAGTTCCAAGACAGAGCTAAAAAAAATGATCCATCCTGTCATTTATCTGCAAAGTATGTTGTCTCTGTTGTCATTCCAGTTTCAGATATATGTGATGCTACTGAAATTACTTCTGTTCAGTTGTTCCCCTGATCTCTGCTGTAACTATATTGAAGAAAAATATTGTTTGAAAATATAAATATTTGAGAAAGGAAGTAGACCATTAGTAAAATCCCTAAAAAAGCAGATTGACAATGCAATGGAGTAACCCCTGTTTTCTTACAGACCACCATATGTGGCACCTGAGATTAATGGGAATTTACATGCATTATTGGTCTATTTCATTGTAGCCCGCAAAACACAAAAAATCAAACAATAATCAAAAAATAATTTTGCTATGTGACTAATATTTGTTTTGTAATGTTCAGACACTAGTGACTCAAAACAATTTTAGCTCATCAAAGAAACTATTTATCTTGTGGCCAGGTGCAGCCCAATAGAACACCTTCCACTTTTAGGGCCCTGCAGTGGCGTACCGAGGGCGGGGTGTTGGGGGCGGTCTGCCCTGGATGCATGCTGCAGGAAGGGTGCAGGGAGCAGCTGCGTGGCTGTCGGCTCCGCCAGTTTCCTGCTCCCTTTGCTGTTACTTCCTGTTCCGGGCCAGAGGGAGCAGGGAACCTGTGTAGTCGACAGCCGCGTGGCTGCTCCCAGCACTCCAGCAGGTAAGAAGAATGCACCTGGGGGGGGGGGGCTTGAAGGTGATGCGCTGGGGGGGACGGATGACACTGCACCCAGGGGAGGGTGGGTGCGCAGTGGTGAACCACCTTGGGTGGCAGCCAACCAAGGAACGCCACCGGGGCCCTGTTTACTAAGCTGGGCTATAGGCACACTAGCATTTTTAGCACACGTTAATGCTAGAGACCCATAAGAATATATGGGTGTCTCTAGCGTTAGCGCACGCTAATTTTTAGCATGCTCTAAAAACGCTAGCGTGTCTTAGTAAACAGGGCCCTTAGTAGTGTTTTAGAACTTCTGACACTGTAACGCATTAACCCCCCTGTTTAGTAAGCCGTGCTAGCAGCTGCCGATGTGCTAATACTGACACAGCCAATTCACTTTGAATTGGCTGTGTCGGCATTGCTGTGTGGCATTCTGAACACGGGAATAAAAGTGCCCAAAATGCATCAACAATAAACTTCAAACTCTTGCCCTCTCTCTATATATTTTTGAATTTTTTTTTTCATATTCCTATAATGACTACTTATGTCTTAGAGGCCCTTTTACTAAGTGCTGTTAGGTGCTAACAGATGCCTAATGCTGCAAAAATAGCCTACCTTAGAACGTGCTAAACATTCTGTGTTAGTTTTGTCATCTGTGTGTGCTGTTTATTTTTTTTCTTTTGGAAGGGACATTTCAGGGTGAAAATGGGTGTGGATGAAATAGTGGAGTTCCCCAGGGGTCTTTGCTGGGGCTGCTGCCTGTTAATCTAGAGATGGGAATAATTAGTGAGGTAATTAAATTTTCTGATGACACAATGTTATTCATAGTTGTTAAATTGCAGTAGGATTGTGAAAAATTGAAGGGAATCTTACAAGATTGGGAGACTGGGCATTCAAATGGCAAATGACATTTAATGTGAGCAAGTGCAAAGTGATGCATGTGGGAAAGAGGAACCCAAACTATAGTTACATGATGCAATGTGCCACATTAGGAGTCACTGACCAGGAAAAGGATCTAGGTGTCATTGTTGATGATATGTTGAAACCCTCTGCTTAGTGTGCTACAGTGACAATGAAAGCAAATAGAATGTTAGGTATTATTAGGAAAAGAATGGAAAATAAAAATGAGTATGTTATAATGCCTTTGCATCGTTCCATGGTGCAATCGCATCTCTGTGTGCAATTCTGGTTACAATATCTCAAAAAGATATAGCAAAATTAGAAAAGGTACAGAGAAGGGTGATGAAAATGATAAATGGGATGGGACAATGTCCCTATCAGGAAAGCCTAGAGCGGCTAGGGCTCCTCAGCTCCTCAGCCCATTGCCCCAGGTACAAAATAAGTATCTGTATATAATATGTAAACCGCTTTGATTGTAACCACAGAAAGGCAGTATATCAAGTCCCATCCCCCTGTTTTACTGTTCTGGGATATTTCCAGGTACTTGTAATCTAGATTGGCCAGTTTTAGAAACAGGATACTGGGCTTGATGGACCTTCTGTCTGTCTTAGTATGGCAAGGCTTATGTTATGTTAATCAACTAATGCATTGGCATTGCTGCCACACTAACTGGTTAGCACATCCATAATGTGGGAGCCTTTGGTGGCTCCTAAATAGGATGCGGTAAGTGCTCCATGGTAATTGTTTTTTAAATGGACACGCACTAATGATAACATTAGTATATGGCCATAAATGAAACAAATAGAAAAAAAACTTTTTATGATTGTTCTAGAAATGGGCTTAGCACACGGGAAGGACCTGTGTAAGGATGCACTAACACAGCTTAGTAAAAGGCTCCTTAGTTTCTGGTGAGAACTATTTTACTACAAGTGTGGTTTTCTTTTCTCAATTTAGTTTTGGTTATATTTTTGGAAACCTATATGGAAGAACTCATCAGCTGGGAAGTCAAAATGCTGTATATTACCCCCAAAAGAAAATTGTACAATTATGTATGATAATTTATTTTAGGCACCCTTTTCTAGGACATTCGCACTGGAACAAGCTATAAGGAAAAAAATGAAAAATGGAATGCAGTCGATAGGAAAAGTAGGTCACAAAGAGCTAACTAAAGTCATTTATTCTGAGTCCCTTTCATTAGTTTTTCCATAATTATATAAGTACATAAGTATTGCCATACTGGGACAGACTGAAGGTCCATCAAGCCCAACATCCTGTTTCCAACAGTGGCCAATCCAGATCACAAATACCTGGCAAGATCCCCACATTGAGCCTGCAAAGAGGTGGGAAAATGTGGGATACAAATGCAATAAATAAAAATAAATAAATAAAAAAGTACAATACATTTTATGCTGCTTATCCTAGAAATAAGCAGTGGATTTTCTACAAATCTATTTTAATAATGATCTATGGAATTTTTCTTTAGGAAGCTATCCAAACCTTTTTTAACCCCTGCTAAGCTAACTGCTTTTACTACAGTCTCTGGCAACAAATTCCAGAGATTAATTACACATTGAGTGAAGAAAAATTTTCTCTGATTCATTTTACTCACAGTTTACTCAATTCTCCTAAGTCTATATCTCCACCATTTACAAAATTTAATTTCATGAACTGTTGCCTGAATGACCTTAATCCTAAAGAGAAGTTATTACAAACATATTTTCACATTTAGAATTGGTCTTTCTGAGTGAATTTGGACTAAGCACTCACTTTGGTGTCCTTTTACAAGCTGTGGTAAGGGCTAGCGCATGCTTACTGCAGCTTAAAAGAGCTTGCCACAGGACATTCTCAGGTGTCCTGTGATAGGATCCCAATCTACACACGCGAACTGGATGCTGAAAGTTTTTTTTATATTTTTTGCAGAGGGGCATGTCTAGACCAGAAACTTGGTGTTTCTATGCTAATCAGCGCATCTACATTAATGTACATTAACTGATTAGTACAAGATTAGCACGTGAGCCCTTTGTACCTACAAAATAGGTGTCAGTAAGTTCTCATGTGCTAATTTTTTCAAATGGTTACTCGCTAATGGCAACATTAGTACATGAACTAAATAGTGCTGGACTCCCATCTATAACATAATTATAGCACACAAAATTAACAAATACTTTTCATTAAACTTTTTAAACAATGTTTCGCCCCCCTCCTCTCTCTCTCTCTTTATATATATATATATATATATATGTGTGTGTGTGTGTGTGTGTGTGTGTGTAGGTATGTGCTCATATGTTTCCAAAGGACGGTCACAGACTCACTGGTCTTCAAAGTTGTTCAAGCATATAATCATAGCACGACTCTATTTTTTAAAAAAAATGCCTCCAAGTGCCACTAGTAATATATTTTTTGTACACTCAATTCTGTGAAGCTTTTACTTAACTTAAGAGAGTAAAGGTGGGTCCTGACATGGAAGTAAAAGTTTAAAATTGTTTAAAAAGTTTAATGTAAAGTATTTGTTAATGTTGTATACTATAATAATGTTATAGATGGGAATCCAGCACTATTTAGTAAAAAAGACCCCTTTCAATATTAGCTTATCCTTTGAACCTCATATTTTTATTAGTTAAATAATAGCTATAAGTTTTAACATAGGTAGACTCAGCTAAAGTAAGTTTTAACAGAGGTAGACTGGGCTATCCAGCCTTTCCCCTTCCTTTCGAAAATGCATCCACTGGAAACATGAGCTCTTCCATAAGACATGGAGGGGCATAATCAAAAGGGGCACCCAAGTTTTCCTGAGGACGTCCTCGCAGGACATCACCGCGAAGGGGCAGGGAAACCCATATTATCAAAACAAGATGGGCGGCCATCTTTCATTTCCATAATATGGTCGGGGACACCCAAATCATGAAATTTAGGTCAACCTTAGAGATGGTCATCCTTAGAGATCGTTGTCCCCAATTTTCGGTGATAATGGAAACCGAGGACGTCCCTCTCAGAAACGACCAAATCCTAGCCCTTTGGTCGTGAGAGGAGCCAGCATTCATAGTGCACTGGTTCCCCTGGCATGCCAAGACACCAACCGGGCACCCTAGGGGGCACTGCAGTGGAATTCAGAAATTGCTCCCAGATGCATAGCTCCCTTACCTTGTGTGCTGAGCCCCCCAAAACCCACTCCCCACAACTGTACACCACTACAATAGCCCTTATGGATGAAGGGTGGGTACAGTGGGTTTGTGGTGGGTTTTGAAGGGCTCACATTTACCACCACAAGTATAATAGGTAGGAGGGGATGGGCCTGGGTCCGCCTGCCTGAAGTGCACTGCACCCACTAAAACTGCTCCAGGGACCTGCATACTGCTGTCATGGAGCTGGGTATGATATTTGAGGCTGGAAAAAATATTTTTAAAACATTTTTTAGGTTGGGAGGGGATTAGTGACCACTGGGGGAGTAAGTGGAGGTCATCCCCAATTCCCTCCAGTGGTCATCTGGTCATTTAGGGCACATTTTTGTGGCTTGGTTGTAAGAAAAAAAGGACCAGGTAAAGTCGTCCAAGTGACACCCTTCTTTTTTCCATTATGGGTTGAGGTCGCCCATGTGTTAGGCACGCCCCCAGTCCCGCCTTCGCTACGCTTCAGACACGCCCCCGTGAACTTTGGTCATTCCCGTGACGGAAAGCAGTTGAGGATGCCCAAAATCAGCTTTCGATTATGCCGATCTGGGCGACCCAGTGAGAAGGACGCCCATATTGCGATTTGTGTTGAAAAATGGGCACCCTTCTCTTTCGAAAATAAGTCTGATAGACTTACAAGTTGGAAGTGATCGATAGCAAATATGACAATAATCAAATCAGTCAAACCAGACCCCTCCCTGATGCCTAGATAACAGCTGTATCATAGCTAGATGGGATACTACCAAGGCCACCAAAATATCAACATGGTGGAACTGCATCCAGTCACACCAGTGCCTTTCCATGGTCTTCCAGTGTTGTCTGCCCTGCAAGAAACATTGACTTGAAAAAGAAACAGCTTGGATAAACCAGTACCCCTTCCAACACAGTATAAGCACACAAAATACAATCATACACAATAGGGATGTACATTCATGAGCACACATTGTTTGTGTGGGTAGAACTCAGTGTTGATACTGTCATCGCTTCTCTGGACAGTGTAGTCACTAGATTAGTTTTGCTGTCACTCACAAATATCCACACACACTATGTTTCCAGTATTCTCCAGTGGTACAAAATGCATTTAAACTAGAATTTGAAAAAGTGTTTATCCGGTGCATTTTCTGGTAACAGTAAAATGTATTTGACAGCTGTTTCTGTGGTAACTGATACTGTGTTCCCTCTTATAGCCTTTGCTTCCTCACCATGAGCACTGCTAGAATATGCCACTGCATAGCTCATATTTTCAGCTACTAATCTGGATTTGAAGTTATTTGTATTTTTTTTTTCACTTGTAGAGCACAGAGAAATTAAACGAATGCTCATGAATTTGAAATTATTCTGTGTATGTGGGATTTTTTTTAAAGTCCTTCCAATCTATGCTTGATATACAGGCATTTATATTTTCAGTTAGTATGTTCACAACTGATTTTAGAAACACAAGAAAAGGTTATGATAATTTTACCCTAGTAATGACTAATCTTCCTGATGTTTGCTCAGCATCGGGGGAGAACTGGCTGTGCTATTTTAGAATTTTGGTGAGCACATATTATATTAGAACATCTGGATTCTCTCCTTTATTAAATCCAAAGTTGCATCAATCTTCAGTTAAAATAGAAAAAAACCCACTTATACTAACAAATAATATAGATACTGTGGAAAACATAAGATATTTGTTTGTTTCCGAATAATAGCAGTTTTAATAATTTTTATGTAACCAAAATGAGAAGTGGAGGGGCATAATCAAAAGGGACGCCCAAGTTTTGCTGGGGGGGGGGGGGGGGGGAATGGGCCTGGAGCATATGTGGGCCCGGTCAATATTCAGCTGGGCCTACATAAGAAAGTTATGCAGGCCCTGGCTGAATATCGAGCTAGCATCAAAAACAAAGTATTTTCCCCATCCCCGCCACCCCCTCAATGTGCAGACCCCCCCCCCCCCAACAGCCCCATCTCCCACAACAGTCTCCTGGGCTGCATCCCCATTCCTATCCCCCAGTCAGGATAGGATCCCCAGGTCCTTCCTGAACTCTCTGGTGGTTCAGCGAAGCATCGGGGGCAGGCGTGAACCCCCCCTCTTCTTCAAAATGGCTGTCACAACCTCTTGTGGCAGCTTCTAGGTACTGCAAGTACCACAGGAGGTTGTGACAGCCATTTTGAAGAAGCTGCCACTAGGGCAGGAGTAAAGGGGGTTTCCTTCTGCCCCGATGCCTCGTTAGACCTCCAGGGAGGTCAGGTAGGCCCCAGGGGGGGTCCTATCTTGACTTGGGAGTGGAAATGGGGATGCTGCCTAGGGAGGCTATTGTTGTGTGGGGGGGGGGCGCACATAAGGGGAATAAGGGGAAGGGTGCTGGGAGGGGGCAAGAAGAAGGAAAATACTTCTTTAATGCAGATCATGGCTCCATATTCAGCCAGGGCCCAGCTTTTGAGCTGTCCTAAATTCACCCACTTAACTTACGCAGGTCTTGGCTGAATATTGCCGGTGCCTGCATAAGCCCCAGCTCCTCCCCAGCACCACCCCCTGACCTACCCCTGACCAGCCCACTTTTTTGGGGGACGACCGGAGATGATATTCAGCATCACTCCGTGCTTTAGTACTTCTGAATATTGACAATTGGGCAGTGACAAGCAATTCCATGTCCAGTGTAACCCTAACCAGTGAAAGTAGTGTCATCAGCAGGGCTCTCCCACAAAAGAACAGAAGGATGAGGGATGTAATAAACAAAACCTTTATTCTTCAAGACCCAACACAACACTGTGTTTCGGCGTACAGCCTTCATCAGGGGTCTGTACAAAGAATCAATGATGAACATTAGCACTTTGCTCCTGCATTTTATGCTGCACCTCTGTTTGTATTGTGTGCTTCTAAAGATTGTTATCCTGACACCCAATGTCCATCAGTGGTTCTGTATACAGACCCCTGATGTAGACTCTATGCCGAAACACAGTGCTGTGTCGGGTCTTGAAGAATAAAGGTTTTGTTTATTACATCCCTCGTCCTTCTGTTCTTTTGTGGGAGAGCCCTGCTGATTACACTACACCCTTTGCTGGTTTCTACTAACCGTGTAGGGTTACCATATGCAGTGGTGTGCTGGAGCCGGCTCACACCGGCTCACAAGAGTCGGTTTATAAATGTATTGGCATCTTGCGAGCCGGTTGTTGGCCCCTGCGAGCCGGCTCGCCTCTGCTCCCCCGGTCGTCCATCATCCGTCTGCAGCTCTGCGAGTCCCCGATAGCCGTTTCCTTCTTACGCCGCACCCCTACCTTTAAAAATTTTATTTTCCCATGAGGCGCACCGGCGTTGAAGGCTTGAAGCGAAGGCAGCAGGCTCAGCTTGGTTCCAGGCCTTCCCTTCACATCATGGCTCCGCCCTCACGCAAACAGGAAATACATCAGACGAGGGCGAAGCCATGATGCGAAGGGAAGGCCTGGAACCAAGCTGAGCCTGCTGCTTTCGCTTAAAGCCTTCAACGCCGGTGCACCTCGAGGGAAAATAAAATTTTCAAAGGTAGGGGTGCGGCGTAAGACGGAAATGGCTATCGGGGACTCGCAGAGCTGCAGAGGGCATACGATAATGGACGACCGGGGGAGCGGGGGGGGGGGCTGGAAGAAGGCAGATGGAGGGGAGGAGGGCAGGGGGAGATGAGGGTTGCTGGTGCAGGGCTGCTGGACATGGGTGGATGGATGGAGGGGAGAGGAGGGCTGCTGGGCATGGGTGGGTGGATGGAGGGCAGGGGAGAGCAGGGCTGCTGGACATGGGTGGGTGGATGGAGGGAAGAGGAGGGTTGCTGGACATGGGTGGGTGGATGGAGGGCAGGGGAGAGCAGGGCTGCTGGACATGGGTGGATGGATGGAGGGCAGGGGAGAGGAGGGTTGCTGGACATGGGTGGGTGGATGGAAGGCAGGGGAGAGGAGGGTTGCTGGACATGGGTGGAGGAGAGGGAGGGGAGAGAGAAGAAATGCTGGACATGGATGGAGGGGAGGAAAGAGTGAGGAAGGAGATGAGAAGAGGGAAAAGGAAGAGAGGAGAATATTTGCACATGGATGGAGAAAATAGGCAGAAGCTGAGGACCAGAAATGAAGAAGAAAAGAGGAAATAAATAAATGGAAAGGAAGCCCTGGAAACAGAGTTAAGAGGACAGATAGCAGCAGAATCGGATACTGGGCCAGCATGATCAGAAAAACAGTCACCAGACATCAAAGGTAGAAAAAAACTCATTTTATTTTCATTATAGACAGTGTTTGAAATATGTTTACTTTGAGAATCAGGTGCTCAACATTAAAAGTTTATATTTATTTATTTATTTACTTATTTATGGCATTTTATCCCACATTAAACATGAATTAGATTGGAACCTGGGATCATTTAATAGTTTTTTCCTGGAGAGAGTAATGCATTGCCCCCCCCCCCCCGGCTATAGCCAGCTCTGCAATTTTGGGGGTGCAGAGGTGGACGGGGGGGGCACAGAAGTGGACGGGGGGGTGCAGAGGTGGATGGGGGAGCGCAGAGGTGGACGGGGGGCACAGTGGTGGATGGGGGGTGCAGAGGTGGACGGGGGGCACAGAGGTGGACAGGGGGGCGCAGGGGTGGATGGGGGGGCACCGAGGTGGACCGGGGAGAGAGCCTGTTGTTAAAAATTTACCAGCACACCACTGACCATATGGCTCCAGAAAAAGGAGGTCAGATTGAACCAGTCTGGGTTTTACTTCCATTGCTTTCAATGGAAGCAAAACCCGGACTGGGTCAATGTGTCCTCTTTTTTTCTGGAGTCATATGGTAAGCCTGTACTGACGTAATGATACACGGTCCTCCGCTTTTGTGGTGTCCCTCCAGTGTAACCCTAAACCAGTGATGGCGAACCTTTCAGAGACCGAGTGCCCAAACAGCAACCCAAAATCTAATTATTTATCGCAAAGTGCCGGTACTCATTATGGGCATATGACTCCACCCATATGATAGCCACACCCCTTACACCAGCCATGGCACATATAAACAGACGTAAACCAAAATAGAGGAATTTGACTTATATATAACCTGATAGTGTGGAGGTGTTCCTTTAAATTGGTGAAAAACAGATAGATTCACCCTTAAAGCTATTGAATCTTAACAAAACGAACCTCAAATCTCCCAGCAAAGAACTCTGCAAGAATATTGTCAATCCCTTGCATAAATGGGAGTGGAATACTATCATAGGTTCTGTTCAAGAGAGAATAGAGAAAAAACCCCCAACGCAAAAACTCATCAGCTAGATGAGAAAACCGAAAGGGATAAAAAACTCTCTTTCTCTCTTGAGCTTTGTATATACCCAATACATTCAAACGAACACCAGTATACCCACACTATCCCAAAATCACTGACTTCAGCCAGTAAAGGACTGCCTACCTAAGTCCCATACGGGGGGGGGGGGGGGGGGGGGGGGAAAACTAGAAGTTGAATTGTTATACAGCTTTAAATATATATAAAATGATTTTAGACAGTATTTACAGCAGTAGTGAGGAAAACCCTCTTTCAAGTGCCAGAAAAATACTAATACACAAAAATATACTTAGCTTGAATCGAATGAAACAACTCCAAGGAACCCTCAGTCACAAGGACCCCCCACGTAGGAACTCCGGAGCCCTAAGTAAACGCTGCGGCAAAAAAACCGCCAACCCTTCGACAAAAGCGCCTTGTTTCGCCACCCTCGTGGCTGCCTCAGGAAGGGCGCTAAAAATCCATCTGGAAAAACCCAATTCACTCTGCGAACTAAACTGGCAGTGAAGTAAATCCCAAAGATGGCACAGGAACTGAAACTCCGAGTGAAATACAGCTTTTATTTTAAAAAACGTAACGGAACGTCATGACGTCATAACGTAAAAACGTCATGACGCCAAAACGTAACCTGTCCTGATGTCTAAACAGCCAAGAACACCACGCCTCCCCAAAGGATTCTCATTAATAGTAAGCATTCCATTCAATGTTCCTATTTAACCCTTGAGGAGCGACTGTTTTAAGTGTGTAAATCCAACGCTGTTCCCTACGCCAGAGTATTGTTTTTAAATCCCCCCCTCTCTTACCCATATGTACTTGGTCAATAATCATACATTGTAACTGATTAAACTGATGTTGAGCTTGTTCACAATGGCGGGTCATAGGTGCTTCCAATTTAGAATTTGTAATGCAATGTCTATGTTCAATGACCCTAGTTTTGAATTGGCGAGTGGTATGTCCTACATAGAGCAGATTACACGGACACCTAAAAAGGTAAACCACATTCTTTGATTCACATGAAGTTCTATGTTTTAATTTATATGTCTTGCCACTGGTAGACTTAAATTCTGTGCTTTCAACTGTAACTGAACAGATTGAACAATGTCCACATTTCTTATGGTATCCCTCCGTTTGCCTGGTTTCAGACCATACATCTGCCATACTCAATTGATCTTGTAGATTTTGATTTCGAACATAAGATAATCTAAGATGATGATCTTGAAATGCTTCCTGAGTAAGCATAATATTCCAATGTTTCCTAAGGATAGCTGAAATTTGAGAAGATCTATTAGTGAATTTCAAGACACAGGGGATCACCCTATCCATATTGTTAGCTCTGCTTTGATATTCATCTTGAATTAAGAGATCTCTGTGATGATACAGAGCTCTTTTGTAAGATTGTTTTACAAGCTTGTCCGGATATCCCCTGTCTTTAAACTTACGTTGAAGTTCCCCTGCTGATTGTTTAAATGTCTGGGTAGTGTCACAGATTCTGCGATACCGCAAGAATTGCGAATAGGGTAAACTACGTTTAAGATGATGAGGATGCATACTGTCATACTTCAATAAAGAGTTCCTGTCCGTTGGTTTCACAAAAACTTCTGTCTTTAGAACCCCCCCATCTTTCTTAACGAGAACATCCAAAAAATTAATGCTCTGTAAATGGAAGTTACATTCGAATTTGATAGTGGCGTGACATTCATTAAGGGTGGAAACAAAATCTTTCAATTGTTGTTCAGAGCCCTGCCACACTAAAAATACATCGTCGATGTACCGGCCCCAATATTGCACCAGAGCAAATCCTGTGTTGGTATAGATGTACTGTTCTTCAAACTGTCCCATAAAGATGTTTGCAACTGAAGGGGCAAAAGACGCTCCCATAGCTATCCCAGATATTTGTAAATACAACTCCTCATTAAAGATGAAATGATTGTTATACAGAGCTAGCTGAGTGAGATGAATGAGGAAATCTGTAGGTACCACATGAGGACGAAAACGTTCATCAAGGGCCTTTTTTACTGCTTCAAGAGCTTCCCTTTGGGGTATGGAGGTGTAAAGAGAACACACATCAAGGGTTACCAACAAACTAGTGTGGTTAACATCCAAACCACTCAGAATCTGTAAAAAGTGAGAAGTATCTCTAATATACGCTGGAATTTTCTGAACCAGAGGCCGCAAGAAAAAATCCACATATTTGCAAGCTCTTTCCAATAAAGAGTTCCTGGAAGAAACGATAGGTCTACCAGGAGGTGCTTGTAATCTTTTATGGATCTTAGGAACTGTATAAAGAATAGGAGTAACTGGATGTACTGGACACAGAAATTGGCTTTCTCTCTTAGTGAGGAAGCCTTGTTGTACAGCTTCCTTAGTTACTTCCTGTATATTCTTAATTAAACCATAAGTAGGGTCCTCAATGAGTTTACAGTAGATGTTTCCATCCGCTAGTTGATGCTGAATTTCTGTCATGTAGTCAGATTTATCAAGGACCACTATAGCACCTCCTTTATCTGCTTTGCGTATCACAATAGACTTTTCAGATTTCAAATTCTGTAACGCTTGGAATTCTTGACTTGACATATTGGTTCTACCCCGAAACTGAGTTTCCTCTAGTTGTTGTACATCTTGGAGAACCAATTGTTTGAATATAATGAGAGCAGAATTAGGTGGACCTGGAGGAATCCAAGTGCTCTTAGCCACGCAATCCGAATATGCTCCCCTGGTGTCTTGGGCATTATGAAAGAAAAGTTTCAGCTGAAGTACTCTTAGAAATTTTTCAAAGTCCACTCTAAATTGAAATGGGACATGTTGATTTGTCGGGACATAAGATAACCCACGAGCTAAAACACTTTCTTCCAACGGGGTTAATGAATAGCTTGAAAGGTTAATTACAGCGAGTCGTCTCTCCGTCGGGATCTCGTTCCTCTGTAGCTCGGTTCTCCTCGATTGCGGGACCTCCAATTGCCCCGTCCTCGTTGATTTACACGTCTGTTGGGACCCCCCCCGTTGTGGTTCCCCATCCGTCTTGTCTTCTTTATCTTCCTCCCCACTGGAAGTGTTTGATGATAATTGGAAACCCACTCGTTTTCCTTTCTCAAGTGTTTTGTCTAGATTAGCTGGTTTCTGCCAGCTATAGACATACCCCTCGCTGTAATCCTTCTGATCCCTTTGTATTTTTTTGATTTTAACTGCTTTAATTTCTTTTTTAAATTTCTCTAACTTAATGTCGAAATCTTCTTTAAATTTATCATAGTCCACTAGGGATTTGAGATGTTCCATCTTATCATCCAAGATAGGTTTGTTCTGTACCAGTTTGGCTTGAATGGTCTGTATAAGTAATAACATCAAGTCCAATGAACAATGGTTCAAGATGCTATTCCACTGAACAACAAAGTCTGGATCATCTGGAAACAACTTAGGGGCTTTTGTCATGCGTAAGCCCCTAGGGATAATCTCCTTTTTGCAATAGTCTACCAAAGTAGCACTGTGAAGCTCAAGTCTAACTGATTCTTTAAACTCTAGTAGAATTTGTGTCCACTCAGCTTCAAACCCCACATCAGACCCCAATTGAGAAAGAGTAGGGGCTTGTAAAATAGCAAATCTTTCATCCTCAGAGAATCTTTTACCACTTTGCCAACTTTGTGCCATTTCTCCGATTGCTTATAGGAAAACTCTAACTAGTGTAGGAGAAAGCAAACCCAATGTAATATATGTAAACCAAAATAGAGGAATTTGACTTATATATAACCTGATAGTGTGGAGGTGTTCCTTTAAATTGGTGAAAAACAGATAGATTCACCCTTAAAGCTATTGAATCTTAACAAAACGAACCTCAAATCTCCCAGCAAAGAACTCTGCAAGAATATTCCAACAGACGTGTAAATCAATGAGGACGGGGCAATTGGAGGTCCCGCAATCGAGGAGAACCGAGCTACAGAGGAACGAGATCCCGACGGAGAGACGACTCGCTGTAATTAACCTTTCAAGCTATTCATTAACCCCGTTGGAAGAAAGTGTTTTAGCTCGTGGGTTATCTTATGTCCCGACAAATCAACATGTCCCATTTCAATTTAGAGTGGACTTTGAAAAATTTCTAAGAGTACTTCAGCTGAAACTTTTCTTTCATAATGCCCAAGACACCAGGGGAGCATATTCGGATTGCGTGGCTAAGAGCACTTGGATTCCTCCAGGTCCACCTAATTCTGCTCTCATTATATTCAAACAATTGGTTCTCCAAGATGTACAACAACTAGAGGAAACTCAGTTTCGGGGTAGAACCAATATGTCAAGTCAAGAATTCCAAGCGTTACAGAATTTGAAATCTGAAAAGTCTATTGTGATACGCAAAGCAGATAAAGGAGGTGCTATAGTGGTCCTTGATAAATCTGACTACATGACAGAAATTCAGCATCAACTAGCGGATGGAAACATCTACTGTAAACTCATTGAGGACCCTACTTATGGTTTAATTAAGAATATACAGGAAGTAACTAAGGAAGCTGTACAACAAGGCTTCCTCACTAAGAGAGAAAGCCAATTTCTGTGTCCAGTACATCCAGTTACTCCTATTCTTTATACAGTTCCTAAGATCCATAAAAGATTACAAGCACCTCCTGGTAGACCTATCGTTTCTTCCAGGAACTCTTTATTGGAAAGAGCTTGCAAATATGTGGATTTTTTCTTGCGGCCTCTGGTTCAGAAAATTCCAGCGTATATTAGAGATACTTCTCACTTTTTACAGATTCTGAGTGGTTTGGATGTTAACCACACTAGTTTGTTGGTAACCCTTGATGTGTGTTCTCTTTACACCTCCATACCCCAAAGGGAAGCTCTTGAAGCAGTAAAAAAGGCCCTTGATGAACGTTTTCGTCCTCATGTGGTACCTACAGATTTCCTCATTCATCTCACTCAGCTAGCTCTGTATAACAATCATTTCATCTTTAATGAGGAGTTGTATTTACAAATATCTGGGATAGCTATGGGAGCGTCTTTTGCCCCTTCAGTTGCAAACATCTTTATGGGACAGTTTGAAGAACAGTACATCTATACCAACACAGGATTTGCTCTGGTGCAATATTGGGGCCGGTACATCGACGATGTATTTTTAGTGTGGCAGGGCTCTGAACAACAATTGAAAGATTTTGTTTCCACCCTTAATGAATGTCACGCCACTATCAAATTCGAATGTAACTTCCATTTACAGAGCATTAATTTTTTGGATGTTCTCGTTAAGAAAGATGGGGGGGTTCTAAAGACAGAAGTTTTTGTGAAACCAACGGACAGGAACTCTTTATTGAAGTATGACAGTATGCATCCTCATCATCTTAAACGTAGTTTACCCTATTCGCAATTCTTGCGGTATCGCAGAATCTGTGACACTACCCAGACATTTAAACAATCAGCAGGGGAACTTCAACGTAAGTTTAAAGACAGGGGATATCCGGACAAGCTTGTAAAACAATCTTACAAAAGAGCTCTGTATCATCACAGAGATCTCTTAATTCAAGATGAATATCAAAGCAGAGCTAACAATATGGATAGGGTGATCCCCTGTGTCTTGAAATTCACTAATAGATCTTCTCAAATTTCAGCTATCCTTAGGAAACATTGGAATATTATGCTTACTCAGGAAGCATTTCAAGATCATCATCTTAGATTATCTTATGTTCGAAATCAAAATCTACAAGATCAATTGAGTATGGCAGATGTATGGTCTGAAACCAGGCAAACGGAGGGATACCATAAGAAATGTGGACATTGTTCAATCTGTTCAGTTACAGTTGAAAGCACAGAATTTAAGTCTACCAGTGGCAAGACATATAAATTAAAACATAGAACTTCATGTGAATCAAAGAATGTGGTTTACCTTTTTAGGTGTCCGTGTAATCTGCTCTATGTAGGACATACCACTCGCCAATTCAAAACTAGGGTCATTGAACATAGACATTGCATTACAAATTCTAAATTGGAAGCACCTATGACCCGCCATTGTGAACAAGCTCAACATCAGTTTAATCAGTTACAATGTATGATTATTGACCAAGTACATATGGGTAAGAGAGGGGGGGATTTAAAAACAATACTCTGGCGTAGGGAACAGCGTTGGATTTACACACTTAAAACAGTCGCTCCTCAAGGGTTAAATAGGAACATTGAATGGAATGCTTACTATTAATGAGAATCCTTTGGGGAGGCGTGGTGTTCTTGGCTGTTTAGACATCAGGACAGGTTACGTTTTGGCGTCATGACGTTTTTACGTTATGACGTCATGACGTTCCGTTACGTTTTTTAAAATAAAAGCTGTATTTCACTCGGAGTTTCAGTTCCTGTGCCATCTTTGGGATTTACTTCACTGCCAGTTTAGTTCGCAGAGTGAATTGGGTTTTTCCAGATGGATTTTTAGCGCCCTTCCTGAGGCAGCCACGAGGGTGGCGAAACAAGGCGCTTTTGTCGAAGGGTTGGCGGTTTTTTGCCGCAGCGTTTACTTAGGGCTCCGGAGTTCCTACGTGGGGGGTCCTTGTGACTGAGGGTTTCCTTGGAGTTGTTTCATTCGATTCAAGCTAAGTATATTTTTGTGTATTAGTATTTTTCTGGCACTTGAAAGAGGGTTTTCCTCACTACTGCTGTAAATACTGTCTAAAATCATTTTATATATATTTAAAGCTGTATAACAATTCAACTTCTAGTTTTCCCCCCCCCCCCCCCCCCGTATGGGACTTAGGTAGGCAGTCCTTTACTGGCTGAAGTCAGTGATTTTGGGATAGTGTGGGTATACTGGTGTTCGTTTGAATGTATTGGGTATATACAAAGCTCAAGAGAGAAAGAGAGTTTTTTATCCCTTTCGGTTTTCTCATCTAGCTGATGAGTTTTTGCGTTGGGGGTTTTTTCTCTATTCTCTCTTGAACAGAACCTATGATAGTATTCCACTCCCATTTATGCAAGGGATTGACAATATTCTTGCAGAGTTCTTTGCTGGGAGATTTGAGGTTCGTTTTGTTAAGATTCAATAGCTTTAAGGGTGAATCTATCTGTTTTTCACCAATTTAAAGGAACACCTCCACACTATCAGGTTATATATAAGTCAAATTCCTCTATTTTGGTTTACATATATTACATTGGGTTTGCTTTCTCCTACACTAGTTAGAGTTTACATATAAACAGACATATTGAAAATATTATACTAGTATAGTAGAAAAAAATAACATGATTTTCTTTCATTATAAATCATTTCTGTAAGCTGTTACAGCTCCAGTATACCCAGTGCAAAATAAGACAGCAGATGTAAATTCTCAAATTGGACATATTCCAAACACTAAAATGAAAATAAAATGATTTTTTTCTACCTTTGTTGTCTGGTGATTTTGTTTTTCTATCCATATTGGTCCTAGTCACTGATTCTGCTGCTCTCTATCTGTTTTCTTAACTCCGTTTCCAGGGCTTCCTTTCCATTTATTTCTTTTCTTTCCTCCTTTCTTCTTCATTTTTTGCCCTGCATCCATGTCCAGCAACCCTCCTCTCCCCTCCAACCACAAATGTCTAGCAGCCCTCCTCTCCCCTCCAGCCACCCATGTCCAGCCACCCTCATCTCCACCCCTGCCCTCCCTCCCTCCCAGCACCAAGCAGGCCTCCCTCCCACCAAGCACCAGGCCTCACTCCCAGCACCCCTCCCTCCCACCCAGCACCAGGCGTCCCTCCCTCCTTCCCACCCATGCATGCAGCAGCACCCAGCATCAGGCCTCCCTCCCACCCAGCACCCAGCATCAGGCCTCCCACCCAGCACCAGGCATCAGGCCTCCCTCCCACCTACCCACCCACACAGCACCAGGCTCCCTCCCACCCAGCACCAGGCATCAGGCCTCCCTCCCTCCCGGCCACCCACCCAGCATCAGGCACCCAGCACCCCTCCCTCCCACCCAGCACCAGGCATCCCACCCAGCACCAGGCCTCCCTCCCTCCCACCATCAAGCAGGCACCCCTCCCTCCCACCATCAAGCAGGCATCAGGCCTTCCTCCCACCCAGCATCAGTCCTTCCTCCCTCCCGCCCACCCACCCACCGAGCACCAGGTCACCCGCCCTCGCGCCCAGCCACTTCCCCTTCCCCTTCATCCTTCGTGCAAGAAAAAGAAAAAAACCCCAAGCAATCGCGGCACCGCGCGCCGTCCAGTTCCCGCCCCCCACCCACACAAAATTTAAAACTCCTACCTGTCCTGCTCGGAGTTAAGGCGGCGTCGGCAGTGACAGCACCAGTCAAAAGCGTGCTAGCTCGGCGCGCCTTCAGCTTCCCTTCTGTCTCTCAAGCTCTGGTCCCGCCTCTTACATCCTCCCAGTTCCTAACAGTGATGGTTTAGGGCAGTGATGGCGAACCTATGGCACACGTGGGGGGCGGGAACTGGACGGCACGCGGTGACGAGTTTTAAATTTTGGGGCGGGAACTGGATGGCGCGCGGTGCCGCGATTGCTTGGGTTTTTTTCTTTTTCTTGCACGAAGGATGGGGAAAGTGGCTTGGCGCGTGTGCCAACAGAGAGGGCTCTGCGTGCCCTCTCTGGCACGCGTGCCATAGGTTCGCCATCACTGCCCTAAACCATCACTGTTAAAAACTACTACTACTACTACTATTTAGCATTTCTATAGCGCTACAAGGCGTACGCAGCGCTGCACAAACATAGAAGAAAGACAGTCCCTGCTCAAAGAGCTTACAATCTAATAGACAAAAAATAAAGTAATCAAATCAATTAATGTGTACAGGAAGGAGGAGAGGAGGGTAGGTGGAGGCGAGTGGTTACAAGTGGTTACGAGTCAAAAGCAATGTTAGAATGTAAGAGGTATGCAACTCTAGACATCACTTGTATCTTATATACATTGTCTAAGCATCCACTGAACCTTTAGTGTGAATCGGTTTGGCAATTCTGTGTTCTTACTGATATATTAGTGTACATCAGGAGTACTTGTAATACATGACCATCTCTGGAAAGAGAGACTAAAATCACCAGAAACAAAAAAATGAGATTTTAATGAATTCTGTTAGAGCAAACAATTTGTAATAGTCCAAAGTCCATCCTTTTACGTGAAAAATAAAAAAAAAGGTTACAGAGGTTCAAACATATAACTTTTTCAGACTGCTTCTGGAACCATGACATGATGAAAAATAAGCCATTCTCAACATTTTGGTTCTGGTATTTTAGTCACTTTTTCCCACAGATGGTCACATATATGGTCGTGTAGTGATGACTAGAATTTTTAGCATACTCACAATTGCACCTGTAATTACTGAGATACCCTGTTTAAATAACCCATCCATTTCTCTTTGTGATTAGGTTGAATGCTACAGCTGCTGCATTGTGGAAGGCTTTAGTGTATCACTTTTGAAAGCTCACAGTATAGTCCTGTCCTGGGAGAGTCCTGTCAATTGAAGAAAGCATATTACTGGCAGAATGAGAAGCAGAGAAAGCTAACAAAGAAAAAAGAAACTGAAAGGGGATAGTTCTTTAAAGAAACAGGGACAGAAACATTCCTTGAATACCTCTTTTCTTTTCAGTGCATTCTGAATACAAATGAAAGATATTTAATCTTCTATTAGATCGTTTAAAGTTCCCTTGATTTTTGAGCTTCTAATGAAATCCAGCAAAGAAAAGGACTCATCACAAGGCACAAGCAGAGGAAATAAGTAATCCCATTGTTTGCAAGTGCCTGTTCTAAGGGGAAACTGCAAAATCATTGAAGGCAATTTTATGAAGCATTTTCCATAGATAAAGGACATTTAATATGCAGAAAAGGGGTTTTATAAAATTGTACACCTGAATATGTGCATAGTAGCACATGAACTGACAAGATGGCACACGCTTATAAACACACGCTCCCAAATTCTATGAATGGTGCCTTCGTTATGTGCACAACTTAATTGATTAACAAGCCAATCAGTGCCGATAATTGGTATTTAACAACAAATTAGCAGCACTAATTGGTTTTAATTAGAATTTGCACAGGCAGAGCAGGTGGGGGAAGAGGGGTTGGTGGTTGGGAGGCGAGGATAGTGGAGGGCAGACTTATACGGTCTGTGCCAGAGCCAGTGATGGGAGGCGGGACTGGTGGTTGGGAGGCGGGAAATACTGCTGGGCAGACTTCTACGGTCTGTGCCCTGAAAAAGGCAGGTACAAATCAAGGTAAGGTATACACATATGAGTTTATCTTGTTGGGCAGACTGGATGGACCATGCAGGTCTTTTTCTGCCTTCATCTACTATGTTACTATGTTATGTATAATGTGGTGTGCATAAATTCTAATGCGCACAGCCAAAAAGGGACGTGGAGTGGGCAGGTTGTGGGCGTTTCAAGAAACTAAGTGCACTGTTATAGAATACACCCGATCTGCACCTAACTTAGGTATTTAGGCCTGGTTTTAGGTGGCCTCAATGCCTGTGTGTACATTTTAGTCACAAGAACAGTGTGTGTGCATCTACTATAATAAAACTCACCCTCAACGTTCTGAAGACAACATTCTGAAGTCACTCAGTCACTCACTGAAGGGTTCATGGATTCATGGTGGTGAAGCCACAACACTGACCATGTCTCTCTGCCCCGCCCTCGCATGACGGACCAATCAGAAAAAACACTCTCAACATTCTGAAACACAAAGGACCATCACAACACCGTTCCCAGGCAACACTAGGCAACGTAAGACGGACCAATCAGAGGAAACTACGTTACAATAAGGGAGGAGCATTCCCCAGCAGAATGGCTCATTATCTGTGCAGCACGGAGAGTACAGAACCACCGCTGGAACGAGAGAAGAATATTCCTGCTGTGGGTATGTGCAAAAATAGACCGGGGGGGGGGGGGGGAGAAATTTTTAAATGCCTAATGCCAGTACTGAAGAGTGCCAGAGGGCCTATAGCACAGACTATATTTGGGATCGCTTGACATGGAGTCAGAGGAGCCGGAAAACAACGTACCCGTCACCATCTGGGACGTGGGCGAACAGGACAAGCTGCGGCCCAGCTGGAAGGATTACCTGCGACCCAGCCAGCAGCAAACAGCGACCAAGGACAGCACAGCACATCCCCCAACCCCCAAGCAAAAAACAAAACAAAAAAAGACACACATCAACAACCTGCACACACACCGCACCCTCACACACTCACACACACACACAAAATAACTCTGACACATACACACACACACAAAAAAGCCACATGCTAGCGCTCGTTTCATTGGTTTCAGAAACGGGCCTTTTTTACTAGTATTCTATAAACTACACCTAGCTGTAGGCATAATTTATAGAGTCACGCTAACTGCGTGGTTTTCCAGTGCCAATTTTTAAGGTGCCATTATTGAATTTGGCCCACTATAGGTATCTGAGAGTGTAGTTCAGTTGGAAATGAGTGTATTTTATATAAAATACATGAAGACACACATTGAGGGAAATTCTTTGTTTGGCATTGAACGTTAGGCGCTACTTCTGCACCGAATTTTCAGCATGAAAAAACATTTGGTTGCAAGGTGCCAAAATGGGGCAGAAATGGCAGATCCACATGAAAACACACTTATGTGCCCATTTATAGACTAGCATGTACGTTTTTTCCTCACGGATCTGCAAAAGGGGCGTGGCCATGGGAGGGCCATGCGTGGGCCAGTGGTGTTCCCTTAAAATGCGCTCAGTGTTTTAGAATTCCAAGGATCCGTACCCAAATGGTGCACCAGGATTTACAGCTGATTTCATTTGGTATAACTCCTCGCGTCCAAAGTTGAGCACGAATACTGGTGCTATGCGCTAGTCTGTGAAGGGCGCCGATCTTGGAACATTTATAGAATACCATTCAGTGCTCAGTTTTGAGCACCATTTATAAATGTTTCCATTGAGGGTAATTTTAGAAAGATTCCTTTTTGAAGGAACGTACTCAAAGCGGTATAGAGCAAGAATAAGTCAAACAAAAGCAATAGACATTTAGAGTAATAAAAATACTCAAACAACAGTACAGGAACTTGGCACTTTTATATTGATCCTGCTCAATTGGAGGCTTTTTTGTTAACTAAGCTATGTATGTCGGACTGCTCATATTAAACATTTTCATTTTTTTGTATTGTTCTATAATTTTTGTTTTGTTTTGGAGGTTTGAGTAAGCCTGTATTGGAATAATGATAACTGTAAGCTCTCTATGTTAGGGTATAAATGCTCATGCTGAAATTATAGGTGCATATTTTACCAGTTATGCTAATATTCTATATAGAATAAGTACTACATCTGCACCCTTTAAGTGCCTAATTATAGAATAGCCATCTATGTGCAGAAATGCTTCTGAAAATCACTCTCAGACAGGGCCGGCGGAACTTGGTAAGCAGGGTAAGCAGTCGAGGGGCACCAGAAACTGCAATGCTTACCCTGCACTGCACTACACTACAGTCAGGGCTGCCGAGAGACTAGGCCGGGCCCGAGGTAAGGCTGCCCCCGCCACCGCCACCCCGAGGTCGTCGATGCCCCCCCCCACCCGCCCCCCCTCCGTCCACCACTGGGCTGGGCCCCCCTGAATTCAAATCATAGCGTCTCACCTCAACCTCACTTCGTGTGAAAGAAGCACAGCATCAGCAGTCTGCAGATCGCCTTCCTTCAGGCCTTCCCTCCCTGTGTCCCGCCCTCATGCAGGTTACATCAGATGAGGGCGGGACACAGGGAGAGAAGGCCCGAAGGGAGGCGATCTGCAGACTGCCGCTGCTGTGCTTATTTTACACGGAGCAAGGTCGAGATGAGGGCCTATGATGGACGGAGGGGACTGCGGCACTGGGCCCCCCTAGGAGGCCTGGGCCCGGGGAATTTTGTGCCCCCTGCCCCCCCCCCCTCAGCAGCCCTGACTACAGCCCTCTGAAGAACACCTACCTTGAGCCTTGAAGGCTGCCCTGGTGGTTTAGTGGCCTCTGTGGCCATGGGGGCAGAAAAGAATCCCACTCTTTCCTGCCCTCTGCCACTCCTCCACCTCCACTTTGCTCTTCTGTGCCGTGGGTGGTGCCACTATATTTTTTAAATGACTGCCGAGGCTTCCAGATCAAGGTAGGTCTTCTTGGGAGGGTTGTAGTGTGTGGGAGGGGGGTTTGTAGTATGCGGGAGGGGGGTGGTGGCATTACTGTGGCGGCCGGGGGGGGGCAGGTTTTGGCACAGTATAACTCATCACAAGGACAAAATATAAGAAAACCAATGGACCTCATTAGGGGCTTAAAGCCCATTTAGTTATGTTTAAGCAAATGGGAGATCTGCATGAAAGAAAATATTTATTTTTATTATTTTGACTTATGAAAACCAGCAGAAGTCTTCTTTTAGTGCTGTTCACCGCCATGCTGCCTGCCCTGATTCACCACCCCCCATTTGCATGCTCAGTCTTAGTGAAATTGAGCATGCGCGCTGCATATGGGCTTCTTAGAATATTGTGAAGGGCATAATCGAACGAGGTGCCCAAGTTTTGCTGAGGACGTCCTCGCAGGACGTCCCGCGAAGGGGCGGGGAAACCCGTATTATCGAAACAAGATAGGCGGCCATCTTTCATTGCGATAATATGATCAGGGATGTCCAAATCTCAACATTTAGGTCGACCTTAGAGATGGTCATTCTTAGAGATGTTCGTCCCCGGTTTTCGGCGATAATGGAAACCGAGGATGCCCATTTCAGAAATGACCAAATCCAAGCCATTTGGTCATGGGAGGAGCCAGCATTCACAGTGCACTGGTCCCCTGACATGCAAGTACACCAACAGGGCACCCAAGGAGGCACTGCAGTGGACTTCAGAAAAAGCTCCCACCCAGGTGCATAGCTCCCTTACCTTAGGTGCTGAGCCCCCACAAAACCCACTCCCAACCACTGTACACCACTACCATAGCCCTTAGGGATGAATGGGTGCACCTAGATGTGGGTACAGTGGGTTTCTGATGGGTTTTGGAGGGCTCACATTTACCACCAGAAGTATAACAGGTGGGGGGGGGGGGGGGCCTGGGTCCGCCTGCCTGAAGTGCACTGCAGTACCCACTAAAACTGCTCCAGGGACCTGCATACTGCTGTCATGGAGCTGGGTATGATATTTGTTTATTTTTGAGGGTGGGAGGGGGTTAGTGACCACTGGGGGAGTAAGGGGAGGTCATCCCTGATTCCCTCCGGTGGTCATTTGGTCATTTAGGGCACATTTGTGTGCCTTGGTCGTAAAACAAAAAGGACCAAGTAAAGTCGGCCAAGTGTTGGTCAGGGACACCCTTCTTTTTTCTATTATCGGCCGAGGACGCCCATGTGTTAAGCATGCCCCAGTCCCGTCTTCGCTTTGCTTCCGACACACCCCCATGAACTTTGGTCATCCCCGCAACGGAAAGCAGTTGAGAATGCCCAAAATCGGCTTTCGATTATGACGATTTGAGCAACCCTGTGAGATGGACGCCCATCTCCTGATTTGTGTTGAAAGTTCGGCGCCCTTCTCTTTCGAAAATAAGCCTGATTGTGTCCTAAACTTTAGTAAAAGGGCCCCATAACCTTGATGAATGGTGGATGGTGTAATGGGGTAAAAATACTAACCTATAGGATTTTAGTTTCTGTTTCATTACCTTGGACTGACCATTTTTTTAGTTGATTTTACTATATACTGGGGTGATTCTCATATTAAGTGTAGAAAACCAAAGACCATCAGGAAGACTAGGGGGAAAATTGATTTTAGAATAAATTGCAACACCTGAGCAAGGGTTCCAAAATCGGCAAGGTCATGTTACAAGTATATTGGATGAGATCGCACCATCTAAGAGCAAATTAAAGAGATTGCTTAAATCAGAAAAATGGTTTGATCCTGAGTGTCTAACTATAAAGCTAGATTGTAGGAAAAGAAAGAGTTTGGAGGACATCTAGCTTATCTGAGCATACACTGATCTGGTGCTCAAAAATATCATTATGGGGCTCATTTTCAACAAAGAAAAATGTCGAAAAAGTGGCATAAATTCTTATTTGGATGTCTTTTCTCACAAAAACGTCCAAATTGGTATTGTCAAAACTAATTTTAGAAGATTTTCTATGAAGTCCATCAGAAGTGCATTCAAATCACAAGGGAGCATGTCAGGGGTATGTTAAGGGTGGGATCTGGGCATTTCTAACACTTGGACGTTTTTCTGTCATATAATGGAACAAAACTAAAACATCCAGGGCTATAATTTAGACGTTTTGGTCTAGACCTGTTTTATTAACAATCAATCCTAAATGACTGGATGACCACTAGAGGGATTAAGGCATGAACCCCCTTACTCCCTCAGTGGTCATTAACCTCCTCCCTCCCTCCAAAGATGTGAAAGAAACAATACATACCAGCCTGTATGACAGCTTCAGATGTTATGGCCAGTCATATTAGAGTAGCAAACAGGTTCCTGGAATAGCCTAGTGGTTTGTGCAGTGAACTGTAGAGTAGGTGACCCAGATCCATATTCTACTCGAACTATTACACTAGCAGTGGAAAGTTTCAGCCCTCCCCCCCAACTAAAAAAAAACCTCCCAAACCTAACAAGGTGAACCAATCATCAAACCCCACTTTGATCACATGACAGTGACGTACATGGGCCCATCATTTCCCAACAAGGTTAGAATTCTTTACACTCTTCCCCTTTCCCTCAGGCCATATTAAGGGAGATGACTACTGAAAATCCTGTGCTTTGGCATAACCCACGCCTACCCTAACACTCATTCCACAGATAGGCACGTGAGTGGGAGGCTTGATGACTCCCCTCAGCTCACTCGGAACCCAAATGCCCAGAACTGAGTTTTTCCACTTCCCCTAGCACCTAACATTCCAGACTGATTGGTTGCACAAACAGCTTTTGCACCAATCAGTCTCTGCACACAACACTGCTTTCCAACCTCATTGAACCCTAAAGCAAGAGAAAGAGAGGGGGTGACTCAGCCATGTTAATATGCCTCCTGGCAAACCCATCCCACTCATGTCCTGCCACAGATACCGTCATGCTTGTGGTGGCCCCCATAAATCATCTGTAGCTTGGTGCTTGTGTGCAGGGAGACCTACGATAACATACCAAAATATTCTAACACTTGCTAAAAATAGGTATGAAAAACGGTGCATTTTTTTTTCTAGCAAAAAAGATGCCGGCACTCAAATGCTAGGCAACCCTTAAGGGGTGGGGTGATCACTGAGGACCCACCCCACAATAGGTAGACCCCTTGTAACCAGTCACAGAATTTGAATTGGTGTGTAGAACCTGAGCTCTTTCATTAAAACTTGGAGTCCATGGGTCAATTTTAGCAGACAATGGAAAAGGTGCCGGTACTCAGGACACCCAAATACCCCCTCAAAAAAAGCCCTGATTATAACAAATGTGTGTCACAAACTAAAACCTGGTACAAACATTGAAAAGAAAAGAAAAGTGAACTGAAAACAGAAGGAACATTTTTGGCTTGCGCATATCCCTACTTTGCAAAAGCCCATTTCTGCATATAAAACTGATTTATCTGCTGAAAAGCTTTTGAAAACTACTCTCACAGTGCCATTGAAAAACAATAGCCACAATCTCTTTATGCTGAAGAACTCACTCTGCAAGCATGTATGATTCACAGATTCTTCCATGTAGGCCAGAAACTTCTTTTACAGTAAGGCCATACATCTTTGTGGCTTATTGAGACATCTGTCATTAATTACATTAAAATATCACACAAGACCGGGAAAGGAAATCAATTTTAAGTCAGTGCCTTATATGTTTTTCTAGCTTGATCAGTGGCTTGTTTTCTGTTAATAAGGGTCATTGCTGGTCAGTGCTTTTTTTGTAGAAAAAAAGGTGCTGGTACTTATTATGGGCGGTGTCACCACATATGGCCCCACCCCTATGATAGCCATACCCCTTATTCCAGCCATGGTGCATATAAACAGACATCATTGAAAATATTATACTAGTATAAGAGAAAAAAATAACGTGATTTTTTTTCATTATAAATAATTCCTGTAAGCTGTTACAGCTCCAGTATACCCAGTGCAAAATAAGACAGCAGATGTAAATTCTCAAATTGGACATATTCCAAACCACTAAAATTAAAATAAAATTATTTTTTCTACCTCTGTTGTCTGGTGACTTTGTTTTTCTATTCATATTGGTCCCAGTCTCTGATTCTGCTGCTCTCTATCTGTTCTCTTAACTCTGTTTCCAGGGCTTCCTTTCCATTTATTTCTTTTCTTTCCTCCTTTCTTCTTCATTTCTTGCTGTGCATCCATAAGTAAAAGCCATGGAATTGACTGGAGGAGGTATAATGTGGATCCAGCTTTGCATATTTTCTCCATCCACGTGCAGCTTTTCTCCTCTCTTCCCTTTCCCACATCTCCATCCATGTGCATCTTCTTCTATTTTCTCTCCTCCCCTCATCCATGTCCAGCATTTCTCCTCTCTCTTCCCTCCCCTTTATCCATATAAAGCAATAATTCTCTCTCCCCTCTCCTTCATCCAAGTCCAGCATTTCTCCTCTCTCCCTGCCAACCCCTTTATCCATCCATGTCCAGCGATTCTCCTCTATCTCCTGCTCTCCTCTCCATCCATTTCCAGCATTTCTCCTCTCTTCCCTGCCCTCCCCTCCCATCCATGTGCATCTCCTTCCTGTCTTCCCTCCCCTCCATCCAAGTCCAGCATGTCTCCTCTCTCCCCTGCCCTCCCTCCCATGTCCAGCGATTCTCCTCTGTCCCCTGTTCTCCCCTGCCATCCATGTCCAGCGATTCTCCTCTTTCCCCTTCCCTCCCCTCTCATCCATGTCCAGCAAATCTCTCTTCCCTGACCTCCCCTCCCATCCATGTCCAGTATGTCTCCTCTCTCCCCTGCCCTCCCTCCCATCCATGTCCAGCGATTCTCCTCTCTCCAATGCCCTCTCCTCCCATCCATGTCCAGCGATTCTCTCTTCCCTGCCCTCCTCCCATCCATGTCCAGTATGTCTCCTCTCTCCCCTGCCCTCCCTCCCATCCATGTTCAGTGATTCTCCTCTCTCCAATGCCCTCTCCTCCCATCCATGTCCAGCGATTCTCTCTTCCCTGCCCTCCTCCCATCCATGTCCAGCGATTCTCCTCTCTTTCCTCCCCTCCATGTCCAGCAATTCTCTCTTCCCTGCCCTCCCCTTCCATCGATGTCCAGCGATTCTCCTCTCTCCCCTGCCCTCCCCTCCATGTCCAGCAATTCTCTCTTCCCTGCCCTCCCCTCCCATCCATGTTCAGCGATTTGCCTCTTCCTCTCCCCTCCATGTCCAGCAATTCTCTCTTCCCTGCCCTTCCTTCCCATCCATGCCCAGCGATTTGCCTCTCTCCTCTCCCCTCCCCTCCATGTCCAGCAATTCTCATCCCCTCCCCTCCATGTCCAGCAATTCTTTCTTCCCTGCCTTCCCCTCCCCTCCATATCTAGCAATTCTCTCTTCCCTACCCTCCCCTCCCATCCATGTCCAGTGATTCTCCTCTCTCCCCTGCCCTCCCCTCCCATCCATATCCAGCGATTCTCCTCTCTCCCCGCCCCTCGCCTCCCATCCCTGTCCAGCAATTCTCTCTTATCTGCTTTCCCCTCCCATCCATGTCCAGCAATTCTCTCTTCCCTGCCCTGCCCTCCGCTCAATGTCCAGCGATTCTCCTCGCTCCCTTGCCCTCCCCTCTCACCCATGTCCATTGATTCTTCTTCCCCAAGCCCATCCTCCTTCTCCACTGCCTGCCTGCCTGCCAGTGAAGCGTTGAAGAAAGGCTGCCAGTGTCGGATTCGGCAGCGCGAACGGTGCAGCGATTGAAAGAGGCTGGCAGCGTCGGAGCTTCTCCCTGTGAGTGCCGCCTATGCGGAAACAGGGAGTTGAAACAACGTAGGCGGGACTCGTAGAGGGAAGCTCCGACGCTGCCAGCCTCTTTCAATCGCTGCACCGTTAATGCTGCCGAGTCCATAAAAAAACAGTAAGTAGGGGAGTGAGAGGAAGGGTGCAGGAGTTGCCGGGGGGAAAAAGGTGTCGGTACGCCGTACCAGGGCGTACTGGCACAAAAAAAGCCCTGTTGCTGGTCCTAAATCTTGTCAGCTATCCTGATCCTTTTGCCTGATCTGATAGACGTTTCCCTCCAATCAGTCAGAAGTTAAAGTAATAGCAATTAGGGGCCCTTTTACCAAATTGTGGTAAAAAGTGGCCTTAGCATGTCTTTAAAGTGGGTCATTCTTGTGCACTAAGGCCATTTTTACCACCAGGGTAAAATGCCAATTTTTCTACTTTCTCCACTAATATAACATAAGAGTAGCCATACTGGGTCAGACCAATGGTCCATCTAGCCCAGTATCCTGCTTCCAATCCACGTCACAATTACCTGGCAGAAGCATGGAAAAATGTTTATGTCTATGTAACTTCAATAATGTGGCTTGCGGTGAACACAAAGGTTAGTGGACATGTACCCTGCATTTCAGGGATGTATACACACATATTCCAATTCATTCTTCTTACAAGAAAAACTTCAGGTTTATGCTTAAAGCCAACCATTTTTTAGTACAAAGTCCTCTGTTTCAGCCTGTCATTGGCCCTAGTACCATTAGATTCAGTTAAACAGGATTGTTTGTAGTTCCGACTGTGAAGGAGATGCAAAGTGCACAGAGCAGAACAAGGGAATATTGAACACTGCTCTGGTGAACAGAGTAGAAGAGAGTTATATTTTTTTCTTTTTCCAGTAGAAGTTAGTTGGTTATGTTTATCTGTACTAGACAGAGCAATGAATAATAAAAGTTTGTGTGCAAACAAGAGTATTGTAGAGGATGCCTTTACTACTACTACTACTACTTAACATTTCTAAAGCGCTATTAGGGTTACGCAGCGCTGTACAATTTAACACCTTTAGATGGTTAGATTTGTTTTTCTACCTTCAATTTGATTAAGCCTCAAGTCAGAGTGGAACATCTAAAATAAATACAAGTCAGCAAACATGACTTGATCATGCCTAACATGTACAAAATACTAACCAAGTGCATTGCATGCCAGTGCATGCAAAATAGCTCATTAATAAGAACATTAATATGGATTGTGATAAATATGTTCCTTGTTAAGTCACAGAATTTAAGTGAACGTCAAGAAGTGTAGAAAATTACTGCCAAGAGCATCAGCATGTTTGCAGTACTCTCAACCCTCTCTCTCAGGAAAGGCTAAAGGAGTTTGACACCCTGAATTAATACCCATCCCCTGGGTCACAGAGCCCCTTCCCTCATATCCCACTTCTGACAAAAAAGCCACCTTTCCTATTTATTTATTTAATAGGATTTATTGACCACCTTTTCAAAAGAATTCACTCAAGGTGGTGTACAACAAGATATCCCTCCAAGTCTAAAATGTGAAGCCTCTTTCATAATCTAGAGACAACCCTCCCCCCCCCCCCAAAGAAAAAATGCACGGAACACCCATTTGTGTTTTTCCATTCCCATTCCCCTCTCCACCTTGGACAGCCCTCTACCCAAAGCAGCCCCTGAGAGCAAAAGAAATAGAAATGATCCTCAGTCACTCCAGCCTCAAGCAATCCTATTTTAGCTGTTTTGAAATCCAAACCAATAGATGTCTTAGGGTTGGGCATTCATTTGCAATGGTGTAGGAAATATCAACAATATATCTCATTTTGATGCATGTCATTATAGCAGAAAAAGCACTCTGCATGTACACCTCTGGATTCTGTAAAGGGTGCCCACATATCCACGCCCAAATTTGGGAACTATCCAGAGAAGCACACACAACCTATTTAACGAGCCAATTAACATCAACTATTGGATGCTAGCAATTATTGATGTCATTTTTCACCAATTAAAGGTTGCACACATCTGGATGCACGCTATTCTGTAAGCCTGTGCACCCAAATCCTGTAGTGCTCAATCCAAAAGGGGATGTGGCCATGGGAGGGGCATTGACAGGTTAGGGGAATTCTCAAAAGATGTGTGCAGTGTTATAGAATTCCGGGGGACTGTGCCCAACTTGCACACCAGGATTTACACCTGGTTTCAGCTGGCATAAGTCCTCACGCCCTAAGTTGGGTGTAGGAATCCCCACTAGGCGCTATTTTGTAAATGGCTTTTATCCATCTCAGAATGCCCTTCATAGAATAGCACTCAGCTCTGATTTTTCCCGGTGGAGAAGTAGCCTAGTGGTTAGTGCAGTGGTGCAGTGGTCTGGGGAAGTCACTTAATCCTCCATTGCCCCAGGTACAAAATAAGTACCTGTATTTGGTATGCAAACCACTTTGAATGTAACCACAGAAAGGTGGTATATCAAGTCCCATCCCTTTTCCCTTTGCACACAGTGTACCCTCCTTTAAAAATATGTGCACTCAAGGACACTGCTCCCATGGCAAAAAATGGCCAAAATGAATAAAACAAACATTCCTGGAAATGGCATGGAAACTTTTCTGGCTACCCATCCCTAGTATGTTTGCTGTGGCCTCCCACTGTAGCATTCATTGAAATAATAATTTGTGAGATTTTCAAATCAAATATAGTTTTTATTCTAAGATGAGATTGACAAAACTATCTGTCCTGATCCTAGTTCAAACACTATTTAGTTTGGGGAATTGTCAGCGAGGAGCTGACAGCTTACTTTAGATTACCCACAATAAGCAGTGGCAGGAGTGACATTCTCTACGTTAAGTTTTCCTCCACATTTTGATGGTGGCTGTTGAAAAGTGTATTTAGTATCACAAAAAAAGAGAAAGGCTGAGCCAGACATACAAGCCAGAGTGAATAACACCACTCCTTCTAAATGGACCTCTGGGACTGATATACAGTATTGAAAAACACCACTAGTCTATGCTGTCACACTGAACATCAGGGAAAGGAGATGTCAATAGTCTAGAACAGGAATGCTTCTACAAGACTTCAGTACTGCCTGCTGTCCTTCCACCCTCTGACCTTCAAGGCAGTCATGCACATCTCTCCACTCTCCCTGAAGTAAAAGATTTAATGCAACTGAAAAAAAAAAAACTAAGGCTGTGCGTATCTAGGCTTAAAATGCTAGAAGCTTCTCCAGAGACTCTAGGAAGTTCCAACTCTAAAGAATGTGGATTTGTTTATAAACTCATCTGCTTTTTAACAAATAAACTCAGATTTCTTTTTGTAGTTGTTGTTGTTATTAAAAATTACTGGACCTGATATTCAGCCGACAGTGGTTAGTGTTTTGCTTCCTACTGAGAGAGTTATTCCCGGATATTCAAAGCCAGGCCCTGTGTCCAAACTTCGCCTTTGAATATCAGGTTATTTTTGAGCCGAGTAACACATAGAGGCATATTTTCAAAGCACTTTGGGAGGCTAAGTTCCATAGGTTTCTATGGAACTTTGGGAGGCTAAGTGCTTTGAAAATATGCCTCATAGCCACTTATGTCGATATTCAGCACTTAAGTGACCATGGGGTAGCACATAAAGATAGGACAGACTTTTATGTGGTTCCATTTATGCACTAAACCTGAACGCTTACCCCCGGGTTATATATAGTGCGCCTAGAGATCAACGCTGAAATCCAGGTGTATTCTAAAACAACACGTGTAACTAAATTGGCTTAACAAGCTAATCAGCATTGATAACAGCACTGAACAAGCAATAATGAGCACGAATTGGCAATAATTAAAATTTATGTGCACAACTTGCTAATCATATTCTGTAATGAACTACACCTAAATTCTAATGTGTGCAGTCAAAAGGGGCATGGTTATGGGCAGAGAAATGAGAGTTCTATGGTTGTTCCCACATTTACATGAGTAGTAAATTTACAAGCAGGGATTTTACGCTATGTTTTCATTGGTGTAAATGGATGCACGTAGTTTTATTTATTTTTATTTTATTTTATTTACGTCAATTTATATACCGTATCTTATTGCTACTGCAAGGCAGAACGGTTTACAATTTAAGAAAAAAAAGCAATACAATAAGTACAAATTAGACAAACATTTGAACTCCAATCATTACAGGAAAGCACAGCAAACCCAGAAACTAGCTACATAAGATGAAAACAATATAACTCATGAATAATACACAGGAGAACACTGTAAATACAAAATTAAATACATAATATAATCTACACAGACTTAGTATATATTACAGATGCCCATATCTAACCCTTCTTCCATTATTCTAAATTCTGATCGACATACTCGATAAAGTAGAAGGTTTTCAAAAGTTTCCGAAAATGAAAGTAAGATTTCTCAAGTCTGATCTCTTTTGGAAGGCCATTCCAAAGAGAGGGAGACAAATAGAAAAAAAGCCGAATTCCGTGTAGATTCCCATCTAGCCCTAGCAAGAGGAGGAATCACTAACCTGTTATCTGTCAGGGATCTAAGGGTTCGTGTGGCAGTGTAAGGAATAGTTAGATTTGACAGATAGTCAGGATTTAGTGTATAAAAAGCCTTATGGGTCAAAACTAAGGCTTTAAACTTAACTCTTGCTTCAACCGGAAGCCAATGCAGTTGATGTAGCAAAGGTGTTACTCTGTCATCCCTCCGGGCCCTACAAATCATACGTGCTGCAGTATTCTGTATTCTTTGTAGTCGCTTCAAGCTAGCTTGAGTGATCCCTGAATATATGATGTTACAATAGTCTAAACGTGAGGTAATATAAGCAGATGTCAACGTTTTAAGGGAGTCCTTACTAATTGAATTCCTAACTGACCGAAGTCTCCTAAGATGGAAAAAAGATTTCTTCACTACGTCAGATATTTGTTCCTCGAAAGTTAGAGCAGAATCAATTATAACCCCAAGGTATCTAAAAGATTTAACTGTAGGGATGTTCTTGCCAAATAGCATAGGTACCACTGCTGGACATATGCCCTGTCCTACTATCCAGGATGTTATAGTCTTATCTGGATTTAATACTAATTGATATGTTGTGAGCCAATCTGCCACTTTATCCAAACAGATTTGTAGGCGCTGGGCTATCAACTAAGCATATTCTATGTACTGCACCTAAATCTAGGTGCCACTTATAGAATACGCTTAGGTGGAAATGATTACCCCAAGGACTTTTTAGGCACCATATATAGAATCTGGCCCTTAAGGGCTGAATATCAGCACTTAAGCAGCCAAGTGTTGACTCTACCCCTGGTACACCTCCAACATAGTGGAAGATAAAAAAGCAGATCAGTAATAGATGTATACAAACTTTATTAATCAATTTGCATATAAAATAATACCCGACACAGGCCGTGTTTCGCCCAGCAGGGCTGCAACAGGGGCTACAAAATTAAAAATAAAAGATAAATTAACAAATATTAAATATTTATATGGTATTATACTTCTTTTGGATATTTTTAATATTTGTTAATTTATCTTTTATTTTTAATTTTGTAGCCCCTAACGCAGATGTATACAAACTTTATTAATCAATTTTTGCATATAAAATAATGCCCGACACAGGCTGGGCTGCATCAGGGGCTACAAAATTAAAAATAAAAGATAAATTAACAAATATTAACTATTACTGATCTGCTCCTTTGTCTTCCACTTTGGAGTCTTCGGATCCTCTGCCTTGTTGTTTCCTGACACCTCCAACATAGCCGGCTTTGAGTCAGGCACTAACTGTGGATTTCAGTGGCACTTAGCCAGTTAAATGTTACTGAAAATTAGCAGCTAGCTCCGACCAAGTGAATTAACTGCTTTCAATATCGGCCGGACTTTTTAAAAAATTGCTTAATTGTAGTTTCCTATGTCTGGTAATAGAGTACATTCTTTTCTTTCTTTCTTTTTTTGTTTGTTAATTTAAATTTGCTTCCGAGATTTGGTTGGAGACATATGCTATGCAAAGACTATTGAATGTTATGCAAATTATTGACAGTATGTTGAGTGTGTAATGGGATTTAGCATTAATCCAACTCATGTTTTCTGATAGCAAGAGTTTGAACTACAGAGGATATGTGTTACAGTGCAAGATCTACTGTACTGTAGAAGCACTGACAGGAAATAATAGTTCTAAAAAAGAAACATTCAGCTGGTCGAATTGCTATCCTGGAGGTGATTAACTTCAAAAGATAAAAAATAATAGTGAAATGAGTAAATATTTTCTGCAAATTTAGTCTAATGCTTAGTGCAGTGGGCTGAAATCATGAGGAATGGAGTTCAATTTCCACTGCAGCTCCTTGTGATCCTGGGCAAGTCACTTAGAGGTCCTTTTACAAAGGTGCGCTAGTGTTTTTAGCGTGCGCTAAAAATAAGCATGCGCTAAATGTAAGAGTCACCCATATATTTCTATGGGCATTGCTAGCATTTAGAGCACGCTAATGATTAGCGTGCCCTAAAACACTTGCGCACTTTTGTAAAAGGACCCCTTAACCCTCCATGGTCCCAGGCACAAAACAGATTGTGAGCCCACTAGGGGCAAAGAAAGTACCTGCTCAAAAGGCAAATTCTATAAATCGCACCTAAAAAATTGGCTATGAAAAAAAAAAAACCTTCTTAAGCACTATTCTCTAAGCTGCACCTAATGTTAGGCATGGAACGGCGCTTAAGCATAGGGGTTGTGCATAAATTGATTCACATCCATTTGCACCAACAAAAATGTGGTGCAAATGGCCTCACCTAACTTTACACATGGAGCCTTCTTATTCTATAATTGCAAATGTAACTGAAATCCACACCCACACTGTGCCCCAAAACACCCATGACTCACTAATTGGTTTGTTATTCAATTAAATTGCAAATGCAAATTTGGCACATACCCAAATTTATGCACACAATTTTTGGTGACTTTTAGAGAATTGGAGGGATAACGAGTTCGGCACTGCGTATGTCTAGTAGCACTATAGAAATGATAAGTAGTTGTAGTAGTAATACCTGTGCAACCCATACATGTCCTGTTCTAAGGTTGTGAAATTCTTTGTAATCTGTGTAGTACACCATTGGTCACGGTTGGAAAAAAAACCCCACCAGAAAGCCAGTGAACTAACAATAGGTGCAAAACATATTGGCACGCCATTAAAAAAAAAAAAAGGCTAGATCCTTCTCTGCTTATTCCATAAGGACCTAGATGAGATAGACAGACTCACTTTAATCACTTGATTCTTGTCTATAGATTCATACATTCAAGAGGTAGCAAATTGTTTGATGGAGAGGGGGAGGCAAACAAACTTCACTCTGTCTTCCAAGATTCCTAGTTACTGTTGCTGAGTGGATAAAAGGTTGATTGGACCATGGCCCCTATGACCTCCCCCTTTCCGTTACCTGCCTATGCCATTACACTGCCTATGATATAATCATTTATTTATAATACAACATTTAAAATATCCACAAATTTTAAGAGTATATACACTAGGGATGTTCAGGCCAAAAATATGTTTTGTTTGTTTTGTTTCCGTTTATGGAATCATTCATTTTTTAGTGGCATATTGTCAATAGTACACATCACTGCTCAATAATGCACTATTACACAATAATATGCATTATTGATAACAGAAAAAAAAGATTGTTTTCATGTCATTTCAAGTTAAAAACAACCTGAAACATCATGAGAAATCTTATTGATATTGCTTATGCTTTTTTAAATCCGCCCCTTTCTTTCCGAGCACTCTACCAAAACCCTCATCCACACCCTTGTCACCTCTCGTTTAGACTACTGCAATCTGCTTCTTGCTGGCCTCCCACTTAGTCACCTCTCCCCTCTCCAGTCGGTTCAAAACTCTGCTGCCCGTCTCATCTTCGGCCAGGTTCGCTTTACTCATACTACCCCTCTCCTCAATACCCTTCACTGGCTCCCTATCCGTTTTCACATCCTGTTCAAACTTCTTCTACTAACCTATAAATGTACTCACTCTGCTGCTCCCCAGTATCTCTCCACACTCGTCCTTCCCTACACCCCTTCCCGTGCACTCCGCTCCATGGATAAATCCTTCTTATCTGTTCCCTTCTCCACTACTGCCAACTCCAGACTTCGCGCCTTCTGTCTCGCTGTACCCTATGCCTGGAATAAACTTCCTGAGCCCCTAAGTCTTGCCCCATCCTTGGCCACCTTTAAATCTAGACTGAAAGCCCACCTCTTTAACATTGCTTTTGACTCGTAACCACTTGTAACCACTCGCCTCCACCTACCCTCCTCTCTTCCTTCCCGTTCACATTAATTGATTTGATTTGCTTACTTTATTTATTTTTTGTCTATTAGATTGTAAGCTCTTTGAGCAGGGACTGTCTTTCTTCTATGTTTGTGCAGCGCTGCATACGCCTTGTAGCACTATAGAAATGCTAAATAGTAGTAGTAGTAGTAGTAGTAGTAGTAGTAGTAAACAAACACATATCCCTAATATGCATTTAAAACTGCTCATCAGAAGAATGGATATGCATTATCGTGATAGCTCAAGTGCTACACAACATCTTTGGAAAAATCTTATGTAGGTTAAATAAAACATTGCAAAGGAAAAAAGGAGAAAACCTCTGCACAGGCAAGTCCAAGGAGAACAGCAGGGGTGGTCTAGGAAATAAGGAAACAAACAAAAATTCACAACCAGACTTTTATTGAAGAATGACTATACTTGACCATGTTTTGGAACTAGATTTCATCAGGGGACATTACAATCTTCAATGTTAGCCCAATTATGTACAAGCCCATAAAACAATCTTCTGGTAAAGACAATCCACCATGCTACAACGTGTGTGAATGCATACAAGTTGTGATTCTTCTTCTGAGGGACTCACAAACCCAGTCTTTCAGTGGGTATTACATTTACACTCTGGAGATATTAATTAGTCTTGACTAGAGATGCCTTGACCCAGGGTGGGAAGATCATCTCAACAATCAAAATTCAGAGGGAATGTGGTTAAGATACAAGACATCTCTTCAAACCAACCATTTGGAACTCAGGGCAAGCTTCTGTTCCTTCAGTGTCTTTATAGTTCCTCTGTACAAATGCAGACAATTTATTGGTAATGATGTACGTGAGCAAAGAAAGGGGCACAGGTTCTATGCACCATTGCTGAGAAGCAGCCAGAATCTAGAATTCTTTTATAGTTCACCACATCCAGAAAAAGGCTACTTACATACCCAGTCCACAAAGGCACTTAGCTGAGAAACACAGCAGAGTGCTTCATCCTCATGAATGTACCCTGGATGCACATTTTCTGAGTTCCGTCATACAGGGGGTGAGGTACACCTAAGATCAACCTTTTTTTACCAGAGAAGAAAACACAAAGCTTCTCTTCCATTCTTCCTTCTCCAGATGCTTTAGTGCAGTGGTTCCCAAACTTTTTTGGGTCATGGCACCCTTAGGCTATGCATTTCCTCTCAGGTCTCCTCCCTCCCTCCCTCCCCCCCCTGCTGCCGATGGTATTGATTCCTACCTTTGCTGGCAGGGATGCCCAAGCTCTGCCAGCTGAAGAGATCCACTGCTAAAGGCCTGAGCTCCAGAGCAAATCCAGCATGTGCTCTACGTCACTCCCCACTCCATCAAGTGTCTACCCTCCTTCGCTTCCCCTTCCATCCAGCATCTACCCTCCTTTTCTTCCCTCTTCCATCCAGCCTCTACCCAACTTCTCTCCCCTTCAATACAGCTTCTGCCCACCTTCTTTTCTGTCTTACATCCAGCTTCTGCCTCTCCACCTGCTGTGTATTCCTCTCTCCCTCTCATCCACCCCCATGTCCAACATCTCTCCCTTTCTCCCACTGACCACCATCTCTTTCCTTCCCTTGTGCCCCAAGTCCAATATTTCATGCAGTATCTCTCCCTTCCTCTCCTCCACCATCATGTCCAACATTTCTTCCTCTTTCCCCCATGCACCATCTCTTCCTCCCTTCCACCTCTATGTCCAACCATTTCTTCCCCTCTCCTCTCTCTATGCAGCATATCTCCCTTCACCACTATGTCTGACATTTCTCCTTCTCTCAATCCTCTCCCCTCTCTATGCAGAATCTCTCCCTCCCACTCCCTCCCTTCCTATGTCCAACAATTCTGCCCCTCTCTGAGTCTCTCCTTCCCACCCTTACAGGTCAAATATCTCCATATATTCGCACATGCTGTCTACTGCTAACCCTGGGAGCAGGAAGCGGCAGGCAGCATGTGGTAATTGCTGCCATGGACCCATTAAAGCAGGAGCAGCTTTGGATAAAGCATTCGGTAACCAAAAGAAAAGTAAATAAAGAAGAACATTACCTTATACAGCTTCAAACTCCAGCGGTGGCAGGGCCCAAGGAGGTTTTATGACTATGGTGTGTGCGTGGCATTTGGCACATGCCCTTCAGAAGGATGAACTCCCATCTCTCCCTGTGGCCCCCCTGTGAGTATGCCATGGTGCACCAGGTCACTGTGGTGCACAGTTTAGGAAATGCTGCTCTAGTGATTCCATGGACTTGGTTGTTTCCTCCACACTTACCCTCCAATTTCTCTCATACTGAGAATTCTACACAAGTTCCAGCAAAGTCAAAGCAGCATGATTCTCATGGTGTCCTATTATCCCAACAGAACTGGTTCCCTCTTCTTGAAAACCTGGCCGTCCTACCTCCTCACAAGCTGTTTCAAAAAGGGCAAAATGTAACCTGATCACTAGTGGTAGCACTATGGCATGACCACTAGGGGTCATGCCTATCATTATGAACCTGGGACATTCAGGAGTGAATGGGCATCTATTCTGCTCCTGCTAGGCACCAGAGACCATAGGACTCCAGTAGCATCTGGAGTAAAGGAATCAGGGGATGGGGATGGTGGGTGATTACCTAAGGGTTATTGGGAGGTTCCTTGTGCCAGGAGGATCAGACACCAGGGTGTTCTTATTGCCAGGAGGGATTAGTTGCCAGAGAAATCGATGCCAGCAGTGGTGAAGCCATAAGGCGACCTGGGGCCCCCCACTTTGGGCTTGAGCCCCCTCCAAACCTGCAGCACCCCCTTAAACAACTGGTCGAGATGCTGAAACCTCACCAGCTAAAGAAGTGCAGTGCCTGAACTGCTCTCCTCCTTCTTGCGCTGCTTTTGTAATGCAGACGTCTGTGGCGTGCCTCTTGCTGCCAACACTGGGACTTCTCTCTCATGGTCAGTTCGTGCATTAGTGTTCTGTAGGTATCCTGCATAAATATTGGACATGCCTTTAGTCCACCCATGCTACTCCCCTGTGAACACTCCCCTTGCATTAATCACTGAGCAAGTTGCATGCTATATTATAGAATAGCACTGAGTGTGTGGCTGCAATATACACCTGTAAGTGTACACAATATGCACATGGCACCTACATTTGGATGACCAGTTATAGATTGAAGGGGTGTTAGTGTGTATTGATAGTCATGTTAAACACCTAATGCACCTTAGTAAATAGCCCCCTTGGGTCCTCACACATGTTTCTCATTGTTCCATATTCATTTTTATAATCCCACACTTATTCTTCCTATCCATTCTCAATGTCATCCCTCACCTTCCCCTCCCCCGAGTTACCCCTAGATTCATTTCTTGAGTCTATTTCCCAAGATCTCTAGCTCCAGGTCTTCAGCTATGATGGATTCATGGCTTGCAGTGTAGTGTTTACATTGGAGAATTACATCTTTTAACATGATTATATCTCATGTTTGCTGTTAACACCGTCCTTAATTTGTGTTTTTTAAGGCTTTAGACCTGGAACATGTTCAGACATTCACTCATCATAAGCTTGTCATGACCTAGAGTGGTCCAGTTTTAAAATAATTGTAAAGATAACATTTGTAATGGTAATCAAATTGTCAGGCCTGCCCTTTGCTTCTTTCAGAATCTGATTGCGTTTGCAATTTTTTAAAAGTGATTATGAAAGCTTTGCAGCCAATGTCACTAGAAATTGCTTTCAATTTGGGTTTTGTGGCCATCTCCTATACATTCATACATTGAAGTTGGTGTAGATATTGTTATCTGAAAAGTTATTACTAATCAATGTTAGCTAATCTTTTCATAACATACTGTTAAATGTAAACCGCTTAGAACTTGTCGGTAAAGCGGGTTATAAATACCAAATTAAATTAAATCTCTACAATCCCTGACTATGAATTATAACAGCAGCCTTCATGCATTATTTCATCTAGATCTTTCTTTCAGAAAGACATTTCATGCATACTTATTTTTATTCAGTTAACTTGTTTGCATTATAAAAAACATTCATGAAAAATAACATAGTGAGACCTTTTTTTATAATGAAATAAACTAATGTATGACATTCTAACAGGAAAATTATATTGAGGTTTCAATTTATTGTCCATTAAAATAAAGTTGAACACTTCACCACATGAATGAATAGACAGATGGACGGATTCATCATCTCAGTGTTGTATTTTGTTAATTTTGTGGTGTGATGATGAAGGATTTGATCAATGTGTTTTCAATTTTGGCTGCTCTAGGGTTTAATTTTCCCCTTCATAAGCAGCATATACAGTAAATGGCTTTCTTGAATGCATATTAGCAGATGCTCTCTTTTATTCTGGTTTTTTTTTTTCAGAAGAGAAGAAGAAATTTCCACAATTCTTGGCCAAGGGTTTGGTAAACTAGACTATGACTTCCCTGCAATAAATTTTATGAAACGAATAGAGCATTGAATGTGCTGGATAACATCAGTAGACAATATCAAATTAACTTAGCAATTCCATAATATGCTGTAATAATCTTCATCAATTTGCCTGGTTCCAGATTGTGTTTTACCATTTCCTACAATTAAGATGTTGCGTATTTCCCACAAGCAGATGTTTATGGACAGCTTTTACATGTCTTATTCGTGTGCCCGTTTTCAGCTTATGTTTTGCTTTTAGAAATGGCTCTTTTCAGAACTACCATATTTTTATACATATAACACGCCCACAAGTATAACATATACATGCATATACCCCCAGATTTTATATAGTGCAACTTAAATTGTACATGTAAATCCAGTAGTATTTTGGATTGCACACACAATTTAATTAGCGTAACAAACAATTATTTAACTTAATCAATTATTGACAGTATTTGGCATTAACTAGAATTTACTTGCACAAATGCCTAAGCATATTCTTTACTGTGATGCACGTAAATTCTAAGATGCAGATCTGAAAAGGGGCATGGCCATGGGTGTGGAATGGGCGGGTTACGGGCGTTCCCACAATTTATGCGCAGTGTTATAGAATATGCCCGTTCTGGGGAGGATTGTTTATATGGCACCTAAAAAATCCACGTGGAAAATATTTTTGCCTAAGCGTATTTTATAAGTGATGCCTAGATTTAGGCACTGTATATAGAATATGCTTAGTTGATATCCCAGAGCGTAAAACTACACATGTCCATTTAAACTAATGAAAACATTTCATAAATCCCAGCGCGTAGATTTAGGCACAGAGGACCATATTCTATAACTATGAATGCAAATTTCGGAATGCCAACAATATGCCCATTACCATGCTCATAACTATACCCCTTTTTGTCTGCGTGCATTAGAAATTAGGCGCAGTACATTAAAGAATAGGCTTAGCGAATTGTGCATGTAAATTCTAATTATTGTCAATTAGTGCTCCCTATTGCTTGTTAAGTGCAGTTATCAATGCTAATTAGCTTGTTAAGCCAATTAGGTTGTGCACATTGCAGTGGCGTTCCTAGCCTGGATGGCACCCTCCCCCCCCCGGGTGCAGCGCGCTCCCCCTGCGAAATGACACCTCCCCCTCCCGGTGAAATGACACCCCCCCGGGTGCACACCACTGGGGGGGGTGCCACGGCGCGCACCTGTCGGCTCCAAGTTCCTTAACTTCACTCATTCGCTGCACCGCCTTCTGCCCCAGAAAAGGAAGTAATCTGTTCCGGGGCAGAGGGAGCTGCAGCGAATGAGCGAAGTTAGCAAACTCGGAGCCGACAGGCGCGCGCCGCAGCACCCTCCAGCGGTGTGCACCCGGGGTGGACCGCCCCCACTGCCCCCCCTTGGTACGCCACTGGCACATTGTTATAGAATCCACCTATATTTTAGCACAGATCTCTAGGCGTGCTATATAGAATCTGGGGTTCTGTGTGTTATTTAGGTGTCGGCATTTACACCAGATTATCATTGGCAGAAATACAGCTGCAGAAAACAGATGTTGGGCGTATTCTATAGTGTGTGCTCAGGTTTAGGCATATCCTATATAATAAAACTCACCCTCAACGTTCTGAGGACACTGATGTCATTGTCAGTTCCTGCGGGCACTTCCTTCCGGTTCGAAGGGTTTGTGGTGGTGAAGCCACCAAAATCACTGTGTCTAGGCCCCGCCCTCGCGTCAAACGTGATGACGTTGAGGGCGGAGCAATGGTGTCAGTGGCTTTACAACCAACAAGGACTCGGGAAATGAAGGTGGCGTGCGTTGACGAGGTCCGGAACAATGGCGGTCAGTGGCTTCACAACGCCGAAGGGGTGGTTAGGGAGGGGTGGGTTCGGGAGGAAAACCTTGCTAGCGCCCGTTTCATTTGCTCCAGAAATAGGCATGTTTTACTAGTTCTATATATTGTGACTAAATTTAGGTGCAGTTTATAGAATATGACTAGGCATTTTTTTGGCATATTAAAACTTTTAACTACTACAGAGAATCCACGAAGGGTAATTTTATGAGGGAACCTAAAAAGTGAAATTTTTGTTCTTATTTTATCAGGACAATATATACCTTTATAAATAGGCACCCAGAACCAAATTCAAACACACAAGCTTGCACCTCCTCTGAGTGCAAGCATATATTTTGCAAGTATGGACACACATCACAGCTCCACCCTGGAAAATGCCTAAGCAGAGCACACATATAAAAATGTGTATTATTGTACATAATACAGCCACAAAAATGTAGAAATGCTCCGTGTATAAAAAAGCTTTACATGTGGATAGCTTTTCTAAAATGCTTAACAGATTTGCCTTCTAGGTGGCTTACAATCTAATAGAAAGTAAGTCAGAAAACAAAAATAAGATATTCTGTCGAGACAGACAGTATAGGGAAAGAGGGAGAAAAATCAATTTTAATAGGAAAGGGAGGGGGATGAAAGGTAGGCTTTGTTGTCTTTCAGAGGAATCCATCCGGTCCCCAGTAGCTCAGGATAGAAAAAGCATTTTACCTATATATACAATGTCTTAATTTACACATGGATTGGGTGGGGGTGGGGGGGGGCGCTCAGCCCTGCCATGATCTTTATCAGGGGGTGAGAGTGGGATTGGGATGGTAAAGGGATGTTGAAGTTCTAGGGCATGGGGGATTGAAAGAAGGGGTGCTTCAGTTCTGGGGTTGGGGCTGGGGGAGAGATTGAAAGGGGGTATGTTGTTCTTGGGGCGGGAGGGAGGAGCAGAAGAGGGGGCTCCAGATCTGGACAGAAACACTTATGTAGTGTCTTTTGCAAGTCTTGGCTGAATATTGGCGAGGACCCGCATAAGCTCCAGCAGCCAACACAACTTTAATAAGCCCAGATATTCAGTGTCGGTGCCTAGACATGGGTCGGCATTGAATATCTGGAGCTAAATCTGCCTGTGGTGGTCAGCATTAAAAAAAAAAAACACTGATCGCCGCGGGCTGAATATGGACTGATTAATTCATTGTCTTCTCTTTAAAACTCTTTGCATGGCAAGATCACATACTCATCCCTTCTGATGCTTATGCTTCAGTTGTAATGACTGTGCAACTGGGCATTCCTGAGTTTATCATTCTTCTTAACTATAGAGAAGCACGAGGCAGGTATGTGTTATTTTGGAATGGAAACAAGAGAGTTGCAGTTAATGGAACAAGGAGATCAGTTATTCCAACATTCTGACCTTTCACCTTGAGGAACTGATTATGAAAATATAGGTTCCTTGGCGAAGCTGAAACCAATTTTTAAACTGCTAAGCAACCCATTTTTGCTTCAAAGTAGTTGGAATGTGATTATGTATTGTAATGGAAACTTGGCCATGATATTGAAGTAATATCATGGCCATACTGCAGCGGGACATGTTTATCCATTCCTACCATAGCTGAGATAATATTTAACCATCTCTCTGACCTCACGTGCAACTTTCTTCAAATCAGGCACCTTATTTTCTAATTCTTCCTACTTTCTTACTCATCTATATGTTACAACTTTGTCTTACCCTTCACTACCAATTATAATGTTCTAGTACATATTGTGTTGACATTGCTAGTATACCATGCCATACTTTGTATTGTGTTCAAATATTTTTACTGCTGTAATTGCCTATTGCTCATGTTTGATCTATTCTTACTGTACACCGCCTTGAGTGAATTCCTTCAAAAAGGCAGTAAATAAATCCTAATAAATAAATAAATATTTAACTAAAATTAGAAGTAAAGCATTGTTGTTTGAACTTGGGCTTAGGAGCTTCACTACAGCCTTCTAAGTTTTCAGGGTAACCAAAATATGCCTATTAAAATGTTGCAGAGATCAGATATATGTATATATGTTTATTGGACATTTTGTATTTTTGTATTTTAATTTTTGTATTTAGCTTACGCCTTTCCAGTGGTAGTTCAAATTGTGTTACATTCAAGTACCCTGGGTATTTCCCTGTCCCTGTTTCTCCCTTATATGAAGTGAAGCCATGTCCAGCGCATCCCAGGATGCACTGGGCAGGGCTGGGCGCTGCCATTTTCGAAGCGGCGCCAATGGAAGAAGAGGGAGGCCACCTCCCTTCTCCAACGAAGGTAGGGGATGGGGAAGGGCCGCTAGACCACCAGGTGAGGGGATTGACCCATGGCCCACTGGGCCCCCAGGGACATCTGAGGGGATGCTGGGGGGAGGGTTAGGGGGGCTAGAGATTCACCGGATCTCCATCCCCCTGAACTTGTGACGGGGGGGGGGGGGGGGTCGGGGACCTCCAGCCCCTGTTTTGCTTGGATGGGGGTAGGGGTGGTTGGGGTCTAGTGGTCCCATGAACCTCCAGCCCCTCTGTTTGACAGGACTGGGCTTTTGATAGCCCAGACCTGTCAAACAAACAAGGGAAGAATTAAGACACAATCCTCCCGCACTTCTACCCTATGATCAGAGAGAATAGTGTGCTTAAATTTGCCTGCTATTATCTCTGATCATAGGGGTGATAAAACCCCGTACTGTTTCAACACTATTTTTAGAGTGCTGTTTGGAACAGCGCGGGGCTTTCGATCATCTGCCCACTAGTTGTTAGTTCTGAGCACATCTGACAGAATCCCCTAAGCATTTTGACACTAGGCAATTTCCTAGTTTGCTTGTGTCTTAATTCTGTCATGTTTGTATGTTCATCTCTGCATGCATCTCTGTGAGTATTTGTCTGTGTTTATGAGTGTGTGTGTTTTGAACATATCTGTGTATATGCATTTGTTTGTTTGTGTGTATATATATATATATCTGTATGTATATTTATGTGTGCCAGAGCATCTATGTATGTGTCTCTGCATATGTGTGCACAAGAGTATGTGTGTGTGTGTGTGCATGTGCGTACCCATGTTGGCTTTGTGTGTGTGTGTCTGTGAACATGAGAGGATAGGTGAGGGGAGAGGGAGTATCACTGCCATGTTTCACTGTATCTGTGTAGACGTATAGGTAATGCAGGCTAGAAATTCATTTAAATAAATAAAAATACATCTATGCTGCATCTACTGGAACTACCTCCTGTAGAAATGTTTTTGCTGTTTTTTTTGGGAGGGGGGATTTTATTTCTCTGGACCAGCCAGTCCAATCTGGACCATTTTGAATCAGTGTATCTTTTCACTCGTTCTCCCACCCACCCACCCACCCACCTATGCCAAATTTGGTTCCGTTCTGTTAAGTTTTCAGAGGATTATTTTGCTCCCAGACAGCTGGACAAGCATTTTTTGACACCATATATATAATTAAATGCCAACATTCCATTGGGCTGGAAGGAATAAAAACAGCATTCGGGAAGTGTTGAAAGACTGCACTTGGTGCTGTCACAGAGTTCTTCATTAATGTCTCTAAAATGTGACAGTTTGCAAAAATTAAATAGATATATTGCTTTTTGCTGTGTTCCCTGTGAGTAACCTGATTTTAGTCACTGAGGGACCCTTTTACTAAGCAGCGGCAAGCACACCATGGGCTTACCGTGCAGCAATCCAGAACTACTGCCGGCCCAACGTGGGTGCCGGCAATAGTTCCACCCCCAGTACGCACCATTTCCGGTGCTAGGGAAAATAGGTGCCTATATTTTATCGCAGCAGTTACTTGACGGTAACCAGGCACCGCCGTGTGCTGCCTGGTTACTGCCATATTAGTACAAGAGCCCTTATGTTCTCACGTGGTATGTGCAATCTCACTGCCTGGCCATTAATTTTTTTGGCCTTTTTACACACTGCGGTATAAAGGACCTCAGCATGTAGAAAAAATGTCCGCTGCTAGCGCAAGGCCCTTTTTACCGCATCTTAGTAATATTGAATAATGAACAAAATATAAATATGTATGTGATATTTGTATAATAAATAGTGAGGTTTTTTTTTTTTAGCTCAAAGAATATAAGTATTTTTTCCCCTTTAATTTTTGACATGTGGGAATCCTCCCTACCAAAGCATATAAGTATTTAGAAAGTTTAAAGTTAAACAATATTCTGTTTCCACAAATTTAATAATAAATAAACTTCTAGCAAAAACTCAAAAAGTAGAAAATGCAAAAATTCCTGCAATATTTATGGCATGCAGCTCGCATCTCAAGACCCCACATCCATATGGGAAAGACATTCACCATAAGGAAACCTTGTTAATACATCTCCTCTAATATGGTATATACAAGCCGTTAAGCCCATTAAAACGGGCGAGCTTTGTGTTTAGAGAAATGTAATGAAATAGTGAAAGGAAGAAATGAGTTGATGTCTACAGTACACTCCTCCGTGTCCTCCTAGTTCCAGGCCCTCCTCCCCCCCTCACAGTTCCAGGCCCCCCTCTCTCTCTCCCCCCTCTGAGTTCCAGGCCCTCCTCCCTCCCTCCCCCCTCCGAGTTCCAGGCCCCCTCCTTCCCCCCTCCCTCCCTGTCCTCAGAGTTCCAGGCCTGCCGTGGATCTCCTCCAAGTTCCATGCCCCCCCCTGTGTCCTCCTAGTTCCAGACCCCCCTCCCTCCCTCCTTGTCCTCCGAGTTACAGACCCCCCTCCGAGTTCCAGGCCCCCTCCCTCCCACTCCCAGGCTCCCTCCTTTTCCCCTCCCTCCCTGTCCTCAGAGTTCCAGGCCTCTGCGCATCTCCACCGAGTTCCAGGTCCCCTCTGTGTCCTCCAAATTCCAGGCCCCCCTCCCCCTCTGAGTTCCAGGCCCCCCTCCCTCCCTCCCTGTCCTCAGAGTTCCAGGCCTCCGTGCATCTCCTCCGAGTTCCATGCCCCCCCCGTGTCCTCCTAGTTCAGGCCCCCCTCCCTGCCTGTCCTCCGATTTTAAAGTTCTTACCTCGGGGTCCGGCGGCAGTGAAAGGCAAACAGGTTGGACGCTTGAGCCTGCCTTCCCCGTTTCCTTCTCTCTCAGCTAAGAGCTCTGTCTCTGGTGCCACCCTCATTTCCTTTTTCCGCAAGGGCGGGACCAGAGGCAGAGCTGTCAGCTGAGAGAGAAGGGAAGGCAGGCAGGGGTACGGATAAAGATGCTTCCCACGCTGGACTCTATGACCATCCGCTTCTGAGCGAGGGGTGCTGCTGCTGTATCTGCTGTCACCCTCCCCTTAGTAAGGTAAATAGCCTCCCTCGGTGGAAGGGGCGGGACAGCAACGCTGGCAATGGATCTGTGAGACCTGCTGCGCATGCGGAACTTTGATGGCAGCTGCTCTCTACTGCGCATTTGCGGGTGAGTTGGTCACAGCTCATTTATATAGTAGGATTGTTCAATGCAGAAAACAGAGAATGAAATTATAGACACACTTTTCACATCAAAAAGGGCAGCATGGCAATGCCTGTGTGGGAGATGTTTCAGGGCCAGACCACAACATCAATGATCCGGAAAATAAAAGGTGAATTCAGAACCATTCAGAAAGACTTTTTAAGTTAAAATGAGCAGTCGTCAGACATGGTATTATTACTACTACTTATCATTTCTATATTACTACTAGACATGCGCAGCGCTGTACAATTTGTGTGCAGGTACTTTCTCTGTCTCTAGTGCACTCACAATCTAAGGATTGTTTTTTGTACCTGGGGCAATGGAGGGTTATAGGACTTTCTTGGGTTTTCTGTGCACTCCTATCACCTCTGTTACTACCATTTTTCATTTCTATAGCACTACTAGACATATATTTTATTTATTTATTTGTTACATTTGTATCCCACATTTTCCCACCTATTTGCAGGCACAATGTGTCTTACATAGTACCGTAAAGGCGTTCGCCAAGTCCGGTAGAGGAACAAATACAGGGTGATGTTGTGGTCTGATAAGGTAGGTATGTTTCAGGCACAATAGGGTCGAAGATAGGGAAGGTAAATAGTGTCCATTACGATCTTTGGTTTTGCTGTGTTGCAGAGTTTAGGCCTTTATGTTGGGTCGGTAAGATACGCCTTTTTGAACAGGTTGGTTTTTAGTGATTTCCTGAAGTTTAGATGGTCGTAGATTGTTTTCACAGCTTTTGCCAGTGCATTCCATAGTTGTGTACTTATATAGGAGAAGCTGGATGCATAGCTCTGTATATCTATATATTATTATTATTATTATTAGCATTTGTATAGCGCTACCAGATGCACGCAGTGCTGAACACCTGACACAGAGAGACAGTCCCTGCTCTATAGAGCTTACAATCTAAAATAATACAGCCAGACAAGACAATTAAGGGCGAGGGAAGTACTGGGAGAGAAGGAACAAGGGGGGGAGGCAAATGAGTAGTGGCTAGGAGCCAAAAGCAGCAGTGAAAAGGTGGGTTTTCAGCATAGATTTGAAAACAGGTAGAGATGGAGCTAAAGGTACAGGCTCAGGAAGTTTATTCCAGGCATAAGGTGCCCTGAGAGAAAAGGAACAAAGCCTGGAGTTAGCAGTGGAGGAGAAGGGGGAGACAGTCCCTGATTTGTGGAGCTTACAATGTATTCAAGGCAGACAAACAAGAGGGATAAGAGAATCACTGTGCAAATACCTCAGCCCTTTCCTTTTCTCTTTCCCTTCACACCCCATTGTAATTCTCTTGTACTGTATGATCATCTTTTCCTTTGACCTGATTCTTTTGTACTGATGAAGAGAGCTATTCAAGGTATGCTTTAAGTTAACCTAGCTAAAAGGTGGCACCATTTCTGCAATTAAAGCTGGATCCCTAAGGCAAGTTTAAATCATTATCCCATAGAGACATTTTCGCAGTATACTTTTACTAAGAGAACAGACTGTTCTGGTTTGAAGCGAATCAGGGGAATCTTTAGAATCAAAAATTCCCTTCTGTAGGCGTGTTTTTGTTAGTACAGACAGAGAAGAGAAATTGAAATTCAAGACTAACTGAAAGCAAATATTTCAACCAAGTCAATTTTATTTAGATCTGGGACTTTTATAGTTGTAATGCTTAGTCTGTACTTGTCTCTTTGAATATGATCTGATTTCAGCTTAACTTGTTGAGCAATTGCAGAATACAAACATGGACATTGTACTGTATTATATTTATAACTCTTGTCTCTAAGTATTCAGGAATGCCCAGTTCTATATTTTGTATTAAGAAACCAAAATGGCAAATTCTAGTTTCAAAGGGACCAAAGTTGAAAAGACAAAAAGGGATTGGCTGTAAAGGGCAATTCTACAAACTAAGCGTAATATTTCCATGCCCATTGTGTGTGTCATTGTTTCGAATACCAGCATATATGTGAGTGGGGGCTATCTATGCCAGTCTGCTGCCTAACTTCCATTCTGTGAATACACAACTATCTTGCATAATACCTGTTTTCAAGGGGGCGTATACAAGGGCGGACCATAGGCGGAGTTCCCATTTACACATGTCACTTACAGAATAGTGAGAATACTGCAAGTTAAGCACGCCCCTGCCACATTTAAGTACCTGCACGTATGCCAGCTCTATGGCTGGTGTAAGAGTGGGTGCCTAAATGTTAGGTTTAGGTGTGCCGATACAGTGAAGTTACTTACTTGTAACAGAGGTTCTCCGTGGACAGCAGTCCATGTATGGCTGACTCATCCTGCTTGTCCATGGAGAACAGGTTATGCTAGAATTCTATAATCGAGCCTAAGCACCTAGGTTCTGTTATAGAATCGGCTCCTAACGCCTGCTTTCAGGGCACCTAAATGAAGGCACCAAGGTATATAGCATTGCCCCCAGAGTGTCCCAGATGAACTTAATGTGGTTGTGAGGTATGGATGGCTCATAATTTTGCATTGGTTGGCATTTGAAGCTTTAGGCTTGTGCTTTTGGACAGTGGGCAAAATTGTTCCCCAGCTTCCCTAATGTAGCATGTGCCAAAATGTGCTTTCCAGAAAAGTGCCCAATAAATCTAAATAAGGGGTGGTCAATTCCAGGAAAGTGGTTCAATAGAATTGAAGTTTTAACTCTCAGGGAAGTACAGGGTTGTACCTTGTCTTCCTGTCCTACAGGCAGGGTCAGGTGAACAGCTTGCCCTAGGTGAACCTTCAAACTTATACCCACTCCCCCTTCAATTAACTTTCTGGCCCCTAATCTAACCTCTCCCAGGACATCATTGTTTTAAATATTAAACATTGCTGTGTATGTGTGTGTGTGTGTGTGGGGGGGGGGGGGTATATATCACACATATCCTATATAATAAAACACATTCCAACATTCTGAAGCTGACTGCATGGCTGAGGCATTCCTGCTCTCTGTATCCATCTCCTGAATTGACATCACGTACTTCCGGGTTCGTCACAAACAGAAGTGACCAACCACATGAGGTTTCTCGGCTTCAGAATGTTGGAGGTGCATTCTATTAAATAAGATTGGTCAGTTCCTTGAAGCACAGCCAGAGCTCAACGTCCTGCACAGTAACGCTCAGACACCAGAGAGAGAGAGAGAGGGGGGGGGGGGGGCTGACACCAGAGAGAGGGAGGGAGTGGGGGCCTGATACCAGAGAGGGGGGGAGGTATCTCTGTCACACACATACTCTCTCTCTCTCTCTCTCACAGTCAAAGTCTTTCTCTCTCACTCTCACACACTGTCTCTCACACACTCTCTGTCTCACACTGTATCACATTCACTCTCTATGTGTCACACAGTCACTCACACACTCTCTTTGTCTCATACACTCAGTCCCACAGAGAGTCTGTGTCTCACACACACTCTCTCTCTCTTGCACACACTGTATCTGTGTGAAACACTCTCTCTCTCTCTCTCTCTCTCACACTGTGTCTCACATACGCACTTGCACACACTCTCATTCTCACACACACGCTCTCTCTCTCTCTCAGACACACTCGCACCCAGACTCACTCTCTCTCTCTCTCTCTCAAACACACACACTCGCACATTCACTCTCTCTCAAACATACACATTCCGAAGAAAACCTTGCTAGCGCCAGTTTCATTTGTGTCAGAAACGGCCTTTTTTTTTTACTAGTATACAAATAATTAAGGCAACCTGTCAAATGGACAATATCCCACCCTTCCTGCAGGTAAAACTACACATGGATAGTTCTTTGAATTTCTGTGATTGCTGTGTTCTATTGTTTTGCTTTAACTGCAGAAGCTGATGCCCTAGGTGACCACCTAGTTTTGCCTAGTGGTTGGACCAGCCAGAGGATACACAGCAAGGAAAGATATTTTGATAGAATAGAATAGAATAGAATAGATGGGTTACCCCACTCTGGGGTCTACCTGAGCATTGGATCCCTGGTCTAGGAGCTAAGGGGAAAGAAGAGAGCACAGAGGTTTCCAATCTGGTCCACAGCTGTCCCCTAATCCATACTAAAAGAATGGGAGCCTATTCCTAGACTAAACTGTTCAGGGATTGCCAGTCTGACACACCTGTCTCCTGAGACATTGAGACCCCAATGCTCAGAAGCAAATGCGGGCGCTAGAGGTCATTAGCACCGGACTAGCACCTGCATTTGCTCTCACCGAATCAGGGGCGTAGCCTAGTCAAGAAGTGGGTGGGCACCAAGTGTTCTTCCCCCCCCCCCTCCCCAAAGCGATGAGGCCAGTATCAGCAGCTTAGGAAGCTTAGACTGCTGAAGTACAGAGCAGTGTTTTCAGCACCATCAGGGGGAGGTCTTCAGCTGGCAGAGCTTGGGATCCCCACTAGCTAGCATTAAATATGTGCTGCTGTTGGGTGGGCCTGAGCCCTAAGTAGATGGGCCCTGGCCCACCTGTGGCTACACCACTGCACCGAATGCTCAGAGCCGACGAGTGTGTTAAACAATGAGCTCATTAGCTCTAGGCACAATGAGCATGCAAAAGAGGGCCTCTCACATTCCTCCCCAATGCCCAGCGGGCAGTGCACAAAACAAGGGCATTCTTCCCGTGGCCAACTCTACATCAGCTTGGAGCTAGCGATAGGGTTGTGCCAAGCCATGAGGAGGAATAGGGAGAGCAAGTTGCTGGGAGCCATGGTTAGCTATGTACAGAAAATGTTGACACTGTCGGCCAGGCTGTGGCTGACTTGCTGACCCTGGATCTTTGGCTGTCCTGTTTTGCCCCACATGTGCAAAAAATACTGACACTGTCGGACAAGCTGTGGCTGATCTGCTGACCCTGTGCCTCCTCTTCTCTACAAAGGATAAAAATTATCCACTTAATCCTTTGGGGTCATCAGTTTATAGCATAAGAAATACCAGACTGGATCAGATCTCCAGCAGTACCAGTCCGATCCCATACAGACAGGCTCATATTGTGCTCTGGAAGTGACAAGAGTTGATAGGGCAGCTCTTCCTCCTCCTTCTCTCCTCCCCTTGGCATTCTGGGCATGTGCTTAATGCACTGCTCTTGAGCACATGCCCAAACACAATCCTCCTGCAGTTGTCCCTAATTCTCAGCGCTAACAGTGCACCTAAATTTGCATGTCATTAGCATTGAACCTTAGGGAGTTCCTTCCTCACGCTGTTGTGGCAGTATTTTTCCAGTGCTGTTTAGTACAGTACTGGAGTTTTGAGCATCTCGATGTCAGTACCAAAGAGAAGAAGATAGATAACCCATCGGGGAGATCTGATCCTGATTCTCAGAACAAAGAGTAACAGAATGAAGCTGCTGCTGGCCTACAGTCTTTATCGGGAAAAGGACTGGATACTGGGGAGTAGTGGAGCTGGTGAATGTTGAAACCCTTAGAGAGATAAGCGGTAGGCCCAAGGGTACCTGCCTGAGAGATAAAGAGAGAAAGGTGTGATTTGAGCACAGACAACCTGTTTGCCTATCAAAGAAAGTGAGAGGAAGTGTTATAATTCTGCTGAGACAAGCAGGGGAATGACTGGGACTTGCTTCTGTTTGGCCTGTCAGGGAATGAGCTGATGTCTGAAGCAGCAGATGTCAGAAGTCATATCTATTTAAACTTACCTCTCCCTAAAGCCTATGCTCTAGCGTTGATTCCTGTCAGCTGAGCCTAATTCCCTCTCTCAGTCTGTGCTTGTAGTACACTGTGTATTCGTTGGAGTTTGCTTGCTCTTCTCGTTGCTTGTGGTTTCTGTGTGTGCTGGTTGTTACCAGAGTGTGCTTGATTGCTTCACTACACTGCTCCTGGGTCTGTCCTCTGCTTGGCTCGGGTGTTGTGTTGTCCATGATAAGCTCGTCCCTGCTTTGTTTGTTTAGTTCCCCTTTCCTCAGTATTAACCCTTTTTGTGTAGAGCTTGGTATTTGCCTTCTGTAAGTCCTGCGTCTGTTGGCAGCCTCTCTGTCCGTTGTAATCGTTCCTGTTTGTTTCTTTAAATTTCCCTTTCCTCAGTGTTAACTCTTTATGTGCAGAGCTTGGTATTTGCCTCCTGAAAGTGCTGCCTCTGTTAGGCAGCCTCTCTGTCCATTGTAATCGGTCCTGTTTGTTTGTTTCAGTTTCCCTTTCCTCAGTGCTAACCCTTTATGTGCAGAGCTTGGTATTGCCTTCTGTAAGCCCTGCCTCTGCTAGGCAGCCTTTCTCTGGTGTCTGCCTTATCCCTTTCGGTACTCTTGTGTGCCTGCTTCTTTTCTGTCTTTATTTGAGAGCAGCCTTTTCCTTCAGCCTGTTTTTTCCATGTTCAGCCATTCCTGTGGAGCTTCGCTGTGTCTACAGCGTCCCATTCTGTCCCTGGCTTTTCCTTTTTCCCTGTGGGCTTTGACCTCTGCTACCTGTGTTTCTGTGTAGCCTTTGTTTGCATTCTCTCCCTCTGGTCGTAGTCTGTACCTGCCAGCTTTTTGTCTGTCGCCCTTCCCAGTGGCGTAGCCAGAAGTCAATTTTTGGGTGGGCCAACAGGTTGGATGGGTGGGCACTAGACAGTGGTGTGCTGGTAAATGTTTAACAACAGGCTCTCTCCCCGGTCCACCTCCGCGCCCCCCCCCCCCCCCCGTCCACCTCCCCTCAAAATTGCAGAGCTGGCTATAGCCGGGGAGAGAGCCTGGGGGGGGGCAATGCATTACTGTCTCCAGGAAAAAAAAAATTAAATGATCCCAGGTTCCAATTCAATTCATGTTTAATGTGGGATAAAATGCCATAAATAAGTAAATAAATATAAACTTTTAATGTTGAGCACCTGATTCTCAAAGTGGACATATTCCAAACACTATAATGAAAATAAAATGATTTTTTTCTACCTTTGGTGACTGTTTTTCTGATCATGCTGGCCCAGTATCCGATTCTGCTGCTATCTGTCCTCTTAACTCCGTTTCCAGGGCTTCCTTTCCATTTATTTCTTTACTTTCCTCCTTTCTTCTTCATTTCTTGCTCTATATCCATAAGTAAAAGCTGGGTCCTCTGCAGACTTGACTGTCTAGTGGATCCAGCTTCTGCCTATTTTCTTCATCCATGTGCAGTTTTTCTCCTCTCTTCCTTTTCCCTCCTCTCATCTCCTACCTCATTCTTCCATCCCCTCCATCCATGTCCAGCATTTCTTCTCTCTCCCTTCCCTCTCTTCCATCCATGTCCAGCAACCCTCCTCTCCCCTTCCCTCCATCCAGCAACCCTCCTCTCCCCTTCTTCCATCATGTCCAGCAACTCTCCTCTCCCCTTCCCTCCATCCAGCAACCCTCCTCTCCCCTGCCCTCTCCTCTCCCCTTCTTCCACCATGTCCAGCAACCCTCCTCTCCCCTTCCCTCCATCCAGCAACCCTCCTCTCCCCTTCTTCCACCATGTGCAGCAACCCTCCTCTCCCCTTCCCTCCATCCAGCAACCCTCCTCTCCCCTTCTTCCACCATGTCCAGCAACTCTCCTCTCCCCTTCCCTCCATCCAGCAACCCTCCTCTCCCCTGCCCTCTCCTCTCCCCTTCTTCCACCATGTCCAGCAACCCTCCTCTCCCCTTCCCTCCATCCAGCAACCCTCCTCTCCCCTGCCCTCTCCTCTCCCCTTCTTCCACCATGTCCAGCAACCCTCCTCTCCCCTTCTTCCACCATGACCAGCAACCCTCCTCTCCCCTGCCCTCTCCTCTCCCCTTCTTCCACCATGTCCAGCAACCCTCCTCTCCCCTTCTTCCACCATGTCCAGCAACCCTCCTCTCCCCTGCCCTCTCCTCTCCCCTTCTTCCACCATGTCCAGCAACCCTCTTCTCCCCTTCCCTCCATCCAGCAACCCTCCTCTCCCCTTCTTCCACCATGTCCAGCAACCCTCCTCTCCCCTTCCCTCCATCCAGCAACCCTCCTCTCCCCTTCTTCCACCATGTCCAGCAATCCTCCTCTTCCCTCCATCCAGCAACCCTCCTCTCCCCTTCTTCCACCATGTGCAGCAACCCTCCTCTCCCGTCTGCCCTGTTTCCTTCCTGCCCCCCCCCCCGTACCTTTAAATATTATAGTTTTGCTGGAGTCGCGGGCAGCCTGCATTGAAGACATCGGCAGGCTTAAGCCGGTTCCAGCAGCCTTCCCTTCCCTCGTTGCAAGTCGGATGATGGCTCCGCCCTCGTAGAAACAGGAAATACGTCAGAAGAGGGCGGAGCCATCATCCGACTTGCAACGAGGGAAGGGAAGGCTGCTGGAACCGGCGTAAGCCTGCCGATGTCTTCAATGCCGGCTGGCGGCTGCCCGCGACTCCAGCAAAACTGTAATATTTAAAGGTACGGCGGGTGGGCGGCGGCGGGGGGCGGGGCAGTGGCGGGCTGGGGAGGCAGATGCGGGATCGGAGCTCAGCCTGCTCCCTCCGCTCTGCTGCCTCCACTGCTGGGTGGGCCTGAACCAAAACTGGGTGGGCCTGGGCCCACCCAGGCCCACCCGTGGCTACGCCCCTGGCCCTTCCCTTGTATCACTAGCTAGCGCTGTGTGCATTGCATGAGCTCCAGTCCCTTTTGAGACACCTTGTTGTTCTTTACCCTTCCCTAGTGTATGACTTGGTTCCAGTTCGGCCGTGAGGTCCATACGCTTGGACTCTGTATGAGTGGGCTCCAGATTGGCCGCGAGGCCCGCCTAAGTGGTCTAGCTCCCTTTTCCTAAGCCTCAGCCTAGGCACAAGGGCTCATGAGCAGATTAACAAGAAGGAGGAAGGGACTTAATCTATGCTTAGGAAAAGTATAATTGTGAAGGTCTTAATAACAAAATAATCCATGACAATGTCAAAATTATGTCAAAATAATGCAATATGAGTGTAATGAAAAAGGAAGGAAAAGCCTCAAAGAAGCTCAATACCTCAATGAGGTTTAGAGAGCTGATGTGATCCCAATGGATCTTTGCTTCATCATAGGCAAAAACCTTCTAAAAATAACATCATATAAATCAACATGAAAATATCATTTCTATGTAAAAAAATCAAGTCACTTCTGATTGCAAGCATAACTTTTGATTTTTGGAATAGAAATGATATTTTCATGTTGATTTATATGATGTTATTTTTGGAAGGTTTTTGCCTATGATGAAGCAAAGATCCACTGGGATCACATCAGCTCTCTAAACCTTCATTGAGATATTGAACTTCTTTGATGCTTTTCCTTCCTTTTTCATTACACTCATATTGCATTATTTTGACATAATTTTGACATTGTCGTGAATTATTTTGTTATTATTGCCTTATTGCATTGATAATCCTGCACCTATAGTTTTTGTAACTTTAGTTAATTGTCAAGGTCTGACAGAGGAGAGAGGTTACTGACCAACTTTTAGGAGATTAAAGGCACATTACTGGAGTAAGGATTTTATCAGCAGTCCAGTGTACAAGATGTATAAGCTTGAAGGAGAGAGCAGTGCTCAGAGGAGACCAAGAGTTATTAATTGAAACCTTTTCTTTGTTCTTATGTCCTATTTGCCTCATTTATTTCATATCCCTTCTCTTGTATATATCACTATATTTTTGGAGGGCCCAATAAATGTGAATTTTATTATAATTACGAGCAGTCTCCCAGCTACATTTTTGCTTTTGATTTTACTGTGCCTTTCTAATGCTAACCAATAATATTTAAAGGTGCCATTCGAGGATTTTTTGATAGTCTGTGTGCAATGGAAAGGAAACTTTATGGGAATTGTTTGTGCACTGGCCTCTGGCTTATCCTGTAGCCACATTAGCTGAGAAGTTCACTACACTAGAAAAGTGCCTTAGCTTTCACTGTGAATCTGTGTTTTCCAGCAGTGATTAAACAAATACCTAATGTGATGAAGTGACATCTTCATTCACAGCTCCCTTCTTGCTGTGGTCATTCCCAGCAGAAATCTGCTGCTGATTCTTTTCTCCCTGCGTCCCCACAGCTTGCTGCTAATTACCTTGCTGGGTAAACTGGAATTTCTGAAGGCATATGAGTTGGGCTCCAGTGTGCTTGTTGTCAGCATAAAATGGTGATCTCACACACCCACATAGTTGCAGGGCAATCTCACCATAGCTACAGCCAGAGCCTGGGACTTATTGTTGTCTTCTGTAGCCAGTATCCTGAATGCTAAGCGTTGCTCTGACTCATCTTATTCTTAAGTAAGGCCACATGTACTAAAAGGTTTCCCCTATTTGATGTCTATGGGAAAAAAAAGGCCAGTGCATCTAGCCCTATGATTGTACAATATTTGCAAAGCCGTGATGTGCGGTTAGTATTTCATCGTTCATAAAAATGAAATAAGAGACAAATTTGTCTAATCTGCTAATGCAGCAAAATGCATGAATTTCTTTTTCTTTGAAAATATTTTCCTATGAAATTTTAAATTGAAATATTTACAGAAGTAGGACTTTTAAATAATCTTTTCTCTGTTTGTGCAAATAGAGGGTAATTCCATGACAGTAAACCATTTTTGGGCTCCACAAATGTGTATAAATGACCAGAATATGGGATATGTGCATGTATGTGTGCAAATCCATGCATAAATGCTAGTATTATGGCTATATACTGTCCTATAAAACTGGTGGACCACGCATATATTGATGGTGAGTGTACACTTTTGCAGAGTCTGAATGGAATGTTACGTGTGTAAATAATAGCATATTGTCATTTCATTTCTACAGCACGAAACATACAAAGAGAAATCCAATAAAAATTATATGGAAATATGATGTTTGATTTTAACAAAATATTTCTAAAAAGCAAGGAAAAGACCTCAAAACGCCCGACAGCTTACTTTCAGTTTTCGGCGGCTTTAACTGGGGGCGTGGTGTTCATCACTGGTCATAAAAACCTTGCTTGAAAAGAATTATTTTTAACTTTTAATTTATTTCCAAAAAGATTTTAGCAGTTTTGTTCTTTTTTACAAAAAAGTTTTTTTTTAATATGTTGACAATATCAATGCTAAATTCAAAATTTATCTAGTTCATAAAAACCTTCACTGATTCTCACGAAGTGCTATAAAGCAGCTTTACAAAGATAAAGTAAAGTCGAGCACTTATCTGTTGCCCGATGGTGGCCCCATCCGTTTCGCTTGTAGGCTTTTTCAAGGGCTGTGCTTCGACAGAGAGAGCATTGAGAACATTTTTTTCTGAAAAATATTTACCATATATTTCATTATGAGGGAAAACAACTGGAAAGTTTAAGAGCTTGCAATTTTTATAGCAGTTTTTGTATATTAACTTTCCAGTTGTTTTCCCTCATAATGAAATATATGGTAAATATTTTTCAGAAAAAAATGTTCTCAATGCTCTCTCTGTCGAAGCACAGCCCTTGAAAAAGCCTACAAGCGAAACGGATGGGGCCACCATCGGGCAACAGATAAGTGCTCGACTTTACTTTATCTTTGTAAAGCTGCTTTATAGCACTTCGTGAGAATCAGTGAAGGTTTTTATGAACTAGATAAATTTTGAATTTAGCATTGATATTGTCAACATATTAAAAAAAAACCTTTTTTGTAAAAAAGAGCAAAATTGCTAAAATCTTTTGGGAAATAAATTTGGAAATAAATTAAAAGTTAAAATAATTCTTTTCAAGCAAGGTTTTTATGACCAGTGATGAACACCACGCCCCCAGTTAAAGCCGCCGAAAACTGAAAGTAAGCGGTCGGGCGTTTTGAGGTCTTTTCCTTGCTTTTTAGAAATATTTTGTTAAAATCAAACATCATATTTCCATATAAATTTTATTGGATTCCTCTTTATATGTTTGGTGACCTTGTATCTTGGAGTCCTGTATGGTGATCTTCCTACTATTGTTTACTTAATTTCTATAGCACGTGCATTTTTTAAGGAATCTAGGTGCAGTCATTTACATCAACTCTATGGCCAGTAACTCTATATCTTTACACGTTATTAAAAATGTGATAATAGTGCCCATTAAACCATCTGAATCGTGTATAATGAACTAGATAAAAAGTGATGTAAAAAGTTACATCAATCAATAGCAAGAAATAAAAACAAGAACAAAAAATATTAAAAATAGTGGGCCCAATATTCAAAATGATTTAAACAACCAGGAGAGGCTCCTGGCCGTTTAAATCGCGGGTCCAGGACTAAGCAGCAATATTCAGTAACACTTAACCAAACAGTGCCGCTGAATATTGCCTCTTAATGGTCAACCCCTAACCAGTGCGGTTAGGAGTGGGCCTGGGATGGAATTTGGGAGGAGCAGCCACCTAGCGGGTTAGCGGTGATAGTCCTTTAACTAGCTAGGAGCCCACATAAAGTTAGGACACAAAAAAGGTTGTCCTTTCATACAGTGAAGGTAACTGGGCATCAATCTGAATATCGGCCAGTACCTAGTTACCTTCTGGGTAGCGACTCAGACTATGCCCCTGTCTTGATCCCCTCTCCCATCCCCCAGATTGTAAACAATCCCCCCTGACCTGATTTCTTCTCCAACCTATCCTCTGAAGATTCAAGAAGGTAGGCCCAAGCCCTTACCCTCACTGGACCCCTTCCCAGGCCTACCTTGAAGAATTCCTGGTGGTCCAGTAGTAAATGGGCAGGATCATTGCTCACTTGCTCCTGCCCATGTCAGAGGCCACAACAAAATGGCAGCCTTGCTGTACTTGAAATACCATGAGTAGTTCAGGTACTGCGGTACTTGAAGTCCTGTGAGGTTGCCGTTAGGGGTCTTGGCAGCCATTTTGTTTCAGCCTCTGACATAGACAAGACCAAGTGGGCATTGCGCCTACCTATTTACCACTGGACCACCAGGGATTCTTTAAGTAGAAGGGGTCTGTTGGGGGTGGGGGCGTGGGCCTACCTTCCCCTATCTTTGGGGATGAGTGGGAAGAGGAGATTAGGCCGAGGAATTGTTTACATTCCAGGGAGGGGGAGAATCCAGATCCGGGCAAGAATTTTTTACATGATCCTGGTTGAATATCTGCCTGGACCCACATAAGATCCAGCAGCCAGGGCCCTGTGGATTATCCACAGATATTCAGTGCCAGAGCCATTTTAAAAATGCTGTCCGCAACTAGCTGAATATTGGCAAAAGTGCTCTCTAAAATATTGCCTCAGTAGCCAGTGGTATTCTTAATATTAGTATTATGACCAATGTATTACTGAAAAGTAGATCGAAAAATGCATGTTTTTAAGTTCTTTATAAAGATTACCAGAGATGTCTCAGGACACAAATAATCTGATAAGGTGTTCCAGAATTCAGGTGTAGGTATGGAAAAAAAAGTATATCATAAGTCATAAATCACATGCCTAAATGAAGGTACTGTCAATAAGGTTTTATTTAATGACCTACATGTTCTAACAGGGGTATAAGGAATTAACAGAAATAGATAAAGAACATGACCTGATTGAATGGTTGTAAAAGTTAACAAAGTAATTTGAACTGGATCCTGGAAGAGAGAAAGGTAACGGATGTTCATTTTATAAATAAAACTTACATGATCAAATTTGCAAGATCCAGTAAGGAACTTGACTGCAGTATTCTGAGTAATTTGAAGGTGCCTAATATCAAAAACACATATGCCAAGTGAGTGCAATACAATTCAATGCAATACAAAATTTATATTCCGCTATATACCAACTATGATCAATGCGGATTACAAAATAAAAACTAGGCCATCGCTAGGAAGAATACAGGAAAACATAATATTTATAAACAAATAATCTTAGAACATTAGTCACCAATATTACATTAAATAAATGGAAACAGATGAGCTTTAACAAGCTACAAAAATGTAAATACGATTCTCAACTCCAAACGAAGGGTGTTCCATCATTGTACTGAGCAATAAACAAAGCCAGAACTATGATAGGACTTATACTTCACATGTTTCACAGAGTACAATTTACTCATTACAAGCATATAAGAATAGCAGCTGATTTCTTAATGAGCAATGAATTATACAAAGGGCAAAAATGCATCTCTTACTAATAATCCCCCTAATTTTATAAAAGTTGCAAAACTGCATGCTCAAATTTGTGCACAAGCCCAATTTGGATGTGCAATTTAATTGAATAATGAGTCAATTAGTGCCAGTAATTGGCTTTTTAACAAGCAATTATTGGCACTAATTAGATTTAATTGGCATTTATGTGTGTAAATTTAGGTGTGGGATCTGTGCCTAAAATTTAAACACCACTTGTAAAAGAGAGCGTGGAAATGGGAGGGTCTTGGTTGAAATAAGGGCATTCCTAAAATTAAAGTGCATTGTTATAGACTAAGGATACATGCCTAATGTAGGCACATACATTTGTACCACATATCAGTTGGTGCAAATGGCAGCACCTAAATTTAGGCATGATTTCCTGGGCATAAGCTGTATTCTATAAACTATACCTAACTTTAAGCATGGCTTCTAGAATGGTGCTTTTTCAGCACCGATTTTCTTGGGCGCCATATATAGAGTCTAGCCCAATGTGTCTATGTGCTTTTACATTAAATTTATTATCAATTACTACACCAAGGGGTTCTTTTACTAAGGTGCACTGAAAAATGGACTACGCTAGTGTAGGTGCATGTTTTGGATGCGCACAGATCCATTTTTCAGCGCACCTGTAAAAAATGCCTTTTTAAAAATTTTTGCTGAAAATGGACGTGCGTCAAAATTAAAATTGGTGCGCATCCATTTTGGGTCTGAGACCTTACCACCAGCCATTGACTTAGTAGTAAGGTCTCTTGTGTTAGCCATGCAAAATTGCCTACGCGCATCAACAAGTCGGAGTTACTGCCTGATTTTTGCCATGCGCCAGAAAATAAAATATATTTTCTGGTGCACATAGCAGATGTGCGTAAAAAGTGAAATTAGCATAAGGACCATGCGGCATCCAGGTGGTAACTCTAAATTGATGGGTGCGTGTAGGCGCCTATGCGGCTTAGTAAAAGGGCCCCCAAGTATTTTGAGAGAATCAACTATTGAAATTGCATAGCCATAAGTACATAAGTAATGCCACACTGGGAAAAGACCAAGGGTCCATCGAGCCCAGCATCCTGTCCACGACAGCGGCCAATCCAGGCCAAGGGCACCTGGCGAGCTTCCTAAACCTACAAACATTCTATACATGTTATTCCTGGAATTGTGGATTTTTCCCAAGTCCATTTAGTAGCGGTTTATGGACTTAACCTTTAGGAAACCGTCTAGTGTAGAAATTGATAATATTTTATCAGATTATTATTTAGCCAGTGGCACTTCCCGGAAATTCAGTCCTGGGTCATGTCTTGGCTTCAGCATTGTACTTCCTTGTTTGTGGAGCTGGCTACACCATAGCTGGTTAAGCTCGATATTAGGTACTTAACCAGCTAATGGGCGCCACATAAAGATAGGACTGACTTTTATGCAGCACTTAATCAGCCAAATGCTGACTGTGTCCCAGAACACCCCCAAAATATCCAGTTTTGCTTTAAGCACAAACTAGTCATTTTTAGTGGCACTGTTTCTGGCCAGTAGAATTGCATTGAATATTGACCACTTACATTTTTCAGGTTTTAGTTTTTGCTTAGTATTTATTTATTTATTTATTGCATTTGTATCCCACATTTTCCCACCTCTTTGCAGGCTCAATGTGGCTTACAATACATCATGAATGGTGGAAATATAATTAGAAAATATACATTTAGTGTTACAGAAGGATCTTAGGTAACATGATAGTGAAAAAACATGATAGTAATATAACACGCAGATATTGTAAGACAGTTCTGAATATATGTGGAGGAGTTGTGTATGTTCATATTTGTTAATCTTTGTGGTATGCCTTATTAAAGAGATGGGTCTTCAGTAGTTTGCGGAAGTTCATTAGTTCGTATATCGTTTTTAGGTTGCGCGGCAATGCGTTTCATAACTGTGTGCTCAAGTAGGTAAAGTTTGACACGTGCATTAATTTGTATTTTAGACCTTTGCAGTTGGGGAAGTGCAGATCAAGGAATGTTCGGGATGATCTTTTGGCATTCCTGGGTGGGAAGTCTATCAGGTCTGACATGTAGGCTGGTGCATCTCTGTGAATGATTTTGTGAACTAGGGAGCATATTTTGAACGTGATGTGCTCTTTAAGTGGTAGCCAGTGTAGCTTTTCTCGTAGGGGTTTAGCACTTTCATATTTTGTTTTACCAAATATAAGTCTAGCTGCAGTGTATTATTCACTAACAAAATATAATGTGAATTATTACTATCAATAGTTGCCAAAATCTGAATATCATCTGCATATATGAAAGGTGTAAATTCAAAGGTCTAGATATAAATGACAGATTAGAAACTGGATGATAACTGGAAACCAAGGTGTTTACAACAACCTGGAAAACTCCAGGCTCTGGACTAGAAGCCATCATTTCCCAAATGTAAGTATTTAAATGATATTGAAATTTTTTTCAACAGAGAAGAAGAAATAAGGTCATGGCAAGAAGTTGTTGGTTTTATAGTCTATACAATTTTTTGAGGAGAAGGAACAGAGGGAGTTGTATATTTTACAAAGAGTACTTTTTGAGGAATAGTGTTCAACATTTCCTATAGCTGGGATGGCAGTACAAAAATGTGAGACAGTCCAGAACATTATTTTGTGTCAGTGGATAAATTCCATGTTTTTTTTTTTTTTTTTTTTTGGTGATGTGTTTTCTCATAAAAGATTTCAACTTATGAATTGGATGTTACATATTCAATCACCAAGCAACGGTGATGCAGGTTGACAGACTAGAGACAGTAAAGTGAAAAATATTACTGAGTACATGAAGAAAAGATACTTGTAGCTATTTGTTCCATGTAGGAATATAATTATAGATGAAACTACAATCAGCTTCAAGGGAAGAACACAGTTCAAGATGTAAAACCCTCAGAAGCCACACAGATGGAGGACCTCATGTGCTCACACTTGTTGACTATAAGAAAATAAAAACATAAGCATTGCTATACTGGGTCAGACTGAAAGTCCAAGCCCAGTATCCAATTTCCAATAGTGACCAATCCATGTCACAAGTTTCTGGCAAGATCCCAAAAGAGTAAAAATAGATTTTATGCAGCTTGTCCTAGAAATAAGCAGTGGAGTTTCCTCAAGCCCATCTTAATAATGGCTTATTGTCTGAGGTTCCCAAACCTGGCCCTGTAGGCACCCCAGCCAGCCAGGTCCCTAGTACTTCCACAACGAACACTCATGAGACAACTGCATGCAGTGGAGGTAGTGAATGCAAATGCACCATAGACATCCCGAAAACCTGACCAGCTCGAGTGCCCCAGGACCAAGCCTGGGAACCACTGGCTTAAAGACTTGTCATGTAGGAAGTAGTCCAAACCTGTTTTAAACTCTAAGCTAACTGTTTTTACCACATTCTCTGACAACAAGATCCAGAGTTTAATTACGAACTGAGTTAATAAATTTTTTTTTCCATTTTTTTTCAAATTTACAAGTTTCAAGTTTATTAAGATTTACTAATCCACCAGTCGGGAGTCCATCTAGGCAACTTACAACTGCAGAGTAAAAAAAGAGAAAGATGATAGAGTGTGGATATAGACAACAACAGAAGCGAAGGAAAGGGGGAGGAAAGATAGAGAAGAACAAACCAAAAAATGCTCTTTAGTGATTCAGGGGAGAAAATAGGCATATTATGAAAAAATTATATGCCTATGTAAATGCATCTTGAAATAGGTATGCCTTAAGTTCAGTCTTGAAAACTTGCAGAGAACTCAAATATTGCAAAGAGGTAGATAAGAGATTCCAAAGGTGTGGCCCTTGAACAGAAAAGCTACTTAGTAGCTTCATTGTGTTCCCCTAGTATTTATATTTTTGGAAAGTGTATGCATGTCTACCTGTTCCACTTCACGCAGTATTTTATAGACCTCTATCATATCTCCCTTTAGCCCTCTCCCCTCCAAGCTGCAGAGCCCCCCCCCCCCCCCGTACTGAAGTCATTCCATCCCCCTCATTATCCCCATCTCCTTTCTCTGTACCTCCTCCAAATCCATCATACCTCCCATGAGATGCGGTGACCAGAACTACACACAAAACCCGAGGTGCTGTCACACCATGGAATGACACAAAGGTACTACAACACTCTCAGTCCTGCCATCCATTCCCCTCCTAACAATTCCCAACATTCCACCTGCCCTCCCAGCTGCCACCACACACCAAAGTAATATTTTACTCCTGGTAAAATTCACTGGGGTTTATCCCTCTCATCTAATGCTCTTATTCAATTTGATTTCATAAGTTTCCTCAGTGCCAGCTGCTAGACACCCTGCCTGCAAGGGCCCAAGTAACTGATCTCAAGACTAGCTACCAGTTTGCATTTGAATTGTGCTATGGATCTGCTACAACGGACAGCCTACCAAGGCCAGACTTATCATTCACAGCTCACATTGTACTTCATATGTGTAATGAACTGATGCAAATGGTCACTGGTAATGGATAGCACTTATTCATAGACTGGTACTACATTGCTTAGTTGGCATGGAAGGACAAGCACTTTACATTCATGATTAGCACTTATTATGGTATAACCACAGAAACACAGGAGTGGTGAAACAAAACTAGATAGATGGAGGATGTTATCAAGCCCACAGTAGTAGGTGAATATACTAGACTCATGGGAGCAGTGGACTGTTTTTGACTATTACTGCAGCTACTTATTCACAACTAAATCTTTGAAATGATGGTAGAAAACTTTTTTCTAGCACCTAGAAGACAAAGTTGTCAACATTTTTATCCTGTAGAATGACACACATTCAGACACACCTATGGATAATAGCAGGTATCAAAAGGAATTGATACTGGAAAAAATTTGCGAACAGCAAGCTTCTCTACCTGCAATCCATTGTGGTTATCCATTGACTTTGGATACGGAGGAACATACCAACAAGCAACAGAATTTTACTGTTGTGGCTCTTGCTAAGAAAACAAAAGACTGCAGGATTTGCAGTTACAGGAAAACACATAGAAGCTCATTTTCAAAGCACTTAGACTTACAAAGTTTCATAGGTTACTATAGGGGCAGGCAAAAGACCATCTGCTACTGTGAAACATACTCATGCCATTCCAGTATACACACAGGAGACTATTTCAAAAAATATCATAGAAAGCAAAGAAAATAAAACATGGAAAAGAAAATAAGATGATACCTTTTTTATTGGACATAACAATACATTTCTTGATTAGCTTCGTCAGAAGGGCAACCTTCGAAAGTTATGTCCAATAAAAAAGGTATCATCTTTTTTTCTTTTCCATGTTTTATTTCTATTGATTACCTCTAAAAGTGGACTAACATGGCTACCACACGTCTCTACTTAAAAAGTATCATACAATGAGCAACTATAAGTAAAAGGACACTCTGTTACAGTGAAAAGGTATTTTGGTACTAGTAATGTGGGTTTTTTTTTTGTCATGTTAATACATGTAAGTTTACTGTAGTCTATTGTATGCTACACTGTGACAGCATAGTTGTCCTTTTTACAGCTTTTACAGTACAAAAATTCCAATCTGGGGTTAACAACATCAAAAATGTAATTGAGTGGAAAGGTTTAAACTTACCCATATGCCTTGCAGCTGCTCCTCTTTGCAGATGAAGGAGAGCGGGACAACAGCACACTTACTTAGGAGAATGCTTAAAGATGCCCAAAGGAATGCTCCCCTCTCCATCCTCTTGACGCTTTGAACTGCATATGAGGACAGCACATTTTTAATGCTTTTCATACAGCTGAAAGTATATGCATTGTGATCCCACCCCCACCCCTTCCACTGCACAGTTTTAACTGCACTTGAGGAGAGCACATTACTAGCTAGGTCCATTTAACCAGGTCAATCACTATTACCTGGGTGATTGGCTTTGAAAATTGTCTTCCCCATGTTTAGTCAGTCCCCTCCAGGGCAATTAGGGAAGTGCTAATGTTCCTTTTATAGCAGATCATAAAGTTAGTGAAATGGACTTTTTTCTTTTTTGGCAAAAACTAAATATGCTTTGGGGTGAATACTGCAGTATCACAATAGGCACATCTTTCAATGAGCCAGGCTTGAGGTATATTTCTGCATAAGAAAGAAAGAAAGAAAGAAAGAAAGAAAGAAAGAAAGAAAGAAAGAAAGAAAGAAAGAAAGAAAGAAAGAATTCTTCTTGTGTTACAACATAGAAAACATTCCAGCACAAATGGTAACCTCCGTTATTTTTTTAACTTTATGTTTGTTTAAAACATTCTGTACAGATTTTTCTGAAGAGCAGGTCAAGGCAGTTTAGAATAAATAAAATTAATTATGAACCACAGCACCCCCCCCCCTTCCTTCTATAACTGCCCCCAACACACAGTGGTCACTAAGGAGTAGCCAAAAAAGCTTAATTTAGTGCCTCTTTTACTAAACTGCACTAGTGATTCCCGGTGCGGCAAATGGGCCGCAGCCCATTCATTTTGAATAGGCTGTGTCACATTTGGTGCACAGTAATTGCTAGTGTGGTTTAGTAAAAGAGACATTTAGGTGCCCTTTTATTTAGCCGTGATAAAAAGTGGCTTGCGCTAGTTTTGGTGCATGAAATTGGTGTGCGCTGGGCCATTTTCTACTGCAGTGGAGAAAAGGCCTTTTTTTAAATGGGCAGTAAATGGCCGTGCGCTAATATTAAAATTAGTGTGGGGCTATTTGCTGCCTGAGCCCTTACCGCCACCTACTTAGAAAGCGATAAGGGCTCGCACGCTACTTGTGCGCTAATCAGACAGTGCACGACAATGTGGCCTGCCGATTACCACTGGGAATGTCCCCCATGGTAGAAAATTATTTTCTACCATGGGAAACTGTGCACACCAATTTTGGAACTACCACTGGGCACCTGCAGTACCCCAGCGATAGGGTCGATTTGGCACGTGCTACCTGCGCGGTAGCCCTACAGTGGCTTAGTAAAAAATGCCTGTTAGTCATCTAACACAAGGGCAATTAGTAACCATCTCAGCAAAACCTCCTGTAATAAGCAGGGACAAGCCTGGCTCTTCACAGGACAAAACTCATCAAGGTGACAATAATCACGCTAGACATCACTAACAAGAACAGTTCACAAGCTGAAGTGTTTTCAGCTTAATTAAACCCGGCTTCCAATCTGTTCGCAGTCAGAGGGGTCCATTTATCTGGTTAAACCAGAACTCTCATCTTCTGATAGACTTCATACGGGGATCCTGTTAGGGACATTGAGGTTAAGGTTGTCTGTTCATGTAAAAACCTTATAATGTAAGAGAGCAGACAGTGATTAAGAGCTGCAGCCAGCTTTGGCCTTCTACTCACAAAACATTTGTAGAAATCCAATAACAGACAAATAGTTAAAGTTGGAACCTTCCATTCACAAAAATACAGAAGGGGCAGATTAATGGTATTGATGAATGTGAGCTGACATAATGTGTACAGTAGGAAACTGTGGGTTCTCTAGTGATGGAACGCAGCACGGAGGGAGATTACGTTGTCTGAAGACGAAGATTGAACGTGTCAAGGTTTTCTGCTGCGATGTGAAATTCTGAAACCAGAGTAATTCTGTAAGCTTTCTCAAATTTCATTTCAGCATTCTACTTAGAACCCCATTGCTTTGTTCAGATTTCTTGGCCAGTGGCCATGGAGAAGTCTTTGAGAATTCAGTATTCTAGCCTTAGGTCTTCACTGGCTATTTTCCCATTTCTTCCCAACTGTTTTGCAATTAAAGGACAGTTGATTCACAGGATCTCACTCTTCTATTGACATACGCTGAGCTAGCTATCTGCTTCCCAAATATTGGGCTGGTTTTCTTTCTCATGTTCTTCTATATCAGCAATACCTTATTGCAGGGAGGCTGCAGTTCCTACAGTTTCAGGGCAGAACATCTTAAATTTATAAAATCAGAACTGCCAGGTCTGATCTTGTGAGTGATGCATCATCATCTGAGTTCTTTCATCTAATTCCTTTTCAGAGAGTGTGCCTGCTATTGTCCTTTTGACTAGTCTAGTGAGCTGATTTAGGAAATCACAATTCAATATCTCTGTTAGCTCTGTAGCTCAGGGGGGTAAATAATTTCATACTTCAAATAAAGAAAATAAAACAATGAGGCAGACCTTGAATAAAAATAAAGTCTTTATTAGTAGATGAAATACTCGCAGTATTCAACATAAAATGCCTGACATGGCCCTGTTTCACCAGTACAAGAATGGCTGCATCAGGGGCAATGGGTCACCAGCTGACAAAAACTGCAAAATAAACCAGGCTGGTGAGGTTATAAGAACATAGAAAGCTACATTTTGGGACAGGGAAATGGGACTTGATATACCGCCTTTCTGAGGTTTTTGCAACTACATTCAAAGTGGTTTACATATATTCAGGTACTTATTTTGTACCAGGGGCAATGGAGGGTTAAGTGACTTGCCCAGAGTCACAAGGAGCTGCAGTAGGAACTGAACTCAGTTCCCCAGGATCAAAGTCCACTGCACTAACCACTAGGCTACTCCTCCACTCATTCCACCAATAAGAGCCAACCTCATCAGTGATGTCACAATAGCTTGATTGCCCGATACTTGGCTCACTTCTGATATTGTGATGTCATAAGGGAAAGGGGGAAAGGGATATGGGACTTGATATACCGCCTTTCTGAGGTTTTTGCAACTACATTCAAAGCGGTTTACATATATTCAGGTACTTATTTTGTACCAGGGGCAATGGAGGGTTAAGTGACTTGCCCAGAGTCACAAAATGGTCTCTCAAAAAAATGCTGTGGTCGCAGTGAAAGCTTTCTATGTTCTCATTGCTGGAGAGGGGATGAAAGGGAAATAGGAAAAGCTGGAAGGGAGATAAAAGGTGAAATGGAAACTAAACTAGAGGGTGATGGTGCAAATGTGGGGTAAACATCATATATAGATAGATATAGAAGCAGAGAAAAGTGATAAAAGAAAGATCAGTGTCAGATGGATATAGAGAAAGAAGGGAAGAAGGACAAGAGAAGAGAGACTTGATTTACCAAGATAGGCGTGAGAGAAAAGATCCTTGACTGGTTTTCTTCATTTTTAAATGACTGCTCTTTTTCTGCGTTTACCTCTTCTCTCACTTCTTCCTCTTTTAAGGGTTCTTTTACTTAGCTGCGTAAGCACCTATGCGTGCCCAACACATGCCAAGTTACCGCCCATCCAATGTGCATCCAATACGCACATCAGAAAATATTTTTATTTTCTGGCGCATGTACAGTCATCGGCATTTCGATGTGCGTTGACCATTACTGCCTGGTTAACACGTGAGACTTTACCGCTAAGTCAATGGCTGGCGGTAAGGTCTCAGACTAAAAATGGACACGCAGCAATTTTCATTTTCCTGCAAGTCCATTTCCCCTCCCCACCCCCAAAAGGCATTTTTTATACATGCGCCAAAAATAATCCTGCGTGCAGCCAAAACTGCAGGCCATTTTTTCAGTGCACCTTAGTAAAAGGACCCCTTAGACTTTTATGTGGTGTTCCTCAGGGTTCTATTTGTTCCCTACTTCTCTAATATTTTCATCAGTCCATTGGTAGCTTTGGTTCAGGATTTTGGTATTAGATCATATTTTTATGCAGATGATAGCCGTTTGTTCTTTTTTTTTTGTAGATAGTAAGCCTGACCTTCACCCCCTACAGATCTATGTGGATTCTATATAGTGGAGTGAAGGAGTGGCTTAGTGGTTAGAGCACCAGTCTTGACATCCAGAGGTGCCTCGTTCATATCCCACTGCTGCTCCTTGTGATCTTGGTCAAGTCACTTAACTCTCCATTGCCTCAGGTACAATATTAGACTGTGAGCCCTCCAGGGACAGGGAAATATCCAGTGTACCTGAATGTAACTCACCTTGAGGTATTACTGAAAAAAGTGTGAGCAAAATCCAAATAAACTTTAGTATTTAATTGTGATAATACAGCAACTTGCTGGGTAACTGATTGCTCCATTCAACCTACTCTTGTCCCTATTATGTTTAACTCTCTGATTCCTACAGTTGAGTCTTTTTGTTATCTGGGTATTATTCTTTATTCTTCTCTTTCTTTTAACATACAGATCTCTAAAGCACTAAAATCTGGGTTCTTGGCTCTATGACCATTATGCCATTTATGAGGCCTTTTCATTGCTTCTGTTCTACATACACTTATTCATGTTTTTCTAATGTCACGTTTAGATTACAGTAATAGGGCCAATGCAGGGATTGCCAAACACCAGCTTAAGAGACTGTTCCAAAACATGACTGCTTGTTTCCTTTGTAATGCTCATAGACGTGATCATTCTAAAACACTTACATTGGCTCCTTATTCATTATCCTATCCTATTTAAGATTTTGGGCCCAATATTCAGACCGCAGGAGTTAGCCTAGTTGGCACTGAGCCTGGATATTAAATGCCAGGCTATTCCCAGTGACCAGCATTGAATACCCAGTTTATTTTTGGCTGGTTCAAACTTAACCAGGTAAGACAATATTCATCACCTTCCCATTAAGTTTGATCTGACCAAAGATAGGCCTGATAGTCACGTGTGCAAATATGGCTGCCAAACGTAGCCAGTGATGCTCTGAAAATCGACAGATAACTGGTCATATTGTGCAGGGCCGTGCCTAGGGTCTCTGGCGCCCCCCTGCAGACTATCAGTTGGCGCCCCTACCCCCCGTGAAAATGATCACGCCCACGCCCCCCCCCCCCCCCCCCCCGGTGAAAATGATCGCTCACCACTTGCCACACTGACAGGAATTGTCAGCAATATTCTTAGAAACAAATTGCTATACATTGCAAAATAAGATAGCAGATGTAAATTCTCAAAGTGGACATATTCCAAACGCTATTTAGACAAAAATTAAACTGAACCCCCAAGATGCCGGACTCTGCATACAATGCAACACCACAGAAACAGAAAATGTCCCCTAGTACTGTGCAAAATATAAAGACTGCAGATGTAAATTTGAAAAAAACTAACAAGAACCAATCACCACTTTACAAATTAACAAATAGAAATAAAACAAATATAGAAAATAAAATAATACCATTTTATTGGACTAATACATTTAGCTTTCAGAGGCCAAAACATCCTTCCTCAGGTCAATACAGTATAGTGCTGTTACAGTATCCTATCCTGACCTGAGGAAGGGGGTTTTGTTCTCCGAAAGTTAGTCAAAATGTATTAAAATTAGTCCAATAAAAAGATTACCTATTATAAACATTTATTAACACAGCTACAATACTACTGTATCCTAAAGCAAAAAAATAAAAGTAAATATTTTATTTACAGTTTGTTGTCTCTGGTTTCTGCTTTCCTCATCGTCTTTTCACTGTCTTCCTTCCTTCCATCCAGCATCTGTCTTTGTTCTCTCTCTGCCATCCGGTGTCTGCCCTCTCTGCTGTCCCCTTCATCTAATGTCTGCCCTCTCTCCCTGCTCCTTCCATCTACATCTGCCCTCTATCTCTGCCCCTTCCATCCACCATCTGCCCCTGTCTGCCCTCTCTCTCTCCCCCTTCCATTCACTGTCTGCCCACTCTGCCCTTTCTATCGCTTCCATCCACTGTCTGCCCTTTCTCTCTGTCCGCTCAATCCACCATTTGCCCTCCCTCTCCCATCCATCAAGGTCCCTCTCACTCCCCCTTCCATCTAGGATCTGTCCCCTCTCTCTGCCCCTTTTTTTCAGCCCCCAGTTCCAGCCCCACTATCCCACCAGTCCCCAGTTTCAGCCCTAGCCCTTTTCTCCCACCAGTCTTGAGCTTCGGCCCCCAGCCACTTCTCCCTGTCCCCTTTTCAGCCCCCAGTTTCAAACGCAGCCCTTTTCTCTCACTAGTCCCGAGCTTCAGCCCCAGCCACTTCTCCCTGTCTTCTTTTCAGCCCCCAGTCCCCACAGTTTCAGCTCTTGTCCCTTTTCAGCCCCCAGTCCCAGTACTAGCCCCCTTATCCCACCTACCCTCCTTTTCAGCCCCCAGTTCCAGCTCCCTTCATCCACATGCCTTGCATTAGGGCCTCCCCTTTCAGCCCCAGACCCCATCTGGGCTCCCCTCCCCATCCCCTTCTCCCATCTGGGCACCCCAACCCCTTCTCCCATCTGGGCTCCCCACCCCATCCCCTTCTGCCATCTGGGCTCCCCACCCCATCCTCTTCTGCCATCTGGGCACCCCTGATCCGACCCGACTACCAGCTCCGTCGAGATGACAGCGGGTGTGGGGGGGGGGGGGTGCTCCGCTCCCGCTGCTCCCACCCTACCTTCTTTTAAAAAATAAATCAGTAAAGCGGCGTGGCAGGCAGCGCAGCTTCGCGTCTGCCCTGCTTGTAAAACAAGTAGATCTCCTCGTCGGGCCTTCGCTCACTGGGTCCCGCCCTCCTCTGAGGTAACTTCCTATTTCCTCGAGGGCGGGACCCAGTGAGCGAAGGCCCGACGAGGAGATCTACTTGTTTTACAAGCAGGGCAGACGCGAAGCTGCGCTGCCTGCCACGCCGCTTTACTGATTTATTTTTTTTTTTAAGAAGGTAGGGTGGGAGCAGCGGGAGCGGAGCACCTCCCACCCGCTGACACCCGGGGCGGACCGCCCCCACCGCGCTCTTGGTTCCCTCAGTGTCCGCCTTCTTCTGACATCAGAAAAAGGCGGGACACTGAGGGAACCAATGAGTGCAAGGGAAGGGAGACGTCGGCAGCGCTTTCACCGACGCTGCTGCAGCCTGCGACCAGGTAATTTAAAGTCCTCGGCGGCGCGGGGCGAGGGTAAGCACCGCGGTGGCGCCCTCCAGAGGTGGGCGCCCCCCTGCGGCGCTTACCTCGCTTACCGCATCGGCACGGCCCTGATATTGTGCGATATTACTGGCTAGCCGCTAACCACAAATTTTCAGCAGGTCATTCCCAGCCAAGTCCCACTGAAAATTCATGGATAGCCGATTAAATGTTTTTGAATATTCAGGGGATGGAACCCCAGCCTACATATCTAAATTGACCATTCCTTATACTCCCAACCATTAGTGCTTCTGGCACCAGCCCAGCTCAGTATAAGTCCTCTCAGAACTCCACCTTTTTTGGGGGTGGGGCTCCCAGATTATGGAATAGTCTTCTACCTTTCCTCCACTAGTAATTTTCATTAAAAAGTTGAAATCATTTAGCTTCCTCTGACTTTGTTTCTTGGTACTTTCCCCCAGTTGTGGACTTTTAGGACTTATTATTAACTTTATTATGGGGTAATTTTACCAAGCTGCGATAAGCACTAGCTTAAAATAGCTTTCCATTGGGCTTGCTCAGGCATTCAGCGGTAAGTTAAGGGTTAATACGCGCACACCACACGCTAAAAATTATTTTTAGTTTTACCACAGAGGGGGTTGGGTCTGGGGGTGGAGAGTGGGCACTTCTGTGGTAATCAGTTAGTATAGCTTCATTACCTCATGCTAACTGATTAGCGCATTATTAGCATGTGAGCCCTTACCACCTATGTAATAGGTGGCAGTAAGGGCTCGCACACTAAGGGGTCCTTTTACCAAGCTGCGGGAAAAGCCGTTTTTCCTATACGCGAGGGCCCTTTTTACTGCAGCAGGTAAAAAAGCCCCCAGCTAACATGGCCATGCGGCGGGTAGCCCTTACCAACACCCATTGAGGTGGTGCTAAAGGCTTCCGCACTAACCCTGCGGTAAACCCAATTACTGCTGGGTTATTGCCATGCAAGCCATTTCTGGGGGGTTTTCTTTTTCTCTCAGAAATGGCGCACGCTTGGGGAGGGAATTCTGCCGGTGGTCATGTTGGGCTGGCAGTAGTCCCAGAAGAGCAAGTGATAAGCGCTTGCTGGGCTTACCACTGCTCTGTAAAAGGACCCATAATCTTTTTAAATGGTTGCACGCTAATGGCAATATTAATACAAAAATTTGAAAATTGGACATTTTACTGCTGCACTAAAAAGATCCACATAAGGGCACACTAAGGCCACTTTTTAGTGCTGCTTTGGAATAGGGCCCCTGTATATTTTATTTTATCCTTTTTTCATGTATAAATTTGAGTTCAATGTTTCTCTGCAAAGGTATATTTATATTATTTTTATTTTGAAAACTAAAAAAAAAAGTTTAAATCAGCCCTTAAAACATATTTTTTGAGACAGTGTTTGGGTACCCTCTGTTTATTCATATCCTATATAATAAAACACACCTCCAACATTCTGAAGCTGACTGCAGGGCTGAGGCATTCCTGCTCTCTGTATCCATCTCCTGAATTGACATCACGCACTTCCGGGTTCGTCAGAAGCAGAAGTGACCAACCACACGAGGTTTCTCGGCTTCAGAATGTTGGAGGTGCATTCTATTAAATAGGATTGGTTAGTTCCTTGAAGCACAGCCAGAGCTCAGCGTCCTGCACAGTAATGGCTCAGACACCAGAGAGAGGGGGGGGCCTCACACCAGAGGGGGGGGGGAAGGTATCTCTGTCACACACACACACACACTCTCTCTCTCTCTCTCACAGTCAATGTCTTTCTCTATCTCACTCTCGCACACTGTCTCTCACACACTCTATGTCTCACACTATCACATTCACTCTCTATGCATCACACAGTCACTTACACACTCTCTTGGTCTCATACACTCAGTCTCACAGAGAGTCTGTGTCTCACACACACTCTCTCTCTCTCTCTCTCTCGCACACACTGTATCTGTGTGAACCACACACTCTCTCTCACACACTGTGTCTCACATACGCACTTGCACACACTCTCATTCTCACACACACACTCTCTCTCTCTCTCACACAGACACACTCGCATCCAGACTCAGTCTCTCTCTCTCTCTCTCTCTCTCTCTCACACACACACTCACTCGCACATTCACTCTCTCACACACAGTCAATCTCACATACACTCTCTCAAACATACACACTCCGAGGAAAACCTTGCTAGCGCCCGTTTCATTTGTGTCAGAAACGGGCCTTTTTTACTAGTAAGTATATAAGTGTTGCCATACTGGGACAGACTAAAGGTCCATCAAGCCCAGGATCCTGTTTCCAACAGTGGCCAATCCAGGTTACAAGTACCTGGCAGGATTCCTAAACAGTACTATATATTTTATTCTGCTTATCCGAGAAATAAGCAGTGGATTTTCCCCAAGTCCACCTTAATAATGACTTATGGACTTTTCTTTTAGGAAGCTAGCCAAACCTTTTTGAACCCCACTAAGCTAACTGCTTTTACCACATTCTCTGGCAACAAATTCCAGAGTTTAATTACACATTGAGTGAAGAAATATTTTCTCCGATTTGTTTTAAATTTACTACTTTGTAGCTTCATTGCATACCTTCTAGTCCTAGTATTTTTAGAAAGAGTAAACAAGCGATTCACATCTACATGTTCCACTACACTCATTATTTTATAGATGGGTGAATTTGCAGCCTGCATTTGAAGACCATCCTTTTCTTTCCTATTTTTATTTAATTGTGTTCTTTTGTATAATGTACTGTTAGTCTTCAACTGCTTTGGCCTACTAGAATAGTAAAGGTGGTATAGCAAGTTTTTAAAAACATAACAGATATAAACATTGCTTTTTAAGTATTCTTGATAGATATGTGAAATACAAAGTGTCACAACATAGCTAAGGTTCCACTTTTCATTAGAACTCAACATGTCTAAAAAACAAAAACAAATAACCAATCAAACAAGCCCCCCCCCCCCCCCCCCCCAATAATCTAGTAATTTTCAGTTTAATAAAATTCATGCTTGTAACTTGCCCGAAGAGGTCCAGGGAGCTAAACTAAATTGTGCATTATCACACCAAATGTCACCAGCAAAGGGCAGAATTGAATTCATGTCCTGGAAGAATTCTAAACTACTTTTTCTTAATGACCTGTTTTAAGTTTTGCACACCTTTCCCCGTTTTGAATTATACAGTGAGCAAGGAGATGTGCGAAGATTTCATGATTCCAGATTTCCTCCATGGTATGGAAATTTGCACACTGACATACTTTCATGAAAGTTCAGTTGAGCTGATGAAGGTATTAGCATGCATAAACACCTACATTAATAATGCAGATGGATAATGCATGTTGAAAGAACATTAATGTGCTTATGTTAATAGTAATACCATTCACTAAACATTCTTGGGGATTACTGCTTTAACAATGTAAAAGAACTGACAAAATACAAAAATATGTAAATCTATTTATTTATATGTAGCTCAGTTGTTTTCTAACATACTCGTGTTCAGCTGTTAACACAAAAACAGTACCTTCACTGGTATAAGGATTTCTGATAATGGCAGCTTTAATGCAGATGCATTAGTTAATGCAAAGGGTAATGTTTTCTAATGTGCACTAAGGAGTTAACGTGGATTAATGTATGTTGTTACCATGTAAGCACGGTAATCATTACTAGGGATGAGCTGTCATTTGCAATGACATTGGAAACTTCCATCCTTCATCCAAATCAGACTTGGTTTCGCTCATATCATAACACAGAGATTACACTCCTGGGTCTAACTATGCTGGTATTACAGCATTTGGATTGGGGGAAAATTGTTCTTGTGCTCTCACTCGATTTGACAACTGCATTTGATTTGATCGATCATGCCCTTTTGATACAATGTCATACGGCTAACAGGAACCACCTTAAATTGGTTGTGTTCCTACCTTAAAAATAGGGTCAACTGGCAGGCTAATCTTTCTGATAGTTACACTAAGACTTGTGGTGTTCCCCAAGGCTTCATCTTGGAGCCAGTTCTTTTTGACTCTCCTACAATCTCACAATCTTACTCCCTATGTGTATGCAGATTATATCCAGATTGTTACCTGCTTAGATCCAACCAACAGGTTTGAAGTACAAGCTCTTAATGATAAACTAGATTCAGTGACATCCTGGCCTGTTTGGAATAAAATGACTATTAATCGTTCAAAATGTTAGGCGCATAAATGGTCTCTAAAGATAGGTCTGTCCCTCTTATTTCATCCATTCTCTTTCATGATGCTTCTATACCTTTAGCTACCTCGTTAAAGATATCAGTAATTATATTGGATGATAAACTTAGCTTCCATACTTAGGTTTCAGCAGTTATACAATGCTGCTTTTATAAACTACAGTAAATACGATCTGTGTGAGATGTTTTGCATCAGGTTACACTGAAAACACTTGCCATGCATTGGTCCTCAATAATATATATTGCAATGTTCTCTATCAGGGTCTTAGGATGTCTGATATTCAACATCTTCAACGAATTCAAAATGTAGCTATCAAACTAGTAATGGGAGCTAAGAAATTTGATCATGTCACACCACTTTACGTGAGGCCCACTGGTTACCTGCCATTTTTTGTATATCCTATAAAGTATTGCTTTTGGTTTTCAAGATTTTGCAGGTTCATCTCACACATTTATTGTCAGTCTAGGGGTACATTGCCCCTCAATGTACCCCTAGATCCAGTCAACAATATTAACTTATTGTCCCCACATTCAAGCAAATACACCATAAGCAAATCAGAAAAAGGACTTTTAGTGTTGTAGGCCCTGATACGTGGAACACTCTTCCTGTGTTTATGAGGTTACAGGATTCCTTGCCTAAATTCAAAACTGAACTAAAGACCATATTGTTTGGGGAAACACTTTCCTGAATACTTTCGCCTCCATTGATAAGGATAAGGTCAAAAGTCCTGCTGGGGGGGATAATAAGACAAAGTTTTCTTTTAACTTTGTCTTAATTTCTTTTCTATCCTAATGGAATTCTTTTCATTACTGATTTTAATTTATGTATATATAAACCGCTTAGACAGCCCATGATGGGTGATATAGCAAATAATAAAGAAACTTGAAATTTATACAGGGGCACCATCACCTTCTTTTTCCTACTAGCCATTTCTCTTCCTGTGCACCCAGGTATCCTTCTAGCTTCCACCATCAACTTTTCTACTTGTTTGGCCACCTTAAGATCATCACGTACAATCACACCTAAGTCCTGCTCTTCTTTTGTGCACAAAAGTTCTTCACCCCCTAAACTGTACCATTCCCTTAAGTTTTTGCAGCCCAAATACATGAACATTTTTTAAACATTAAATCTTAGCTTCCAAATTCTAGACCATTGCTCTAGCTTCACTAAGTCCTTCCTCTTATCCACATCCTCAGAGATATTTATCCTATTGCAGATTTTGGTATCATCCACAATGAGGCAAACCTTACCAGACAACTATTCAGCAATATTGTTTACCAAAATGTTAACAAGAACTGGCCCAAGGACTAAACCTTGTGGCACGCCACTGGTAACATCTTTTTCCTCCGAATGAGCTCCATTTATCACTACCCTGATGTCTTCCACTCAACCAGTTCCTACCCAGTCAGTGACTTTTGGGTCCATACTGAGTGTCACGGTCTCAGGCTCTCGGACACTGGCACCACATGAGCCCTTGGACCGCTGCCGACAAGTGGCAGCAGTAGGCAAGACCCTCAACCAGGACTGGGTAAGCAAGCAAGGCAGGAGAAGCTGTAGACAGGCAAGGCTGGAACAACTGAACTGGAACCACAGGACTGGAACTACAACAGTAGGCAGGCAGGGAATAAGCAGGACAGAGCAACCGGTCTTCACCTGCGCTTGACCACCATTCCCCAGGGGTTGAGCCCCCAGGTGCAGGCGGCTGGCAGGACTTACTAGACCTAGCTTGCAGACAGACTAGACCAACAGGATACTAAACAAGCTTGACTAACACAGGGTTCAGGACTACTGAGGATACGGGATTCTCAGACAGGGAATTTGATACAGAACAAGCTTGACAGAAACAGGGTTAGGGTTCAAAACAGGAGTGCCCACAGGCACCCAGACAAGAACAAGGCATACAGATAAGACACAAGAGAAGGCAGAAGTGCTCCTACAGCACAGCAAGACAGAAGTGCTCCTATCAGCACCAGAAGGGTAAAGCAGGGAAGCTTAAACAAGCAGGCAGAAGTGTTCCTAACAGCACAGCAAGACAGAAGTGCACCTATCAGCACCAAACACTAACCTGGACCTTTGGCGATTGCAAAGGCAAAGCAGAAAGTTTCCAAGTGGCTAACAAACCCATCAGCAGCTAAGGGTGAGGCTAACTGCCAAACTTCCAAGCAAGACTAGAGGGCTAAAATATCTGGACCGGACTGAAGAGAGAGTCTGGAAAGTCTATGGCAGCCACCAGTTCTGGCCACCAGAGGGCGAGAGGAGCACAAACCAAGAAAAAGTCACAATCGTGACACCGAGGGCACTTAGTTTACTTATTAGTCATCTATGCGCAACCATGTCAAAGGCTTTGCTAAAAACTAAATATACCAAATCTAGCGCTATCTCGTGATCTGACTCTGATCACCCAAAGAAATTAATCAGCTTTGTCTGATAAGACCTACCTCTACTGAAATCATGTTGCTTCAGGTCCTGTAATCTATTGGATTCAAAAAACTTTACTATTCTGTTTTAAAAACATTTCCATTAATTTACTTACCCCATAAATCAGAGTTACCGGTCTGTAGTGCCCAACCTCTTCCTTCCGCTTTTATGGAGAGGGACCACATCTGCTATTCTCCAGTCCTCCAGGACCACTCTCAACTCTAGAGAAGCATTGAAAAGGTCAGCTTGTGAAGCCGCTAGAATTTTCCTATGTTCCTTTAGTACCCTCAGATGTATGTCATCTGGCCCCATTACATTGTCTACCTTTAGTTTAGCCAGCTCCTAACAAACACAATCCTCTGATAATTATTCAGGGACCACCAACCCCCCTTTCATTCCTATTTGTGTTTGTGTTCTGTGTATTGTTCTTTCTAAGCTGAGCGGGAGTCCTCCACCTACAATCCTGCCAGTGGGTGATGCTGTTTCACTGTTACTATTTCAATACTGAAGGACAAGCTAGCTCTGCAGGACTCCATGGAATCTACCTATCTCTAGCCATTGAAAACACAATATAAAAACACCACCCCTCAATGGCAGTTGGAGGGACTCCTGCTCAGCTTAGAGGGAACAGTGTTCCTGCAGTCCTGTTCCTGGCCCTTCAACTGTGAACACAGAACAGAAATATTTGTTAAGCAATTCCGCCTTATCTTTATCAGTTTCTACATATTCCTCCCCTTCACCTTTGAGTCTCACGGTGCTACTTTTGAACTTCCTCCTACCACTAACATATCATAGGTTTTCATTTGCTGATTAAAGTGAGCACTTCCTTTGAAAGAGCGTGTGTTCTTTTCTTGATAGTGTGCCCATTCAAACCATTGCACATGTGTGAATCTTTAAACATGCATTAACCGCTGAACATGAATAAACATGCAAGCTCTGCCCAAAAGTGTTCACCCTCTTTGCAACTAATTTGTATTCTTTCAGAACAGCACACATTAAGGGGTCCTTTTACTAAGGTGCCCTGAAAAATGGCCTGTAGTAGTATAGACATGTGTTTTGGGTGCACGCAGAATTATTTTTTAGCGCACCTACAAAAAATGCCTTTTTTTGCCGAAAACAGATGTTGTGGCAAAATGAAAATTGCTGTGCATCCATTTTGGGTCTGAGACCTTACCACAAGCATTGAGCTAGCGGTAAGGTCTCATGCGTTATCCGGGCGGTAATGGTCTACACAAGTCAGATAATAAAAAATATTTTTCAGACGCCCGTAGTGGACGCATGCCAAAATTGAAATTACCACAAGGGTCACGCGGTAACCAGGTGGTAACTCCAATTTGGTGCGTGTTGGGCACACATAGGTGCCTACACAGCTTAGTAAAAGGGTTCCTCAATGACTATGCTCCCATGAGGACCCATTAACAAAGCTGGGGCAAGAAGCAGCCTTAGTGCTCCCTTATGCAAGTCTTTCGCTAAGGCCACTTTTTGCTGTGGCAAGAAAATGACCAATTTTCCATTTTCCAATTTAATAGCCATGCTCTAATGTTTTATCCTAATCAAGAACACTCCACAAAAAATGAAACAATTCCAAAGTCTATTTTTCTGGATAAATACATTAAGTGCAGAGTGTATCACAACTATGAAGACTGGAGGAAAAAGCCTCAAAAATGTCTCTGGAACTTATAGAATTTTTTTAATATAGTATCTGGCAGAATGTCAACTCATCATAGGCTAAAAAAACCTTCAAATCTGATTTTTTTTATTGATTTTTCTAAGTGGTAGGCACCATTCATATTATTTATTTACTTTTATTCAGTGAAGAAAGATACACTTAATATATCTCCCGACAGGATCCCATTTCATGCATAGCTTTGTCAAGGGGATAAATGTGCTGTGCTTTCATCTAAAACCAACCCAACCACAAAAATTTAAATTGCATTTTTAACAGCACTCTTGTGAAATGACTCAAACATAAAACACTCAGGGGTCCTTTTACTAAGCTGTAAAAAAAGGGCCCTGCGGTAGCAGTGGGGGGGCCATTTTTCCCGCACAACAGGACCCTTTTAACCACAGCGGGTAAAATGCTCCCCCCCCCCAAAAAAAATGGCCATACGGTAAGATAACCCTTACCACATGGCCGTGCAGTGGGGAACATTTTCCGCCATCCATTGAGGTGGCAGTAAGGGCTCCCACAGTAGCCTGGTGGTAACCAGGATTACCACCGGGTTAGCGCCACGCTATAGAAAAAATACATTTCCAAAGCACCGGAAATGGCATGCACTCTAGCCAAAACTACCACCGGTGGCTGCATTGGACTGTGGTAGTCCCAGAATAGCCAGCAGTAAGCCTGCATTGGGCTTACTGCCGCTTGGTAAAATACCTCCCTCAATATGCACTATTGTGCATATAAATACTGAAGAGTCACACCCCATTAACCATGTTGTATCAGCACACAGCCATTAACAAAAATTGAAGTGTGAGCCCTTACCACCATCTTAGTTTGTAGGCAGTAAGGGCTCACTCGCTAATTCTACACCTATCATATAGCGCACAGTAACGTAGCTGCACTAAGGGGCTTACTACTCGCTATTCTGCGACTACTGCAGCCCAACGCGGCTGCCGGTGGTAGTTCCAGGTCAAGCGCATGTCATTTCTGGAGGAAACCCCCCCATAAATGGTTAGCAAAGTTGTAATAATCTAAGAATTACTGGAGAATTCAAACTCTAAACAGAATATTCCAACCTGATAAGGAGTTTGATATACAAATATAGTTAGTTTGAAGGTGTCCCTTTAAAATAATGGAGAAGACTCCAACCTTTGCAGAGTTTATCTAACAAATGGAACCTCAAACCTCCAAACAAGGGACCATACCAAAGTACACACCACACCTTGTATACACAGGAGTAGGTTACTATCATAGGTTCCTACTAAGCAGGAAAAAGAGAAAAAAAAACCCAGGCGCAAAAACTCATTTTATATGAGAAAATCGCATGGGATGAAAAACTCTCCTTCCCTCTTGTAAAAATATATTAAAGGAAAACTCATTTTATATGAGAAAATCGCGTGGGATGAAAAACTCTCCTTCCCTCTTGTAAAAATATATTAAAGGAACACCAAAAACTTGGCAAGTGGGTTACCAAGTTTACTAGGCAAGAGTGGGTAGGTTTAGGTTTACCCTTACTGTTTTAGTTCTCTTGTTGGTTTTTTTGGGGCTCTTTTCTCCCGAGGGGTCTCCTTATAGGCAGTCTGTTTCTGGGCTGGGGTCAGTTTGGGTTGGTTTGGTTTTTGGTGTTCCTTTAATATATTTTTACAAGAGGGAAGGAGAGTTTTTCATCCCACGCGATTTTCTCATATAAAATGAGTTTTTGTGCCTGGGTTTTTTTTCTCTTTTTCCTCCTTAGTAGGAACCTATGATAGTAACCTTCTCCTGTGTATACAAGGTGTGGTGTGTACTTTGGTATGGTCCCTTGTTTGGAGGTTTGAGGTTCCATTTATTAGATAAACTCTGCAAAGGTTGGAGTCTTCTCCATTATTTTAAAGGGACACCTTCAAACTAACTATATTTGTATATCAAACTCCTCTTATCAGGTTAGCAAAGTTGTAACCCAGTGGTAATCGGGCATCGCCATGTGATGCCTGGTTACTGCTAGGTTACTGCAGGAGCCCTTACCGCCACCTCCATGGGTGGCGGTAAGGGATCCCCACTGCATGGCGGAAAGAGTTTTCTTACCACATGGCTGTTTTGTTTTTGGGGCTTTTTAACCACTGCAGTAAAAAGGGCCCTGGTGCATGAGAAAAATGGCCCCTGCCGCTACTGCAGGGCCGTTATTCCCGCAGCTTCGTAAAAGGACCCCTATTTGATTAGCACAGAAACATCCACTATCCACTTCACAGACACACTCCTCAGCTAAAAAATACTTACTGCATCCTGCGGAACACCCTTTTAAGCTGTAACAATCACCCATTAGTGCTAACTGCAGCTTGGTAAAAGGGCCCCATAGTGACAAAATGGCCAACAAAAATGGATTAAAACAAACATTCCCAGAAACCACATGAAACAAAAATGTTCTGGCTATTACTTCACTTTCCTGATAATTTTAAATTATGTTTTCAGTAGGATGGCTCCCTTTATTTATCTATTTGTTTACTGTTCACCTTTTTGTGTAGATTTGTAGGGTTTACTGTTGTTTGTGATTATATGTACCTTTATTTATTTCCCTTCCCTTCCCCTTTATCTGTTTGGACGGTTGCTGTTTATTTTCAACAACTGCTTGATATTAGAATATCCTGCATGCAATTCTGACCAGACAAATTTACATATTGATTGGACTTTGTAGGCAGATTACAAGTACTTCTAAATAAATAAAACAACTTACATTTTCATAATTAGGATGCGCTGAAATTAGGACTGAAGTAGTTTATTTGCATAATACTAACAGTGAAAACATGAACTGTTAAATTGCACATTGTACTGGTAAGTGATAACACAGAAATGGCTTGCATTTTTCACTGTTGTATCACCTCAGTCTCTGCATATGAAGACAAACATCGGAAGCTGTAATTTATTGAAAATTTCTGGCCAGTGATATTTCCTGTGTCCTGTGGTATGGAAAAAAAAGTCTTTGCTATGGTGAGTGTGATGACATTGTAAATGTTGAATATGAGGTCAACCATTCACAGATTCTTGGGCTTCAAGGGACTGATTTATTTATTTATTTATTACATTTGTACCTCGCACTTTGCCACATACAGCAGGCTCAGTGCGGCTTACATTGTAAGAGAAAGTATCTTACATGGTAGAAAATAAAGCAAAACAAGAAAATGTAGGAAGAGTATTATAAACTGTGATGATCAGCGCTACTTACATAGTGAAAAAGCATTATTAAGGACATGTGAAAAGAATATTAAGAGCTGAGAAAAAAAAACACAGTGGCAACAGCGCCTAGGAATAAATGAGTTGGAATAGGGAAGGTAGACAAGGATAGAATAGGTAAAAGGGAAGGAGATTGGGAGGGAAATGGTAAAAGGATGGAAAGGAGAAGATAAGGGATTGAGTGTAAAAGGATTTGAGGATAAGGTCAAACGTGTAATTGGGGTCAAAGTTAGTGTCGACGTCGTAGCAGGAGTATCGTAGGTGGGCTGGTAGAATTAAATTGGTCCATTAGGGTAAGCTTGCTTGAAAAAAATGGGACTTTAACATTTTTGTGAAAGGTAAATAGTTGTTAATTGCTCGGATGGGTCTTGGGAGAGCATTCCAAAGTTGACTACCCAGGAAGGAGAAACTGGATGCATAGTATGTTTTGTTTTTGATACCTTTGCAGTTGAGGTACGTTCGTGATGACGTTGTTCTATTTCTAATTGGAAGGTCAATCAAGTTGTTCATATAGCTGGGGGACTCTCCTGATATGATCTTATGGATCATTGTATGGACCTTGAAGTATATTCTCTCTTTGATGGGGAGCCAGTGAAGCTTTGCTCGAAGGGGTGATGCGCTTTCAAATCTCGACTTGCCAAAGATAAGTCTGGCTGCCGTGTTCTGGGCAGTCTGAAGACTTTTTAGGACTTGGGATTTACAGCCGAGGAAAACACTGTTGCAATAATCAACATGGGTGAGGACTGTGGATTGAACCAGATTCCGGAAAGTGTTCAAGGAAAGATAGGATTTCACTCACTTCAGAATCCACATCATATTAAACATTTTCTTTGTGGTGAGCTTAGCGTGGTTATCGAAGGATAAATGGCTATCTATTGTAATTCCAAGGCTCTTTAGACTATTGGAGATGGGGATAGTTACATCTGGGGTATTAAGGGTGGCCGGGAGAGGTGGGGAGTATTGAGACGAACGGACTAGGCATTGAGTTTTTTCCTTTATTTAATTTCATCTTAAAGGCATTAGCCCAGGAGATCAAGGTGGACATGCCAGTAGTGATTTTATCGGAAATTTCAGATAAATTTGATTTAAAGGGAATAAAAATGGTGACGGCATCAGCATATATAAAGGGATTAAGGCCATGTTTGGCTAGTAGCCTGGTCAAGGGGATCATCCTGAGGTTGAAGAGTATCGGGGAGAGAGGAGATCCCTGTGGCACCCCGCATTCAGACGACCATGGGGATGATATATTTGTGGTTCCTTTAACTTGATAAGATCTGGTTGTGATGAAGTCTTTTAACCAATTGATAATATTGCCGCCAATTCCAAGTGTCCAAAAGTTTAGCAAGAATGTTATGGTCTACCATGTCAAAAGCGCTTGACAAATCAAATTGCAAAAGGAGGATATTGTTTCCAGTCGCAATTTCCTGTTTGAATTTGGTTGTTAGAGTAAGGAGGACCGTTTCAGTGCTATGGGCAGGGCGGAAGCCCGATTGTGACTCATGAAGGATGGAAAATTCTGAATATATTCATTGAGTTGCGAGGTCACTCTATTCTCCATTAGTTTAGTGATTAGAGGGATGGAGGCAATTGGACGTTAGTTGGTAACGTCGTTTGCTGGCTTCTTTGGATTTTTTGGTATAGGTGTTAATAAAATATTACCATGATTGAGAGGGAATGAACCTCATTGAAGCAGGACGTTTATGTGAGTGGTGAGATCCAAGATGAAACATTCATTTACTTATTTATTTATTTCATTTATCTCCCATATTATCCCAATAGTTCAGGTTCAATGTGGCTAACAACTTATAGTAATTAACAGTACAAAAAGTGATGTGGGATAGTATACGTTAAGTTGTAATAACAAATTGAATGAGGGTTGAGTATTACAATATATAATATGGAAGCGAATGCTAGATGTAATAAGGTAACAATTTATAGTCATCCAAGTAAAATAACAATTAGAATGGAACAGAGAAATTGAATAATTGTACAATTAGGGGTTTAAATTAATTATGATCATCCATGAGAAATTGCTTAAACAGAGAGGCTTTAAGGTATTACAGGAATATCAAATAATTAGGCTCCCATCTGATGAATTGTGGGAGGAAATTCCACCATTTGGTACAGAGGTAAGGGAATACTGAAATGTAGATTGACTTGTAGATCACATTTTTGCAACTGGGATAGTGGAGGATTAGATAATCTCTTGAACCAGGGAGAGCGTTATGAAGGGGGAAATCAATTAAAGGTTGCATATAATCAGGAGTTAAGTCACATAGAGTTTTGAAAACAAATGTACATAGTTTGAATGCTATTCTGGCTTTGATTGGGAGACAGTGTAACTTTATAATCAAAGGGGCTGCACTTTCGAATCTCGTACCCTTGTAGACTAATCTGGCCACTTTATTTTAAGCTCTCTGCAATTTTTTCAAGGAAGATTCCTTACAGCCAGCATAAATGGCATTGCAATAATCGAAGTGTGATAATACTAATGTCTGTACTAAGGTTCTAAACATATCATTAGGGAAGAAATGCCTAATTCTTTTTAGTTTCCACATTGCTGTAAAGGTTTTTGTGATGACTGCTTGGGCTTGGATGTCGAATAACATGTAGGAATCAATTATTATACCAAGTATCTTTAGTTGGGACTCGAGTGGAAAAGTTATATTATCAATTGTTTATGGCACGGTGAGGGTTAGATAATAACAGAAATCTTGTTTTCTCTCTATTCAATTTTAGTTTAAAGGCGCAGGCCCAATTCTCTGTCAGGTCTAGACCAGATCTGATAATAGATAGCACTTCTTCAATAGAATTTTTGAAAGGTATGTAGATGGTTGCGTCATCTGCATAAATAAAAGTATTGTAACCATGGGCATTGAGCACCTTTCTTGAGGGAGACATCATAATACTGAATAAGATGAGAGAAATAGAGGATGCCTGTTGGATTCTGCAGTCTGAAACAGAGGTATAGCTAGTTGGGTCACTTTCGACAGCACCGGTGCCTATTTTTCACACGATCTGTTGCATGAAAAATAGGTGTCAGCGCTGTCGGCAGGTCCACTTTCCGCTCCCCCTGACGCCTCAACCTGGCTACGCTTCTGGTCTGGGGCCTATTGGGGGGGGGGGGGGGGAGATTGAATTAGGAGATTTGACTTGATAGATCTAGATTTTAAAAATCCTCGGAACCAATTTAGGACAGACCCTCCTATACCTAAGTTGTCTATTAGTGCAAGTAGCAATTTATGGTCAACCACTTGACATATCAAATTGCATAAGAATGATTTTCCTACCTAGGCTAATTTCTTTCCTGAAGTTAGCAAGTAATGTGGTTAGGACTGTTTCCATGCTGAAATTGAGTCTGAAGCCAGACCTTGTATGGTGAAGAAGGGATAAGGAAGACAGATAATCCATAAATTGGTGAAGGACTATGCCCTCAATCACCTTTAGTAGTAAAGGGATAGAGTCCACTGGCCGGTAATTTGTTACATCGTTTAATAAACAACATGGTTTAATAAACTACACCTTTAACCATGGATTTATCTGGAAAACAAATGTGGCAAAATGTGTGCAATTAAGCTGAAAAAACTATTTAATCATCCATTTAAAGTGACTAGAAATGGGAACGGTTGATAGCTATAGTTGCATAAAGAATATCATAGCTTTTCCTTTCCCTCATTCATATAAAAACATAGTCTGAGAGTCACTAATCTGCATGAATACCTTAAGGGAGAATCTGTAAATGGACCACTAGAAATGAAGGACTGTTTGTACTAAAAAAAAGGACAATTAGCAGCTCTAATTAATTAATCTATGGAGGCAATACATTTGCAAATAATGAATGTAATAAAGGCCTAAGCCTGTAGCTACCTCTTGTTATTGGTAAACCTTCAGAAGTGACATTATTAATACTGACAAGATGTAATTAACCACCAGGGCCACTCATACATTTAATATGTGGCTGCTGAATTCAGCTATCCTAAAATTACCAAGAGCAAACTGTGATTAGTCAGATCAAAGTATAGAGTATATGTCTAAATGAAATGTGTGTCACATCTGGAGTAGGAAGTAAAAAAGAACCTGTAGCAAATCTGGATGAAACTTTGAAATGTTACATATCAAAATTGATTGATTTGATTTTAAAATCTGGTGCGGCTATAATATCAAGAGAATAGACAGAATGCTTGAGGCATTTTCCTTGGGTAAATCATATGGAGGGGCATAATCGAATGGCACCGGCCAAATAGATGGCCAGCCATCTATATGGCCGGTGCTGTAAAGCAGTGGCAGAACCGTATTATTGAAAAAGATAGCCGGCTATCTTTTGTTTCGATAATACGGTTGGAGTCGGCCAAATGTCAGCATTTGGGCCGACTTTAGAGATGGTTGGCATCGGTTTCCAGCGATAATGGAAACTAATGCGGCGATCTCAAACCCGGCCAAATGCAAGGCATTTGGTCGTGGGAGGTGCCAGCATTTGTAGTACACTGGCCCCCCTGATGTAACAGGGGGTAGAAAGAGGAAAAAAAAAATAGAAAAGTTTTTTATTTATTTTTACCTGGGAAGGTCCGGGTAGGGGGGCTCCTGGCGTCGATGACTGGGAGCTGAAGAGAAGGGGGGGTGCTGTTGGAGGAGCAGCGCCGTTTTTGAGCTCCCGGGGACGATTGGGCATGTCCCCGGGAGTGGAGAGAGACACTGGGAGCGGGGAGTCCGCTGTTTGGGGCCGGGTTTGGGCCTGGCGGGTTGTTTCGGGCCATCTTCGGGGCTTCAGGGGGGGGGCTGCCCTGATGGAGGTAGCGTCAGGCCGATTTTAGGCCCGTTGTGGACAGGGCTCGTTTTGGCTGCTGGTCTGTTCCGGGGCTTTGGGGGCCATGCTGATGGGTCGGTGGCGCGGCGGGAGTCAGCGCCGCCGAGTTGGAGGGACAGCGGTTCTGGGGGCCGGTGCGGGCTGGAGACGCTGCTGAGAGCAGCGTTGAAGTTTTTTTTCTCCCGGGCCGATGGAGCGCGTCCCCGGGAGTGAAAAGACGTCGGAACTCCTGAGGCACGGGTTGCCGGCAAGGAGGACGTCGGGGAGGAGCTGTGCTGATGTGCACGAATCGGCGGCGTGCGTTTTAGCAATTAGGCCGAAGCCGGGGCCTAAATTTTGGGCCGGCTTCGGAGCTTTTTTTGTTTTGGCTCCGTTTTCGCGTCGAGATGTCCGGGACCAGAATCAAGGGAAGGCATCGAGTAAGGAGAAAATCCCGGATCAGGTAAGGGGTCACTTGACCCAAAATGTTAATCAGTTGATTTTAAATTTGCATAAATAGCGTTTTTTATTTTTAAAAATTCGGGGTTTCAAGTTATTTACATTTAGTTTTCAGATTTAGGTTTGGGGAATTTTTTAGAATTTTTGTGGTGATTTAGTTTTTCAATTTTTAATTTTTAAATAGGGGTTTTGGGCGAGCGTGGGTTTAACAGGGTTAGGAAAGGGTTAAATTGATAAATTTGATGGGGCAGGTTAAGGAAATATTTATTGAATTTTTGGAATGGTTTTTACTGAGTTTGGGATTTTTGGAAGGGGTTTAGGTGGAATAATGGCGGGCGGACGTTAAATTGTGGTATATTTAAATTCTAAAAATACAGTTTAGTAGGGAATGGGAAGTTTAGTGGGCATAGTAAATTTGGGGTGATTTAACATAAATTTATTGTGGTTCTTAAATAATTTAGGAATTTCTCATAGATTTCTATGGGGATTTCTTATTTAAAATGGAGATTTAGTTGTGCTGCTCAGCATTCCGTTTGTCAGCAGGCAGCTGCGGAATGTTGAGCAGGACTTAGGATTGGCTGCTAGGGTTTGGAACCCCAAGCTGAAGGGTCCGTTTCCTAGGAAACGGCTTGGTGGACAGTTGGTCAGAGTGGTTTTGACCTTCAGAGAGTGAGGAAGCGCTGTGGTGTTGTGAGTGTGGAAAAGTGATTTTGGGTGAAAAAAAGAGAACAAATAATTTTAGGGTACTAGAATTATTAAGGGTAGTTAGGAAGTATGTATGTGTGATTAAAATTTAGAGTGAAGAGTGTTCCATTAAGTTGATTTTGAGTTTGAATGTCCTGGGTGAGTAAAAGGTGATTGAGAGTGAAAGTTAGGTTAGATAAGGTGAGGGGGGAGGTTAAGTGGTTGAGTTAAGTATTTTTTAAAGTTGGGTTTTGGGGTTTTAGGTGAGGGTAAAGGAAAGAATCTTGAAAGGCTGTATGAGTGCAGGGAAGATGAAGGAGCGGAATGTTGGGAAGTAAGGCTGGCAGTGGAATGTTGAGCTGCACTGCTCTGCTGCAAGTGATCAGACACTCTGTTTAGCCTAGGGCATATATAAAATAAAGCCTAGAATTGAAATAGAAGGGTGTTTAAGTTAATTTTTGTTTAATTTTAGCTAGTGTGCCCAGTTTATTATTATAAATTCCCATAAATAGAATATTCTAAAAGATTTAAAATAAGAAGGTAGGGTTTTGCTCCCATTTTATTTATTAAGCGAGAGGTGTAGCACAAAGACGTCACGGAGGGAAGAGTGGACATCCGAAGTTTGGGCCCCACCGCAAGAAAGATCCTGTGTACAAGTTTGGCGACAGCTAAGTACAATTGTATAACAAAGAGAGTTAAAGAATACAGATAACAGAAATAGACAAAAATTATTACTTACCTTAAGTCTCCCGGGAGTGAAGATCCTTGACACCTGTAAAAGAAAAAAATAACAAAGAATCAAATTCTAAAAAGGGGTGGGTCGCTGATTATAGGGGTTTTTCTTAAACATATACATTTTCTTGTCTAAAAAGGGGTAGGTTGAATGTTATAGTACTTATCTGATTTGTACTTGTCTGCGATGGTAAAGTTGAGAAACCTGTAAAGAAAGGAAAAGTTAAAAGGTGAATGTTTTGTAAATGTATTGATTCAACTAAGGAAACTGATAATAGAAATTATAGTTCAATTATTACAAAAACTGTTGACTATTTTCATTCACTGAAACTGTTGGTGTTATTTAATAAATATAATATTATTATATCTTCCAAGCTAGTCTGGTTTTCCTCAGAATCAGGAGTAATCCAATTTTTAGTTTTTTCCCCCTTTATTTCTAGGAAGTAAAGGGTGTGGTTAGTGACCTGTGCAGCTTTCTGACGCTCAAGTGGTGTGAAAGCTGAGAGTCGGCCACGACTAATACCATCAGATTTCCAGCCAAGCACTGCTAACTGAGCGTGAGCAAAGCTGATTACACTGACATGCCAGGACACCAACCAGGCACCCTAGGGGGCACTGCAGTGGACTTAAAAAATTGCTCCCAGGTGCATACCTCCCTTACCTTGTGTGCTGAGCCCCCCAAATCCCCCCCAAAACCCACTCCCCACAACTGTACACCACTACCATAGCCCTAAGGGGTGAAGGGGGGGCACCTAGATGTGGGTACAGTGGGTTTTGGGGTTTTTTGGTGTGCTCAACATTTACCACCACAAGTGTAACAGGTAGGGGGGGCTGGGTCCACCTGCCCGAAGTGCACTGCACCCACTAAATACTGCTCCAGGGACCTGCATACTGCTGTCAAGGACCTGGGTATGACACTTGAGGCTGGCATAGAGGCTGGCAAAAAAAAATTTTGTTTTTATTTTTTTAGGGTGGGAGGGGGTTAGAGACCACTGGGGAGTAAGGGAAGGTGATCCCCGATTCCCTCCGGTGGTCATCTAGTCAATTGGGGCACTTTTTTGAGACTTGGTCCTAAAAATAAATGGACCAAGTGAAGCCGACGAAATGCTCGTCAGAGCCGGCCATCTTTTTTCCATTATCGGGCAAAGCCGGCCATCTCATAACCACGCCCCCCCGTCCCACCTTCTGTACCCTGCCTTGAAGTTTGGCCAGCTCCGCGACGGAAAGCAGTTGGTGTCAGCCAAAATCGGCTTTCCATTATACCAATTTGGCCGGGTTCAGGAGATCGCCGGCCATCTCCCGATTTGTGTCAGAAGATGGCCAGCGATCTCCTTCAAAAATAAGCTGAATAGGTACACAGAATGGAAAGGAAAGAAGGATTGGATATGGGGAGCTGGAAGAGAGAAAAGAACAGGGGAAAGGAGAGATAATTGGCATTAGGAAATAGAAGGAAGATGATCATGATGAGGATGGGGAGAGGAGAAGAAGTGGGGAAGGAGGTTTTGGAATGATGGAGAGGGAAGAAGGAGGTTCTGGTATCTTGGAGAGATCTGGAGAGACAATGTTGTCCTTTCCATAATTTCTGCCTGCTGTCCCTCACAACCCCATGCTCTTTCTTCCTCACTCTTAGTCTCTACTAAGGATGGGCAGCCAGAAAATTTATTTTGTGTAATTTCAAAACATTGTGCATTATTATTAGCAAATGAAAAAAAAACATAAAATTTATTTATGTACTTGTTTTCGTTTGTTAATAATATGCAATGGCAAGGGACATGGTGTAATTACATTTCTCATGTTGTTGCAAATGAATGTTCTCTCTCCATCCCAGATGCCATTATCTGTCTGTCTATCTATCTATCTATACACACACACACCTCATACACACCTATCCTCTGTTTCACAGAACCCTTCTAACTCATTTAAGTAACCATAATATCCCCCCCATATACTGATGTGTGTGTGTGTGTGTATTGTGAAGGATCCCTCCGCTCCTTTAAGGAAAACTCTGGCCACTGGCCCAAGTTTTAAGAATGTAATTCCAAAACAAACAGTTAACCCCCCCCCCCCCCCAGTAGTTTTAATAATGCAGTTCCAAAAGCAAAACAGTTCAGGAATCTCAACAGCTTCAAAAATGCAGTTTATAAAAACCCAGCTCAGAAACGCCCCCCCCCCCCCCCCCCATCAGTTTCAATAATGCAGTTCAACACAAACAGGGCATGAATCTCAGCAGTCACAATGATGCAATTCCAAAATAAGCAGTTCAAAAACAAACAGCTCATGAATCTCAGCAGTGGCAATGATGCAATTCAAAATAAGCAATTCCACAAAACAAAAACTGTTCCAAAATACAAGCAGTTCAAAGAAAACAAGCACTTCCAAACAGGCAGTTCAAAAACAAGCAGTTCAAAAATCCCACCAGCAGTTCAGAGGGAGAGAACCTCCAGGGGTCCCAAACTTCTCCGGCCAGCTCTATCTCCTGGCTTCCTCCCACTTGACCCCATCACTTCCTGGCTCCTCCACGATAGCCACTGCCTTCCTTTTTTTACCAAGACCCCGCACCAAGCAGTTACCTGCTGCTTGAACTTTCCACCTTTGGATCTTGCCAGAGCTGCAATCTCCATCGGCTCCTCTTGCCTCACTTCCTCCTCCTTTTCTCCCCCTTTCCATTCCATGGGCTCCTTGCCCCACCCATTCTCCAGCTGATCCTCCTCCCCCTGATCAGTTCTGCTTAGAGGCTCCCCCTCCATTCCTGGCCTCCCGACCGTGTCTTGGTTTTCACCTTTACCTGCCTTTCCCTTGGGCTCCACTAGGGGCTTCTGGGATAGGAAGTCTTTGATTCTGTTGTAAGACCTCCTCAATGGCTGCTGACAATCTTTGTTTTGCCTCTGGGGAAAATGATCTATGCCTTCTCCTGACATGTGGAACTCCCTGAGCTAAGAATTTGGGTTGTCCCCTCCTCTGGGCCTTATCTTCTCCTCCGCCGGAACCTCCCCTCTCTGTTCCCTTATCCCTTCTTCACAGTATTGGGGGGGGGGGGGGAGGGCTTCACTGCACTACAAGCTAGAAGAAGTGCCCCACAGTCAAAATAACAAAGCCCCCAAGGAGAAAAGAAAGATCTGCTAGTAAGAAAACCCCATTATCTCTACATACACAACAGGAAGAAATGCACACAAGCTCACTTTCATTAGCTAAAACCAAATGCAAGGTTTGCAAAATGCTTATTCAAGAAATATGGTCATACAAATCTATTCTGCTTTAATTATCACAAGAGAACTTCAGCAAACCGGTCTAGACAAAAGAGAAAAATGGAATATGTCAGTAGATAAAGGCCTTAAGACCCATTCAGTCCACCCATCTCCAACTCCTGATCAATTTATAGCAAATCTTAATGGATCTTTGATAACTGATGTTACTGCCAGTATGAGGTAAGTTACTCAGCTCTAGTCTAGAGAATACTGCAACAAAAGTCCCTTCAAATTTTAATCTACATACTGGAAGTGAGAATCCACTTGAAATATAAATAGTCACATGAGGATGAGTGACAATACCTCAAGTCATATCTTCCTCCTCTACACATCGGGGCCAACTCCTGCTTTGAACCACTCAGGATATTGTACAGCTGTGCATTACATAGCAACATAAGTGTTGCCATATTAAGACAGATCGAAGGTCATGAAGCCCAGCATCCTGTTTCCAACAGTGACCAATCCAGATCACAAGTACCTGGCAAGATCCCAAAACAGTTTATGCTGCTTATCCTAGAAATAACAAAAACTAATGACAGAGTGTGTTCAACAAGTCAACTCTATAGTATTCTGTAAGGTAGAGTCTCATATGTCTGCCACGGCTGAGTGAGGCCGTAAACTAGGCAGTATCCTAGAAATAAGCAGTGGATTTTCCCGTCCATATTAATAATGGCTTATGAACTTTTCTTTTGGGAAATTATTCAAACCTTTTTAACCTGGCTAAGCTAACTGCTTTTACCACATTCTCTGGCAATGAATTCCAGAGTTTAATTACTCATTGAGTGAAGAAATATTTTCTCCAGTTTGTTGTAAATGTACTACTTAGTAGCTTCATTGCGTGCTCCCTATTCCTAGTATTATTATTTATTTATTTATTTATTTCATGTGTATCCCACATTTTCCCACCTATTTGCAGGCTCAATGTGGCTTACATGGTACCGTAACGGCGTTCGCCAGTTGCAGTATGAACAAATACAGGTGTTATTGTGGTAAAAGAGGTAGAAGTTCATGTTTGGTAGATACATTGGGGGAAGTTAGGGAGGAGGGATGAGGGTTAAGGTGTGTCCATTACAGTCTTTAGTTTTGCAGTGTCACAGGAACTTAGTTTTTTATGTTGGGTCGCTGAGGTATGCCTGTTTGAACAGGTTTGTTTTTAGTTCTTTCCGGAAACGTAGGTGGTCGTACGTTGTATTTACTATCTTTGGCAGTGCGTTCCATAGTTGTGCGCTTAAGTAAGAAAAGCTGGATGCATACGTTGATTTGTATTTGAGTCCTTCAGTACTTAGGTAGTGGAAATTTAGGTAAGTTCATGCTGATTTTGTTGTGTTTCTGGTTGGCAGGTCTATGAGGTCTGTCATGTATCCCGGGGCTTCTCCATAGATGATTTTATGAAGCAATGCGTTCTTTGATTGGGAGCCAGTGTAGTTTTTCTCGGAGGGGTTTGGCACTTTCATAACGTGTTTTTCCAACTATAAGCCTGGCTGCTGTGTTATGGGCAGTCTGAAGTTTCTTTATAATTTGTTTTTTGCATCCTGCATAAATTCCATTGCAGTAATCTGTGTGGCTTAGTACCATTGATTGTATCAGGTTGTGAAATATAGCCCTCGGGAAGAATGGTTTCATGCGTTTGAGTTTCCACATTGAGTGAAACGTTTTCTTTATGGTAGATTTTGCTTGGTTCTCTAGGGTGAGGTTTCCGTCGATTGTTACTCTGAGAATTTTTAAGTTGTCTGAGATGGGGAGGGTGGAACCTGGGATGCTTAAGTTTGGGGGTTTGTATGTGTTGTATTGGGAGGAGATGATGAGACAGTGTGTCTTTTCTGTGTTGAGTTTTAGTTGGAATGCATTTGCCCATGAGTCCATGATGTTCAAGCTGAGCTTGATTTCGTTGTTGATTTCTGATAGATGACCCAACTTAACTTTTTAAGCCCACCCACATGATTCCTGCCCCAACGATTATTATACCTTTGACCATGTCTCACAATCTCCTTATGCTCATTCCTCTATCTTTTCCTCTCCATCCTTCCTACTCCTTACCCCTCCCAATCTCTTCTCCTTTGGCTCATCCTATCTTTGTTTACCTCTCCATGCTCAATTTACACATCCTCAAAACCCCACTACTACTATGTTTACTACAACTTGTAACATTCTCCTTCAAGACTTTGTAATTCTATTTACTATGTAAGCCACATTGAACCTGCTATGTGTGGGAAAGTGCGGGGTGCAAATGTAATTAATAATAATAATAGATCTTGGAAAGACAATTCACATCTACCCATTCCACTCCACTCAGACCTTTATCATATCTCACCCCAGCCATCTCTTCCCCAAGCTGAAGAGCCCCAGCTCCTTTAGCCTTTCCTCATAAGGAAGCTGTCTCATCCCTTTTATAATTTTTGTTGCCCTTCTCTGTACCTTTTCTAATTCCACTATCCTGCTTATAATCGAACGAGAAAAACGCCCAAGTTCCGACCTAAATCGGGAGATGGACGTTTATCTCACAAAACCGAATAAAGCGGTATAACCGAAAGCCGATTTTTGGACGTTTTCAACTGCACTCCGTCGTGGATGCGGACAAAGTTGATGGGGGCGTGTCAGAGGTGTGGCGAAGGCAGAACTGGGGCGTGGTTATCTGCCGAACAAAGATGGGCGCATTTCACTGATAATGGGAAAAAAGTATGCGTTTTTAGCTAGAATTTAGGACACTTTTCCTGGACCCTGTTTTTTCACGAATAAGGCCCCAAAAAGTGCCCTAAATGACCAGATGACCACTGGAGGGAATCGGGGATGACCTCCCCTGACTCCCCCAGTGGTCACTAACCCCCTCCCACCACAAAAAAATGATGTTTCACAAATTTTTATTTTCACCCTCAAATGTCATACCCAGCTCCCTGGCAGCAGTATGCAGGTCACTGGAGGAGTTGTTAGGGGGTGCAGTGGACTTCAGGCAGGTGGACCCAGGCCCATCCCCCCTACCTGTTACAATTGTGCTGCTTAATGCTTATTAGTCGTCCAACCCCCCCAAACCCACTGTACCCACATGTAGGTGCCCCCCTTCACCCCTTAGGGCTATAGTAATGGTGTAGACTTGTGGGCAGTGGGTTTTGAGGGGGATTTGGGGGGCTCAACACACAAGGGAAGGGTGCTATGCACCTGGGAGCTCTTTTACCTGTTTTGTTGGTTTTGTAAAAGTGCCCCCTAGGGTGCCCGGTTGATGTCCTGGCATGTGAGGGGGACCAGTACACTACGAATCCTGGCCCCTCCCACGAATAAATGTCTTGGATTTATTCGTTTTTGAGCTGGGCGCTTTCATTTTCCATTATCGCTGAAAAACAAAAACGCCCAGCTCACACATTGTTGAATAAAACATGGGCGTCTATTTTTTTCGAAAATATGGTTCGGTCCGCCCCTTCACGGACCCGTTCTCGGAGATAAACGCCCATGGAGATAGGCGTTTTCGTTCAATTATGCCCCTCCAAATCTTTTTTGAGATGTGGTGACCAGAATTAAACACTGTATTCAAGCTATGGTTGCACCATGGAGCTATACAAAGGCATTATAATATTCACAGTTGTTTTCCATTCCTTTCCTAATAATTCCTAACATTCTATTTGTTTTCTTAGCTGCCACTGCTCACTGAACAGAGGCTTTCAATGCATCATCAACAATGACACCTACAGACATGCCAAGGGTAAACCATCCCAATGTGTGATATTTACTTCACCAAGGAGTGAGTTTGAAGGCCAAAGAGTGAGATTGTAAGCTCTTTGAGCAGGGACTGTCTTTCTTCTATGTTTTGCAGCGCTGCATACGCCTTGTAGTGCTATAGAAATGCTAAATAGTAGTAGTAGTAGATAGTTCAGACAGCACATTGAGAGTATGAATCTAGAATTATTTAAGTGTAGTATTGCTTTGCAAATGAATCAAGGCAACATTAAGGCCCCTTTTACTAAGGCGCGCTCACGTTTTTAGCGTGCGCTAAAATTGTGGGTGCGCTAAACATTAGAGACGCCAATGCATTCCTATCAGTGTCTCTAACATTTAGCGCCCCTACAATTTTACCACATGCTAAAAACATGAGCGCGCCTTAGTCAAAGGGGGCCTAAATGACAAAGTAGGGAGCAGTTTGGGTAAATGTTTTGAGCTGAGAATTGTCTTCCACTCAGTACTTAAAATTACGTACATTGATTTCAGAGCACATGCACTTGTAGTAAAGGGAAATGGTACAGGGCAATTGGAAGCAGTAGACAGGAGGGTATGTTCAGAATTTTTCTTACTGATTGGACCACTTGGTTTACTTCTCTAAGGTTTGCCTCTCATGAAAGCAGTGATCAAGATCAGTACTAAAGCACTAATTTTAATTTTATTTTTGTTACATTTGTACCCCGCGCTTTCCCACTCATGGCAAGCTCAATGCGGCTTACATGGGGCAATGGAGGGTTAAGTGACTTACCCAGAGTCACAAGGAGCTGCCTGTGCCTGAAGTGGGAATTGAACTCAGTTCCTCAGTTCCCCAGGACCAAAGTCCACCACCCTAACCAGTAGGCCACTCCTCCAAAGAGTGTGAAAGTGAGAAAGCTTTTAAATGAGTGTGACACACTCATATTGAGTGAGACTTGGCATCTCTGACCCTAGATCCTTACTGGGCTGTGTCTCCTAATGTGAAACCTTGTATCATGTAGCTCTAGCTTGGGTTCCTCTTTCCCAGATGCATTGCTTTGCATTTGCTCACATTACTACTACTACTACTTATCATTTCTAAAGCGCTACTAGACGTACGCAGTGCTGTACACTTGAACATGAAGAGACAGTCCCTGCTCGACAGAGCTTACAATCTAATTAGGACAGACAAACAGGATAAACAAGAGATAAGGGAATATTAAAGTGAGGATGATAAAATAAGGGTTCTGAACAAGTGAATAAGGGCTAGGAGTTAAAAGCAGCATCAAAAAGGTGGGCTTTTAGCTTAGATTTGAAGACGGCCAGACATGGAGCTTGACGTAATGGCTCAGGAAGTCTATTCCAGGCATATGGTGCAGCAAGATAAAAGGAACAGAGTCTGGAGTTAGCAGTGGAGGAGAAGTGTGCAGATAAGAGAAATTTACCCAGTGAACGGAGTTCCCGGGGAGGAATGTAGGGAGAGATGAGAGTGGAGAGGTATTGAGGAGCTGCAGAGTGAATGCACTTATAGGTCAATAAGAGGAGTTTGAACTGTATGCAGAAATGGATAGGAAGCCAGTGAAGTGACTTGAGGAGAGGGCTAATATGAGCATAGTGACACTGGTGGAATATTAGTCGTGCAGCAGAATTTTGAACAGATTGAAGAGGAGAGAGATGGCTAAGTGGGAGACATGTGAGAAGCAAGTTGCAATAGTCTAAGCGAGAGGTGATAAGAGTGAGGATGAGGGTTCTGGTAGTGTGCTCAGAGGGGCGAATTTTGGTGATATTATAGAAAAAGAAAGGACAGGTTTTAGCAGTCTGCTGAATATATGCAGAGAAGCAGAGGGACGAGTCGAAGATGACCCCAAGGTACGAGCTGATGACACAGGAAGGATGAGAGTGTTATCCACAGAAATAGAGAATAGGGGAGGAGGAGAGGTTGGTTTAGGGGGAAAGATGACATTAAACGTCATCTGCCATTTGGATGCCCTGTCTCCCAGTCTCAAAAGGTCCTCTTGCAATTTTCATAATCCTCTTGCGATTTAACAACTTTGTATAACTTTATGTCATCAGCAAATTTAATTACTTCACTAATTATTCCCATCTTTATATCATTTATAAATATGTTAAAACAGCAGAGGTCCCAGCTTAGACCCATGGGGAACCCCATTATCTACTCTTCTCCATTGAGAATACTGACCCTACCTCTGTTTTCTATCTTTAACTAGTATTTAATCCAGAACAGGACATTACCGCCTATCCCATGACTTTCTAATTTCCTCAGGAGATTTTCATGAGGTATTTTCAAAGAAGCAGTTAGACTTGGGTGGCATATATACTGTCACTTTCTTCTGCCTGCTGCCAAATCATCAGTAGTGGGGGAATTTGTTGAAAGAGGCAGGAAGGTTGCCTCTCCCTGATTTGTTTCACCTCCATTCTCCCAAAGAAATTCTGTAGGGATTGGTAACTTCTACAGGAAGTTAACATCTGCAGGAAAGGTAGATTTTGTGATCCTTCCTGTGGACATGTAGTTGTGTTATTAGGAAACCATTATAGATCCTGGCCTAAACTCATCATTCTATTATTTTTACAGTGCTTATCGTTTTATTCTGAAAAAGGCACATTCCGTATATGATGGTAATGATCTATGATTTATCATTCAATGTAAGGCAGGGGCTTTCTTTAAGGTTAATGTTTGTAAAAATTTTGGTTACAAAATTCAATCACAGAAATTGCACAGAAGTTGCTGGAGCAGAAATGACATCATTTTGGTGAAGCACATGTTTCAAAGTCTGATAGAGGACCTTACCCACTGCCTATTAGACCCGAATAAAATTTACTAGACTCCTGATTTCAGTCTAGTAAATGAAAAGATCCGTTGTACTTGACTTTATTGAATTTTGTTTCAAGAAATGGCTGCTGACCTTTATAAGTCTGTAAAAGCTTTTTCAACAAAGGAAGAACAGCAAGTAGTGATTTATGGGGTTCCGTTCTTTCCTTGGGTACTGTACAGAGATAAATATTTGAAAATGAAGAAAATCAATCTGGCACTTGGCAAAGGACAGCAGATTTTTTTTCAGGTACAAATTCATGATCTGCGGCATATTGATTGTTTCTATGCTGCATCGTGCTGTTTACCATGTGGAGGGCAATTCTGTAACAGGGCACCTAAAATGGGGCATCTGAAAACACCCAGAAGCAACACTTAGCCAACCATAGACCCAGTATAAGTGGAGTGGAGGAGTAGCTTAGTGGTTAGAGCACCAGTCTTGACATCTAGAGGAGGTCAGTTCAAATCCCACTGCTGCTCCTTGCAATCTTGGGCAAGTCATTTAACCCTCTATTGCCTCAGGTACAAACTTAGAGCCCTATTTTCTAAGGCGCACTAGTATTTTTAGCATTCACTAATGCTAGAGACACCCATTCCTATGGATGTCTCTAGCATTAGCACGTGTTAATCCCCCTTCCAACCCTCATTATACATTCTTCCTTAATTAACAACACACTATCCCAATATACTCCCCCTCCCATTCCCTACCTCTACCACCTTCCTCCCTTACCCATCTTACTTACCCTCATCTAATTGTCCACCTCTTTATACAATATATTACAGCTGTTATCCATTCTATGTTATCTTGGAAACCTGTTATATTATGTAAGCCGCATTGAACCTGCTAATAAGTGGGAAAGCGCGGGTTATAAGCGTTGCAAATAAAATTAATTTTTAGCATGCACTAAAAATGCTAGCGTGCCTACAACACAGCTTAGTAAACAGGGCCCTTAGATTGTGATCCCTCCCGGGACAGAGAAATAACCAGTGTACCTGAATGTAACTCACTTTGAGCTACTATTGAAAAATGTGTGAGCAAAATCCAAATAAATAAGTAAGTGTAAGTAACTACTTAAGGGGGAAAGTTATCGATGTGGGCTACTGTTAAGATGTGTTATTTTACTATCAACCCCTTTTACTAAGCTCTGATTAAAGGAGACCTGCGCTAGTAGCGGCGGCTGTTTTTGCAACGCACCAGGGCCCCTTTTACCGCAGCCGGTAAAAAGGCCAACAAAAATGGCCATGTGATAAGTTCGCACTTGCAGCATGGACATTTGTTTTTTTTGGAGGGGGGGTGGAGAACTTACTGCCACCCATTGAGGTGGCAGGAAGGGCTCCCATGCGGCACTGTCTGATTATCTCTGGGTAACCCCTGCACTAAAATCAGAACTAATTTTCTGTAGTGTCAGAAATGGCAAGTGCTGGGGGCGGAACTACCACCGGCACCCACATTGGGCCAGCGGTAATTCCAGGTTTCCAAGTGACAACCCTTTAGTAAATGGGCTCCTAGGCTCTAATGCACAGTTAACGTGTGAGAAAAAAAAATTACCACTAAATGTGTTAAAGCATTTTGCGGTAATTTCCCTGTTGTCACATGCTAAGTGCAAGGTAAATATTTTTAAACAAATATTTTTGGAGGGGGCAAAAAGTGAACATTCTTGTGCTATCCAACTAGAACATTAAGATGAGCATGTGTTCATGAAAGATGCGTGCCATATTATAGAATTTGGGGGATCCATGCCTAATTTACATGCAAGAATTTGCACAAGGTTTCAGTTGTTGTAAATCTTCATGGCCAAAGTTAGGCAAGGACACTGGTGCCCAAATCAGAGCGCCATTTATGGAATACTGCTCATTGTGTATTTTTTAATGCCCATATTTGGGTGCCATTTACTGAATCTAGTCCTAAGATTATAATTCTATAAGGAGGCATCTAGATGTAGGCATTAGGAAAGCACCAATGTAACGCCGATTTTTAAAAAAGGTTCCAGAGGAGATCCGGGAAATTATAGACCTGTGAGTCTGATGTCGGTGCCGGGCAAAATGGTAGAGACTATTATTAAGAACAAAATTACAGAGCATATTCAAAAGCATGGATTAATGAGACAAAGTCAACATGGATTTAGTGAAGAGAAATCTTGCCTCACCAATCTACTACATTTCTTTGAAGGGGTGAACAAACATGTTGATAAAGGTGAGCCGGTTGATATTGTGTATCTGGATTTTCAGAAGGCGTTTGACAAAGTACCTCATGAAAGACTCCAGAGGAAATTGGAGAGTCATGGGATAGGAGGTAGTGTTCTATTGTGGATTAAAAACTGGTTAAAAGATAGAAAACAGAGAGTAGGGTTAAATGGTCAGTATTCTCAATGGAGAAGGGTAGTTAGTGGTGTTCCCCAGTGGTCTGTGCTCGGACTGCTGCTTTTTAACATATTTATAAATGATCTAGAGATGGGAGTAACTAGTGAGGTAATTAAATTTGCTGATGACACAAAGTTATTCAAAGTCGTAAAATCGCGGGAGGATTGTGAAAAATTACAAGCGGACCTTACAAGACAATCCTCCCGCGATTGGACCAAGAAAGGGATCTAGGTGTCGTTGTTGATGATACGTTGAAACCTTCTCCTCAGTGTGCTGCTGCGGCTAAGAAAGCAAATAGAATGTTAGGTATTATTAGGAAATGATTGGAAAACAAAAATGAGAATGTTATAATGCCTTTGTATCGCTCCATGGTGCGACCGCACCTCGAGTATTGTGTTCAATTCTGGTCGCCGCACCTCAAAAAAGACGTGAGTGGAATTGGAAAAGGTGCAGAGAAGGACGACGAAAATGATAAAGGGGATGGGACGACTTGCTAGGGCTCTTCAGCTTAGAGAAAAGGCGGCTGAGGGGAGGTATGATAGAGGTCTATAAAATAATGAGTAGTGTTGAACGGGTAGATGTGAAGCGTCTGTTCACACTTTCCACAAATTCTAGGACTAGGGGGCCTACGATGAAGCTACAATGTAGTAAATTTAAAACGAATCGGAGAAACTTTTTCTTCACTCAACGTGTAATTGAACTCAGGAATTAGTTACAAGGGAATGTGGCAAAGGCGGTTAGCTTAGCAGAGTTTAAAAAAGGTTTGGACGGCTTCCTAAAAAAAAGTCCATAGACCGTTATTAAATGGACTTGGGGAAAATTCACTATTTCTGGGATAAGCAGTATAAAATGTTTGTACTTTTTGGGATCTTGCCAGGTATTTGTGATCTGGATTGGCCACTGTTGGAGACAGGATGCTGGGCTTGATGGACCTTTGGTCTTTCCCAGTATGGCAATACTTATGTACTTATCTATCATATTTCCCCCCAGCCCCTTTTTCTCCAAGCTGAACATCCCTAGCCGCTTTAGCCATTCCTCATAGGGAAGTCATCCCAGCCCCTTTATCATTTTCATCGCCCTTCTCTGTACCTTTTCTAATTCCACTATATGTTTTTTGAGATGCGGCATTATAACATCCTCAGAGGCTTTATAACATCCTCATTTTTGTTTTCCATTCCTTTCCTAATAATACCTAACATTCTATTTGCTTTCTTAGCCGCAGCAGAACACTGAGCAGAAGGTTTCAACGTATCATCAACGACAACAACAATGAACGTGTTATTATATACTTGATCATGGTCTTTCTGGGACATAGACCATAGACGTCCGCCCCAGCTCTGTCCTTATGTTCCAACTACTGGAGTTGCCATCAAAGCCCACTCCAGCCTGTCTGAATCCATCTTGTCATTTAGGGGACACTGATCGTAAAAGTCTGCCTGGCACTGTCCTCACTTTCAATTACTGGACTTTCCATTGAAGCTCTCTCCAGCCCATCCTAAACCGGATAGCTATATTTATTATTTATTTAGATTTTTCTCACACCTTTTTCAGTAGTAGTTCAAGGTGAGTTACATGCAGGTACACTGGATATTTCTCTGTCCCAGGAAGCCTCACAATTTAAGTTTGTACCTGAGGCAATGGAGTTCTTAAGTTCTATTTTATACCATTCATTTTCTAATTAGAATGAGTTGTAGTTTATCGCACGTCTATATCTAGGAGTGCAGTAAGTTTAAAACAAAAAGAGAAATGTTTTCTTTACTCAGCGCGTAATTCGACTCTGGAATTCGTTGCTGAAGAATGTGGTTAAGGCAGTTAGTTTAGCAGAGTTTAAGAAAGGTTTGGACGGCTTCCTGAAGGAAAAGGCCAAAATTGGGTGGCGGAGCAGGTGGGGGAAGAGAGGTTGGTGGTTGGGAGGCGAGGATAGTGGAGGGCAGACTTATACGGTCTGTGCCAGAGCCGGTGATGGGAGGCGGGACTGGTGGTTGGGAGGCAGGAAATACTGCTGGGCAGACTTGTACGGTCTGTGCCCTGAAAAAGGCAGGTACAAATCAAGGAAAGATATACACATATGAGTTTATCTTGTTGGGCAGACTGGATGGACCATGCAGGTCTTTTTCTGCCGTCATCTACTATGTTACTATGATTAAGTGACTTGCCCAAGATCACAAGGAGCAGCAGCAGGATTTGAACCAGCCACTTTGGGATTACAAGACCAGTGTTCTAACTACTAGGCCACTCCTCTGGGAGTCAGACTGTACAGCCCAGCACCAGCCTTAAGTTCTATTTTATACCATTCATTTTCTAATTAGAGTGAGTTGTAGTTTATCGCACGTCTATATCTAGGAGTGCAGTAAGTTTAAAATAAATAAGAGAAATGTTTTCTTTACTCAGTGCGTAATTTGACTCTGGAATTCGTTGCCGAAGAATGTGGTTAAGGCAGTTAGCTTAGCAGAGTTTAAGAAAGGTTTGGACGGCTTCCTGAAGGAAAAGGCATAGAATGTTATTAAATGGCCGTAAGAAAAATCCACTATTCCTGGGACAAGCAGTACAAAATGCTTTGCTCCGTGGTTCTTGTCGGATTATTGTGACCTGGATTGGCCACTGTCGGAGACAGGGTGCTGGGCTAGATGGACCTTTGGTCTGTCCCAGTGTGGCGATGCTTATATCTTAATATTTGTTAAAAGATTAAGCCTTAAAATTGCCCATTGGCAGCTGATGCTATTAACACTGATATCTTTAGAATAATAATTAAACAGGTAATATATTAAATTTGGAATTCTAGTCACCTATTCACAGTTAGACTCTGCAAGCCCAGTGCACAGAAGAACTTTGCTTTATATACCAAAGTCCCTTAGTGAAATCAACTCCATCTGTTGCGAAATTGTTGTAAATCATTTTAACATAAAAGATTCATTGTGACCATGCACACAATCTACCATTGTCAAGGCATTTCTTTTGTACAAAAATTGTATAATCACAATATTAGTTTATGCACATTTCTTCTAGATATTTTTATAATCTAATTTATATTTATTTATTTGGGGGCCCTTTTACCAAGCTGCGGTAAAAGGGGCCCAGCGGTAGCATCGGCATGTGGATTTGCCATGCTCCGAGTCCCTCTTTTATAGCAGCAGGTAAAATGCTTTTTTTTTTAAGGGCAATGGCCCTGCGGTAAGTGAACCACTTGCCAAGTGGCCATTTCCCCGGGTGAGCCCTTACTGCAACCCAGTTAGGAGGCTGTAAGGACTCCTGTGCGCTAGAAAATAAAAATGACAGTAGGCCCAATGGTAGGCTCGATTTGCTGTGAGCCAATGTGGTGGTAGCCCTACCACCCTTTAGTAAAATGGCCCTTTAATTATCAATCTTAGATTTCCTCTCTCCTTATAGGCTTCAAGGTGTTTTACAAATAAAAACATAACATACAATAAAACATTCCAACAAAAACAACATAGCAAAGACATATATTCACATACAGATATCTCATATCATCAGTCTTCATAAAACGTTTGTCCCCAGATTTAGTAATCATAGGCCAGGGGGTCCCAAACCTGGTCCTAGAGTCACCTCAGCCAGCCACACTGAATGCTCATTAGAGAGATTTGCATGCACTGTCTCCACTGCATGCAAATCTCTTTCATGAATATTCATTGTGGAAATCCTGAAAACCTGACTGGCTGAGGTGCCTCCAGGACCAATTTTGGGAACAACTACCATAGGCCCTTACAAAACAGCCAGGCTTTACAGCATTTGTGGGACCCTAAAGCATCATGAATATTCCACAAATCCTCAGGAAGCTTATTCCAAAGTAATGAGCCTCTGCAAGAAAAAGCACATTTCATTGTTTTGACTAATCACACACCTAATGGCAACTTTAACGCTACCCCTTCTGACAATTGAAGGGAATGCAAAGGACAGTGGTCTGATATTCAACCAGCGGCAGGTAGCGCGTTTACTGTCTGCCACTGGCGTTCAACTCATATCTGATGATGACTGGCATTGAATATCTAGGTTAATATTGTCTGCTAAAATGTTACCGGCTATGCTGATATTTAGTTCTAACCTATTAAGTTTGTAGTGGTCAAAGTTAGGCCTGCTCTTTAAGTGGCCTATTTTGACCATTCAGCATAGCCAGTTTGGCACTGAAATCCAGGCTTAACTGACTCACGTCACGCAATACAGCCGGTTAACTAACCAGGTATCTCTCGCTTTATATCAGCAGTTGGGTGCTTAAATGCTATTTAACCAGCCATGAGCCATTCTTGGCCAGTTTAGTTTTGAATATCGGGGGGGGGGGGGGGGGGGGGGGATTTCTATTTATACATATGGACAGATTTCCAGGTGTCTCTGTTAGCACCAGTAGTGTAATTAATCCTTTTCAATAGTACTTTCCCATACAATCTCTTTTTGTCTCATTCATTTTAAATCTAGTGCACAGTGCTTCTCAATGCAGGGAACACTCATCGAGTCAGGCTTTCAGGATATCCACAATGAATATGCATGAGAGATTTGCAAACCAAGGAAGCAGTGCATGTAAATGTATCTCATGCATATTCTGTGTGGATATCCTGAAAATCTGACTAGATGGGTGTGTCGTGACCACTGTGTTGAGAAACACTGCCATAGTCAATATTAGTAATTCTATGTCCTCGGTAGAACTAGAACTAATTTGGCATTTGGTTGCAAGATTTTGACATTATCTATTGCAGATAGCTTATTGCAGTGTTTTTTTGTTGTGCTTGCATGTTGGTTTTGCTGAAGTAATTTATTAAAAAAAAAAAAAAAAGAAAGAAAGAAAGAATATAATGCTTTGCGTTGCTAAACCTATAAATTTACCTCAAAGAAAATTAAAAACCTTTCTTATTACATAATGTCAAAGAGTCATCTTTTTGTAAACTGTCATGAAACAGCTTGAAAAAGCAAAAGGGCCTTCGTCCCAGCAGGGACTGATACCAGTATTGCAGTAACAATGGTGCACTTTGACTACGGTAAATCTAGCAGGCTTGTCAGACACTCAGTCATTAGAACTGATGGAGTAGTACATAACTTGTCAAAAAGTTGGCATGGTCTAGAATTGATTCCCGTTGCCAGTCATTCAATCTGTGCCAGCTCAAAAGTGCTTCCCTATTTAAGTGGCGTTCACAATGGTGATTGAATTGTGTAGGAAGGAGTTGTTGGATTTTGAAGAGTGCAATGAAAATAAGTGGGAGAGAATCTGTAAAAAACAAACAAACAAAAAAACAGGTCTAGGGAGCCCATTAATGCTATGTTTGAATTTGTCATATAAATGTGGTTAGGGTGGATGCACACACACCATAGATTGGAAGACAAACAGCGCATAACCAGTTTGTGGAGCACTCTGTTAAATGCTAGTATTATACTGGGCATAATTCCACTGTTTTTCTGTCTTGGCCTTTACTTTTAACTCTTAATACAGGGCAGTAATAGTCACTGTTCAGGGTTTTATACCTAATTCAGTTAGAACCTGGAAACTGTTAGATTTAAAATGCTAGACAGTTCTCTTCTGAGGCAAATTCAGCATCTTAAATGTACCTTCTGGCCCTAGTTGTAAACTGGGACACCACAATATTTTAATTTTAGGCTCTGATAGCCAAGATCATGAAGACTGCCAAATCATTGAATGTTTTGATGAAATGCAAAGGCTTGGCCTACTTCGAGAAATTACTTCTTAATATAGTTACTCAATTGCAGGAAACAAAGACCGGAAAATCAGATTTAATTTTCTCGTGAGCTTTCTAGCAGTAATCATGCAGGGTTTTTTTTTTCCAATAGGAATGAAGATTTTGTTTGCAAGATATAAGAAAGTGATTTAAATATTGTATTGTTCTGTGCTGCAAAATAATTAAGTTATGATGAAGAATCTATTGTAGATTATCATAAAGAGTCTTATCAATAAACTAACACAGAGCCTCCTGCATTGTATTGTCACATAAGTGTCACATTACAGTGAGAATGTACAACAAATTGTAGACCTTTTTAAGTGGGCAAAGCTTGATATAAGGGGGTGGGGCTTTCTGGGGAACCATATTAGTGTTACATTTGCTACAAATTAGGGTTTCAGACAGAGAATCCCTTACCATAAGTCTATCAAGGGCGTGAGCTGCCACCTCCCCCCATTGGAGTGGCTCTGAGATGGCATGGGAGAGCTGCTGTCTGCAGGACATGGTGGGAGGAATGCAATTGAAACGTAACTTGACCCAGCTGCCGTTGCACTGTAAAAGGAATGGTGAGCCTGGGTGCAAACTTCTGAGAGGGCACCTTGAGCCGAAGGTGCCTGGTGCTCAGCCACACCTTTTCCCCAGGGTGAAATGTGGGGGACTGGCTGCAACTTGCGATTGGTTTACTTTTGTAGCTGGCTGACATCTCCATGAGATGTCTCCAACTGCCCCCTGGACCGCGGGAGTGGAGGAGAAAAAATGGACCGGTATTGGAATCTGGGGATGTTGCCCATATATTACATAGAAAGGAGAAGACCTGATGGCTGTACCAATATGGGTATTATATGAAAATAGCCCAGGGGAGTAAAGATACCTAGTCATCTTGGCACTCATTAACGTGGGCTCGGAGGAAGCTCTGTAGTGCCAGGATTACTTTCTCCATCTGGCCATTAGGCTGAGAAGAAGTCCAACTGGATGCCGAAGTTCTTACATAGTTTCTGACAGAAACAAGAGGTGAACTGAACTCCAAGATTGATGAAAATGTGTTCTAGTAGTCCGTAGAGACAAAAGATCTCCTTGATAAAGAGCTGGGCCAAGGAAGCAGCTGATGGAAGGGAGTTCAAGGGAACAAAGTCTGCCATCTTAAAGAAGCCATCTACCACCATCCATATAGTGGTATACCCTTGAGAGGCAGGAAAATCAACGACAAAATCCATGGCAATATCTGACCAGGGTCGTTCGGGGAATTGGGAGAGGCTGGCACTTTATATCTAGCCAGATTTGAGGATCTTCTGGTATATACATTACAAGAATTCAGTAATATCTCATATTGGAAGAGATATTTGGATGACATATTTTTGATCTGGGAGGGTTCTGAGGCATCTCTCCTACAATTCATGTCTAGATTAAACTCTCTACAAGGTAATTTAAAATTTACATTTCACCATCATTGTCAAGGACTTGAGTTTTTAGATGTGTGGGTATTTAGAACATCTAACGGGATACATACAACCATGTTTCAAAAACCCACCTCTAGGAATACTCTGTTACACTTTTCTAGTTTTCACCCTTACCATCTCAAAAGAAGCTTACCTATTAGTCAATTTTTAAGGATTAAGAGAATCTGCTCTGATATGGGGATGTTTGAGGAGCAGGCTAGAAAGATGACAAATAAATTCTTGGAAAGAGGCTATCCTAGATCAGTGATTAGAAAAGCTTATTTGAGAGCGAAATTTGCGAATAGGGACTTACTATTACAATATAGATCCCATGAGCATGAGGATAGGTTAACTGCTGTGCTCCCCTATTCATCTTTAAGTTTAAACGTTATGGCAAGTATTCATCAACATTGGCATGTGCTACAAATTTATGAATGTTTTATCCAACATCCTATTGGAGCCTATACTCGCAGTAAGACCCTGGGGGAATTATTATCCCTTAGAGATATTGATGGTAAGAACAGGAATGTTGCTACTTCGGGTCATACAAAATGTGGGTCATGCCAATGGTGTGAAAACACGATTGAGGGGGTCTTATGGAGATATTCTGAGAGGTCTAGATTTATACATGCTCATTCTAATACAAATTGCCTGTCGCAGAATGTGGTGTACATGATAGTTTGTCCCTGTAACAAATTATATATAGGAAGATCCAGTCGATCGATTAAAATACGATTGAATGAACACAAATCTCGCATCAAAAATTCTATTTTGTCAGCACCCTTGGTACAACATTGGGTGGAAAAGGAACATTTACTTTCTGATCTTAAATGGAGGATAATTGATCAGGTGAGCGTGGGGTGGGAGGGTGGTAACATTGCTCAAATTTTAAACTTTAGGGAGCAGCAATGGATATTCAGGTTACAGACTTTAGTTCCTGACGGGCTCAATTCGGAAATTGATTGGTGGTCGATGATGTAATCGTAAGGGCAGCAATTTCATTGGTTGTGTAGTGTGGATGGTTGCTCCAATCGCATTGCTCCTTTTCTGATCAGCTGTAGCTCTTTATAAGGTAAGGTTCGCGTAGAAACGCCGCGGCCATTTTCTGATACACAGGGATATATGCAGGATGAAACGGTAATAAGTTTATTTTAAAGTAGAATAAGTGATGGTTGCTTTTGTTTTACTGTAAGCAGTAATATGCATTTGGTTTGTGTTGCAGAGAGCCTCTTCCTTGATAAAGCTTTATGCGAAACTTGGCCATGTCGGCGGGGGTTCCCTGTTACTGTTAAATCACTGCCTTTTACAGATAAGTGATTGTTTAAAAAGAATTTAAAATGAATGTAAATATTGATTGATGTGAATTTGCACAGTTTTGATATATAAAAGATGGAAGAATATCGATAAAAAGAAACAGAAGTAAGGGGATGTATATGAGGATTTGCTCCACACCAATTCGCCTGTGCGAGGGAACAATATTGTTCATATGGTTGTGGTAAGCAGTTAGTCTGATTATCCCCATGCACTAGATGTTATGCTGTGAATTCCTGCTTTAGATATAACTGTTTGGGACATTAACTACTTGCTTGGATGATTAGTCCCCACAGTGTGCTATTTGGTGACATTTAATTTAAGAGCATCTGTTGACTTATTTCTGGCACAATTGACACATGAGTTGACATACCTTTGTATTTCCTGAGCCACTTGAGGCCACCAATAATTGCGTTCCACCAGCCGGAGTGTTTTCTTTATTCCCAGGTACCTTGCCAATTTAGAGTCATGCATCCAATGCTTGATCTTCCTTCTTAGATGTTTTGGAACCAGTGTCTTCCTAGGGGGCAGTGTAATCTGGGAAACAGCCAGAATAATCCAAGAATCTCTGAAGGTCCTTAAGGCTTGTTGTTGCAGGTATGAAAGCAAGTTGGACCCCAGGCCAAAATGTCCTCCAAGCATCAATCAACATGAGGTTCATGTTTTTCTAACCAGGGAAGTCCCAGAACAACTTGGTTGACTGACTTAGGGGGGTACATAGAACTCTATGGCTTCCTAGTGCAAAAGGCCCACTTGTAGAGAAATGGGGCTAGTTATCGTCACCAGTTGTCCACACAGCAGATCTTTGTAGATTGAGGAGATACAAAGTGGTCTCCAGAGGGGATTTACAGGTGACATATCAGCTGCTCATCCACATAATTCCCAGTGGCCCCCGAGTCAAGGAAAGTCTGATCCAGGATTTGTTTGTCTCCCCACTGGAGGGTGACTGGTAAAGTGATGAGGGAGGTTGAGGTAGTTTGAGGTGGACCTAAGGGTGACTCTTCAACCAACCCTAGGCCTTGGAGTTTCCCTTTTTCTTGGGACATCTAATGGCATAATGTCCTGAGTCTGTACAATATAAGTAGAGGTTTTGTGCTCTATGGCATTGCTTCTCTTTAGAGAGTCAAGAATGCCCCATATGCATTGGAACCTCCTCCATCAGGGTAGCCACGGTAGGGGGAGCCTGTGGTAGCATCGGTTTTTGGAACCAGGGTGCCAAACATATGGGCCGGCCTCGTTCACCATGTTTTTTGGCCCTCTCCTGGAAACAGACTCCAATCTTAATGCAGATGGATTTGAGGTTGTCCGCATTATGGAGCAAGCTCCGTTCTGCAAGCTAATCCTTAATGTGTCCAGCAAGGTACTGCCAAAACACCTGTGCTTCTTGGTTCTACTGAAGCTCTGAAACCAGGATCTGGAACCGCACAGCGCACTAATCCATAGTGTGTTTTATGTCCTACTAGATGCAGTAGCTCAGACACTACTGAGGAAGAACACCCCAACTCACCAAAGACCTGCAAGAAATAGGTGAGAAAGTCCACTAGACTAGACATAATTGGGTGATTTTGCTCCCACAGGGAGAATGTCCAAGCCAATGCTTGACTAGAAAAGAGTGAGACAATGAAGGTGACCTTGATGCAATCAGTTGTAAAGCTGGGGGGGGGGGGGGCTGGAGTTCAAAGTTTATCAAGCACTGATTAAGCACTGATTGCGGTATAAGTGCAGTGCAGGTCCTCATTGACGGTTGCTGATGGGACCGCCTAGCAGAGTCCATAAGCTGGAGAAAGCAGGACCTAACTCAGACTGGCAGAAGCATAGGACTAGGCAGTGCCTAGCAGACTGGCTGGAACATGGCTGGAATAGCCTAGAGGCTGGCTCTTAAAAGAGCTCTAGCGGGCAGCAGAGAAAAAGTTACCTGTACAGCGCTAGCACAGTTCAAATCCCCGCTGGTAGCGGCAGACCCCATAACTAGGATCCCAGGACTGGGCCTGACAAAAGGGTAGAAGGAGGACAGGAAGGCACACTGGACGGAAGAATATGGGGACAGGCAGACTGGATCTCAGGAACAGGACAGGGAAGGAAAGAAGGAACAGAGAAAGTCAGAAACACCGTAACATGCAGGGCTGGATGCAGGAGCAAGCAGAGCTGGAAGACTGGAACAAGGAGAAAATGCACAAAAACAAGCCATTGGGATGTCTTGGTGGGGGGGGGGGGGGGGGGGGCAACATTCTTAGTAGACTAGCACCACAGACATCCCAGCAGAGCAGTGGGCACCATAGGGCGTTCTGCAGTGGACTTTGCATAAGAGTTCCCAGGTGGATATCTCACCATTATCCCCTTATATTATATTGTGAGCCCTCCAAAACCCACCAAAAACCTTCTGTATGCAACTGTACACCACTACAATAGCCCTTATGCCTACAGGTGTGACTTATATGTAGGTGTAGTAGGTTTTTGGTGGAGTTTGGAAGACTCACACTTTCCACCACAAGTGTAACAGTTAGAGTGGGATATGTGCCTGAGTCCCCTTCTTTACAGTGCACTGCACTGGCCAATAGGTTACTCCAGGGATTGGTCATAACATCTAAAACTGTCATAGAGACTGGTATATATTGTTTATTTCACATCTTTGGGGCTGGGAGGAGGTCAGTGACCAATGGGGTAGTAAGAGAGGTCATGTCTTAATCTCTCCAGTGGTCATTTAGGGCACCTTTTTGTGACTTAGTCGTGATTGAAATAGGTCTAGACCAAAACATCTAACTTTTAGCCCTGGACATATTTGCTTTTCTGTTAAGGTAGAAAAACGTACAAGTTTGGGGAGTTTGGGCCAAACTCCCACATCCAACATGTCCCCTCATGATTTGGATGAACTGCAGACAAACTGCATGGAAAAATATCTTAAAATTGGTTTTGAAAATAGCAAGTTGGACATTTTGGACAAAAGTGTCCATCTGCTGCTGTGCCGCTTTTTGGCCATTTTTCTGTTTTGAAAATGAGCCCAAAATGTTTTAGCTTGTTTTCCTTTTTGGTGCTTAGGTATATGAAAAAAGAAAGCAGATTCTTATAACCTATGGTCCAACACTAGATTTTCTGCAAAAGAAATGACAAGACAGGACAGATTTTGTCATGGACATATATAGCTGATAGGCAAGAAGGCCTCTTGGATTTCTACCCCTTCTAAAAGACAAGGTAAAGTTTTGCTCAAATTCAGGATTTATCTGTATGACATGCCACTATCTTCTTTAAATTCTTTTAATGCGCCTCAGTAAGTAGAAAAAGTAAAAACCATGTTGCACATGTATTATGTGGCTGCTTTGCCAGTCTTTTTAGAGTTTTTAGATTATTGCCCACAGTATGTACTATAGGATGTCTGGTAAGCTGTATTGGTTCACCTACGGTTCAGAAATCTAATTTTCATAAGCTGTGCTTGTTTATTGTATTTTTATCTGGTAGAATAAAGTGACTATAGTTTGAGGAATGGACTAGTGAGTACATTGTCTTTTAGTGCTCTCAGGTGGTGGCTTTAAAATGTTAGTGCCTTCACGTTGGAAGATTTTCTGCAGATTGCAGTAGAAAATGAAACCATTTCTGTTTTCAACACAATAACTATAAGTGCAATTTCATGTTGAATTACTTTTATTTGGAACTTAGGCTGTTCATCTCTGGCTTTCAGCCAGGTTAAAAATTATATAGCTTCACCTGAGTGCCTTTCTATAGTATTAAAATGTCATTGATATAGACAAAAGGTAAGAAGACAAAAAGAAGTTATCGTATTCTGGCTATGGCACTTAATGACATACATAAAATATTTAATAGGCAAAAAAACAAAACACATCAAGGTCAATATTTCTTTCTTTTACAAGGAACCCGTTGTAAAGAATTTGTGTTTGTGCCGCTCCATCACTAGCGCAGTAATTCTAGTTTAGTGGTCAATATGGTATTTAATAAATTCAAGCAGAAAAAGTAGATCCTCAAACAGAATCTGGGAAAGATGGCGCCAACTAGATGGTAGTGCCGAAACGAGCTCCTGGATCCCTTACCAGTTTAGATCACCCCAGACAATAATACCTGTTCCGACCTAGAGCACTGAAAGAGCACCAGCGAGAGGACAGACCGGTCACAGGGTTACTTGACAGATGGCCCTGTCTCCAACCACTGCTACTACGCTCATTGCATCAGGCCAGGGACAAATGCAGCAGAAAAAATGGTCACATTAAGCCTAGGGACTAGTGCGGCGTCAAAATCAACTGCTGCCTTGCTGTTGCGGAGACTCTGGACATCAGGCCCAATGAAGCCAATAGCACTGCTTCGCCATGTCTGGCTTCTGTGGTAAGGCGTCCTCCCATGTAACACGTCACCCTTCCACCCCAGCACCACTGCCGACCGCCGGCAGTGAACACAACCCCAAACGCAGGGAGACCTCAGTACTGCACAGATGCAGACTGACAACGAAGATGATACTCAAGATGCCGCCTCACTTCCACTGCCATTCCTCCCTTGGCTCCCACAACTCCACTCCAGGTCTGAGGGTCAGCACCACACCATAAAGGAACTCCCTGTTCTTGTCCTACACCATGTGGCGAATTGATATGATGCCGAAGCGACCGCAAGAGGATGAGCTCTGGACCCTAGGAGGTGAGGAGAGAAGCTGTAACGAGCACAGGCATGAAAAGTGTCCTGGCAAGCTGCCATTGAGGCAGACACTACACAGAACAAATCTACAGCGCAGATGGAAGAACTCCCTCCGGAACAGAGCCATGAGAAGCTTCCCCGCAGTGCCTCAAGGCTGCCTTTGAGGCAGACATTACACAGAGCATAATCACAGCATGGATGGAAGAACTCCTTCCCCCTCATCTCCCTGCTCCACTCATTCCATTATCTACCTCGATTAATAGTTGATCCATCAGGAATAGAAAAATCGTAAGTTTAGCTACTAAACACACACACACACACTTATAGACACTTTAAAAAAGAAGGTCTACCTTGGACTCACACACACACACACACTAAAAAGAGAAGCTCTACTTGAAAACTCATACACACATGCTCACACATACATTAAAATAAACAACAGGGTCACAGTAACACAACTACCTCTCCCATACTCCAAAGAATCAAAGTGTTCATCACAAGAAAGTAAAAGGGCTATCTGCCCTAACACTAATAATATCCATGACTGCCCAAACCCAAGGTGAGAACAACATACCAATACTTTGTAGCCTGTGCCACCCAGCAGGAAGAGCCACCCTCCTCTCGAACAGAACCCAAACAGAAGAAATACTCTAAAAAAAATGGTAATCATTCATTTGGTGTCCAAACACAACAGACGGACAGAAAGGAGACCAAGAAATACAGAAACCCAAACAAACAACAACTAACGAATCACAATCAGGCTTTAGACCTCATCACAGCACCAAAACAGTGGTGATTACACTATTGGCTAACTTCTAAAAAGAAATCTCAAATGAAAAGAATATTCTCCTACTACAATTTGACATGTCAAGAATGTTTGATATGGTCGACCATCAAATTCTCAAAAGAATACTCAATAAAATTGACATCGGAGGGAAGGTGCTTAACTGATTCCTAGGCTTTCTAACTGAATGATCCTATCAAGCGAAGACAACCTCCTCTCTCTCCCCCCTTGGAAAGTGGAAAGTGAGGTCCCCCAGGGCTCTCCGCTCTCACCAACGCTATTGAACCTGATGATGGGCCCCCTTTGCCCGAACACTAGTCAATCAAGGTTTCAACCCCCTTATATATGCCGATGATGTGTCAATTTACATCCCCTTCAAAAAAAATCTGCATGAAATTGCAACCAGGATTGTGGATGGCGTAAACATAATGGAATCCTGGGCATTATCATTCAAGCTTAAACTGAACAAGGAAAAAACACACTGCCTGATACTCACATCATTACACAACACTGAGCGCTTTCCAAACATCAACGCCAAGGGCATATCTCTCCCAATATCTGACACCTTAAAAATCCTAGGTGTCACCATTAACTGCTATCTATCCTTCAATAAACAAATCTCAAACACAGCAAAGAAAATGTTCTAAACGATGTGGAACCTGAAACGCGTAAAAAATTACTTCCTGAGATATGTATTCCGTACATTAGTCCAATCCACAGTTCTCACCCATGCAGACTACTGCAATGGAACCTATGCCGGATGCAAGGAACAACTACTAAAGAAACTGCAAACAGCACAAAATACAGCTGCTAGACTAATATTCAGAACAAATCAATTTGAAAGTGCAAGACCACTGTTCCAAAAACTACACTGGCTACCCATCATAGCATGTATATCTTTCAAGATTTGCTCCCTGGCTTATAAAATAATATTCAGCCTTGCACCGGAATACATGACAAACTTAATCGACCTACCTATACGCAACACATTAGAAGGCACAAGAACTTACCTCACCCTACAAATTCAAAGATGTCAAGGTCTAAAATACAAATTTTCATACTCAACCAACTTCACATACATCTGTTCCAAGATATGAAGCACAATACCAAAAGTACAAAAATGCAGACTGACTACCTAAATTTCCAAAAACATCTGAAAGCCCACTTCTTTAGAAAATCTTTGTTCGATGATCCTACACAGCAAAACTGAACACCAACCAACACACTACGAAACGCGAATCACTAACAGAAACTGAGCAAAGCACACGTTGACTTCTAACGACAATGTAATATGTTTAACTGTTGTAAACTGTAAGCCACATTGAACTGACAATTTGATTAGAAAATGGATACAAATGCAGTAAATAAATAATCGGTTGCATATTTGTTTATTTAAAAAAATTGCCTGCCAGTATCTACGAGTAGCAATAAAACATAAGAAGCAATGGCAGTACCCTGATAAGTGTCATTAGCTGCATTATACCCAGGTATGGCCCGGTGATGAATATCCAGGTAAAAAAAGCCCACAGGGGGCTGGTCTTTAAAAAAACTGCTGACCTCTCTAGGCTGAGTATTGACCTAGGTACTTGTTTTGCATCTGCAGCCTGAATGTTTTGGTTTTTTTGCAGACTGTATTGTCTGTAAAGAAAGGATTGAATTTTACCTCCAGGAGGCATTTCTGTGTTGCTCTGAGGGCCTGAAGTAATAAAGAGTGACCCTCATTTTGTATGCATAAAAATATGCAGCACACATCAAACCCTCTCAGGGTGTGCATTGCTGGTTTTGTTAGACAAAGCCTGGGGTGCATAGTGCTTCTGTGCTCCTGAACTATCTTGCTATTATGAAATTCTGCTGCAAAGAAAAAGACTTTTTCAAACCAAATTAAACACCAGTATTCCATTTTTTAATTAATAAGGCTGTAAGTCTCCTAAGATAAATTCTCTTAACATTTTATTTTCTGAAAGTGCAATTTTAATTGCTGTGGTGCCTCATATTTCCCTGCTCAGATAAAGGTTGGCCTCAGTAGGAAAAAAAAAGTTTTCATAGGGCAAAATTTCTTCTGTACTATAAATGTACTTTGTAAACAGACACTAGGTAAAGAGCAACACATTTTTGTCTGCAGTAACATAATGGCAGTAAGAGGGGAAGTTATTAAGTTGTGGTAAAAATTGGCACTTATAATAGCTCATCTTACCACAGGAGGTCACTAACCTGCAGTAACTCTGTACCCAGGTCAGTGACCTCTTTGGTAAATGAATAATGCAACTTAAGATCTAACTCCCAAGCTGCATTATGCTGCTCCCTGGAAACACCTACTGCTAATGTGTGACCCAGTGCACTCAGGGAACCTTCTTAAGGGGCAGAAGCTGTAGTAAAATGGCCTTCCTCTCCAGCTCCCCCCATTAAAAGACATCCCATCCCTCAAAGCATTCCTCTATAGGCACCCCCATGGGCACCGCCGAAGACATCCTGTAGGCCTCCCCCAAGGCCTACCTGAACAAATCGTTTGTGGGTCTATTGGAATGAGGTAAAAGTGATCCCCAGTCACTCCTATCCATTGTAGCTCTGGGTTCAGAATGGTGACTACAACCTCTACCAGTATTCTCATGTTACTACGACAAGTCAGGTTGTCATATAAGAGCAAAAGGGATTAGTTCAGGTAAAGTGGGGAGGGGATACAGGTAGTGGGGGACTTATGGAAGCCTCATTAGGGGGGGGGAGTCAGGGATGCCAATGGAAGGGACATTTCAGGGGCTGGGGGTGGCTATGGGGTACATTTTAGGGATGAAGGATTCTGTTCAGTGAGGGCAGGGAGAGGGTCACTTTACTAAAGTTCTGGCTCCTTTAAGAAGGTTCACAGGAGCTTCAGGCCATGTGTCAGTGGCCCGATACTTCCGGAGAACAGAATAGGATGTCCAGAATCTTCACCCAAAGCCAATTAGTACAAAGAAGCAACGGCTTCAACAAACATCAGTGTTGAATTCCGTCAACCCAATCCGAATTTCAAAAATCTTCATCAGGAGGAAACAACTAAAAAAATAAGCCCCCCCCCCCCCCCCCCCCCCCCCCCCACACACGTATCGGCTGCTTACCAAATGGAAAACTCCAACAGAATCACATTGACATTTCCCAACCGCTACAAAACGCTGAGTTTAAATGCCTGGTCTCATCAACTTATTGACATCACTCAAGCATGGCGCCTACTATTGACTTAAAGAAACTAAAATGTTTTTCCATTAGATCCATTCAACTCCTTTATGACTCGTTGCTCCTTGCTGACGAGTAACTCTCTGAAATATTACCTCCATATATAGAGTACATTTTCAGCAGAACAACAAAATGCAAGTCCTGCAATGTATGTCCTTGTTCCTCCCAGTGGAATACCAATGGAGCTTCCTCTCTTCTACATCGTAAATTGCTCAAATGTTCACATATGTGTAGCTTAAAGCTGCAACTAGTTTGTCCAATATAGTATAAGCCACACGGGCAGACTATGCAAATGGCTAAATGGTTCACATGAATGGGATGCAAACATACCAGGTTATAATCTGTTTAGGAAGGATAGAGAGAGTCGTAAAGGTGGAGGAGTAGCTCTATATGTGAGAAATGATATCACAGCGACCAAAATGACAGGGACCTGGGGAAAGGAAGAAGCGATATGGATCACCTTAAAAAGAGAGGATAGAACCTCTATACACGTGGGTGTTGTCTACAGACCTCCAAAATAATTGGAGGAACTAGATAAAGACCTGATCGCAGATATTCAAAAGTTGGGAAACAAGAGAGAGGTGCTGTTGCTGGGAGATTTCAATCTGCTGGATGTAGATTGGAAGGTTCCGTCTGCGGAATTGGAAAGAAGTAGAGAGATCGTGGATGCTTTACAAAGCGGTTTGCTCAGACAAATGATGCGGAACCCACGAGGGAGGGAGCGACACTGGATCTGGTGCTCACAAATGGGGATAGCGTGTCAAATATCCGAGTGGGTGCCCACCTGGGCAGCAGTGACCATCAAATGGTTTGGTTTGATATTACAGCTAAAGTGGAGAGCGGCCACTCAAAACTCAAAGTTCTGGATTTCAAGCGTGCTGACTTTAGTAAAATGGGGGAATACCTGAGGAAGGAGATGATGGGCTGGGAGGAAATACGAGAAGTGGAAGGACAGTGGTCCAGGCTGAAAGAAGCTATAAATAGGGCCACAAACCTTTATGTAAGGAAAGTAAATAAAAGCAAGAGAAAAAGGAAACTAATATGGTTCTCCAAGCAAGTGGCTGAGAAAATAAAGGCTAAAGAGTTGGCGTTCCAGAAATACGCAAAAACTAAAGAAAAGGAACACAAGGAGGAATACAGGATGAAACTGAAAGAAGCCAAGAGAGAGATACGTCTGGCAAAAGCGCAAGCGGAAGAACAAATGGCTAGAAATGTAAGGAGGGGTGACAAAAATTTCTTCAGGTATATAAGTGAAAGGAGAATGACTAAAAAGGGAATTGTGAGACTAAAAGATACTGCGAACCGCTATGTGGATAATGATGAAGAATAAGCAAATTTGCTAAATAGATACTTTTGTTCTGTTTTCACAGAAGAAAATCCTGGAGAAGGACCGCGATGGACTGCAAAAAGTACAAATGAGATTGAAGTGGATAGAGCACCGTTCACGGAAGAGAGTGTGTATGAACAGCTTGAAAAGCTAAAGGTGGATAAAGCCATGGGACCGGATGGGATCCACCCCAGGACATTGAGGGAGCTCAGAGAGGTTCTGGCGGGTCCTCTTAAAGATTTGTTTAACATATCCTTGCAGACGGGAGAGGTTCCGAGGGATTGGGGAACGGCGGATGTGGTCCCTCTATACAAGAGTGGTGATAGGGAAAAAGCTGGAAACTACAGGCCGGTAAGCCTCACTTCGGTTATTGGAAAAGTAATGGAAGCGATGCTGAAGGAAAGGATAGTGAATTTCCTGGAAGCCAATAAGTTGCAAGATCCGAGACAACATGGTTTTACCAAAGGGAAATCGTGCCAAACGAATCTCATTGAGTTCTTTGATTGGGTGACAGGAGAATTGAATCAGGGACGAGCTATGGACGTAATCTACTTAGATTTCAGCAAAGCTTTTGACACGGTTCCCCACAGGAGGCTCTTAAATAAACTGGATGGGCTGAAGATAGGACCCGAAGTGGTGAACTGGATTAGGAACTGGTTGACGGACAGAAGCCAGAGGGTGGTGGTGAATGGAATTCGCTCGGAGGAGGGAAAGGTGAGTAGTGGTGTGCCTCAGGGATCGGTGCTGGGACCGATTCTGTTCAATATATTTGTGAGTGACATTGCCGAAGGGTTAGAAGGTAAAGTTTGCCTATTTGCAGATGATACTAAGATCTGTAACAGAGTGGACACCCGGGAGGGAGTGGAAAACATGAAAAAGGATCTGAGGAAACTAGAAGAATGGTATAAGGTTTGGCAATTAAAATTCAATGCGAAGAAATGCAAAGTGATGCACTTAGGGAATAGAAATCCTCGAGAGATATATGTGTTAGGCGGGGAGAATCTGATAGGTATGGATGGAGAGAGGGATCTTGGGGTGATAGTATCTGAGGATCTGAAGGCGACGAAACAGTGTGACAAGGCGGTGGCCATAGGTTGTTAGGCTGTATAGGGAGAGGTGTGACCAGCAGAAGAAAGGAGGTGTTGATGCCCTTGTATAAGTTGTTGGTGAGGCCCCACCTAGAGTATTGTGTTCAGTTTTGGAGGCCGTACCTTGCGAAGGATGTAAAAAGAATTGAAGCGGTGCAAAGAATAGCTACGAGAATGGTAAGGGATTTGCGTTACAAGACGTATGAGGAGAGACTTGATGACCTGAACATGTATACTCTGGAAGAAAGGAGAAACAGGGGTGATTATGATACAGACATTCAAATATTTGAAAAGTATTAATCCGCAAACGAACCTTTTCCGGAGGTGCGAAGGCGGTAGAACGAGAGGACATGAAATGAGATTGAAAGGGGGCAGACTGAAGAAAAATGTCAGGAAGTATTTTTTCACGGAGAGAGTAGTGGATGCTTGGAATGCTCTCCCGCGGGAGGTGGTGGAAATGAAAACGGTAACAGAATTCAAACATACGTGGGATAAACATAAAGGAATCCTGTTCAGAAGGAATGGATCCTAAGGAGCTTAGCCGAGATTGGGTGGCAGAGCCGGTGGCGGGAGGCGGGGATAGTGCTGGGCAGACTTTTACGGTCTGTGTCAGAGCCGGTGGTGGGAGGTGGGGCTGGTGGTTGGAAGGCAAGGATAATGCTGGGCAGACTTATACGGTCTGTGCCCTGAAGAGGACAGGTACAAATCAAAGTAGGGTATACACAAAAAGTAGCACATATGAGTTTATCTTGTTGGGCAGACTGGATGGACCATGCAGGTCTTTTTCTGCCGTCATTTACTATGTTACTATGTTACCATGTTGTCCCTGGAGCAATCAGTGTGTTCTTTCAAATAAAATAATTGATTAGAACCAGGAATTTTAATACGATCTGTTTCCAAAACATGACAATATTTGCAGTGGCCACATTTAAAATGGCCTTGAGGCCTAGTTTGTGGTTGTTTAAATCCAGACAAAATCTCTCTCACATTATGACCACATGTGTAAGCAAACTTAGGTAAATTTTGCAATTCTGAATGAATTTGTAGAACATGCCAATATTTTTGTATGATCATAGTTGATGAGCTTGAGACAAATAAGGAAGAACACATACCAAAGGGTTGTCATTTCTTGTTAATTGATCCAACAGTAACCACTCACGATTGGTGTGTAGTGCCATTTTATATGCCTGTTTCACTAATGAAGGAGGATATCCCCAATCCACAAATCTCTGGTACATATCTTGTGCATTAGTTTTATACTGAGTTGTTGTAGAACATAAGCGTTTTATTCTGATAAATTGTCCTACCGGTATGTTATTATGTAAACCCATAGGATGGAAACTGGAGTAGTATAACAGAGTATTTCTGTCAGTTTTTTTCCTAAACAATGTTGTAGAGAAAGACCCAAATTACTCAATAGAGACTACAATGTCCAAAAAGGTTACCTGTGAAGTATTATATGAAACTGAAAATGTGATATGGGGATCTATCCAATTAACATACGGTAGTCAAAAACATATGCTATTCTTCTTGAGATCCTTTTCATATCAAGATGACATCGTCTATTGTGAAAATGATCCTCCCCTCCGCCTGAGGGTCCTCGGGATCTCCCCTTCACCCTTGCTGCCCAACCTCCTGGTTCACTGCAGTCCACAGGGCAGGGCTCAAAGAAATCAACTTCAAAGCAAAACTAATAAGTTCTTTATTTTGCTTGGGATCCAACAGTCCAGCAGTGCAAAAAGACACAGTACTTGAATCAACAAAAAACCTCACAATTCCCCCTGGGGCTCCTCTCAGGGGTACAAACACAGCAATAAAAAAAAACAACAACTTTTAACTCCCAGGCTTCCAGCACCCAGCTGGGTTCCTTTCAGACAGTTTTATAGCCCTGGGTCTTCTTTCTGCCCCCCTCTCCCTTGGGAGGGGGTAGCCCACTGCAAGCAGTTCCAACAAAAAAAACAAACACAGTTCTTGAGGCTTCAGCACAAAGCTCAAACCCCTTCAGCTTCTTTTAGGCTTTTTAGCCACAGTTCACACTCCACCTTCTTCCTGCTGGGCTCAGCCCACTCCGAGAAAATCTCTCATCCCTCTTCAACCAGAACTCTTTAAACTCAAAGTTCATTCACAGCCTGAGCTCTGGAAAATGAAAAGGCCCCACCCATCTGGGTCACTCTTTCTAAGCACTGACCCATTCTCCCACATGACCTTTCCTCTTTCCTCTCTTAGCCCAGTTACCATACCATGAAGTTACCTGGTCCCTTATTTTGTTACCTAAGGAGTGAGCTCAGGCTGAGAGGTCCATAGGCTCTTCCTCGCTCTCCTCTCTTTCTCTCTGCCCAGCTTCTTGATACTCCATGGGCTCCCCGTCCCACCCACTTTGCAGCTGTTCCTCTTTCCCTTGATTACCCTGCAGGGGCACCACCCTTTCCTTGTTAGAGTTCTCCCCCTGTTCCTGCTGGGGAAGGTAATCTCTGTACCAGGCTTTGCCCCGAGGTTGCTGGGAAATGTAGTCTCTTCCTCTCCTCCATTTTACAGGGGTCACGAACCTTTCTCTGCTCTCTCTCTCTCGGGGGATGCTGGGTAATGTAGTCTTTTTCCCTCCACCCTTTTCTAGGGGGCATTACTACTTCTCTCGCTCTCTGGGGATGGAATGGAGGCAAGGCTCTGTTCTGCCTATGTCTGCTCGTGAGCCGCCTCCCTTCTTCCTCTTCCACTTCCATCTTATCTACCCCCAGGTCCTCTCCTTCACACTATATAATGTTTCCATAAAATTATCTTAGGCCAGTATTGGCATTGGTAAACATGTTGTTCCTCAAATTTAGTCATGTAAAGACAGACTATGGATGCGGCTACTGTAGCCCCCATCGCAACGCCTTTGGTTTGTAAGAAAAAAAAACTTTTTTTCAAGCCTGAAATAATTATTTTTTACTATTAATTCAGTCATTTTATTCAATAATGCCAATTTGGAACCTGAAATATGTGTTTGAGACAAATATTTGTCAACCACATTCATGGCTTTGTCTAAAGGTATATTAGTGTAAAGAACATTAACATCCATTGTAACAGGGAAGATGCCACCAGGTTCAGGTAGATTGGACACAAGCCTGCTTATTTAAAACTGACCTATTAATATTTAGCCAGCAGTGGTCAGTGCTAGAGATCATGGTGGCCATTTTGATCATGAAGCTGCTAGGGGCAGAATTGACTGGGATGGATTTGTTCCTGTTCCCATTACCCTACTGAACCACCAGGAAGTTCAGGTAGGCCTAGGGAGGGCCTATTCTGCCTGGAGGTAGTGGGAGGGGGAGGGGAGTCAGGACCTGTTGTGGGGGTGGTAGAAGGAGGTCTTGTTTTGCTGGTGGGGAGGTTCTTGACCTTGCCAGGAGATAAGAGGAGGTCTTGCCATGTCAGAAGGGGGTGGATGGAAGGTCTGGACCATTCTGGGAGGGTGGGAGGGGGTCTTGCCTTGTTGGAGATGGTGGGGTCTGCACCTTGCCAGAGGTTGAGAGGGGAGACTGGACCTTACCAGGAGTGAGGAGAGGACATTGGTAAATGCCTGCCAATACTGTAAGAAATTTAAAACTGCTTTTTATGTGGTCATATATGCCCCTTTAATTTTGCAGGTGATGGCACTGAATACTGCTGTCACCTACAGAACTCCCAGCTCCTTAACAACTCCACCTTTGTAATGCCCCTGTGAAACCTGACCCAAAAATGGCTGGTAAGCGCTGACATTCAATAGCACTCCTGCCCGCTTATATCACTTTGAATATCCAGTGGTGAGGAACTACTGGAACACAGTAGCTTGACCACACGTTTCTCAGAAAGAAGAAGGAACTGCTTCTATCACTGTACATATTAATATCTGATTTTATTTATTTATTTATTGGCTAACAGATTAACCTCAGAACATCACAGTAATAGTAATTTAAGATCAGATGACTTAATGATACATTTTAACAATAGAGAAGGTTAACACTACAATAACGTATTTAGATACAGTATAAGATACAGTCTAATTACAACTACATAGATCTTAAAGAAACCCATGATCAATATCTGTGAGGAATTCCACTTCACCTGATGTGATGTAGGAGTCATAAAGAAACAATTATTTCCAGTCTGAATAACTCATCTAGTCCTCTGAAAATATGTCCTACATCAGTGTTGCAGTTGATGAATGCAGAACTTGCTGAATCTTGTACAGTAATAGTAACTAAGTCTTTATCCGCTGGCTGCAGGCCTGATTCTGTTTATGCCCTGTTCTTAAGAAATATGATCCTGATCCTTCAGATCCAATTATATTCCCATCTCTTTGTTGCATTCTTCGGCTAAGATGATAGAGAAAATAGTGTTAGATTACAAGATTATGTTGACTCACAGGGGTTGATATTCAAAGCAATTTAACAGGCTAGAAATGGCTCCTGGCTGGTTAAATTGCCTGTTTGGATTTGGGGCTAACTACTAATTTTCAGTGACACTTAACTGGTTAGTGTCACTGAAATAACTGGTTGGTGCTGAATTGAAAACTGGCTATTTTAGGGGTGTTCTGGGGGTTGAGTCAGCACTTGGCAGTTAAGTGATGATATTCAGCACTTAACCGGTCAGGTTAACTGCATAAAGAGGCCCACATAAAAGTCAGTCCTATTGCTGGTTATGTGCTGAATACTTACTTCACTGGTCATGCATTAGCTGGCTCAGGAAACCCAGAAAGTCTGTGCCGGTGCATGGACATGGCCCGGCATTGAATTTCCAGGTAAGGAAAATGCTGACCGCTGCCAGCTGAATATTGGGCTCAGAGTATTTTGGCATTTCAATTGGATTTTGAGCTAAACATGGAATAGAAACCCTGCTACTGTATAGTTCTGATATGATATGTTGTGGGTTTGAACTATGCACAGCTTATGCATTTGTGATGTTCAATTCTCTTATATTGGCTGGCTGCTATTGGCATTGGTGGCAGTGTATTAAAATGGTTGCCTTCTTGCACTCTGATCATATGCAACAGGTATGAATGTGTGATGATAGCTCCTTGTGGTTTGAATTATCAACTGGTGTTCCTCAAGAATTGTTGCTATCTGCCCTATTGTTTAAGATACATGTGCAACCTGAGTGTGTCTTGACAGGACATGGCATTTCCTATAAGATATATGCTAATGATCCACAAATTTTCATATAGAGTTCCCAGCACTTGGCACCACCGTAGAGTGAGTAGCTGAATTTTAGCTATCTTATGTTTGATTTAGGATCTGGTAGTCAGCCTAATTTCTAGGTGCAGAAAAATAATTGAATATGGCTTAGATTAGGCTACTAAATCAATGTGCCCAGTGCCATCTGAATATTGAGCTCTCTAGGAGGTTGGGGCTAAAATCCTATGGGCCTTGTTTATTAAGGCGCGCTAGCGTTTTTAGCACGTACTTAAATTTAGCGTGTGCTAACGCTAGAGACACCCATCTATTCCTATGGGTGTCTCTAGCATTAGCGTGCGATAATTTTTAGTGATTGCTAAAAACAATAACACGTCTACAGTGTGACTTAGTAAACAAGGCCCTATATATTATACCTAAAAAATTGTTGTCAAAAAGTGCTATTCTATAAGCCACAATTAAAAGTTAGGTGCAGTTTATGGAATAGTGCTTATGCCTGAGACTCTTGCCTAACTTTAGGCATGGCCATTTGCATCAGCTGAAACAGGATACAAATTTATGTGTCTAAATTAGGCATGTATCCCCCATATTCTATAACAACATGCATAAATGCTAGGAATGCCCCATTCTGCCCATGACCCTCCATTTCTTTTTCTTTTTACTTATGTGTACAATTTAGGTGCAGATCCCACACATAAATTTATGTAAGTCTCAATTAAATCTAATTAGTGCCAATAATTGCTTGTTAAAATGCCACTTATTAGCACTAATTAGCTCGTTATTCAATTAAATTGCACGTACAATTTTTGGCAACTTTTATAGAATCAGAGAGTTGATGTGCTATTGTGTGGTTGACTCTGCAGGAATGATGCAGTGCCACAAGATTCAGTTTGCAGCATGTAGTTTGTGATGGTCCGTGCAAAATGATAGACATTATCACAAAAAATGCTTAACTACATCCCTTTCCACACAGTTTTGCCTCTGCTGTATTTTAATGAGTTGATTTCATGATTTTTCAGCTCATTAATATTTGAGTATACTTTTTGTAGGTTCATAGGTACAAAATTACACATTAAATTGGCAAATCACACATGTAGAGTTTCTCAAATGTGATTATACACACTATTTGCTGCTTTATCATGTGTAAATGTGTTTGTCAAGGTGCTTGTGGATTAGTACTTCTGCATCAAAGTAAATTAATCATTTATAATTAGTTACATAGGCATTATAACCAATGTTGAATGGTAGGATAAAAAAATGAAACATGCATATTTCAAATCCTTGTATTAGAGTGATGATAATTGTCTGCGGGATGCTGTGAGACCCACAGAATCGATGGAATTTTTCACCCTCTGGTTTTCTGACCTTTGTAATCTTTCCATTTGGCTCTACCTCCCCTAACTCTCCAATTCCCCCACTTGAGTTCCAACTCTCTCCCTTTTTTGTCCTAATATTGTTTTGTCTTTACTTATTTCTGCTGTCTATCCTTTCCCCAGTTTCCAGTTCACTTATTGACTGCAATAATTATACAGTGCAATACAATTTCTTATATTCCACAATTACCAAAAAGGTCAGTGCTATGTGAATCACAAAACAAGTCAATATCAGGATATACAAAGATAATAAAAGCTCTTTTAAAAATGACTTTCTGTAATATCTCATCAATTGAAACCTTAAGTACTGTCAACCTTAAGCATTGGATTTAACAAGCTAAAAATTAGCTTGTGCTAAGCACCAAGACGCCCATTATATTCCTATGAGCATCATAGAATTTAGCGCACGCTAAGTCCTCTAGTGTGCCTTAGTAAAAGGGACCCTTAATGTCTGTTGGTAAACTATTCCACTCTTTAGGGGGCATAGTTATCAATATGGGCTACTGTTAGCATGTGTTATTTTATCTGTAACTCATGCTATTTTAACACAGGTCCCATTTTATGCAATGAGACCTAGGTGGTCTTTTGTTAAAGATTAGTGCATGTTTATCTGCCACAAAACCCATTTTAATCCTATGGGCCCTGCTGCAGATAACATGCACTAAAAAAAAAAAATCAAACTAGTGATAACTGGGTTTAACAGTAATATAGCATATCTTAATGGTAGTCCACATTGATAAATATGCCCTTTAGTTGTTTGATATTGAAACATTAAATTGAATATTTCTTTATATTCCACACCTTCAGGAGTAGGAAATGGAGGGATAAACATTTTCTCTGATGCAAATGATTAATAATGAAAAGAAATGTTAATAAGAAACCCATAAATAATGGAGCTCGGCCATATAATATTTTATGAAAAAGATAACACAGTTTCAAAGTAGCTTGTGCTTTAATAGAGAGCCATTGCATTCTTTGTAAAAGAGGGGTAACCCTATCAAACATATGAGCATCAAATGAATGATGAGCCATTGTATTCTGAAGGGTTTGCAACTATTTATTTGCTCTCTCTCTCCATTCAGCCAATGTATAAAACATTACAGTAGTCTAGGTGAATTAAAACAAGATCGTGAGCAATCAGTTTAAAATGATTAAAATAAAATTTAAATGTATAGATCCAATGTAATTGTCTCAATCTCATAAACACGTTGTTGGACAGTATGTTAACTTTTGGTTCCCAGGTTAAAGAGGAGTCAAGTATTACACCTAAAATTCTTAGGGCCCTGTTTACTAAGCTGTGCTATAGGTGCATTAGCTAAAAATACTAGCACACTTTAGTAAACAGGGCCCTTAGTGAAGGTTCCAAAGCAAAGTCTACCCCACTAAGAATTAAGGGGCCCTTTTACTAAGCCATGGCAAAAAGTGGCCCACGGCAGTGTGAGCGAGTCTTTTAAGCATGTGCCTGGCCAGTTTTTGCTGCATCCTACAAAAAGAGACTTTTTAAGGAGCTGGAAAATGGATGTGTGGCAAAATAAAAACCAGCGCACATCCATTTTCGGCCTGAGACCTTACCACCACCCATTGACATAGTGGTAAGGTCTCATGCGCTACCCAGGCGGTAGGCATTCAGCACACACACAGTAGTGTAGTGGAGGAGTGGCCTAGTGGTTAGGGTGGTGGACTTTGGTCCTGAAAAACTGAGTTCAATTCCCAGCACAGACAGCTCCTGGTGACTCTGGGCAAGTCACTTAACCATTCATTGCCTGCCGCATTGAGCCTGCCATGAGTGGGAAAAAGTGTGGGGTACAAATGTATCAAAAAAATAAAAATACTGTTTACCGCTGGGTAAGTGCCACACAGTAGAAAATGTTTTCAACACACACCAAATTCAGAATGACAGCCCAGGGCATTGGAGCCGACTCTGTGGGTGCTTGAGCACCCCCAATATTGGAAAAATTCCTTGTATGTGTCCAGGGAGGGATTATTTCCATTGGGCATAGCACCCCCAATAATTTTGAAAAGTTGGCTCCTATGGCCCAGGGCATGCGGTAGCTGGGCGGTAATGATGTTTTGGCAAATGCTGGATGCACGTGGTGCCTTACGTGCCTTTGTAAAAGGGTTCCTAAATGCTGATGAGTTAACTTATGAAATGGGCTTAACCATAAAAATGGTATCTTATCTTTTTATTACGACAACATCAATTAGTGGTTCCATCCTTTCGTTTCATCAGTTTGGAAACAATTAGGTCCCGAGAATTTAGTGTGACAGGTCCAGTGCTCAGGAAGGCTCTCCCTTTAGATCTTAGGTTGGAACATTCTGTGGAGTTACTTAAAAAAATTGAAAACTGTTTTATTTCAGGATGCATTTGGCCCCAATTGATTTTAGTTTTTACTATCATGTTCGTTTCCCAGTGTAAGATGGGTGAGCAGTCACGGCTAGTTCTGTTACTGTTACACTAGGTGGGGCATTTTCAATATGACCTCTAAGTCTGGCTTTGGACATTCTGCTCAAATCATCCAGAATCTGAATAACAAATATAGCAATTTTTAGAAACAGTAAAACTTTTTATTTTAATGGCCTCTTGCTAGATGTTTTTGTGCTCTGTGGTTTTATTTTTTTCGTCCTTCTCCCTCAATCCCTACCCATCAAAGATAGTGCAGCAGGCAAGTATGGGCCTTATAGAAGGCGCCACAAAAATTGTGAACACCTCTCTTTCTAATGGACAGCTACCAACAGCATTAAAAAGGGCAGTGGTCTGCCCTCTGCTGAAGAAAAACAACCTTGACCAGGCCAAACTTGAAAGTTACAGGTCAATATCCAACATCCTGTTTTTAGGGAAACTCATAGAACAAACAGTCTGTGTTCAACTTAATGACTGGCTAGAAAAGAGAAACTGGCCCATCTACCATCTACGAAGAGAAAACGACATTGACCCAGACTCTATCTCTCACCTTACCTTCCTCTCTATCACCTATCTCTACCTACCCATCCATCCTATTACTACCCATCATTACTATGTTATACTTAATTTCCTACTTTACATAACAAAATTCTGTGTTACCTATTACTATGTAAGCCACATTGAGCCTGCTTTTAGTGGGAAAGTGCGGGATACAAATGTAATAAATAAATAAATAATACCGCTCTGTTTTAAGTTTCATTGGTTCGCTTGTGTACTCTTGTCCTGGTTAAGACTAAGGGCCCTTGTACTAAGGGCACTAAAATCTGGGCTTACCCCGGGATTCTATATAAGGTGCCAAAAACTGGTTGCCAATATTTGGGTACTGCTGATCCAAGTGGTGTGCCCATCTAAATTGGCAAATGAGCCAATTAGTGCCATTAATTGGGTGCTAATCTGCACTAATTTGAATTTGTGCACATAGCTTGGTGTGTGTTATTCTATAACATTGTGCACCCAAATCCCATAGTGTGCAACCCAAAAGGGGGCATGGCCATGGAGGAGGTACATGGACGGGTCAAGGACATCCCTAAAATGTGCACACAGTGTTATAGAATACCAAGGATGTGTGCCCAATTTGGGAGCTGGGAATTACGTCTGATTTTCGCCATTTATTGAATCTATCCATTAATGTGTTGTAATACATAATTTTACCACACGATAAGCCCAGATTTAAAGTGGCACCTTTCGAAGGCATTCCTTCTATTTGTTATTGCAGGTCATGTGATAATATAACCATCGGCTAAAAATAAAATTAAAAAATATAATTAATAGCATACAGTACCTGCAGGACATTAATGTGGGACCATGTACCACCTCCTATTTAGGAGGCACTAAGAGCTCTCGTATTAACTCTGCGTTAGCCAGTTAGCACACACTAAGTATAACACACTAGGGACTAGATTCCATATATGGCACCTGAAAAATCGGTGCCAAAAATATTTCTGTCTAGGTGTATTCTGTAAACCGTGCCTAGATTTAGACACAGTTTATAGAATAAGTCTAGCGGCCATGCCTGTGCCTAACTCTAGGTGCATCCATTTATGCCAAGTAAAACTTGGTGTAAATACAAGCGTCTAGGTTAGGCATCGAGCAGGTGTATTCTATAACCGTGCTCATAGATTTCGGAATGCCCACTGTCCACCCATTCTATGCCCATGGCCACACCCCCTTTTTAGCAGTGTGCATTAGAATTTATGTGCACCACTTTACAGAATATGCCTAGCAAGTTATGCACATAAATTCTAATTAATGTCAATTAGTATCAGTAATAGCTTGCTAATTGGTAATTATTGGTGCTGATTGACTTGTTAAGTAATTAAATTGCATGCACAAATCCATATGATGACCAGCTTTGCATGAGAAATTTCAATCATGCTATATAGAATCCAGGGGTATCTGGCTAATGCTTCCATGTCCACTTTCCACCCGTGTCATGCCCTCTCAGAGAACAATTCAGAAAAAATTCAGTAATGCACAGTTTAATATGCAGTAACAGGCAAACCACCGCTCAACCGCTTAATACGTTTGAGTCTGTTACTGTGTGCTTAACCGCTCATCAAGTGCTTAATTCTCTTTACTAAAAGGGCCGCTATGTAAACAGATTTGGAATACTCATATGATCCACCCACCTCCTGTGACGGGATCATTGGAACAGTCACAATATCAAATCTCAATTTCTGATTGCTGTTTCTCTAGTCATGTATATGCACACTTTAACTTCCTAATCCTTAGCATGAGAAGGTTTTTGCTATAACATTTCCTCTCAGTTGTGCTTGAGATGTTGTCTGGCTTAATTGGATCCACTGGACTCCTAAGGGAACGATGAGGAAGCACATACATACAAGAGGAAACAAATTAAGCTCTTTTGCTGAGTGTTTTTTATTCAAACACAGCAATCCAATTTATAAAGTGGGCTAAACAGGCTCATTTATAAATATTAAACTGATTTCTTTACTTCTCATGTATTTATTTATTCTATTTATTAACCACCTTTATGAAAAGGGTCACCCAAACTGGTGTACAGCAGGTACAGCTCTACATGGAGTGGTGGAGTGGCCTAGTGGTTAGGGTGGTGGACTTTGGCCTGAGGAACTGAGTTCAAATCCCGGCACAGGCAGCTCCTTGTGACTCTGGGTAAATCCCCTAACCCTCCATTGCCCGCCACATTGAGCCTCCCATGAGTGGGAAAGCACAGGGTACAAATGTAACAAAACAAACATAAAACTTACAATTTTGTTGCAACATAACAATAGTGAAATGATCACATGCAACCATAAATACAATCAATGAGGTAAACTTGGAGACAGCAAATTGAATCATAGAGATAGGGGCAAAATGATATAGGGGGGGTCATTTTCAAAACAATAAAATGTCCAAACAGCAGCACAAAGTGGTAGATGGACATTGTTTTTGCCATAATGTCCCAATCACAATTTTTGAAATCCATTTTTAAGACAATTTTCTATGCTGTTCATATGTAGTGCATCCAGATCACGAGGTGGCATGTTGGGAGCAAGATCTTGGCATTTCTAAAACTTGGATGTTTTTCTGCCATAATTGAACAAAGCAAAAACGTCCGGGGATTAAATTTTGGATATTTTCCACAAAACATCCAAAATTGGATTTAGACATCATATTGAAAATGCCCCTCCACAGTATCACAAAAGCACACATTTATTTATTGGGATTTATTAACCATCTTTATGAAGAGATTCATACAAGATGGTGTACAACAGGTACTGTTTTAGGATCTTGCCAGGTACTTGTAACCTGGATTGGTCTCTGTTGGAAACAGAATGCTGGGCTTGATGGAACTTAAGGCTGTCCCAGTATGGTAAACCTTATGTTCTTATGGAATTTACACTTTTGTTAACAGAATAACAATAGTAAAATGCCCAAACATAAACATATATACAATAAGGGCCCTGTTTACTAATTTGTGCTATAGGTGTGCTAGCGTTTTTAGCGCACACTAAAAATTAGCTTAATGCTAGAGTCACCCATAGGAATATATGGTGCCTCTAGTGTTAGTGCATGCTAATTTTTAACATGCACTATAAACGCTAGTGTTACATTTACCCAGTCAATATCGGGGTAATTGAAATCACCCATTATTATTGTGTTGCCCAGTTTGTTTGCGTCTCTAATTTCCTTTCACATTTCTGCATCTCTCTGTTCATCCTGGCCAGGCGGACGGTAGTACACTCCTGTCACTATCCTTTTCCCCTTTACACATGGAATTTCAATCCACAGTGATTTCAAGAAGTGTTTTGTTTCCTGCAGAGTTTTCCATCTATTTGATTCAAGGCTCGTCTTAATATACAATACTACCCTCCACCAATTCGATCTACCCTATCACAATGATATAATTTGTACCCCAGTATGACAGTGTCCCACTGGTTATCCTCCTTCCACCAGGTCTCAGAGATGCCTATTATATCTAATTTTTCATTAAGTGCAATATATTCTAACTCTTATTTCTTAGGCTCCTGGCATTTGCATATAGACATTTCAAACTATGTTTGTTGTTCCTATTTACATCATGCTCAGTACTTGACAGTATTAATTTGCAATCTTTTGTCTGATTTTTATTTTTATTTAAGGACACCTTCCAGCTTATAATCGAAAGAGAAAAATACCTATATTTCGACCCAAATTGGGAGATGGGCGTTTTTCTCGCAAAGGCGCCCAAATCGGTATAATCGAAAGCCGATTTTGGGCGTTTCCAACTGCACTCTGTCGCGGAAACGAATAAAGTTGACGGGGGTGTGTCGGAGGCGTGGTGGAGGCGGGACTGGGGTGTGGTTATCAGCCGAGGAGAGATGGACGTCTTTAGCTGATAATCGAAAAAAAATGCATTTTTACCGTGATTTTGGGTCACTTTTTTTGGACCCTTTTTTTCACGAACAAGTCCCAAAAAAGTGCCCCAACTGCCCAGATGACCACTGGAGGGAATCGGGGATGACCTCCCCGGACTCCCCCAATGGTCACTAACCCCCTCCCACCAAAAAACCCCCACTTTAAAAACTTTTTTTCCAGCCTGTATGCCAGCCTCAAATGCCATACCCACCTCCATGACAGCAGAATGTGTTTGATCCTGTCACAGCCTTTCCCTGGGTCAGATGTGGCTCTCGGGTGCACTACAGGGTCACATCAACATTGCATTGTGGTGGGTGTAGGGTTTTGGGCTCCGTGATTTCATTAGCTTGTGTTACAGTCTCACGATGTTGGTAGATGGTAGGCTCTTCTCCCATGGTGCTTTTCCCCCTGCCTACTGGGCCCTCCTTATCTACTACAGTCTCTTTTGCAACCTCACTATCAAGATACCCTATCTTCCCTGTTTTGGTGATATCTTTGAAAGATACCTTATCCCGAACCATGCGTTTTTAAGCAACTGTCGGCCTTCCCCCCATTTCTACTTTAAAAGCTGCTCTATCTCCTTTTTAAATGCCGATGCCAGCAGCCTGGTCCCACCCTGGTTAAGGTGGAGCCTATCCTTTCGGAGTAGGCTCCCCCTTCCCCAGAATTTTGCCCAGTTCCTAACAAATCTAAAACCCTCCTCCCTGCACCATCATCTCATCCACTCATTGAGACTCCGGAGCTCTGCCTACCTCTTGGGCCCTAGAGGTTCTGGATTTGAGCTTTCTACCTATGAGCCTAAATTTGGCTTCCAGAACCTCTCTTCCACATTTTCCTATGTCATTGGTACCCACATGTACCAAGACAGCCGGCTTCTCCCCAGCACTATCTAAAATCCTATCTAGGTGACGCATGAGGTCCGCCTCGTTCGCACCAGGCAGGCAAGTCACCAGGCGATCCTCACATCCACCAGCCACCCAGCTATCTATATGCCTAATGATCAAATCACCAACTACAACAGCTGTCCTAACCCTTCCCTCCCGGGCAGCACTTGGAGACAAATCCTCGGTGCAAGAGGATAGTACATCCCCTGGTGGACAGGTCCTGGCTACAGGAGTACTTCCTACTTTTCACCAGGGTGATGCTCTCCTTCTAGGAGACCTCCCTCCTCCAAGGTAGCACAGGGGCTGCTAGACTGGAAGTGGGATTTCTCTACAACATCCCTGTAGGTCTCCTCTATGTACCTCTCTGTCTCCCTCAGCTCCACAAAGTCTGCTACTCTAGCCTCAAGAGAACGAACATGTTCTCTGAGAGCTAGGAGATCTTTGCATTGGGCACACACATATGACATCTCACCAACTGGGAGATAATCATACATGTAATACTCAATGCAAAAGACTGTATAGCACCCCTCTCGCTGCTGGTCTGCTGACTCCATCTTAGTGTTTTTGAGTTTTTCAATAATTTAAAACTTGCTACAGTATTAAGGATATTAGCCTAATATAAAAATGTCTTTTAGTTTATATAGTATATTGTATGATTTATTTAGTGTTTCCTTCTTAGATGGTAATGAAATGTATTTAAAACTCTGTAAGAGCACTCCTTGCTTGTTACACTAATTACAATAACTGACTATAAATAAAGAGTTGTCCTAGGAGTGGGCGGGAAGACTAAACTAGATCCTGCAGTGTCTGCTAGAGTCTGTTAATGCTGTGGTACAAAGTTCAAGTAAAACTAAGGGGGAAAGACTATGGAGATTAGTTGATAAAATTTGCTTTTTATATTTTTATTTTGCCTATCACTAACCTACAATTCCTCCTTTAAACCCCAATATTTAAGTTCCCAAAGCACAAAGCAAAATAGTGCTCACTTACCAGAGAAATGTCCTCTTCTCTCAGAACTTCTAAGAAGAACTGGTTTGACCAGTGTACGTAGAATTACAGTAGTCCAGTTTCGATGTTATTATGGCATAAGCCAATGTGCTCAGACTCATCTTTTCAATATATGGAGAGAGATTTCATAGCTGCCGTAGGTGATAGAGTCAAATTTTAAAGGTTGTTTGAATTTGCAGGATCAGAGTGAGTGATGAGTCTAGCAGTATCCCAAGATTCCTGACCTGTGATTTTAGGGGGAGTTCATATGTCCCAAAAGGTATGTTGGTGTCAGCCATTTGTCCATTTATGTTAGGTACCCAGAGAATCTCTGTTTTACTTGCATTCAGATAGAGTTTGTTGTTTTTTGCCCATTCCTGAGTTGCAGTTAGACAGTTGGTTTACTCAAAACTGTGTATCTGGTTCAATAAGTAGGAGTACTTGCGCATCATCAGCATGGTTATAGAATTTTATGTCCATTGACCAAAGCAGCTCAGTCCGAGGCTTGAGGTAGATACTAAATAAAATGGGAGATAGTATGAATCCTTGTGGCACATCACAATTTAGTACCCAAGGTGTTGATGTGCTGTTGCCAAACAGAACTGATTGCTGTCTGTCTGCCAAAAAGGGATTTGAACCATGTGAATACTGTGCTACCGATACTTATTTTTTCCAGCCTTGTAAACATGATATTTTGATCCACAGTGTCAAAGGCTGCTGAGAAATCCAGCAACACTAGTATTGAGGCAGATTCCCTGTCATGGTTTCTGTGCAGATTATCAAAAAGGGACAGAAGAACCGTCTCCGTCCTGTACCCAGTTCTGAAGCTAGATTGACATGGGTCTAGCCAGTTACTTTCATTTAGCCAGTCGTTGAGTTGATTGCAGATTGTCTGTTCTATAAGTTTTTCCAGGAAAGGAATATTAGACACTGTTCGGTAGTTATCGTGCTTGCCTTGGTCAAGGGAGCTCTTATTCAGTAGGGGATGCACCACAGCTCTTTTTAATGTTGTTGGCAGCTGCCCTTCCACAGGAGAACAGTTAACAATTTTAGGGGCCCATTCAATGAGGCTAATGCTTGCTATCTACACTGTCTTTGCAGGGCAGGGGTCAAGAGGGCAGGTTGTTAACTGTAGACCTTTCAGGAATTTTTCAAGCTCTTCATCTGTGACCTGATTGAATTAGTCACAGATGGCTGTGCATGGTGGGGGAGAGGGAGTATTCTCTTCATTAGCTGGTGGGAGGTTTGATGGAACTATCTAGATCCTGATAGAGATTTTTAATTTTGTTGGCAAAGTATATGGTAAAATCAGTGCTGGTTAGTTGTGACTGGGAAGGCTAGTTCTGTTGTGGGGTTTGCAGTAGGCTGTTTATTACTTTAACTAGCTGTTTGGTTGAATTTTCAACTTGCTCAATGTATTGAGAGAAATATTGTTTTTTGGATGCTGTTAAGGCCTAGTTTTTACAGTTGAGCCTGTGTTCATCTAGGTGAGATATTCATTTTCTTTCAAGTTTACATCCTTGATGCTTAAGGACCCTTAGTTCTGGGGAGAAGCACGGGGGACATTGTGTATAGAACATAGGACCTTCTTTAGAGGGGTCATTTTTTTCTAATGTCATCACTAAAAGTGCATTTCAGATATCAACCCATTCTGACACTGTAAACATATTTTCATCCACAAGGTCTCTAGGATATTCTCAGTAGTCAGATTTCTCATGTCTCAAATTTCCTTCCAGACTTTGGTTGGGCCCATCTGTTTTTGATATTTATTAATAGAGAATTTGATTAGAAAATGATCTGTCCATGCCACCAGCCTTGTGTTCAAAGATGTTGACCTCTTTGCAGAACACCAAATCTAACATGTGGTTTTTCGTGGGTTGGAGATATGATTTCCTGAGTGCATCTTAAAGCTACTGTCATATCAAGGAAGATAGCAGTGGTAGTATCAGGAGTCTTGATGTGCAGGATACAGTCTCCCATGATTATTAAAGGATTCTCAGGGTTAGCTTGGTCACAAGATTCAGTAGATTTTGAGGTTGCTCTATAGACCATGAGCAGCCATATTGAATCCATATCTCCCGGCTGGATTAGGAGACATTCTGACTCAGACAAGTGTGGGATGGAGACTTTGTGCAGTTTGATTGTCTTTCAGATCAGGACCGTTACCCCTCCATCTCACTTCTCTGATCTTGATTGATACAGGATAGTGGGGCATAGTTCAGCCAATGGGACTCTTCCAGCTTCATCCAGCCATGTCTCAGTTATTCCCAGGATTTCCAGGTGGCATTCACTGATGAAGGTTCAAGTTGGTTGTCTAAGTCTCTCTTGCTGAACTGATAATAATATAGAGGCGGCAACTTTCAAATTCTCTTTGAAACTTTGCTCACGAAAAGCACAGATGCAGATCTGCCCTTGCCATTTGTGTGGGCACTTTTTCCATGAAAATGTATGCGCATACTTTTGGAAATCTAAAATCTATAACACACTTTAAAAAGAACTAGTGCACATCAAAAAATGTTTATTAAAATAAATGAGTGAAACATTGAAATGTTAGAAGCTGTCTTTTGGATATTATTGTTGCGCTGTGTCTTCCACCTCTATTGTTTTCCTGTAATGTTGTTGTCTTTTGTAGTGCTTTTATTATTGCTTTTAACTCTCTGGTTTGTTTTTGAAAGGATTATACACTACATTGATCCTACAGTAATAATGTGGTTTATCAAATATTCAAATAAAGATAAACAAAGTGAAGACGTGTACAAGTGAGGGGGGGAAAGTCTGAAAATTGTCAGAAAACAAACTATTTTTCCCCTGCACATTCCTAATGCAAATACATATAAGTGATAAAAGTGTATTTCATGCACAGAAATGCCATTGAAAGTTGACCTCAGAAAATATATTTCTGATCCTCATGTGACCTGCAGTCAGCTGCATGAAGAATTTCTGAATATGAAGCGTAGCAGCATGCTTTTTCCAAATGTTTTAAATCTTGAAAAATGTTCCCTACAAATGAATTATTCTTCTGGCTTGTTTATTTGGAAGAAAATAGTGCAATAAAGGTGATTTGTGTCTCTGAAGGAAGTAGTTTTTGCCATACAAAGAGAATATTATTTGCCATATTTAGCAGAATGCAGACTGAAATTTTCCAGAACAGCAGAGCACTAAAAGAGGTTTGGACCAGGGTTGCTTCAGATAATTGATACTTTCAGATAATTATATCTCTCATTTTGTTCAAAGAGAAACAAAGAAGCAAGGACTGTACAAAGTTCAACCCATTACTGAGCACTAAACAATTACAAATGGTCCAGTTTGCACATAATCCACAATGTGCCGACCGTCTGAATTGCATTCAGTTTTCGTTCATCAAGTTGAAGCATCATCTAGGACAGAACATTCTGTTGTATCAGGGAATGTGACAGATCCTCAAAGATGGTGTCAAACTTGTCATTGACTGATGTGCTAAGCATTGCAGTAGATTGCTGTACACATTCATTTGATCTCATTTGAAGCCATCTTGAATAATTCTATCAGTGTCATCTGATTCGTCCAGACCTCCTTTATACAGTAAGATTGTTCTGTGTCCTGTACGTCTGCATGAGTTCCTGCTAGGTAATGAATATGGCTTCTATTCTTAACGGGAAGTGGTGGAGGTTATTGCACAGCTATGTGAATACCAATTATAGAACACCACTCTCTACATATAGATATCTAGACCACGTGGAGGGGCATAATCGAATGGGGTGCCCAAGTTTTCCTGAGGGCATCCTCGCAGGACGTCCCCACGAAGGGAAGGGGAAACCCATATTATTGAAACAAAATGGGTGGCCATCTTTCGTTTTGATAATACTGTCGAGGATGCCCAAATCTCCACATTTAGGTCGACCTTAGAGATGGTCATCCCTAGAGATGGTCGTCCCAGATTTTCAGCGATAATGGAAACCGAGGATGCCCATCTCAGAAACAACCAAATCCTAGCCATTTGGTTGTGGGAGAAGCCAGCATTCATAGTGAAATGGTCCCCCTCACATGCCAGGACATCAACCGGGCACCCTAGGGGGAACTGCATAGCTCCCTTACCTTGGGTGCTGAGCCCCCCAAATCCCACTCCCACCACTGTACACCACTACCATAGCCCTTAGGGATGAAGGGGGGCACCTAGTTGTGGGTACAGTGGGTTTGTGGTGGGTTTTGGAAGGCTCACATTTACCATCACAAGTTTAACAGGTAGGGGGATGGGCCTGGGTCCACCTGCCAGAAGTGCACTGCAGTACCCACTAAAACTGCTCCAGGGACTTGCATACTGCTGCCATGGAGCTGGGTATTTATTTATTTGTATCCCACATTTTCCCACCTCTTTGTAGGCTCAATGTGGCTTACAATACATCATGAGTAGTGGAAATATAATAAAAATAGACATTTAGTGTTACAGAAGAATCTTTGGCAATATGATAATGAACAGTCATGATAGTAGTTTAACAAGCAGATATTATAAGGCAGTTCTAACTGTGGTCATCTGGACATTTAGGGCACATTTTTGTGGCTTGGTCATAAAAGAAAGGACTAAGTAAAGTCGGCCAAGTGCTCGTCAGGGATGCCCTTCTTTTTTCCATTATTGGCCAAGGGCACCCATGTGTTAAGCACGCTCCAGTCCCGCCTTCACTATGCTTCCAACACGCCCCCATGAACTTTGGTCTTCCCCGTGACGGAAAGCAGTTGAGGGTGCCCAAAATCGTCTTTTGATTATGCCGATTTGGGCGACCCTGGGAGAAGGATGCCCATCTCCCTATTTGTGTCGAAAGATGGGCACCCTTCTCTTTCGAAAATGAGCCCAATAGAGATTTCAAGGAGGCATGCTTTTGGTGTGGACTAAAATTTACCTTCACATGTATGGAGAACATTCTCATGCTGGATTTTACATCAAGGATATGATGTGCATTTTCTTATTTAAAAAACAAAATCCTTCTTAATCCTTCGCAGTAACATGATTAACTATTAGCCTGAGATCTCCACAGCTTCTTATCTCTAACTTTGGCTTTTTCCAAATCCTTTCCAACAACTTAACCCTCTTCCTTGTCTCCCTCAATTCCCTTGTGTACCAATTATTACAATTACCCTTCCTAAGTACAACCTTCTTCACTAAAAACAACTCAGCAAAACCTTCCATGTACTCATATACCCCATCCATAGTCTTACCCACACATCAAATTCCTCCTGTAAAACCCTTAAGACCTATTGCTCCTACCACTAGCCTCTTTCTGAGCTTTCCCATGCATCACCGTACTCACCTCTGCTGATAGTGCCACCTTAAATATCACCCCAAAGTGATCTGTCCCTGGTAATATATTTAAATTTTACTTCCTGTAAATCAGATGAGGTTGGTTGGTATTTGTGTTTTCACTCAGAATTATATATGTGTGATTTAGAGATTTTTAAAAAATAGATAAAATAAATATGTCTAATTGATGGAGTGTTAAGTAAGAAGGAACACGTTCATATTCCGAATATTCATGGATGGCTCCTCTACCAGTTTGTATTTGTATATGCAGACTGAATTTCAGCCTCTTCTTGCTTTCTGTTACTCCACCTGTTGATTTCTAATCGCTCCTAGAGAAGATTCCAGTTTTGTCTGTTCTAGATTTGCTTAGATGTTACGTTGTCCTTAGAACCTAACTAAACAAAATCTCCCATATACTTCTCCCATATGCTGTGTGCAGTTCTGGTCACAGCATCTCAAAAAAATATATAGTGGAATTAGAAAAGGTACAGAGAAGGGTGATGAAAATGTTAAAGGGGCTGGGACAACTTTCCTATGAGGCAAGGCCAAAATAGCCAGGGCTGAGGGGAGATATGATAGAGGTCTATAAAATAATGAGTGGAGTGGGTAGGTGTGAATCGCTTGGTTATTCTTTCCAAAAATACTAGGACTAAGGGGTACGCAATGAAGCTACAAAGTAGTACATTTAAAATGAATTGGAGAAAATATTTCTTCACTCAATATTTATTTTAACTTTGGAATTCGTTGCTAGAGAATGTAGTAAAAGCAGTTAGTTTTGCGGGGTTTAAAAAAGGTTTGGCTGGCTTCCTAAACGAAAAGTCCATAGACCATTATTAAAATGCACTTGGGGAAAATCCACTGCTTATTTCTAGAATAAGCAGCATAAAATGTATTGTACTTATTTGGGATCTTGCCAGGTACTTGTGACCTGGATTGGCCAGTGTTAGAAACAGGATGCTGGGCTTGATGGACCTTCAGTCTGTCCCAGTATGGCGATATTTATGTACTTCTGTAAATATTGCTGGACAGATAACAAAAATAGCTTACGTGAAATCGCTTCAGTTTAATATTGTAAATAAAGAATATTTTTTACTTCTGTAATTGCCAGTTGCCTATGTTTGACTTATTCTTTCTGTACACCATCTTATGTGAATTTCTTCAAAAAGGCAGTAAAGAAATCCTAATAAATAAATAGAAATAAAACCTGGAAATCTTGAGTCAGACAGACCGCCGCATTGAACCACTTTCAGCAGCATTAGTTTATATCCATTGCTGACGTGTGTACACATGGATATGAAAACATGAATAGTAAAACATATTATACATTTGAGAGCACAATAAATATCCAAGATCCACAAGTACCAATATGATTTTTCATTCCTGTGGCAAGTGAGATGTGGTGATCAACATTGTCATCTTGAACTGCAGTAAGAATTGTGCTGGGATGCATAAGACATAGAAGCACCTCAGCTTTGCTATGTAGTTTATATTGGCTGTCAGTTGAGGCTCAAATTTATTTACGCAGTTTACACTGGCCTGTCATACTCTGAAGGGTGGGGTGGGGAATAATGTGTCATCAGCTGAGCAGGAAGCTTAGATCTGATCAGAGTAGTTTTTTTATGTATTTCAATCGTACCCAGTTTGTGGAAGCTGAGAACAAGGATGTTGTCCTTAGCATTCCCAACATTATGGAATATTTTCCTTGCCAAGAAAGGCATGATATTCATTTTTTTAGCTTTCAGAAAAAAAAGGTAAAAACTTGTGCCTTTACTACTGATCCCTAGAGAACTTCCAGGTAGTATGTCTTCCTCTGAATGGACAGCATGATCAATACTACAGCAGCAACAAGCTTAGCTATTAATTGAATTTATTTAATAGTTTATTTATGTCTTGTTAAGATATTTATTTATTTTTATTTTATTTCAATGATTGGTTATATTGATTTGTACCTTGGGCAATAATTAGATCAGGAAGGTGGTCTAGAGACATAACAAACAACAAATACATCAATAAATAACTATATAAAACATAAAGTATGTGGTTCCTGGATCATTTGTCCTTTTGTTGGTATTCTCTCCATTATTAGTAGTTTTGTTTTCCCAGTCTGTATCCCATTGTCACTGGAGCAATGACTGAATTCTCCAAGTGGTTAATTATAACAACAATCGGGTTAAATAGAGGGGAAAACACATTCAAGCTGCTAGACAGAGGAAGGGGTGGTAGAATAGAGAGCCAATTATGATCAATTCTTTTCTGTTTTTATGAGAAAATTGACTTTACTCAGATCTATGGCTACTTAATTACATCTGTTGTTCCCTAAAACTTGACTAACATGTCAAAGCCATTTGTGTATATTGGGTAGAAAGAAAAAAACTGAGCTTCAATGGAGGATCTCACAAGAGGATGGCTGACAATCTGGAATACTTTGAGCTAAAAAAGACAATTGACAACATTAAAGAATTAGAGCTTTTTGTTTGAATGTCTCAGTCTTTTACAATAACAGCAGGTCTGTGCTAGGTTTCTTTCACTTTTCACTTTAGACTAGTGCATCCATTAATCATTGTTACTGTGTGGTGTTCCCGGGAGTGGTCAGGCATGGGCAGAATCAAGCTTATGAAGCAAGATCAAAGTATTTGACATACAGGGGCTCCTTTTACTAAGGTTCAGCGCACGCTAACAGAATTAGCGCACACTGAGGGCCAGGTTCTATATAAGGTGCCTAAAAAATCCACACGGTAAACACTTCCGCCTAAGCGTATACTATAAGTGGCACCTAGATTTAGACATGGTATTGAGGTGGCAGTAAGGGCTGCCCGATTACTGCCAGGTACACACCGGATATGACAGTGTGCTGGGGGTGAGAACTACCACTGGGCAGCTGTGGTAGCCCAGCAGTGCTTACTTTTTAACGAGCAGTAAGCCCTCATTACATTTTGTAAAAGGGGCCCATAGCTTGTTCAACAGCATTTTTAATTTTTATAACATTTAAAGATAATACTTCATCACTGTCTTTGTGAACAAGGATACCTAAATATTTAAGGGGTCTTGTTACTAAGGTGCGCCGAAAAATGGCCTGTGCTGATGTAGACACATGTATTGGACGGACGTAGGTCCATTTTTCAGCGCACCTGCAAAAAAGGCCTTTTTTTGGCAAAAAATGGATGTGCAGCAAAATGAAAATTGGCGCGCGTCCATTTTGAGACTGAGACCTTACCACCACCCATTGATTTAGCAGTAAGGTCTCATGCATTAACTGGGCGGTAATCATCAGTGTGCGTATAATCTCGATTACCGCCCAGTTTGTGCCACACAGTGGAGACTTTCTAACGTACGTAGCGGATGCACGTAAAAAATGAAATTACCATCCTGGCCACGCAGTGACTGGGTGGTATTTCAAAATTGACATGCCTACACAACATAGTAAAAGGGCCCCTAAGAGTAGAAGTCCAAATAAATTTTATATTGGTAGAGTCAGAGGGGACTGCTAAGTCATTTAAGGAATTAAGGTCTGACTTTTCCCAGTTTACTTTATGTCCAGAAAAACTGGAATAACTTACTACAAGGGTGTAGCCAGGTTTCTAAGAAAAAAGTAATACATCATTTACATATGCAGCTAATTTCACTTGTCACTCACCAATCTGAACACCTTGAATAAGAGGTGATCGATGAACAGCAGATAATAGAGGTTCTAATGCTAGGTTGAAAATAAGAGGTGACATAGGACACCTTTAATGAGTACTTCTTTCGTAGTGGATATCTTTTGTAAGAACCAAATCCAAACCGCAGCAAAGGCCACTCAACAGGGCCAAATGCTTTTTCTGCATTGAGTGCCAGATCTGCCACAGGCTCCGTTGTTTATTTATTTTTTTGCCAAGTAATTAATATCATGGGATAATCTCAATTTGTAACCAATAAATCTTTGTTTCATGAATCCTATTGATCTTGATGAATCAATGAACCTAATATTTTGTTTAATCTTTCAGTCAACAGTTTTGCCAGAATTTTATAATCCAGGTTTAAGAGTGGAATTGTAATTCTGTACTTTACAATTCTGGTATGATGATAATAGTTGCCTCTGTGAATCTACCTTATTTTTTGGGGGGGGGGGGGGTAATTTTTAATAAAATCATAATATTCTAATAATTGAGGGGTCCTTTTACTAAGGTACGCTGAAAATGGCCTGTGCTGCTGTAGACACGTGTATTGGATGTGCGCAGGTCCATTTTTCAGCGCACCTGCAAAAAAAGGCCTTTTTGTGGCTGAAACTGGAGGTGCGGCAAAATAAACATTTTTTAGCCTGAGATCTTACCGCCACTCATTGTCAGCGATAAGGTCTCATGCGTTAACCAGACGGTAATGGTCTACACACATAGAATAACAATTACTGTCCGGTTTCTGCTGCTCGTTGGAAAATAAAATTATTTTTAAGTGCACGTAGTTGACGCACATAAAAAACAAAATTACCACCCGGGCCATGTGGTAGCTGGATGGTAACTCCTAATTAATGCTCATTGAGTGCACATAGGTGCCTATGCAGCTTAGTAAAAGGGCTCCTGAGAGACTAAATAAGTACCAAATTTTTTAAAGAATTAGGGGTCCCTTTCTAAGCTGTGAAGGCACCTACACGTGCCCAACAAGCGTCAATTTGGAGTTACCACCCAGCTACCACATGGCCCGGGCGGTAGTTTTGCTTTTTATGCACGTCCTCTACACGTGCCAGAAAATAATTTTTATTTTCCAGCATGCAGTGGAAACCAGGCGGTAATCATCATTCTAGCTCTGAAAATGGCATGCTGTGGGGGTGGAACTACTGCTGGCACTCGCATTGCGCCGGCAGTAGTTCCAGGTTGCCAATCAGCAACCCGTTAGTAAAAGGGCCCCTAAGTGAAATGACATGCAACTCAGCCATTGCAAGTATCAGCAAATACCATATATAAGGGTTAATGAGCATTGTTAATGAGTTCAATATGAAAATTTATGAAAAACTTAAACATGATATATAGCATACTAGTAAGAAAGGCCTGTTTCTCAATCAAATGAAACAGGCACTAGCAAGGGTTTTATCTATTTGTGTTTGTTTTGACCTGAACTGTTTTAATATATGTTTGTTTGTTTGTTTGTTTTTTATTGATAGTTTGTGTTTGAGTGGAGTTTCTAAGTGTTGTAAATCATTGTTCTATTGACAGAGGAGGGGTAGTTGTGTGTGTAATTCTTGGCTTTTCAGTGTGCGTGTATATGATTCAGACAGTAACTGTGTATGTAATAGTTAGATTGTGTGTGTGTGTTTCTGACAGTGACAGTGGTGGGGGTGGGTTTGATGAACTGCGATGGTGCATGAGTGTGTGTGTGAGTCAGTAATTGTGTGTGTGTGTGTGTGTGACAGTTACCTTGTGGGGGTGGGGGTGGGGGGTTGTGTTGTGTGTCACAGAGAGAGATTGTGTGTTTATGTGTAAGTGAGACAGGGGAGGGTTTTTGAGAGGGTGGTACAGTTTCAGAATGAGAGAGGGGGTGGGGTGATGGGTGTGGTGAAGTAGTCTGTGTCGGTGTTGGGCTTGTATTGGGGTTCCGAAGTGTTCATCATCTGTGTTGTATTCTCCAAGGAGGGGCCAGTGTGTGTGTCTATGAGACAGACAGTGATTGTGTATGTGAGAGAGTTATTGTGTGTGTGTGTGTGTGTGTGTGTGTGTCTGACAGTGCCAGAGGTGAGGGTTACATTTTTTTTTCTCTGTCAGAATGACAGAGGGGGAGAGGTTTTAGATGTTGCATGAGTGTGTGTGTGTGTGTGTATGAGTCAGTAATTGTGTGTGTGTGTGGGGTGAACTGTGTGTGTTGTGTGTCACAGAGAGAGATCGTGGAGAGATCGTGTGTGTATGTGTGAGACAGGGGAGGTTTTCTGACAGGGTGTTACATTTTTTTTTCTCTGTCAGAATGTCAGAGGGGGGGAGGTGTCACGTCTGTGGTCGTGACCCCTCACAGCCTCTACCTGATTTCTGGGGGTCAGCTTCTGAGCTGGCTTCTGCCTATCCTTTCTGGAGTAGTTCTGTCTTTGGGAAGATCTGTTTCGGTTTCCTATCTCTGGCCGCCGTCATCTGGGTTGGATCAATGGCGGCAGCCATCTTGGATGGCTCAAGAGTCGTAGCCATCTTGAATAGCTCAAGGGGTACAGCCATCTTGGATAGATCATATCATAGGAAGCCATCTTGGAGTAACGAGGACAGGAAGAAAGCCCTTATTTGGTCCTTAGAGATCTCCTGTGGGAACAGCCTCCATAGTTACTCAGAGTTGCTGCAGCTGCACCTCAGGTGTGGATGGGCTTTATTAATCACTTAGAGACTGCAGTCGGTTGCCTTTGCATTGCGTCTTAGGCCCCGGTATGTGGGTGCTGGTGCACTTCTGCCTGAGAGACTTTGTCTGTACCTGATTCTGTTTTTGCTGGTTTCCTGCCTTTTGAACCTTTGCCTGGAACTGGACTTTGCTTTGCTTGCTGCCTGCCTTTTGAACCTTTGCCTGGACCTGGACTTTGCTTTGGTTGCCGCCTGCCTATTGAATCTTTGCCTGGACCTGGGCTTTGCTTTGTTGCTGCCTGCCTATTGAATCTTTGTCTGGACCTGGACTTTGCTTTGTTTGCCGCCTGCCTATTGAATCTTTGCCTGGACCTGGACTTTGCTTTGCTTGCCGCCTGCCTTTTGAACCGTTGCCTGGACCTGTCTTCTGCTTGCTGGCTGACTGCCAAGAGACCTTGCCTGGATTTGCTGGTACATCTGTTCTGCCTTGCTTCTGGTGTGGGGTGGTTTTGCCTGCCACTGCTGCTCCTCGGCAGTGGTCCAAGGGCTCACAACCCAGTTTCCAGCTCTGAGTACGTGACAGGAGGTTTTAGATGTTGCATGAGTGTGTGTGTGAGTGTATGTGTGTGTGTGTGTGTGAGTCAGTAATTGTGTGGGGGGGTGGGGAACTGTGTGTGTTGTGTGTGTATGGGGGACGAACTGTGTGTGTTGTGTGTCACAGAGAGTAGTATGTGTGAGACAGGGCAGGTTTTCTGATAGGGTGTTACTTTTTTTTCTCTGTCAGAATGCTGCTGTTTCTTGGGCTCTCTGGATGACGTCATCCGAGGCTTCAGTCCCAGGCGCAGCCAATTAGAATGGAAGCACGGACCCAGGCAGCTTCATGGAATGTTCATGATGCAAATTATTATATAGGATATGATCCAAACTCCTCCATAAAACTGGCAATATGGGGTCCTGCTATAAGCAGGATTCCATCCGGTAAAAAACTCAGAGATACAACAACATAGGTGCACCTGGTTTGTCTCTGAGGGATCACAATGAAGAAAAGTGCAACAGACTGTGCAAGCCACATGGAAAAATCTACAACTTCATCTCATTGTAACATCAGCATGTATAAAATTCTTTCTTACTGCAGTTGATTACACAATATTTTTTGGTTTGGATGTTTAAGTATGCGTGAGATTGTTGTAACATGCATACAACCTTGGTATAATAGAACAAATTTAAAGATTCCCTTAACTGTAAGAATTCTTTTCAACAAGCAGCTGTAGATTTAGCTAAATCTGCAACAATAAGCAATCATTGACCTTAGTAGAGAAGTTGCAGTATTGTCTTTGGCAGTTGTTAAGATCTTCAGCGTCTGTTGAAAACATAGTAGTTTGGCAACTATTGACCTTGGGAGTTTTGATGCAGAAATCCGCCTCGATGGAACGTGGTGTGAATGCTCAATTTCCAGTGGGTTTGGGAGCTTAAGATTTAGAAGTTATGGGAGTTGCTCATGAAAAAGGCAATTATATCTTGCCCCTCAGCTCCTTCCATTAGACCCAACATGTGAATATTATTATGGCGAGTACGATTTGCTAGGTCCTCAAAATCTCTTTGTAATTTGTAGAATGTTTAGTTCAGTTGTTACTTTGTCAGTTTTATCTTCCAGCTTATCAATACATGAACTTGCTTCAGCAAAGTGAGAGTTTAAAGTCTTAAGTGCAGAACGGACGGTTTTTGTTGCATCTACTTGTTCCACAAAAACAAGAAACAGTGGACTATCACAGCCTAAAATAGTAACTTTAGATATACAAGGTGATAAGACCTCATATGGCTAGCATTATAGCTGCAACGCCAATGGGTAAGTGCATTTGAGCAAAATGGGACCCTGTTGGGATTCAGCAGAGAAGTACCATGTTGTTTAAATACATAAATGATCATAAGAACATATGAGTAGCCATAATAGGTCAGACCAGTGGTCCATCTAGCCCAGCATCCTTTTTTCCAAACAGTGGCCAAGCCAGGTCACAAGTACCTGGCAGAAACCCAAATTGTGGCAACACTCCATACTACAGATCCCAGGGCAAGCAGTTGCTTCCCATGTCTGTCTCAATAGCAGACTATGGACCTTTCCTCCAAACTTTTTTTAAAACCCAGATATGCTAACTGTTGTTACCACATCCTCCAGCAAAGAGTTCCAGAGTTTAACTATTCATTGAGTGAAAAAATATTTCCTCCTATTTGTTTTAAAAGTATTTCCACGTAACTTCCTCAAGTGTCCCCTAGTCTTTGTACTTTTGGAATGAATAAAAAAATCGATTTACTTCTACTTGTTCTACACCACTCAGGATTTTGTAGACCTCAATCATATCTCCCCTCATCCATCTCTTTTCCAAGCTGAAGAGCCCTAACCTTTTTAGCCTTTCCTCATACAAGAGGAATTCCGTCCCTTTTATCATTTTGGTCACTCTTCTTTGAACCTTTTCTAATTCAGCTATATCTTTTTTGAGATAGGGTGACCAGAACTGAATGCAATACTCAAGGTGCAGACGCACCATGGAGCAATACAAAGGCATTATAGTATTTTCAGTCTTACTCACCATCCCTTTCCTAATAATTCCTAGCATCCTACTTGCTTTTTTGGCCGCCGCCGCACACTGAGCAGAAGATTTCAGCATATTATCTATGACACCCAGATCTTTTTCTTGAACACTGACCCACCCAAGATGGACCCTAGCATAAGGTAACTATTGATTTGGATTATTCTTTCCAATGTGCATCACCTTGCATTAGTCCACATTAAATTTCATCTGCCATTTGGATGCCCAGTCTTCCTATTTCCTAAGGTCTTCCTGCAATATTTTACAGTCTGCTCGTGTTTTAACAACCTTGTATAGTTTTGTATCATATGCAAATTTGGTCACCTGGCTATAGGTGAGGTTTATAGAATAGTGCTAAATGTGGGTATTTTCTGTGCCAAATTTTTCAGCACAATGTATACAATCTGGCCCATTATGTTTGAATGTTTGATTTATTAAATGATTCAGGGTTTCAGCACTGATCATTCTGTTAATTTGTTTTCTTTTCCAGTGCCTTCTAGATCATCTTCATTTAAGAAAATTTTCACTTTATATTTTTCCCTCTATGAAAAGAGTGTGTTACAAAAAGTTACTGGAAAGTTCTGTTAGTTATCAGGCAGTAATAGTATGAAACAATATACCTATGATTTAAAGTCTCAGAGCTCATATTCACTTTCATTTTTGCTTGAAGACTTTTTATTTAACACATTTTTTGTTATATTTCTATTTTGCATAAGATATATTTGTTTTTATTTTATTTCCCAGACAATGTTCCAGTCTCTTTATTTGTAATCCACTTTAGTTATTATGGGAAGTTGGCAAGTTGGCAGAGTATAAACAGATTAGATTGGAAAAAGTAGATTTGTGCATTGAAGCCAGACATGCTTGGGAATTGCAAGTAATTTCTCATTGGCTATTCAAAGTTGATGTGAAGAAGCAAGGGGGATAAGACACAAGGGGCTGCAGGCTGGCCCACTTGCATAGCTTTGAATGCTATGTCTAAATCTTTAACTTGATTCTAAAACTTACATTCCAAAAACTAAGAGTAAACATGTTCATTATATTGCATATGATGGGGAAGATGAATGACAGTATTTTGAACTACTTGCAAGCATTGAAGGGCTGAGTGATAGATACCATTGAAGAGTGAATTACAATAATCAAGTCTGCTAGTGACCAATGCATGTAGAAGCGTATGTATGGTATCTAGGGCTGTACCGAATATTCACTTCGATTTGGCTCCAAATAGTACCCCAAATATATTACTTGTATTCAGCCAAATAGTATTTTAAATTCAAATACGAATAATCTGTTGCTCTACTCTGTTAAATCCTACGGAAATAAACACTTGATCTCTGATTTCATGTTGCTTCTTTTATTATTTGTTATGTTAATGCTCAATGCCCATTATGCATATTCGGTTTTCGGCTAAATAATATTTTTCATTATTCTTATTCGGATGAATAGTAAAATATGCTAATCGGTGCAGCTCTAACCATCTTAAGTTAATTGGATGTGAATGGTTCAAATATGATGAAGGACAAAGAAGCAGGTTTTAATGACTGAAGTAACAGGGGCGTAGCTACGGGTGGGCCTGGATGGGCCCAGGCCCATCCAATCACAGCTCAGGCCCATCCATTCTTTCTGACCCTCCAATCAGCTGGCACAGCAGCAGTGAATAACAGCAGCCCTCTGTCCTAATCTGTCTAATTTTTCTTGCCTGCAGTGGAGCGTGCAGTCTGCTTGAGTCTGTTTGCACCAGATCATGAAGACCTGCGGGCAGTAGCGATTTCATCATCTGAAGGTAGCACGGGACCTCCTAGCTACATGCTCGCTGACTAATCTGCAGCGTCCCACCTCTTAGAACACAAACTTCCTGTTTCCATAATAAGGTTGGGATCCTGCACATGTCCTTCTGATTCCTGCACCGGTCAGTGCCCGGCAACGATGTCTGCCTTTCTAGATTGCGGTGCTGACCCTTCCAACAGCTACTCTGTAATGTAGGGTTGTTTCTTTAACCTTTCCCGGTGTAAATATTAGCACTGAATGTGTGCTGTTTTGACACTTCTGGAAACAGTGAAGCTGAAGAGAGCCGCATTCCCTGGGTTGGAGGAGTAATGCTCAGACCCGACCTCCCCTCCCTCGTTTGAAATGCAAGCCTGTCTTTCTCTTATGTTGCCCTGTCCAATGAAGAAGTTGTGACAGTGGTTTAACATTACCCAGTCCAAGTGCACTTTTATCTGATCGTTTCCCTCCTCCCCCTACACACACCTCCGATGGGAGGTGAACGCTGTCCCTCTGCTCATCTTTTTAGATGGGCTGAAAATTCCACTGATCAGATCCCCCTCCTCGACTGACAGGAAAATGAATGTTTGAAAATGTGGGGGGAACTATTCAGTGGAACTGTTCTATTAGCTAGGGTCTGCTTTTGACCTGAAATCTCAGGTGGGCTTTTAGGTTGAGCGTAGGAGTAGATGTTGTCCCTCCAAGTTCTTCATGTCAAGCTTAGATCTTCGTCATACATGCAGATGTTTGGGTGATCCAGTGGCAGCTACTGCTGAAGAGCTGGCAGTGTTGCAGGGAAGGGGGCTGTTGCAGGGGACAGAAAGATCTGGAGGACAGCTGTTGTGAACAGGGCCGGTCTTAGGCAGAGGCGACCAAGATGGCCGCATAGAGCCCCACGCTTAAGGGGGCCCCGCACGGCGCACCTCAACTCTGCCTCTCTGAGCCCCGCTCACTCAGACCGCATCATCATGATCCCACGCTTACTCCGGACTGCATCATCATGATAGCTCCGCTTCCACCTCCCGCCACTGGTGCTCCCCTCCCGCTGAGCCCGCCGTCAGCTCCCGCCTCCCAGTCCCAGGACAATGACTGTTGCAGCGATGGCACGGCCCCGACAGACAGTTGCAGGCACGACGGCTCACCCCAGCTTTTCCCTTCCGCCTTCCCGCTCAATGTCCCGCCTCCTTCTGATGAGGTATTTCCTGTTTCCGCAAGGCGGGCGGGAGTCATTTAGCGGGAAGGGAAAAGGAGCTGCAGCGTGGTCGGAGGTGAGCCATCGCCTGGTGCCAGTGCGAGTGCGACATAAAAAATAAAGAAACTTATGATTTATGCTTGTGACGGCAACTTCATCACTCAGGTAGAACAAACGATTAACCTTTCTGTAACAGAACTATGCTGCCGTGCTTTTCCCAGTAAGCCGTTTTAATTTTCAGGTTAATATAATCAGTTGTAAGGAATCTATTACAGAAGATCAAAGCTTGTGCATGATGGTTTTTTCGCTTAATGTGACAAGTGCTCCATTTCTTGGAGTCTAGAAAGGGTTATATGCAATTTTATCTGTGTTTTGATGCTTCACAGTCTTCTGTTTGATGGCATATATGTTACTGTAAATTACTTCTTGAAGCACTTAGTAGAGGTAGAGCATTAGAGAGCAAATAGAAGGTTGCAAAGATATTGACTATTACACAGCAGGTGGTCTCACAAACAACCAAGTTACCCAATATAAATAATTTACTAGGGATTCCCCTGTCACTTCATCAGTCACACTTAAAATTTTCTAAAAATGGAATAATCTTTTTGATGGGGTGGAGCTAGGTTGGGGGCGGGGCTAGGATAGGGCCCCACCAAATTGGTCTGCACAGGGTCCCGCACTTGCTAAGACCAGCCCTGGTTGTGAATGTCTTCAGCTGAATGTCTTCTTTGCTAGCTAAGGTATTTAATTGTTAAAGTTGGGGAGGGGGGTGGTAAGGGAAGAGGACATGCATACCCACCCAACCTACCCACTGGCCCACCCAAAATTTGCCTTCTGGCTACGCCACTGAATATGGAGCTCAAATACCAATTCATAATCTGGAATAACCCCTAGACTTAAGTGTGGAGGCTTGCTTGATAGAGTAGAAGGGCTTAGTATTTGAGATTGTGGACAAGGTGATGATTCGTAAGCCAAGTGGCTACTGTGCCAAGACAATTTTTCAAGGGGTGCAAGTTCCAATGATTTAGGATTCACGTAGTAAAACAATTGTATATCATTGGCAAGAAGTGGAGGAGTGGTCTAATGGGGAACTGAATTTGATTCTCACTGCTGGCTAACGGTCGGCAGTGGGTTGAGATCCTGGGAAACTGGATTCAATTCCCTCTGCAGCTCTGTGTGACCCTGAGCAAGTCCTTCTATTGCCCCAGGTTCAATATACTACTTAGATTGTGAGCCCATTTGGGACTGTGCCAAGTCAGTACTTATAAGAAATTGTAAATCGCTTAGGTCTAGGTAGCATATTAATACATAATAAAATTAAAAAAAAATAAAATAACATAAAGAAGGAATGGGCTAAAGCCAAAAGATTGGATGAGAGTTGCTAGAGGGCTGAGGAATATGTTAATAAGACTGATGCCAGGATAGAGCCCTGTGGAACTCCTGTCAACACAGGATGAGAAATAGCATATTGTTGGTTGTAACCCTAAAAGGAATGGAATCATGATAATAAAATGCCACCTAATCCAAGGGTAGAGAGTATGGATAGAAGTAGTTGGAATTCTTAAGCATAACATTATACTACAAAATAATGTGAAGGTACATCTCCACTAGTGGTAATACATTTATATAAAACTAGTAAAAGAGGCCCGTCTCAGAGCAAATGAAATGGGCGCTAGCAAGGTTTTCATCGCCAACACCTCCCCCCCTCCCTCCCTCCCTGGCCAATCCCTTTGTTGTTCTGCCATTGCTCCGCCCCCAACGTCATGACGTTTGACGCGAGGGCGGGGCCCGGAGTGATTCCCCCCCGCCTCCCTGCCTCCCTCCCTGCCAACCCGTTCGTTGTTCTGCCATTGCTCCGCCCTTGAGGGCGGGGCCCAGAGCGATTTTGGTGGCTTCACCACCACGAACCTTCGAACCTTTTTGAAGGAAGTCAGGGCTTGGCTTCACTGATGTCAGTGTCCTCAGAACGTTGAGGGTGAGTTTTATTATAGTAGATTATAATGCATGCACTATTTGGGTATTGATTTTGGCAGCTTGGGACTTATAATGGACTGTATTGTACTGCATCAGATTAATTATAGAAAAATGTTAAAATCTTGGAAGCGAAACTACTACTAGAGGTTGAAGTTACCATTTGGAACCTGGAGTGACATGGGCAGCAGCAACTTGGGATTTCTCTGCCTCTGATCTTCCACTAGACCTCCAGGGCATCTTTCAGTTAGGCCAGGGGGGTTACAGAGGGGTGGGGGAGCTCCTCAGGAGGGGGTAGATGCAATACAGGGGTCTTCAGGAGAGTAGGATCTCCCGGGAGGGTGATGGATGCCCTGGGGGAAACTTGGGAGACAAGGACAGGGGCACCATGGTAAATGTATCACAGAGGGCAAAATTATAGTTTGGTACAACCCTGCCAGAAGCTTCCATGTGGAAGTAGTGATTTTGCAAAGCCCCTGTGTAAGTGTTACCGTTTCCATGCGTAGTTGCCCCATTTTACAGACCTACTTACGTAAATGCTGTCAATTAAGTAGTGAGGCTGCAATTATAATTTGCCTTCATTTTGGAGGTAGACATAAACAAGGGGGGATTAAGGAGAGTGATTTCATTGGTCCTTTATGTAAATCCCTGGCTGAAAGCAGAACTTTCTTAAACCTGATCATGTCTCTGAGCTAGTGTAAAACTCAATGGGGAAAATGTTTCCCATATATGTACATCACCTTTTTAAAATGGGGAATATATATATATTCCCCATTTAAAAAAGGTGATGTACATATATGGGAAACATTTTCCCCATTGAGTTTTACACTAGCTCAGAGACTGCCTAAACTATGTCCATCATGTCCATTGAAATATCTGCACAGTATGGATCTCCATGTGCAAATAGCAGCTTTCTGAAATTGCTATTTATATGTGTTACAACAATAATCTCTTTGGTCCTTGCTCTTACTTAATGTTAATACAATATACGTAATGATAGCAAGTATAAATCTCCGAAATGGCAACTGTTAATGCTAATAGAGGAAAAGACTTCAGAATCTCGGTTTCAGCTGTTACCATATAATTCAATATTTAACTAGCTGACCGCTCTGCTCTGCGTGTTGAACTTTTCATACACGCTAGCGAGAATCCTCATCAGTCATAAAAACCTCTACTTAAACACTTTCTTTTGTTATGTGACTATTATTCAAATAGTACTTAGCTGTAGTGTGTGCGAGGGCAAAATATACTAGTCCAAGCCCAACGGCAAGCTTCCGCTTCGCTCGTGGCTTCTTAAGGAGCTGGACGGCATAACCCTTCTTCGCACCTATAACAGTATAACCAAGAATTACTCAATCAGTTAACATCCAGAAATAGAGTAAGTGGAACAACTCACATTTTCGCCGAATGAGGAAATACCTTCACAAACCCTCAGCTTACAACAGCACAATTGTTTCTGTTGAACCGGAAGTATTTATAGTGCTTCCCGTATTCGCTGATTCCCGCTCTATACGGTGCATATTTTAAAGGGCATTCCCTATGTTCTTAAAGGAACGCTTTCCATTCTACACGGTTGTTTAAACCTTCTGGCATCAAGGATCTCAATCTATAGATCCAGCGTTGTTCTCTTTGTATTAGTTGGCGATTTCGATCCCCTCCTCTAATATTGATTGGAATTTGATCTAAAACTACACATTTCAGATCCTCAAATTTATGGGCATGCTGTTTACTATGTTGTACTAAGGGGGCATCTATTCGTGAATGCTTCAAATTATGCTTATGATCGCTTAACCTATTTTTCAAGGGTCGTGTCGTTTTACCCACATAGATTTTACGACATGGGCACATTATTATGTATACCACGTGATTGGATATTTATATGTGTACAATCTATACCTGTAAATGCTGCTATGTACATGTGGAGATGTTTCTAAAATAAAGGCTATACTATACTAAGTAATTAGAAATTGAAATACAGCCCTTTCCACCTAAGCTATTTTTACATGTTGCTAGTAGAAACATTGTTCATAGTGTTTATGTATAGCACATGTTCCTGACAACAACAATAAGAAGAATTTTTCTACTTGCTGAGAGAGACAATTTTGGGGATTTTGAGTGTCCATTTTTTAATGCCATCTTTAGAATTCCCCCCCCCCCCCCCACACACACACACCACCACCACCATATGCACAAACATTTAAAATACAGTGTATGTAAAAGTCCAAACTCCATTCCAACCCCATACCCAGAAATGCCAAACATTTTAAGGCCTACCACTGATTGTACATCACTACTAGAGCTGTACCAAAAAGCATTTTTACTATTTGGCCAAATACGAATAATGAAAAATATTATTAAGCTGAATATGAATAATGGGCATTGAGCTTTAACATAACAAATAATAAAAGAAGCAATGTGAAATCAAATATCATGTTTATTTCAGTAGGATTTAGCACAGTAGAGCTTGGATTATTTGTATTTAAATTGAAATCACTATTCGACTGAATACAAATAATGTATCCGGGGCCAAATCAAATCGAATATGAATATTCGGTCCTGCCCTAATCACTACCCAACTTGCTTTGACATGACGACTTGACCAGAATCACATGGGAGTCAACAGATAATTGGATACATGGAATGTACTCACGCGGGAGGTGGTGAAGATGAACACGGTAATGGAATTCAAACATGCATGGGATAAACACAAAGGAATCCTGTTTAGAAGGAATGGATCCATGGAATCTTAGCAGAGATTGGGTGGTGACGCTGGTAATTGGGAAGCGAAACTGGTGCTGTGCAGACTTCTACAGTCTACGTCCTGATCGTGACTGGATAGGGATGGGCTTGAGTGTAAATTTTAAGGGGCTTCGACGTTAGCTTCAGAACTTTAAGTACAAGAAGAGTGCTGGGCAGACTTATATGGTCTGTGCCCTGAGAATGACAAGTACAAATCAAACTTGGGTGTGTGTGTATATATATATATATATATATATATATATATATATATATATATATATATATATAAAGTATTGCATATCAAGTAAAATGAGTTTATCTTGTTGGGCAGACTGGATGGACCATTCAGGTCTTTATCTGCCATCACTTATTATGTTACTACATTACTATATCAGGGAGGGGTTCCCAGGGCAGGGTTGGGTTAGAGAGCGCACTTACATGCAGAGTTTAGGATTCCAAAAGTATGCACACAAGCTATCACAAGAAAAAAGAATCCACACAAATTGTAAGGTATAGACTTCTATCTAGCTTATTTTTGAAAGAGAAAAACGCCTATAGTGCGACCTAAATCCGGAGATAGACGTTTGTCTCGCAAAGGCGTTCAAATCGGTATAATCGAAAGCCGATTTTGGGCATTTCCAACTGCACTCCGTCGCGGAAACGAATAAAGTTGACGGGTGCGTGTCCGAGGCGTGGTGGAGGCGGAACTGGGGCGTGGTTATCAGCCGAGGAGAGATGGGCGTCTTTAGCTGATAATCGAAAAAAAGGCGTTTTTACCGCAATTTTGGGTCACTTTTTTTTTCCCTTTTTTTTCACGAACAAGTCCCAAAAAAGTGCTCCAACTGCCCAGATGACCACTGGAGGGAATCGGGGATGACCTTCCCGGACTCCCCCAGTGGTCACTAACCCCCTCCCACCAAAAAAAAAAACACTTTACAAACTTTTTTTCCAGCCTGTATGCCAGCCTCAAATGCAGTACCCACCTCCATGACAGCAGAATGTGTTCGATCCTGTCACAGCCTTTCCCTGGGTCAGATGTGGCTCTCGGTGCACTACAGGGTCACATCAGCATTGCATTGTGGTGGGTGTAGGGTATTGGGCTCCGTGATTTCATTAGCTTGTGTTACAGTCTCACGATGTTGGTAGTTGGTAGGCTCTTCTCCCATGGTGCTTTTCCCCCTTCCTACTGGGTCAGAGTGTGCCCTGTTGTGTTTCCTGTTGTAGTCCATGCGGTAGTGGCCATTTTTAGAAGCCAGTTTTAGTTCCCTTTCCTGTGTTAGCCACGTTAGAGAACTTAGTTCTTCCCTTGAATGTGGCTGAAAGAGGGCATTGTACAGCATTCTGCCAGCTCTGACCTACTGCTCATCTCAGTACCAGGGAGACTCGTTGCAAATGGGGCACAACCTCTGATCTGCAGTTAACTGCGAGTAAACTCGGTTATTCCAATAAAGGACGTTTTCGGAGAGATTAGTCTTCAGGTGTCAACTGGTGTGCCAATGTTATATAGCAGCAACCAGTCCTAGAGGCCTGCGTGTATGCAGGTCCCTGGAGCACTTTTAGTGGGTACCGCAGTGCACTTCAGCCAGGTGGCCCCAGGCCCATCCCCCCCACCTGTAACACTTGTGCTGGTAAATGGGAGGCTTCCAAAACCCACTGTACCCACATGTAGGTGCCCCCTTCACCCCTAAGAGCTATGATAGTGTTGTACATTTGTGGGTAGTGGGTTTTGGGGGAGGGGGTTGGGAGCTCAGCACCCATGGTAAGGGAGCTATGCATGTGGGAGCTTTTTCTGAAGTCCACCGCACTGACCTAGGGTGCCCAGTTGGTGTCCTGGCATATCAGGGGGCCAGTGTACTACCAATCCTGGCCCCTCCCATGACCAAATGGCTCGGATTAGGACTTTTTTGAGGTGGGCATTTATAGTTTCCATTATCGCTAATAAAAACAAACGCCCAGCTCAAAAACGTCCATTTTTTCAAAAATACGGTTCGGCCCGCCCCTTCACGGACCCGTTCTCGGAGATAAACGCCCATGGAGATAGGCGTTTCCGTTCGATTATGCCCCTCCACGTATACTTTTCCTGAGTTAGTCTTCAAAGGGAATTTTTTTCCCTGTGAAAACTGTAGAGATAAAGTAGCTGCAATCTTTCAGAGTTGCCCCAATTCATCATTATTTCTGACACTGTAATCAAAATACATTTATTGTTATTATCATCTTTCATATACAATTATACTTAAAATCACTCAATCTGAAAGATGCAAAATTCAAAGAAGGCTGAAATGGCATTGGATTGTTCAATAAATTCCATAAGCCAAAAAAGACAAACCAGTTGTGTTCATTCCAAAACAAGCAAAATTCAATCTTCATAACCAGCATTATGTCAGTCACAAACTTTAAATCTCCTTCAGTCACAAATTTGTGTTGCTATTAAAGCAATCACTCCCTTGGCACCATTTTTGAATGATAAATCTGAATCACAGTCATCTGCAGTATTTTATTATGCTGCTTTAACCCTCCTTGACCCTGAAGAAAAGCCAGAATGAACGGTGAAACGGGTCTTGTCCGCCAAGGGAGTGTTTGCTTTAATAGCAACACAAATTTGTGACCAAAGGCACTTTAAAGTTTGTGACTGGCTTAATACTGGTTATGAAGACTGAATTTTGCTTGTTTTGGAATTAACAAGACTGAAGTTCGTCTTTTTTGGCTTATGGAATTTATTGAATAACTGCATGCCATTTCAGCCTTCTTTGAATTTGTGTCTTTGGGACTGAGTGATTTTTAAGTATAAATGAATATTAAAGATGATAAGAATTTTTCTACTTACTTGCTGAGAGAGATCATTTTTGGGATTTGGAGTGTTCACTTTCTGGAGTTCTCCAAATTCATCCTTTTTGATTTGTATATTTATACTCAAAAATGGGCCCCATAAATGTTCAGTGCTAAGCACTATTCTATAAAGAGTGTTCACTTTTATAGAATAGTGCTTACTGTCAGACTCTATATAGCGCGTCTAGCATTCTATGCTGACATCTAAGTGTATTCTATAACAACACGTGTAACTTAGGGGCCCTTTTACTAAGCCGCGTATGTGCCTACATGCGCCCAATGCACACCAGTTCAGAACTACCACCCGGCTACCGTGTGGCCCAGGCGCTAATTTAATTTTTTACTTGTGTCCACTATCAGGCTCATTTTCGAAAGAGAAGGGTGCCCATCTTCCGACACAAATTGTGAGATGGGCGTCCTTCTCTCAGGGTCGCCCAAATCGGCATAATCGAAAGCCAATTTTGGGCGTCTTCAATTGCTTTCTGTTGTGGGGATGACCAAAGTTCACGGGGATGTGTCGGCAGTGTAGCGAAGGCGGGACTGTGGCGTGCTTAAGAGATGGGCGTCCTCAGCTGATAATGGAAAAAAGAAGGGTGTCCCTGATGAGCACTTGACCGACTTTACTTGTTCCATTTTTTATTGTGACCAAGCCTCAAAAAGGAGCCCGAACTGACCAGATGACCACCAGAGGAAATCAGGGATGACCTCCCCTTACTCCTCCAGTGGTCACCAACCCTCTCCCATCCTAAAAAAAAAACTTACAATTTTTTTTGTCAGCCTCTATGCCAGCCTCAAATGTCATACCCAGCTCCATGACAGCTGTATGCAGGTCCCTGGAGCAGTTTTAGAGGGTGCAGTGCACTTCAGGCAGGCGTACCCAAGCCCATTCCCCCCCTACCTGTTATACTTGTGGTGGTAAATGTGAGCCCTTCAAAACCCACCAGAAACCCACATGTAGGTGCCCCCCTTCACCCCTTAGGGCTATGGTAGTGGTGTACAGTTGTGGGGAATGTTTTTTTTTGGGGGGGGGGGTTGGGGGGGGTCAGCACACAAGGTAAGGGAGCGATGCACCTGAGAGCAATTTCTGAAGTCCACTGCAGTGCCCCCTAGAGTGCCCGGTTGGTGTCCTGGCATGTCAGGAAGACCAGTGCACTACGAATGCTGGCTCCTCCCACGACCAAATGGCTTGGATTTGGTCATTTCTGAGATGGGCGTCCTTGGTTTCCATTATCGCCAAAAACCGGGGACGACCATCTCTAAGGACGACCTAAGGATGACCATCTCTAAGGTCAACCTAAATGATGAGATTTTGGCGTCCCTGACCATATTATCAAAAGGAAGGTTGGACGCCCATCTTGTTTCGATGATATGGGTTTCCCCGCGCCTTCACGGAGCCGTCCTGCGAGGACAGCCCCAGGAAAACTTGGGCGCCCCATTTGATTATGCCCCTCTATGTATGCCATAAAATAAAAACATGTGCTGGAAAATATATTTTATTTTCTGGCAAGCGGCACTAACCAGGCGGTAATCGGCAATGTACGCATGCTGATAATTACCACCCGGTTAACTCGTGAGTCAATGGTTGGTGGTTGGTCTCAGGCCCAAAATGGACACGTGCCAATTTTTATTTTGCCACATGTCCATTTTTGGCCAAACAAAAGCACCTTTTTTGCAGGTGCACTGAAAAATGGGCCTGCCCAAGTCCAATATCCGTGTCTACACCAGCGCAGACCATTTTTCAGTGCACCTTTAGTAAAAGGCTTAACAAGTTAATCAGCATTGAAAGCAGCACCTAACAAGCAATAATGAGCACTATTTGGCAATAATTAGAATTTGCGTGCACAACTTGCTAAGCATATTCTGTAATGAACTGCGTCTAAATTATAATGCACAGAGTTCAAAATGGGCATGGTTATTGGCGGGGAATGGGAGTTTGTGGACATTCCAAAATTTGTGTGCGCAGTTACAGAATACGATCCAGTGCATGTAAATCTATGCGCAGAGATTTACACCACATTTTTGTTGGTGTAAATGGAGGCACATAGTTTTAGGCGCTGGGATATCAACTGAGCATATTCTATATACCACACCTAAATCTAGGTGCCGCTTACAGGATATGCTTAGCCGGAAATGTTTACTGCACAGATTTTGTTGGTACCTTATACAGAATCTGGCCTTTAGTTCCAGTTCCCATACCCAACTCTGAGTGCAACAAGTACACTTGCTGAAACCTGGTATACATCCCGGCGCCCAATTTGGGCATGGAAACTCAGTATTCTATAACACTGCGTGCACTTTTTGGAGTGTCCACAGTCCGTCCATGCCCCCTCTCATGCCCATTCCCCTTTCAGGTTGCATTCTATGGGATTTAGGTGTCCAGCATTATAGAATATCATACAGCCAGATGCCCGTGCAAATCCTAATTGGTGCTAATTAATGTCAATAATTGGTTGGTAGCATCCAGTTATTGATGGTTAATAGCTTGTTAGCCAATTAAGTTGTGTGCACATCTCAGGCGTATGCCCAAATCTGGGCATCATATATAGAATCCAAGGGATACTGTGTAAACTTTGGAATTTATGCACGTGTTTCAGCAGTTGTAAATATGTGCTGTAATTGTAAAACACCAGGTATGTGCATACTTTCTCTTTTAAAAAATGGAATAATCTATATGCATACATGCTGTGTTTGATAGGCAGTCTGTTCTAAATGTATTCTCTTTATTCTTAAGATAACATGTGAATGCATAAGTTCTAGTGCTGAAAAGTCTGTGGGTGGGCACTGTCTGCATCTCAGATAACTTTTAATTTTGGTGAGAGAGAGATAGAGAGTAATAAAATTTAATTGAAAAAGAACAAAGGTTTTCATCTGCTGTGGTCCCAGGCCTTTGCTCAACCGGTTGCCAATCTCCAAAGCACATTTGTTATTAGATTCAGGTAAAAAAATAATAAGAGGTCTAGTAAAGTGGTTTTTTTCTTGAATATCTATATATATAAAACTCACCCTCAACGTTCTATTTGCACTGACGTCTCTGAAGCCAGGTTCGTAAGTTCGAAGCTCTGAAGCCATAGAAAATCACAGTCTGTGGGCCCCGCCCTCGTGTCAAACGTTATGACGTTCAGGGCGGAGCACATTCTCAGCTCCAACGTTGTACTGCACTGTACCTCTGCTCCGCCCTCGCGTCAAAACGCGATGACGTCGAGGGCGGAGCACACGGGGGGCGTGCCAAAAGGGCCAGGGTCACACATTCGCACGGAGGCTGCAGGGGGGCCGGCGACACACGGAGACACAAAGGGACGGAGGGGAGCCTTGCTAGCGCCCGTTTCATTGCGATTTGAAACGGGCCTTCCTTACTAGTTTTCTATAAAATCTGTGGTTTAATAGATGTGTGGTATTCTGAATCCATCAAGAGAACACCCCATTAAAGTATAGTTATAGAAATTCTTTTTTTTACCTTTTCTGGGGGGGGGGGGGGGGTCAATTACTAACAGCCTATGCTAATGCTGGTCTCATGCATTATTTGCTGCAGCCCATTACATAATATGTGCTTTCTGGCAGAGAACTTGAGATAATGGCTTTACTTTGTTCTAATTGTTAGTAAATCACTTTTTTTCTTGTTTTTGATATTGGTGATGCCTGGACTACTGCAGTTATAAAAGAAACCATGTTTGTATTATTTTTACAAATTAATTATCTCTTGCTGCATTTTTGTCTCAATATGCAGACAAGGTTTTACGTGAAGCATTGTGTTATTGGGGCAGGAAGGTTAATAAGGACCTGGTGATCTGAGCAGACCTTTGCTGCATGATTCATTTCAATGTGAGTTTGGCAGTAGTAAAATGAAGGTATTGTACTTTCAAAATGGCCCGGGCAGAGCAGAAGTTGCAACCCTACGTACCTTGCTAGAGACACTGGATAGGCTATTTCATTTACCATGTTATATATTGAACTTAGTTATATTTACTTATTCACAGGATTTATTTGCCGCCTTACCTAAGAATATAAGAATGGCCATACTGGGTCAGACCAATGGTCCATCTAGCCCAGTATCCTGTTTCCAACATTACCCAGTCCAGGTCACAAGTACTGGGCAGAAACTCAAATAGTAGCAACATTCTATGTTACCAATCACAGGGCAAACAGTAGCTTCCCCATGTCTGTCTCAATAGCAGACTATGGACATTTCCTCCAGGAACTTGCCCAAACCTTTTTAAAACCCAGATACTCTAACCAATGTTACCACATCCTCTGGCAAAGAGTTCCAGAGCCTAATTATTCTGAGTGAAGAAATATTTCCATGTAACTCCCTTGAGTGTCCCCTAGTCTTTGTACTTTTGGAACAATTAAAAAATAGATTCACTTCTACTCATTCTACACCACTCAGGATTTTGTAGACCTCAATCATATCTCCCTTCATCCATATCTTTTCCAAGCTGAAAAGTCCTAACCTCTTTAGCCTTTCCTTGCTGAAGAAATACACACAAGGCGGTGTATAGCAAGAGTAAGTTAAACATAGGCAACAGACAGACCATTAGAAATATTCAAATATCGGTACATAGTATGGCATAGTACGCTAATTACAATGTCAAGATAATACACAATGAAACATCTTAATAGACAGCATAGTGTATAAATAAAGATGGAACACACACCTGTAGATAAGATACAGTAACAGCAGTTAGAAAATAAGAGGACTAATTTAAAGAAAGTTGCATGTGAAGTCAGAAGGGTGCATGAGTATAATCTCAGCTAGGGTAGGAGTGGATTAGCAAGTTTTGTATAGCATGTGCAGTCAGTGTTAGTCATGTGTCTGCAACCAGCAAGTTAATTGCTTCTTCCTTTAAAGGCTTGAGAGAATAAAGTAATTCTCGTATTGTTTTGCCAACTTCCTTTGGTATATTGAGTATCTTGGATCTCTCCTTTATTGGTGGACTGTTAAAATTAATATAGTTCTGATTGTGTTTTTCTTTTTTTTTCTTTTCTTGAAAAATTGCCATATATTGGTGTATCTTGTCAAAGATTGTATCTTTGTATAAAAATGAAAATTAATAAATATAAAATGTAAAAAAAAAGGCTTGAGAGAAGAGCAAAGCTATTACCTGCTTCCTGAAGTAGAGATAGTCTTGTGTTGAGCAAAGCCTTTTCAGGAAGGGCATTCCAGAGTGTGGGGCTACTCCAGAGAATACTCTCTGGCGGATGTCACATCATGTGATATCCTTTGGAGAGGGTGTGGTTAGGGATACTCTTTGGGACAGCTTTACTGACCTTGGAGGTATGTACATGGAGAACCTGTTCTTCACGTACTCTGGCCCGTTTCCTTTAAAGGTCTTGAAGATCAGACATAGTTTGTTTTTTTTAATATATTTTTATTAGAAAATTAGTAGCAAAACATTACACACAGTTATTTGTTAAACCTGCAGCTTAGGAGGGATATACTGGAATCTTACACTGTTGGTTTTACTTTTTTGGATTGAGACATATATGGTTATAGTTATGGATTTCTATAACTGGTTTCATTATGTTCATATAGAAGATATTTGGCTTTTATTTTGATATGTTTTTAAAAATGTTTTAATATATGTTTGAAATATACAATCAAGCAAAGAATATCTTGTACAGAAAACTGCCTTTTCCTCCCTCCCCATTCCTTCCCCCTATCAACCTTGTCCATCTTTTCCTCGTGACCTGTTCACCATTCCACCCTTATTCTCGGACTTCCCACCTTGGCCCTTAATACCCGGGCTTCTGTCTAGAACTCGACTCTTCAGTAAGCTTTTCCTACTCACACTCATATTAATAATCAGGTGTCCCGTTGTTCCTCTCACCTTTGGCTCAAGGGTGATTTTCAGCTTTTGAAATGACAATTAAGGAGGCCCAAGTGGCTTTGGAGAGCTATGCATGATCCCCCAACCTTCAATACCTTCCAACTACTCCTAATATGTTACCAGGAATATGCGGTCTCAGTATTACTTGGACATGATTGTGAAATCTACAAACTACCCTTGACAGTTATTCTCACTAGTTTTCACATTGACCACTCTGGCTCCCGATTGCAACTTTCCTGCAGCCCTCTCTGCCCAAAGATTTCTCAGCTTTTTTGTCTTCTAAAGTACTGTCCCTATGGACACATTTTCCATCCTCTCCAACCATCCCTTCCCCTTTTTTCCCCAGCCCACCTAATACTCCTATTTCTTCTTCTTCAACTCCCTATTCAGTTCCTTCACCCTCCACTCCCCCCCCCCCCAGTCCCCCAATGTCCCCTGTTTCATTGGCTCATTGTTGATCACATTTCAATATCCCATCTTTGACACAATTTGGCAAAATCCTTCATTCATCTAAGAAGACCACTTGTCCACTTGATCCCGTCCCATCTCCATGGCTCTCGCTTGCATCACACGGTCTTAGTCCATTTGCATGCTCTATAATTGTTAATAGCCTTACTTCTGGGAAGGTGCCTCCACAATGGAAGACAGCCTTGGTTTGTCCTCTGCTGAAAAAACAGTATCTTATCATCCTGTTTCAAAGTTGCCTTTTTTGAGCAAACTACTGGAAAGGTGTGTTTTTAGATTGCACTCACAAGACCTTAACAATAACAATAAAAATGTATATTCCACTATCTACCCACAAAGGACCAATGCAGATTACAATGTAAGTAAAATAAAGTAGGCCAACACTAGAAAAAGTACAACAATCATACAAATATCTTATTAACCTGAACCATACCATATCAATAAATTGGTCAAAAACGAGATCAAATTTGTAGAAAATAAATGAGCTTTCAACAATTTACAAAATTTAAAATAAGAGGACATCACTCTTAACTCCAAAGAAAGAGAATTCCAACATTGTACTGAACAGTATAGAAGACTGGAACTATGATAAGATGTATACCTCATATTTTTTACAGATGGAAATTGTAATAAATAACAATCCTTTGATCTTAATGAGCATAAGCATAAGCACCGCCATACTGGAAAAAGACAAATGGTCCACGAAGCCCAGCATCTTGTCTTCGACAGCGGCCAATCCAGGCTTCAACAACCCGGCAACCCCCCCCCCCCCCCCCAAAAAAAAAAAAAAAAAAAATTAATTTTTAATAATGTTCAATGGACTTTTCCCTCAGGAATCTGTCCAAACCCCCTTTAAACTCCGTAAGGCCAGCTGCTGTCACTACATTTTCCGGCAATGAATTCCGGAGTCCAACTACACGCTGAGTAAAGAAAAACTTTCTCCTGTTTTTTTTAAATCTACTATATTCTAGCTTCATCTTGTGTCCCCTGGTTCTATTGTTGTTTGAAAGTGTAAACAAACGCAGACTGGTGTTCCTAACATAGATAATTCAATTAAATAATCTGGAATAAAGCGATAAAACAGTTTGTGGATAAAGATTCAGAGCTTAAATTTGCATCCTTCCTCAATAGGAAGCCAATGCAAAGATCGCAACAGAGGAGTGACATGATCAAACTTCTGTCATTCACAAATCAGTTTTGAAACCGCATTCTGCAAAATCTGTAAACGTCTGAAAGATACATGGGTACATCCAATGTAAAGTACATTACAATAATCTAGTTGAGAGAGCACCAATGCCTGAACTACTACCTGAAAACTTGATGTATTCATCAGACATTTAATACATTGGAACTGTCTCAACCTAAAAAACATTTTCTTAACCAGTTGTGAAATCTGATATTCCATAGTCAAATTGAAATCTAAATAAATTCCCAATATCCTTAAAGTTTCCAAAGAAAAGTTTGAACCTCAAATATTCAAAACTGATGTTAATAGAACCTTAGGTGTAGGAGTTAAGCATAAAATTTTAGTCTTAGCTATATTGAATTTAAGCTTATAACTTAAGACCCATAGAACCAAATAGGTAGAAATTTCATTAGTATTATCTTCAATCACTTTTTTTTAATTGAAATAGAATTGTTATGTCATCTGCATACAAATAGATTGTAGTTTTTGAAAAATCAAAAAATGTATAGATCATTGTCATCAAAACATGAAACAAAATGGGCGACAGGGAAAACCCTGTGGAACCCCCACTATAGACCTCCATGATTGTGACATAATTTGATCTTCGGAAACCCTATAAATTCTATTTTCCAAGAAACCTTTAAACCACTGAATCACATTTCCTGTAATTCCAAGGTCTCCCAAAACATCCAATAAAAACATCATGATTCACTAAATCAAATGCAGATGCAAAGTCAAACTACAATACAATAACTTGATAGCCTTGGGATAGCAAAGCTCTAGCCTGTGCCAATAATGAATTCAGCAATGTTTCTGTGCTGTAACCTCATCCTCCAACAGGCTTCACCCCTTTCGGTCCAGCTTTCATCCCACGTATTCGACTGAGATGATTATTGCTTCCCTGTTGAATGATTGACATACTGCTATAGAACGTGATAATGCCCTCTTGCTTGTTTCTTTAGATCTTTCTTCACCTTTGATTTGGTCAGTCACTCCCTTCTGTTATCCAGATTGTCTTCTTTGGGTCTTTGTGGCACTGTGCTCCTTTGCTTTTGCTCTTTTCTCACTGTTCATTCTTTTCAGGTTTCCCTCCCGTCTTCCCTTTCAGACCCAGTGCCCCTCAGTTCTGGTGTTCCTCAGGGTTCTGTTCTTTCTCCCTTGCTTTTTAATGTTTTCTTAGTCCCCTTGCATCCCTTATCCAGGAGTCTCACATTAAATGTTACATTTGTGCTGATTCAACAGAAATCTGCAGATGCGAAAAACTCTATGGACCCACGGGAATGCACAAAAGGAGAGGAAAATAGTGAGTAGAAGACCATAGGCTCCATAGACGAGAAGAACAATCGTATGTTTAGGAAGATTTATTGATCAAGGACTCAACACAATACTGTGTTTCGACCCAAAAGACCTGTCTTAGGAGTCTTTTAAATTGAACTTCAAAATCTTCAGATGTGAAGCATTTCAAAGTGGATCAATAAGTTGGTCTTGAAAAAGTCATTTATAATAGACAATGCGAGCCTTCAAATCTGATTAGCAAAAAAAGTCAGGTCTAAACATTTATGCTGATGACATCCTCTCAGTTTCCCCCCAAGATCCTTGTCATCCTGACCTCAGTTCTCAGCAAAGGTGTCTTGAGGGTTTCTTCTTGGCTTACTTCCCATTGTCTTCACCTTAACTAGCAGAAATTTTCAGCAATGTGGCTTAATGGCCACTGCTCCCATCCTTCTTTCACTCTTTTCTTTGATAGGGTTCCCATACACCTGGTAGATTCTATAAAATACCTTGGAGTTCACTTTGATAGTGCCCTAACTTTCTCCTCTCACATCTCTGTCACTGTTAGAAAGTGTTTCTGTTCCCTTCGTTTGATACGCTCCCTTCGACTATTTCTTACTGATGAAAGCTGTGCCATATTAGATTTTTGCATTGGTTGCCATGACACTGGACTATTGTAATATCATTTATGCTGGTCTAACTTACATTTCTCTTCGTAAACTTGACTAGAATACTGCTATTCACGTTCTTTCTCACGTCTGTCACTACGATCATGTTAACCCATTTATGAAAGATCATTGGCTCCCCATAAAATTTCAGATTGATCATAAGATTTGGATCAACTTCAAGGACCTCCGTTTGGGCATGCCACCATATTTGGCAAGACTCATTACTCCCTACTGTCCTACATGTGAATTCTGCTCTGCTTATGACTCCCGTCTCTCCATGCCACCTGTTCACTGTGCCTGTCTTAACTCCACATGCGCTTCTGCATTTTTTGGTTTGGCTCCTTTTTTCTGGAATTCTTTACCCCTCACTTCGAAAGCTGAACTCTTGCTCTCTCGCTTCTATTGTCTCCTTATAGCCCATTTATTTTCCCAGGCACTTCCGTAAACTCCTAATCTCAGAATCATTTTCAGGTGAGAGGTAGCAGCGGGCAGTCGGCTGTCTCTGTGCTCCCCTGCCTGTTCTTAATCTATTCCCTTTTCTTTCTGCCTTATTTACTTCATCTCCTCTGTCCTACTGAAACTGGCATTCCTTTCCTTGTTCTTTTCTATTTTAGCATTGTAAACCATTTTGATTTATTGCGAAAGGCGGTATATCAAGTTCCCGAATAAACATAAATATAAACTAGTTAGGAGGATACAACAAAGAAAATTAGCTGCATCACTATAAAGAAAAAGGTTTATAAAGGTTCTGAAAGTTTACAGAGCCCAATTTTGCATAATTCATTTAAAAAAATCCACTGGAGGGCTCCTAACTCCCAAGCCCTGTAGGCAATTGAATCATATTCTATAAAGTATGTTTTAATTTAGGTGTACATTATGGACTACCTCGAGTGCTGCTCCGCATGACTAAATTTATTCATGGTCAAATACGCCAACCAAAGCTGGTGTAAATCCCAACGCCCAAATTAGGCATGGAGCGGGTGTATTCTATAACAATGTGCATAGATTTTAGAAACGTCCATGGCCTGCCCATTCCACTCCCATAGCCACGCCCATCTTTCATCTATGTGTCTTAGAATATATGCGCACCACGTTACAGAATACGCTTAGCAAGTAGTACACATAAATTCTAATTAATGCCAATTAGTGGACTGGAGTGCAGGAGTAGCCTAGCGTGGTGGAATACCATACTTGACATCCAGAGGTGCCTGATTCAAATCCCACTGTTTCTCCTTGTGATCTTGGGCAAGTCACTTAACCTTCCATTGCCTCAGGTATAAAATTAGATTGTGAGCCCTCCAGGGACAGGAAAAATACGTGTACCTGAATGTAACTCACCTTGAGCTACTACTGAAAAAGGTGTGAGCAAAATCCAAATAAATAATTTCTTGCTGACATCCAATTACAGCACTGATTAGCTTGTTAACTAATTAAGTTATGTGAATTGTTTTGGAATATGCTTTGATTTCCACATGGAAATTGAAGCGCCATATATAGAATCCAGGGGTTAATGTCAAAAATGAAGTTATTAGCAGGTTAGCAGCTTAGATTAGCAGGTTCCCAGAAAGCATATTTCTGTGACTGGTAGAAATTATTCAGCTGATATTCAAAAGTATTTAACCAGACAGGAACAGCACCTGGCTGGTTAAATACCCTCAAGCCGGCTATCCACTGATATTCAGCAGGAGAAAAGTGGCTATTTCCTGCTGAATATCCTGGTCAGCGACTATGTTGTGTGATATAGAGGGGCATAATCGACCAGAAACGCCTATCTCCATGGGCGTTTATCTCCGAGAACGGGTCCGTGAAGGGGCGGAGTGAACCGTATTTTCAAAAAAAATAGACGCCCATGTGTTATTCGCCAAGGTGTGAGCTGGGCGTTTTTGCTTTTCAGCGATAATGGAAAATGAAATCGCCCAGCTCAAAAACGAATAAATCCAAGGCATTTGTTCGTGGGAGGGGCCAGGATTCATAGTGCACTGGTCCCCCTCACATGCCAGGACACCAACCGGGCACCCTAGGGGGCACTTTTACAAAAACAAAAAAAAAGGTAAAAGAGCTCCCAGGTGCATAGCACCCTTCCCTTGGGTGTTGAGCCCCCCAAATCCCCCTCAAAACCTACTGCCCACAAGTCTACACCATTACTATAGCCCTAAGAGGTGAAGGGGGGCACCTACATGTGGGTACAGTGAGTTTGGGGGGGTTGGACGACTAAGCATTAAGCAGCACAATTGTAACAGGTAGGGGGGGATGGGCCTGGGTCCACCTGCCTGACGTCCACTGCACCCCCTAACAACTGCTCCAGGGACCTGCATACTGCTGCTTGGGAGGAGGGTATGACATTTGAGGGTGAAAGTAAAAAGTTGTGAAACATCATTTTTTTGTGGTGGGAGGGGGTTAGTGACCACTGGGGGAGTCAGGGGAGGTCATCCCCGACTCCCTCTGGGGGTCATCTGGTCATTTAGGGCACTTTTTGGGGCCTTATTCGTGAAAAAACAGGGTCCAGGAAAAGTGCCCTAAATTCTAGCTACAAACGTATCCATTATCGGCGAAAGGCGCCCATCTCTGTTCGGGTGATAACCACGCCCCAGTTCCGCCTTCACCACGCCTCCGACACGCCCCCGTCAACTTTGTCCGCATCCGCGACGGAGTGCAGTTGAAAGCGTCCAAAGTTCGGCTTTCGATTATACCGCTTTATTTGTTTTTGTGAGAAAAACGCCCATCTCCCGATTTAGGTCGGAACTTGGGCGTTTTTCTCGTTCGATTATAAGCAGGATAGCCATTTGTCACCAATTTTCATCAGCTGACCATTTAAGTTTAGCAGCCGGATAGACCTGCTATCTTTGGCTGCTATAATTTAGCCAGTCAGCCAATGAATATGTCAGACCTGTGAGTTCTTGTACCAAGTAGAGCGCTGCTGAGCCCGGTACTCAGACCAGGTTCTGCTTGGTGGCCGGACAACCCCAGGTTTCACCTGCGCTGGCCGCAGTTCAACTGAGGTTGAGCCCCTAGGTGCGAGTGGCCTGCAGGACTTACGAGACGGAGCTGGAAGCAGGGTGGTGAACGTATCAGCCAGGCAGGCAGCAGGTCAAGAGAGTAATCCAGGTATAGGCAAGTCAATAAGCAGGCAGCAGGCAAGAGAGTAATCCTGGCACAGGTAAAGTCAATAGGCAGGCAGCCAGTCAAGAGGGTAATCCAGGCACAGGTAAAGTCAATAGGCAGACAGCAGGGCCACCGAGAGACTGGACCAGGCCTGGGGCAAGGCCGCCCCCGGGGCTCCATCACCGCCGCTCCCCCTCCACCCACCCCCTCCGTCCGCCACCGGGCCACGCCCCCTGCATTGAAATCACAGCGCCTCTCACCTCCGTGTGGAAGCGCGGCAGGCAGCAGGGCAGCAGATCACTTCCCTTCAGCCCTCCTTCCCTCCTTGTGTCCCACTTTCACATGGACGTGAAAGGCGCTGTGATTTCAATGCAGGGGGCCCAGCCCGGTGCCACACAGTCAACGACGGAGGGCAACAGAGGGCAGGTGGGACTACAGCACCGGGCCCCCCTTGGAGGCCTGGGCTTCAGGAATTTTGTCCCCCCTGCCCCTCCCCATCTCGGCGGCTATGGCAGGCAGCAGGCAAGAGAGTAATCCAGGTACAGGCAAAGTCAGCAACAAGGGACAAAGTACAGAAGAAGCAAACTACTGAGCAAGGAACACCTACCAAAGTAGAAGCCAAAGCATGGAGTCCAGGAAGAGCTCAGCTGAAAAAGTGCTGGTGTCTAACATCAGCAGGAACCAGCAGGGAGAAGGAGCACAGCCATAGGACAAGAGCAGGGGAAGGAGGAACCAGAAGACCAATAGGAGAGAAGCAAGGGAAGCCAGGCAGAGAGAGAGAGAGAGAGAGAGCAGAACCAGGTGCATGGAAGCAAAGCAATCAAGGAGCCTGCAGCCAGAGAAGAACTACACAAATATGGCTCAGGGCTGTGCCAGTCAACTGTGTGTGTCGACAGGACCCAGCGCAATCCGAGGATGCCGCTTGCATTGAGGTAAGGGACATGACAGAATATCAGCTTAACTGGCTATATTTACGGTGCCCTAAAAAAAGTCAGAAATTCAATGCTGGTGGCCAGATACAGACCTGGCATTGAATTTTCGGGTTCACCGGTGAGGGCAGAAGTTAGCTGGCCTTTCTCTCTCTAGTCTCAATATTGGCCTCTATACATTTAGAGGGAGATTTTAGATGAAGGGTCGCTCCTAGTTGAAGCATGCCTGGTCTCATTAATAAAAAATATTTTCATCTTCTTTGAGTTTTTCGAATATCATCTAAATTCTTATCCTTAGATCTAAAGTATAATTTAAGCAAAATATCTCTATCAGCACAGCTATCGAGAGTTACTACTAATGTGCTACAAGTAGCTCTAGAGTTTCCATGTCTTCTTGTACCTCCAAGTCAATAGCTAATCACCCCATTTGTATCTGTTGTGCACACTTATTATCTGGGAAAAATATGCATTAAGCATTGATGGAATTTCCTACAAAGTTATATCAAAATCTCTATACAGTAATTTTTAAACAGTTACATCAGTATTTTTTGCAAACGTAGAAAATTTAATAATCTCAGGTTACCGAGTTCATTATAGATTCTAACTAACATTTTACAGCAGATAAATCAGAAATACTTGTAGTTGCTTGAATTTCAGTCAAAGTTTGTTGCACTTCTGAGCCATTCTCAGTCCATGAATCTAACTTCACAATATTCTCCTCATAACAGTTCACCTTATCTTCCAACAATTTTATCTGTAGTGTTATTGTGTTACAAGAGGAAATATAGATTTGGCTACATTAGAAATCAACTTTCAAATTGTATCCAAAGACATTTCCACTAGTTTTTGCATTAAAATCTCAGGTAGTACTTTTGGAACAGGGTACTTACTTTTTACATTAGTTCCATCTTCCACAATTTTGGGCTCAGGATTCCAAGCCACTCCTTTATGTTGATTCGCTCCAGCTAGGTGTTCCTTTTCCTTTCTCCATTCACCTCCAAGACACTTTTATCTTCTGGGCCGCTCGTAGCCCCTCCAAATCGGGGCACTGCCCTGTTGGGACTGGGATGCCCAAGGTAACAGGCAGTGCAGGTGGAATCCTATCATCTGGGCTCAAAGTAACTTCAGACCTCAAGGAACACTCACTGTCCCCTCCCATGGTGGGCAGTTCCAGAGTGGGCAGTTCCAGAGTGGGATGCACCAAACATATATCTTGGACTTCTTGCCATCTCACATATGAATCAATCAGGCCAGCCATTGGTTGCGCAGAAGACTTAGAGGGCTTTGGCTTCTCCATTATCCAAAAGGAACAGATCAGAGCCGCCATCTTGGATCTTCTTATTTTGATGTATATTTATATGATGTGGCTTCCTATCTTACTTTTTTTGGAAAGGCAGGTTGCAAATAAGAATAATTACAGTCTATGATCTCCCTGGGAGAAAGCAATTCTGACTCCTTAAAAGCCATTTTCACTGTGAGAAATACCTTCATCTCCCCTGTCCCCTGCATTCAACTCCTGTCTCTTCTCTGATCACATTTGAAATATTACTAAAACATGTCATTTGTTTGTATCAGTAAAATCCACCACTTGCTTTCTGAAAATACTACAAAAGCTTCTGTCCACTCTTACTATCTCTTGTTTGGACTACTATAATCTCCATCTCACTGATCTGCCACTTAGCAGTTCATTCAGAAGTCAGCTACAGGATTCGTCTTCCTCCAGTATAGGCAGTCAGTAACTCAGCTGTTTGGGGAGGCTAAACTTGGGGTGGGGCCAGGAAGTGGCTGGACCAAAGCTATGGCAGAGGGGATGGATTAATTGATATATGTCTTTGTCAGGTGGGATGGGCTTGGCAGAACCTACAGTGGCAAGCAAGCCAAACCACCATAAGGGTGGAGGTACACAAATTCCTACGAAAAGTAGAATCTGAGGAAAGGGGGAGTAGGAGGAGTAGGCTCTTGAACAACACTAGTAGGCGACGTAGATTAGGAACAATCTCTTTATTTAAATATACACTCGACTCAAGTATATTTTTCTAACCTATAGCTCTGTGATATCTTCCCTTCTTCCCCCTCCCCCCCCATTTCACTCCGCATGATCTCTGTTTTTCAGGCAAACTGCTCTTATCTGTGGCCTTCTCTATCTTGCTACACTGTATGCTAGGAAAGCTTTCCTGAATCTTTCTCTAGCTGTGTTTAAGTCGTGCTTAAAGACATACCTCTTTTATATTGCTTGTAAATCCAAAGCCCCCAACCCTTCTTCCAACCCTCTCACATTGAATATGTTTCTACTGTAATAGGGGTTCTTTTACTAAAGTGCACTAAAATTTAGAGTTAATGCTTTTTAATATTTTAATGTTAATGCTTTCCCACCCTTTTTTTGCAGGTCATGCACTAATGTTACCATTAGCAAGCAGGAACTACAGAGAGTTAACATGGGAGCTCTTACCGCCTCCTAATTACAAGGCACTAAGTGTTCCTGTGTTTACTCTATGTTGGCCAGTTAGCACATGGTAAGTATAATGTGCTAGCTGGTTAACACTTCCATGCCCAATGTCTACCTGTACCACACCCCCTCAGAAAAAAATTAAGAAAAATACAGTAATGTATAGTTTAATACACAGTACTACTACTACTACTATTTAGCATTTCTATAGCGCTACAAAGCATATGCAGCGCTGCACAAACATAGAAGAAAGACAGTCCCTGCTCAAAGAGCTTACAATCTAATAGTAACAGTAACAGGCAAACTGCTGCAAGACACTTTAATGCTTTTGATCAGCAGTCCCTTAATTGGTAGAAATCATTTGTGATATCTCTGTGTCTCAGTGAGATGGAAAGCTCTGTGAAGTAGAAACTATATCTGTTTTGTTTCTGTACTAGAGAGTTGAACGGGGACAGAAATTTCACCCATCCCCATCCATCCCCAGTGGAATCTAACCTATACCCACCCATACCTGCTAAGATCCATTCCATCCCCACCCATCCCCACCCATCCCCACAATTAATCTCCTCCATCCCTATCCATACCCACAGGAGTCCACACCATTATTTACTTGCTTACAGCCCTCTATTTCCTCCCAACCCCAAAAGCCTTCCATGGTTTTATGGATGGTATTCACTATTCAACCAATGAGTGTTCCAAGCCTCATTCTGGCACTCCAACTGCCTCTCTCCATACATTCCTAGCCTTATTCTGGTGCTCCAATTGTTTCTCTCAGTGCATTCCAACCCTTATTCTGGAGTCACCAGAGATTTTGACTACATCTAGTGGGAATCCCATGGCAACTTTTTCTATCCCCATGGGAATCCTGTGGCAACTACTTCCATACCCATGGGAATCCCATTTCCACATAGCTCTCTATTCCGTAGAATGTTGCATATGTCTGATAGCGGTATAGAAATATATGCTAGTAGTAAAGCCCTCAGTTTTGTAAGAAGCAGACGCCTTATTTTTTATGGTAGTAAGTTTTCTTTTATTGCTATATTGACATTTTCATTTTTTCTTTATCTCTCATGCATGCAGGAACAGTACACATACACACACACACACACACACACACACACAAGCTAGACTTGAGTATAAAAACTGGTCAGCTAAAGGGAGACATACAGCAATTTTGACAATCTATCCCATTGCTAATATCATAAAAGAGGACATCTCTCACAAACAATGTGGACCCCTACAATTTTCTCTTGAAATAAATATAAATATATCCATGTTGGGAGAAAGGCCCACCAGGCTTATTCTCTAGATACTTAGAATCACCCTCAGTGCAGGCCTGAGGTATTGAAAAGTCTGCAATCCCAGCGGCTCTGCTTTCAGTTAGTTATGAGCACTAACATCTGACGCCTGCATTTTACATTAGAAAGTAGGTCCAATAAACATAGGGTCAGAGCCAGTGCATTCAACAGGAGACAGTTCTGAAGACCAGTTTATAGGGACACATCTGTTTTAGCTCTGTTTACAGAAGTTAAATATCTGCTGATACAGGTTTCCAAAAGACAGCTGTGTGTTTTTAAAGGGTCGGGGAGAATAACTAGCATCAATCAATCCCCTGTCTGCAGATGTCAAGTTCCCTCAGTACCTTATGGTTGTCTACATGTCTTACTAAATTCACTGTTCCTATACAGAGAAGCAAAGAATGAAGGCAGCAAAGGGTCTTTATCAAACATCTTGCTTTCCCCAGTATTGTTGATGATTGTGGTAGATAAATGTTCTGCCACCACAGACGTGTAATAGGGCAGAGCCCCTGTATGAACAGATGAGTGATGGAGAGCCCTTGGATGGAGTACAATTAGGTAGTTGTTGCTGAAATAGAGCTCTTGAGAGGTGCACATAAGGCTTCTCCTCCAAACCCTACCTTTCCTGTGCTTGTTGCAGTGTAAACTGTTGTTATGAGCTGTTGGGGTCATTCAAGGATTGAAGTAGTGGAAAGCTGGTTTCTCACATAAAAGGGAAGATGCCATTTTCCTTCAGACCAGCCAATGTTATACCAGTATGAGCTGCATTTAGGGAATTAAAAGAAAAGTAGAGTGGGTGGCTAGAAAATCTTAGCTTGTAGTATGTGATGCATTAGCTTTCCATTATTACAGATCATGTTTTCCTTCCGTTATGAGATAAGTGGTTTTGTAAGTGTGTTTTCTTTTGGTGTTCTTTCCCACCCCCACTCTTGTTTCTTACCCAGCAAGGAAATGTTTGAAAGTGTCTGAAAGTACATATCAATGGTTGAGGAGTTATTGAAGTGCATAGGCAGGTGCTTTTCCTTCTTGCTCTTGCTTGTCTCTGTCACAGTGTGCATGCCCATTGCACATTTCTGCTTTCTTCCAGATGTTCGCCATGCCAAGAGAGTGTGGCAAGGGATAATGAGATAATGCGTCTTACAAAGGTGTTGGAACAGGGGGCCCCAAAATATAAGTATGCAGTCATCCATTATTTTTTGCCCTCTGGATCCAGCATCTCCCTCCTTCCCTCTGTGCTGCAGTTCCTCCTGCTCCATCCCTACCAGAGGTATAGCCAGAAGTAGATTTTTTAGGGAGGGGCAGGGTGGACTGAGGGGGCTAAGCATTTCCTCAAAGTCACTCCTCCCCCAATTGCTGTCCCCACCCCGAATCATACTTTTGCTAGCAGGGATGCTCAAGCCCCACCTGTCAAAGTTTCACCACTGGATCCCTGCTCATGCTGTCTAAGAATCGGGGAAGCAGGCAGGCTGCTCTAGCAGTGCTAAAGCAGGCTGCTTCTGGTCGACTGAAGGCCTTCCTTCTGCCACATCTTTCCCGTCTAAAACAGGAAGTTGCATCTTGCAATGAAGTAGATGATGCATTACATGCTAAAGAGAAAGATTTGCCTATAAAAAACTAAATTAAAAGGGTTAATTTGGCTTCTCTGAGTTGTGCATTGCCTCCTTGGTGCTTTCTCCAAATGTTGAATAGTAATAATTTTGTTTACTAAACATATTTTCTTATGTTTGTTGCACCGGTGTTTACCCAGGTTAATACGAGAGCCCTTGCTGTCACCTCAATGGGTGTCCGTAAGTGCTCCCCCCCCCTGAAATGGTCGCATAGCAAGTGGTTTGCTTACTGCATGGCCATTTCTTAGAAAAAAAATGACAGCCTTTTACCTGCTATGGTAAAAGGGGACCTCAGTGCGCGTCAAAACATTATCGTAGCTTAGTAAAAGGGGCCCTAAGTGCTGAATACCTGGAAATTCAATGTCAGAGCCCTAAGTGTGTTTCCTCTGTGTTAACTGTATGGAATGATGTGCACATCCCCAAAGGTTAATGTAGAGACTTTGCATTAGTACAAAGTAACTTTTAAAAAAAGAGGCCCAGTGTTTTTTGTCTGGGGATCTAGAGTGATGTGTCTGCTTTACTCTGGAACCATTTCTCCAGTATAGATTTTGTAACCACCTACCTCTTGTACAGTGCTGCCTCAAGGAGTTGTGACACCCTGAGCCAACTGTTGCTCTGGCATCCCTCCTCCCTCTGCTTCAACACCCTCCTGCTCTGCCCCCTTCCCCGCTGTCATTGGAAACTGCCCCAGCCAGCATTACTTGTATCTTCTCTTTTACAGCAGTGAGGATATGTCATTTTAGGGCAGTGTGTCGGGACACACTGGTGTATCTCCAAGAAATGGAAGGTGTGTAATAAAACATTTGTGGTACACAACAAGCCTGTGTTTCCTTTACAACCATCACTACTGGGAAGACCAGAAATCTTGAGGATCAAGTTTTTGAAATCTCTATAACTGGTTCCTATTTCTGCTTCCCCACTACCTCCAATAAAAACTGCGGCCTCCAGCCCCAACTAAAAATGTTACAGGTCTGCTGTTTGCTATATAGTTTCTTAGGAGCATATTTGCAGATTTTTGTGTTGCTTCACATTATCTAACAATAGAGGGATTTTGTGTTGCTGTTACTGAAGTAACACAAGAATTTGAATATATATTTGTTTTGTTGTATAAGTGAGAAATCTGGGAGTTGTTCAGCTGTGAATTTTAGTGTCTGGTGTGCCACATACATGAACATTGTCTGTCAGGTGTGTCACAATAGAAGAAAGGTTTAGAACCACTACTTTAGGGGGAATTCCAATGAGGTTTTATGACAGGAGATGGCAAGAGCCTATCTTGCCTCTTCTGGCTGAAGCCAGTGGTTAAAGCTTACTGCCACATTCAAAGATGCTATTGAAAACAAAAGCAAACTTGTAAGGATTATGGAAGGTTTCATTTATTTGAAAGCTTCTTAAATGTAACCCAAGGTTTGTTTGGGGTTTTTTTGTTTCTTTTTTTACCTCGGGAGGGGGGATCCTGGGAGTGAGCTGCAGTCCTTCTGTGGATACAGGCGCTCCGAAGTGGCAGGCTTGTTTTTGGAGCTGTAGAAGTTTCTGCAACCTGGACCCAAGGCTCAGGCAGAGCCAGGACCTTTATTAAAGGTGCCTCCTACAAAAATTGAGACTCCTGCAGCTCCAAAAAAAAGTCTGCCACTCCAGAGCGCACAAAATCACGGCAAGATCATGGTTCACACCTCAGGAACCTCCCACCCAGAAAGCTTCCGCTCTGTATCCCAAGGTTTAAAATAATGTTGGGTTACTGAACGGAAGCTTTCAAGCAAATAAAAAAGCTGTCAAATAAGACACACACACATAGGCAATCATAAGCCTCACAAGTTTACTATTGTTTTCAATAGTGTCTGCAAATGTTTGGGGGTCACACAATATGGCGGCTGTGCAGGGGAGATGGCTTCCACTTTTTGACATCATGCCATCTCCTGTCATAAAATCTCCTTGGGGAATTCAGTAAAGGTCATCCACAGTTAGACACCGGGTTGATGCACGCTAAGCACAAGGTCTATAAGGCACTTTTGCATTCTTGCACATATCTTTAGGTATGAGCATATATTCCTCCTGCCAAAGGCTGGTGTAAATGCAGGCACATAAGTTCCGGCAGTTAGGCGTGGTAATGATAGTATTCTATAATCCCACACCTAATTTTCAGGCATGCTCCATGCCCACTCCCACTTTGGAGTTGAGTGCGATGGGAATTGGGTGTGGGGGTTGTAGAATAGGATGTAAGGTATTTCTGTGCTGACTACTAATTGGTTTCAATTAATGCTTGTTAAGGTCTATTCATTGATCTTTAGTGCCAATTAATAGCCAATTGACATAAGCATCGCCTTAAGACATAAGCATCACCATGCTGGGACAGACCAAGGGTCCATCGAGCCCAGCACCCTGTCTCCGACAGCGGCCAAAAGAACAAACATTTCATCCCACCCATCCCAGAAATAGTGGATCATTCCTACGTCCATTCAATAACATTCTATGTCCTTTTCCTCCAGGAAGCCGTCTAACCTTTTTTTTAAACTGCACTAAGCCAACCGCCCCAACCACCTTATCCGGCAACGAATTCCAGAGTCTAACCACACGTTGAGTGAAGAAACACTTCCTCCGATTTGTTGTAAATTTACTACATTGCAGCTTCATTGCATGCCCCCTTGTCCTAGTAGTTTTGGAAAGTGTAAACAGACATTCCACATCAACCCGTTCCATTCCACTCATTATCTTATAGACCTCTATCGTATCTCCCCTCGGCCATCTCTTCTCCAAGCTGAAGAGCCCTAGTTGCTTTAGCCTTTCCTCATAGGGAAGTTGTCCCATCCCCTGAATCATCTTTGTCGCCCTTCTCTGCACCTTTTCTAATTCCACTATATCTTTTTGAGGTGCAGCGACCAGAATTGAACACAATACTCAAGGTGCGGTCGCGCCATGGAGTGATACAATGGCATAATAATATCCTCATTTTTGTTTTCCATCCCTTTCCTAATAATACCCAACATTCTATTTGCTTTCCTAGCCGCAGCAGCACATTGAGCAGAAGATTTCAATGTATCATCAATGATGACACCTAGATCCCTTTCTCGGTCCGTGACTCCTAACGTGGAACCTTGCATGATGTAGTTATAGTTTGGGTTCCTGTTTCCCACATGCATCACTTTGCACTTGCTCACATTAAACGTCATCTGCCATTTAGACGCCCAGTCTCCCAGTCTCATAAGGTCCTCTTGTAATTTTTCACAATCCTCCCATGATTTAACGACTTTGAATAACTTTGTGTCATCAGCAAATTTAATTACCTCACTAGTCACTTGTCCTACTCTATACAACCACACCATAATTCTATTATCCTACAAATATGTTTACTTCTGTGATACCTTGTAACCCATACTATGTAAGCCACACTGAACCTGCTATCGAGCGGGAAAGAGCGGGGTATAAATACAACAAATAAATAAATAAATAGTTATTCCCATCTCTAGGTCATTTATAAATATGTTAAAAAGCAGCAGTCCCAGCACAGACCCCTGGGGAACCCCACTAACTACCCTTCTCCATTGAGAATACTGACCATTTAACCCTACTCTCTGCTTTCTATCTGTTAACCAATTTTTAATCCACAATTGAACCCTACCTCCTATCCCATGACTCTCCAATTTCCTCTGGAGTCTTTCATGAGGTACTTTATCAAATGCCTTTTGAAAATCCAGATACACAATATCAACTGGCTCACCTTTATCCACATGTTTGTTCACCCCTTCAAAGAAATTTAGTAGATTGGTGAGTCAAGACTTCCCTTCACTAAATCCATGTTAACTTTGTCCCATTAGTCCATACTTTTGAATGTGCTCTGTAATTTTGTTCTTTATAATAGTCTCTACCATTTTGCCTGGCACTGACGTCAGACTCACCGGTCTATAATTTCCCGGATCTTCTCTGGAACCTTTTATAAATATCGGCGTTACATTGGCCACCCTCCAATCTTCCGGTACCACGCTTGATTTTAAAGATAAATTACAATCTCTAACAGTAGCTCCGCCAGCTCATTTTTTAGTTCTTTCAGTACCCTTGGATGAACACCATCCAGTCCAGGAGATTTGCTACACGTGGAATTTCTCACCTAGCTTTGAGTACCATGTATAAAATCTGGGGGTTTGTTCTCATTACTCTCCACAATGTGTTCTCACTTCTTTGAAGGCTGAGTCAGTGATGCTGTTGAGCTGGCCCTGCCTTTGTAGCATCAGGCTTCATAGACAAAAGTTAGATGAATTCTGACAGCAATTACTTCACTCATATCAAGCCAGCATGAATGGCCAAGGGTTGCTTCTCAAACTTTTCCTGTGCAGCAACTATATCAATTGTATTTCCTCTGGTAGATGAGCAGAAGACAGAACAGAACTTTGTGGATATGTGTAGATTTTGGCCAGGCTTTTAAATTTTGGGTTTAAACTAGTACACATACAAAATCTGTGTATTAAATCTCAGCCTTTGTCTTTGCTGCCTATATAAAAGGAGGAAGAGAACTGGATTTTGACAGTTTTTTTCTGTGTGGCTGAACCTTCAAAAGACTTTGTCAAATGCAGCCACAGAGAAACAAAGAAGTGCAATTCTTAGACTTAGTGGTAGAGTAGTATGCACATGTCATGTAATTATCAGAAGCCCAATTTTTCTGTACATATTTATCTTCCTATACAAATAGAATCTTGAAAGTTTGAAGCAATGTGATGATTTTTAGACTGCTATGATAATAAAATGAACACTCCACAACAGGTAACTGGTGAATAAATGTCCATTTCACCATGTGTTGTAGAACAGGTTCTACATCAGTAAGCCCAACCGGCCGATATTCAAAACGATTTGACTGGCTGGCAACGGCTGTCAACTGGTTAAATCACTTGTTCGCAGCTGATCTGTGCCTATCTTTGTCGCAGGTATTTAGGCTTGGTTTTCTGTGATCTAAGTGGGTACGCTGACGTTTTAGGCGCAAGCATGGCATGTGAGCATATTCTGTAAACTATGCTTAACTTTAGGTATAGTTTATAGAATTACGCCAACTGTGTGGTTTCTCAGCACCTATTTTTAAGGCATCGTTTACAGAATTTACCCCCTAATGTACTGCAAGATTCACAATCAGGATTTAGAAGCAGTTATAGTACAGAAACTGTTATGGCGACACCTGCATCTAATAGCAGAGGAGAGGTTAGTATAGGCAAAAGTGTTGTTACTCTAGTTTGACTTGTCCAGTGCCTTTGACCTTGTAGACCATGAGATGTAGACCATGAGGTTTTATTAAACATCATAGAAGGCTACGGTATAGCAGGCATGGTGCTACACTGGTTCAAAGTTTTCTTAGCTGACAGGTCTTAGGTGAAAATATTGTTTAATATGCTGATGATTTCTTTGGGATAACATTGGGCCTTAGCTCATTAATCTATGCAGGTGACATCACTATTTACATCCCTTTTGAAGGGGATATAACAAGAATATTATCAAGCACTGACCAGGCATTGAACTGCTTGGAAAATTGGGCTGTATCATCTAACCAACCCCCCTATTTACTAATGCTGACACAGCCCATTCACTTTGAATGGACTGTGTCAGCATTGCTGTGCTGCAGCTGCTAGTGCAGTTTAGTAAACGGGGGGGGGGAGGGGGTAAATTTTTATCAATTAGTCATCTGCGTATGTTAATTTCTGAAGATGACATGGTAGTTAAAGGACTTAGATACAAATTAGAGCCTGCATTGAAAATTCTGGGAATTTTCTTGGATTAAAATCTCACCTATAAACATCATGTGAATTTGCTGGTTGTAAAGGTATTTAGGCTTTTTTGAAAATTAAGACAAAGTAGGTCTTGCTTTGAAGTCAATTTATTTCAGTTAATTATGCAGACAGTAGTGTTAGGATACCTGGACTACTGTAACATGGTTTATGTTGGTTGCAGTGCATCAATTCACCAAAGAACACAGCTACTTTGAAATATTTAAATCCATCAGAATAGGAAGTGGTAGACCTATGCAAACTACATTAGTTAATCGGTGGTGGCTCACTCGGTTTTTAAAATTTGTTGCCTAGTGTTTCTAATTTGATATGGTCAAGTACCTAAATACATAGGCACCGACTCTGTGGGTGCTGTGGGTGCTTGAGTACCCCAATATTTTGTGACCCAACCAGAACACAATCAGAAGTGGAACTACGGCTGCCTCAGAGCCGGCGCTACCCAGTAAGCGGCAGTGAAAGCAGAAGGCTCACCTCCAGCCTTCCCTTACCTTTCAGTGTCCCACCCTCACAGAAACAGGAAATTACATCAGAGGAGGGCGGGACACTGAGAGGAAAGGGAAGGCTGAAGGTGAGCCTGCTACTTTCACTGCCACCGCCACAACTTGAGGTAAAATAAAAATTTTAAACACAAGGCGGCAGGAATGAAAGGAGGGCTGCTGTGGGAGAAGAGGGTGGGCAGGTGGGGCTGTGGATGGAACTGGAACTCGGGGGCTGAAAAGGGGGGCAGGTGGGGGTTGGGGCGAGTCACTGGACATGGATGGGAGGGGGAGGGCAGAGGAGCATCGCTGGACATGGATAGAAGGGGAGGGCAGGGGAGAGAGGAGAAATCGCTGGACATGGATGGGAGGGGAGGGCATAGGAGAATTGCTGGACATGAAGGGTAGGGGAGAGAGGAGAAATTGCTGGACATGGAGGAGAGGGCAGGGGAGAGAGGAGAATTGTTGGATATGGATGGAGGAGAGGGCAGGGGAGAGAGGAGAGTTTCTGGACATGGGTGGATGGAAGGGAGGGCAGGGGAGGGCAGGGGAGGGAGGAGAGTTGCTGAACATGGATGGATGGAGGGGAGGGCAGGAGGATGGAGGGGAGGGCAGGCCAAGCCCCCTCCCTACCCATCTTCAAATCCTTGCTCAAAGCCCACCTCTTCAATGTTGCTTTCGGCACCTAACCTTTATACCTTTCAGGAAATCTAGACTGCCCCTATTTGACTGACTGTACATTTGTCCTTTAGATTGTAAGCTCCTTTGAGCAGGGACTGTCCTTCTATGTTAAATTGTACAGCGCTGCGTAACCCTAGTAGCGCTTTAGAAATGTCAAGTAGTAGTAGTATGTGAAGCGTCTGTTCACGCTTTCCAAAAATACTATAACTAGGGGGCATGCAATGAAACTACAGTGTAGTAAATTTAAAACAAATCCGAGAAAATATTTCTTCACCCAACGCGTAATTAAAGTCTGGAATTCGTTGCCAGAGAACGTGGTGAAAGCGGTTAGCTTGGCAGAGTTTAAAATCCCTACTCAAAACCCACCTCTTCAATGTTGCATTCGGCACCTAACCATTATACCTCTATTCAAGAAATCTAGACTGCCCCAACTTGACATTTCGTCCTTTAGATTGTAAGCTCCTTTGAGCAGGGACTATTCTTATTTGTAAAACTGTACAGCGCTGCGTAACCCTAGTAGCGCTTTAGAAATGTTAAGTAGTAGTAGTAGTAGAAATGCTGGACATGGATGGAGGAGAGGGAAGACAGGAAGGAGATGCACATGGATGGAGGGGAGGGGAGAGAGGAGAAATGCTGAACATGGATGGAGTGGAGGGCAGGGAAGAGAGGAGAAATGTTGGACAGGGATGGGGGGAAGGAAACACAGAGGAAAGAGGTGCATATGGATGGAGGGGAGGGAAGACAGAGGAAGTAGATGCACATGGATGGATGGAGGGGAGAGGAGAAATGCTGGACATGGATGGAGGGGAGGGAAGACAGAGGAGGAGATGCACATGGATAGAGGGAAGAGAGGAGAAATTCTGGACATGGATGGAGGGGAGGGAAGAGAGAGGAAGTGAGATGAACATGGATGGAGGGGAGGAGGAGAAATGCTGGACATGGATGGAGGGGAGAGGAAAAATGCTGGACATGGATAGAGGAGAGGGAAGGGAGGAAAGAGATACATATGAATGGAGGGGAGGGAAGAAAGAGAAAGGAGATGCATACTGACAGAGATGAGGGAAAGGGAAAAGAGGAGAAAAACTACACATGGTTGGAAAAAATAGGCAAAAGCTGGATCCACCCTATACCTTCTCCAGTCAAGTCTGCAAAAGACCCACCTTTTACCTATGGATGTAGGACAAGAAATGAAGAAGAAAGGAGGAAAGTAAAGAAATAAATGGAAAGGAAGTCCTGGAAACGGAGTTAAGAGAACAGATAGAGAACAGCAGAATCAGAGACTGGGACCAACATGATCAGAAAAACAAAGTCACCAGACAACAAAGGTAGAAAAAAATAATTTTATCTTCATTATAGTGTTTGGAATATGTCCAATTTGAGAATTTATGTCTGCTGTCTTATTTTGCAATGTATAGCAATGTGTTTCTTTCTGTTGTTCTGGTATTGTGCTGCATGCTGTCAGACTTGTGAGTTCTTGTACCAAGTAGAGTGCTGCTGAGTCCGGTACTCGGACCAGGTTCTGACTGGCGGCTGGACAACCCTGGGTTTCACCTGCGCTGACTGCCGTTCCACAGAGGTTCAGCCCCTAGGTGCGGGTGGCCTGTAGGACTTACGAGACGGAGCTGGAAGCAGGGTGGTAAACGTATCAGGCAGGCAGGCAGCAGGTCAAGAGAGTAATCCAGGTACAGGCAAAGTCAGTAGGCAGGCAGCAGGCAAGAGAGTAATCCTGGCACAGGTAAAGCCAATAGGCAGGCAGCCAGTCAAGAGAGTAATCCAGGCACAGGTAAAGTCAATAGGCAGGTAGCAGGGCCACAGAGAGAATGGGCCAGGCCCGGGGCAAGGCAGCCCCCGTGGCCCCATCCCCACTGGCACTCCCCCTTCCACCCGCCCCCTCCGTCTTCCCACCGGGCCAGGCCCCCTGCATTTAAATCACAGCACCTCTCACCTCTGTGTGAAAGCGCTGTAGGCAGCCTGGCAGCAGATTGCCTCCTTTCAGCCCTCCTTCCCTCTTTGTCTCCCACCCTCGCGGAAGTTACGTCAGACGAGGGCGGGACACAGGGAGGGAAGGAGGCCCGAAGGGAGGTGATCTGCTGCCCTGCTGCCTGCAGCACTTTCACACAGAGGTGAGAGGCACTGTGATTTCAATGCAGGGGGTACGGCCCGGTGGCAGACGGTCAACTACGGAGGGCAGGTGGGACTGCGGCGCCAGGCCCCCCTTGGAGGTCTGGGCCCGAGGAATCAGCAACGAGGGACAAAGTAGAGAAGAAGCAAACTACTGAGCAAGTAACACCTACCAAAGTAGAAGCCGAAGAATGAAGTCCAGGAAGAGCTCAGCTGATAAAGTGCTGGCGTCTGACATCAGCAGGGACCAGCATGGAGAAGGAGCACAGCCATAGGACTAGAGCAGGGGAAGGAGGAACCAGAAGACCAATAGGAGAGAAGCAAGGGAAGCCAGGCAGAGAGAGAGAGAGAGTAGACTCAGGTGGGTGGAAGCAAAGCAATAAAGGAGCCTGCAGCCAGAGAAGAACTACACACACACATGGCTCAGGGCTGTGCCAGTCAAGTGTGTGTGTCAACAGGACTCCGTGCATCCCGAGGACGCCACTTGTGTTGAGGTACGGGACATGACAGATGCAGAGTCTAGCTTCTTAGGATTTGAAGTTAATTTTAGAAGAATTTGAAGAGGGACTATCTCTGTTCTGCATGTGTGAATGCAAGGCAAAGTGTCTGAATAAGGATCTGTTAGTTTCTGAGATTTTGATAACATATTGTTTCAGGTTTGGCAAGACTGTGTTGGCATGAGTTTTCCAGTGCTTCCCTGAGTGACACTATGGCTCTTTACTTTTGCGTATTCACGAACACTTGGTGGAGCAGGGCATCTTGGCCTCGCAGTGCCACTTCCTTTATAATGCTCTTTTGCTCATCAGGAAATTGATTCTGACCTATTGGGTGGCAGAAGATTCACCACCATTATCTGCAGCTATGGTTTGTCAATATGAGAGAAATGGCCTGTTTTGAACTTAGGATCTATCAGCACAGCAGTCCCACTGTCTCCCACAGCTGAGGATAAGAAATGCTGTGGCACAAGTTTTTACACTTGTACCCTACAACTGCTTAGACAGTAGACTCATTTTGTACACCATTCATTTTCGATTTGGCATTGCTCTATTGTTATTGTTTTACCTGACTGTTGCAATAAAATATACTTTAAAAAAAACAAAACTAAAGAAAGGTGAATGTAGTCTAAGACTTTTTTTGGTGGTGGCAGGTGGCGGGAGAATATTGGGTTGCATTCATTCAGCACCCCCAATCATTTTGAGAAAAGTTGGCTACTACGCCTAAATATATGACATCAATAATCATTATGTATAGACAGAACTATGTTGGTTAGTTCAAGAGAGAACTTGACTCAATTTCCTTCCCCCCAGGGCCTGACCTATCAAGTTGAATTTGCTCAGTTATTTTCTTATTTATCTGCAATATTGCATAATATACATACAGAAACTAGCTATCCCAGTTTTTGTAAGATGTTAAAAACCTGGCTGCTTCATATTTACAAGTTGATAACTTGGATATCTGCTGACTTTTGAAGTTATGTTGATCTAGGGTATGCCCTATTCTTAATTGTAAGCTGCTGTGATCTAAAGTTTTTGGTATGTGAGGCCTATAAATGGTATCTGTAATGTAATGTTATCTGCTGTTTGAGCACCAAAAGTGAGGCACCTAATTATCACTTAACTTTTTGCACACTATAAAGAATTATCCCCTTACAGTATTCTGTAAAATAAGTGTGTAAATATCAGCCCTGCCTATGACCCGCTCATGCCTCACCCATATGAATGCTCCCTTGTCTTTATGCACTAAGAGTTCCTTTTACAAAGGTGCACTAGCGTTTTTAGTGTGCATTAAAAATAAGCACACACTAAATGTTAGAGATGCCCATATATTTTGATGTGCGTCTTTAGCGTTTAGCGTGTGCTAATCATTAGCATGAACTAAAATCGCTAGCGTGCCTTTGTAAAAGACCCCCTAAGCCATTTGCAGAGCTACCATTTACTTATGCATATGGATGGTCATAGGAGCCAACTTTTCAAAATTATTGGGGGTGCTAAGCCCAATGAAAATAACCCCTCCCTGGACACATACAAAGAATTCTCTCAATATTGGGGGTGCTCAAGCACCCACAGCACCCACAGAGTCGGCTCCAATGTGGCAGTATTCTATAAATGGTGCTTAACAATAGGCAATCTGTTATAAGAATGAGGGGGCCCTATAGATAGATAGATAGATAGATAGATAGATAGATAACTTAGATGTTAACTGCATAAATCCTTTTGAATCTCAAACCCTTAGACAGGTGAATTTATTAAAAGTTTGATCAAAGTCTGCAGTCTGTTTATCAATTTTTTGAATGCTTCACACATCATTAATTTCCTTTGCTTTTCAGTTTAGCAATGAAGTACCTCAAAGTAAGAAACTTCTTTCACTTTAAAATGAGCAGTATGCAGGAACACAAAGATGAAGCAACTCATTTTCACCTTACTTTTCTAGACCTAATATTGATGGGGCTGAGTCTATTTTTTGTTAGGACAACAGGGGCAATCAGAAACCTTGAAAACATAATTTCTGTGAAAGTAAGGGCAATAGTTAAAGAGCCACAAAATGAGAATTTTTTTTAGAAATTTGGTATTGAGGTCTAGTTGAAAATTAATTTTAATCTTTTCATTCAAGCATTCAGAATTATAAGAGCCCATCAATATCCACTGCTTGCAAAATAGTTACTGTGATGGCAACTGAAGTACCCTTGAGTGTGGCTTTGAAAATGCAAATTCTGTTCTATCTGCACTCTTGCACATTACATAATACACTCTATCTTCAATTTGAGATTCATTATGCAGATACAGTCAAAAATGATTTATACCTAGGCATTGTTCCATCTTATTTGTGCCTTGATGGCAGCACCGTTCATTGCTAGATTTCACAAGAACAATTATATTTATATTTACTCCACAAATTCACTACCTTATTACTTTATTAAGTATATGTATATATGCAAATGTTTAGGCGCCCATGGTCAAATTGTATGTCTCACTGAATCCCTAAATGGAGAGATGATGAGACAATCTTTACGAGGTACTACAATAATCATGACATCATGCTACAAGTTTGAATGCACAAATACTTTGTTACTAATTTTAAAAGATTGGAAAAAAATGAATATGGCATATGTAAAGATTTTGATACCTTTCCAATTGATTGATTGCTATAAGATGTTAATAAGACCCAAAAGCTTAGGAGTCCTTTTACTAAACCTTAGTGTGCACTGATGGAATTAGCATGCACTAAATGCTGCATAACTTATTTTATACCTGTAGACCATGAGGCACTTAGCACACATTAATGTCTGTTAGCTCTGTGAAGAAGAGGATAAGGGAACAGAGAGGGGGGGGGGGGGGGGGTTACCGGCAGAGGAGAAGATAAGGCCCAGAGGAGGGGACAACTCAGTTTCTTAGCTCAGGGAGTTCCACATGTCAGGAGAAAGCATAGATCATTTTCCCCAGAGGGCTGGAGGCAGGGTAAAAATTATGATTCCCAGCATCCCTTGAGGAAGTCTTACAACAGAATCAAAGACTTCCTATCACAGCAGCCCCCAGTGGAGTCCAAGGGAAAGACAGGTAAAGGTGAAACCCAAGACACGGAGGGGAGGCCAGGAATGGAGGGGGAGCCTCTAAGCAGAGCTAATCAGCTGGGGAATGGGTGGGGCGAGGAGCCAATGGAATGGAAGGGGGAAGAAAAGGAGGAAGAAGTGAGGCAAGAGGAGCCAATGGAGATTGCAGCTCTGGCACGATCCACAAGTTAAAGGTTCAGACAGCAGGTAACCGCTTGGTGCAAAGTCTTGGAAAACAAGGGAAGGCAGTAGCTATCATGGAGGAGCCAGGGAGTGACGGGGTCAAGTGGGAGGAAGCCAGGAGATAGAGCTGGCCAGAGGAGGGAGGGGACTCCTGGGAGCTCTCTGCCTCTGAACTGCTGATGGAATTTCTAAACTGCTTGTTTGAACCAAACTTGCCAAGGTTGCGGTTAAGCCGCCGAATTGGGCGGCTTTTCGGAAACGGCTGCAGGGAATTTTCTAATCGCGTGGGTTGCGGGGATTTGGGCGGGTTTTCGAGCAGTGCGGGATTGGATGGGTTTTCGCGGCCGCCGATTGGCCGGTTTTCCCGCTGCCGGGGCTTCTATTGGTCCAATTTGGTCCAATAGAAGCTTTTCCGGGGCTTCTATTGGTCCAATTTAGTCCAATAGAAGCCTTTCAGGGGCGGGGTTGACATCAGGGGTGACGTGGGGGGCGGGGTTAATGATGCAGGAGGCGGGGTTAGTGACGCGGGAGGCGGGGTTAGGTGACGCGGGGGCAGGGTTCGGTGATGCGTGAGACGGGGGTTGGCTGCGGACGGTTTTTGGGCGGGTTTACGGCTGGTTTGGGGCTGGGAATTTTTCCCAGCTGGCAACCTTGGTTTGAACTGCCTGTTCGGAAGTGCTTGTTCTTCTTTGTGGAACAGTTTTTGCTTTTGGGATTACTTATTTTGAATTGGAACATTGGGACTGCTGAGATCCATGTTCTGTTGGTTTATGAACTGCATTTTTGAAGCTGTGGAGATTCCTGAACTGCTTTGCTTTTGGAACTGCATTATTAAAAACTACTTTTTCTAAACTGTTTGTTTTTGGGATTGCATTCTTGAAACCGCTGGGATAATTTCCCTGGCGGATATCTCAGGAGCTGTGCTGGAATAGTACTGCTGACGTACCTCAGGTTGGAAGGTACACCTGGAGGATTACAGGGAGTTGTACCTAAGTGGAATATCATATAAGCCACATTGAGCCTGCAACTAGCGGGAAAATGTGGGGTATAAATGTATTAAATAAATATAGAAACTTGGGCCGGAGGCCAGAGTTTTCCTGAGAGGAGCAGAGGAATCCTTCACAGCTCTCACAAAGCTTTAGTAAAAGGGCCCATTAGTGACTTATTATGCAATTCCAAAGAATCTGATACTTCTAGCCTCGGCTTGTGATGGATGTTTAGTCTACATTTAACAACTATGGGCTCCTCTAAGCATAAGAACATAGGAAAGGCCATATTGGGTCAAACCAAAGATCCATCCAGTATTCTGTTCCCAACAGTGACCAATCTAGGTCAAAAGTACCAGCAGGATCTAAAAGAATCAATGCATTCCTTGTTACATAATACCTATTTGTGGTACTACTGAACAGCAAGCTAAACCACAACTATATCCATATAGAAGTCTTACTTTCTTAATTTCCAACTGTTTTAAAATAAGCCAACAAGGAACTGGGTCAATTTTTATAGATACTTTAGTTGAATATAGATGATAAATAAGTGGCAAAAAGACAATTCTGTTTACAAGAGCAGAAATTGAGAGGAAGGCAGCAGTATGGCTTGTTTTCTGTCCAAAATGGAGATCTCTGCCTCAGAGGGAGGAGTATAACAGATTGCACAGAAGGACTGGGGGTGTCTAGAGATGACTGAAAGGATCAAAAGTTACATCTTGAGCTGCGGCATCAAAGCGGAGAGATTTCAGTGAGACTGGACAGAATGGGTCACAGGCATTCAAGGGCCTAGCTATCAATATGGGCTATTGTTAAGACGTGCTATTTTACTACTAACTTGTACTATTTTAGCACAGGTCCCATTTTAGGCAACAAGACCTAGCTACTAATAACTGGAGTTAACATATTAACGATAACCCATGCTGATAATTTTCTCATACATAACCTTTGTAAGCAGCTGATTTGCTTTAGGCAGCACAGTTCCTCATCAGAGACTCCTGTGAAAATTAAAATTTCATGGGATAGGAGGCAGTGTCTTTCTGTGGATAGGATTAAATGGCCATTTTTCTCAATGGAGGAGGCTGAATAGTGGAGTGCTGCAGGGATCTGTACTGGGACCAGTGCTATTTAACATATTTAAATGATCTGGAAACGGAACGACAGGTGAGGTGATTAAATTTGTAGAAGACAAAAAACTATTCAAAGTTGTCAAACCCTTGCAGATTATGAAAAATTGCAGGAAGACCTTAGGAAACTGGAAAAACTGAACATCCAAATGGCAGATGAAATGTCATGTGGACAAATTCAAAGTGATATACATTGAGAAGGATAATCAAAATCATAGTTACCTGATGCTAGGGTCTGCCTTAGGAGTCAGCACTCAAGAAAAAGATCTAGGTATCATTGACAACACGCTGAAATCTTCTGCTCCAATGTGTGGTGGCACCCAAAAAAGCAAACAGGATGCTAGAAATTATTAGGAAAGAGATGCAAAATTAGACCAAGAATATTGTAATGCCTCTGTATAGCTCCAAGGTGCGATTTCACCTTAAGTACTGTATTCAATTTTGGTCTCCGAATCTCAAAAAACATATGGAGGAATTAGAAAAGGTTCAAAGAAGAGCAACCAAAATGATAAAGGGGATGGAACTCCTCACATAGGAGGAAAGATTAAAGAGATTAGGGCTCCTCAGCTTGGAAAAGAGACTGCTGAGGGGGGATATGATTGAGGTCTGTAAAATCCTGAGTGGTGTAGAACAGGTAGAAGTGAATCAATTTTTTCACTCTTTCAAAAAGTACAAAGACCAGGGGGCACTCAATGAAATTACATGGAAATGCTTTTAAAGCAAATAGGAGGAAATATTTTTTCACTCAAAAAATAGTTAAGCTCTGGAACTCGCTGCCGGAGTTTGTGGTAACAGCAGTTGGCGTATGTGGGTTTAATAAGGTTTGGACAAGTTCCTGGAGAAAGAGTTCATAGTCCGTTATTGAGATGGAAATGGGGGAACTCACTGCTTGCCCCGGGACTGGCAGCATGGAATGTTGCTACTGGGTTTCCACTAGGTACTTGTGACCTGGATTGACCACTGTTGGAAGCAGGATACTGGACTAGATGGACCATTAGTCTGACCCGGTATGGCTATTCATATGTAACTTATCAAAACTCCCTTTTAACCCCAGCTGTGCTAACCACTTTCACCACCTCTTCTGGCAACAAATTCCACAGCCAAGTAGTTGACTGAGTGAACAAATATTTCAACCAATTAGATTTAAATGCACTAGAGTGGAGGAGTGGCCTAGTGGTTAGGGTGGTGGACTTTGGTCCTGAGGAACTGAGTTTGATTCCCAGCACAGGCAGCTCCTTGTGACTCTGGGCAAGTCACTTAACCCTCCATAGCCTACCATGAGTGGGAAAGCGCAGGATACAAATGTAATAAAAATAAATAAATACTTATCAGCTTCATGGAGTGTCCCCTAGTCTTCTTAGTGTTTGAAAGGGTAAACAACCGTTCCCTATTTACCCACTCATGATTTTATTGATCTCTATCATATTTCCTCCCAGCTGTTACTTCTCCAAACCAGAGTCCTCATTAGCCTTTCTTCTTTGGGAGCTGTTACTTCTGTATACCTATTCTAGTTCTTTATTTATTATTGGATAAGGCATCCATAATTGTACACAGCTGTCTGAGCATTTGAAAATGAATGTTATTAATTCTTACAAAACAGAGGAAGGCTATACAAAAATTTCTAAATACTTTCAACTAGCAATTTCAACTGTCAAAAACACTTTTAAGAAATGGCAAGATGTGGAAGACTAAGAAAACTCTCATAAAACTGACTGAAATATGGTCAGTTCTTCAAAACAGAGCCCACAGAACACTAAAAACAATCTCTTGAAAAATGTAGGTGACAGTTAAGTAGTTGTCCATGGTTCATATCAGGAAAGTATACAGAAAATTTTTGATTTTGTTTTCTGGTCATTTTCAGATTTCTTCCCTGATTTTCAACATTTTTGTTTCACACATTTGTGTTAAAAAATAATAATTCGTTAGAATTTTTTTTAAACTTTGTGTTAATTGACTTATCATGCATTATTTTTAGGTTAATGTACATTAAATCAATTTGGTGCATACTAAATTTTTTAAGGCCTGCTAACGAACTGACCCTGCTGTTTACTAAGCTGTGCTAGCGGCTGTCAGTGCGGTAATGCCACCTGCAAGCCTGAAGGTTATTGAAGTGATGTACATTCAGGTACAGTAGGTATTTTTTTCTGTTCCTGGAGGGCTCACAATAAAAAAGTGAGGGCCCTGTTTACTAAGGTGAACTAGTGTTTTTAGCACATGCACAAAATTAGTGCACACTAACTGTGTAGGCGCCCATAGAAATATTGTGGGCACCTACACAGTTAATGCATGCTAATGGTTATAGCATGCTAAAAGCACTAAAGCGCCTCTAGTGCGTCTTAGTAAACAGGGCCCTGAAAGTGGGACTTCAACTTCAGTACCTTTATTTAAAGTCCACTGCACTAACCACTAGGTTGCCCCTTTGCTCTGCAAAAATGTCTGTGTGGCCATGTTGGACTTTTCAGTTTGTAAAATGGCTTTTCCTGCTGGACATCTCCAGCACATAGACGTCCATCTCACGTATAATCATGCATGAAATCGATGTATTTCCTGTTGGAAAATACCTGTGAGATGGGCATCCATTTTGAATGTTATGACCTGGATGTCCCTATTCTGACTTGGTAGTCCTTTTGAAAATGCCCCTCTATGTGCACTTGGGAGGGGCATGGGTGGATCAGGCATGTGCCTAGGAGTTAGATGCACAGGTTATACCAAGAGTTATACGCCAGATTCTATATAGTGCGCCTACAGATCCACGTGGAAATAACAACATGTGTAACTTAATTGGCTTAGCAAGCCTATCAACGTTGTTAACAGCACTTAACAAGCAATAATGAGCACTAATTGGCAATAATTACAATTTACACGCACAGCTCGCAAAGCGTATTCTATAATGAACTGCGCCTAAATTCTAAAGCATGCAGTTCAAAAGGAGTGTGGTTATGGGCAGAGAAATGGGTGTTTCAAAATTTACGCATGTTGTTATAGAATATGGCCCAGTGCATGAAAATCTACGTGTCAGGATTTACACCAGGTTTTCATTGGTGTAAATGGATGCACATAGATTTAGGCGCTGGGATATCAACTAAGCATATTCTATATACCACGCCTAAATCTAGGTGTTGCTTATAGAATACGCTTAGCACTGATTTCCGCGTTGATTTTCTAGGCGCCATGTATAGAATCTCCTCCTATGTGCCTAGCAACAGTTAGGCATGAGCACTTACACCATTGCATGAGTGCTTGTGCCTAAAGTTGGGCGTAGAACTGCGGACTTACGCTAGAATTCTATAACAGCAGTCCATGCAGCTTAGCGCACATCATCCTGGCACCTAAACTTTGGTGCTCTTTCTTGAATCTACCCCAGTGTGCTTACACAGAAAAAAAAAAAAGATAAAGGTTTTGATAAGGTCCTCAGCCTTGAATATTATTGAATATCTATAGAGAGATCTCAAAGGAAAAGTAGGGAAAGGTTTACTTATTAATTTCTAAAAACTTTTTAGGTCCATATTCAAAGCGATTTAACTGGCCAGAAACGTCTCTTGGATGGTTAAATCACCTCTAACTGCTCATTTTCAGCAGCACTGAATATCACACTTAACTGAACCTGGAAACTCAGTGCTGGTGCCCAGACATGGCCCGACATTGAATTTACAAGATTAATGCTGGCAGAGGTCAGCAAAACGCTGTACCGATACTATTCGCATTGTAAGATGGGAAATAAAGGATTGAATATTGGGCCCTTTATTTCCCACCTTACAATGAGAATAGTATCAAAGCAGTAACAACAATAAGTTAAGAACACATACAAAAGGCATCTTAACCAACATTTTGCTCTGATAGTTTGTATCCAGCATATTCTGTTTGGTGCTATGTAATCAGTGAGTTGACAACACATATACAAGTAGGACTCTTCGTTTTGCATTCATTACTTGGTGTATTTATTGACCCCTGATGCAGGCGCTTTTTAGCGTCGAAACACGGCCTGTGTCGGGTCGTTATCTCTGATATAATAAAGACTGTTGGACTCACGTCTCCAGTGGTGAATTGTCTATTAGTCTCTACTTTTGCCTTCTGTGCATCTTAACCATCCCCATAGCTCATCAGCCTAAGGTCCACAAAACACTGACTTCTTTTGTAATGCAGTATTACCTTTGTGTAGATAAGGCCAATAAACTATGCCCAAATAGAAAAGCCTTAACCACTTTGTGGTATTTTAAATATGTGTTTAATTGAAATGGTAATGGCAAAGTATTCCAGAAATGGGGCCCACACAACCACTAATAAAATATGATCTGATGATCTTAAAGATTTCCCTGGTAAACATTTAGTCAACAATTTGACTATATAAGTTGGTTTCCAAGAAGAAAACCATTAAAATACAGAATTAAAACATTAAGTAGAATTGATGATTTCACAGGGAAACTAATACAATTGAATTAAAATGAGTGTAATAGAATTACATTTTCTTGCTCCCACAATCAACCTTACAGCCATGTTCTGGACTATGAGGCTCTTTTACTAAAATGTGGTAAAGTTTCGTCAAGTTCCTCCATCAGTTCATCCGTCGGTTCCGAAATCGCAATCAATTCAGTCAGAATCAACTTTTCCATCTGACTAAAATCTGGTTCATCATCCGAACTATAAGCATGGAATACAAGCAGAGAAACTACATATGCCCTTGGCTAAACACTGTGTTAAGAAACAACATGCATTCAACCAATTGAGGTGCATAGTGATTGAACAGCTGACTAATAATGGGAGACGAGGGGATATTTCAAGAGTTTTTTTTATTTTTGTTATATTTGTACCCCGCGCTTTCCCACTCATGGCAGGCTCAATGCGGCTTACATGGGGCAATGGAGGGTTAAGTGACTTGCCCAGAGTCACAAGGAGCTGCCTGTGCTGGGAATCAAACTCAGTTCCTCAGTTCCCCAGGACCAAAGTCCACCACCCTAACCACTAGGCCACTCCTCCATCAAAAAGAACAAAGATGGATATATTGTTTACAAACGGTGAGCCCAAAAGGTTTGAATGGACCACTGGAATGGGAAGCATTTTATTAACTGTCTATAATGGGTTACCCGCTGATATGATGTCATTATAGGTAGAAGTTACATCTGAAGGCATCCTTTATAAGCAATTGCCATTTTATAGCCATATGTTCGCATTGATAAGAAGGACAATTGTGTTACTTTCGTTTTTGTTCTTTCTCCTGATGAAGTTGCAAAACAGCGGGAGTCCTGAGTCTGTCGAGAAATGAGAAATATATAGTTCGGATGATGAACCAGATTTTAGTCGGATGGAAAAGTTGATTCTGACTGAATTGATTGCGATTTCGGAACCAACGGATGAACTGATGGAGGAACTTGACGAAACAAGACGATAAAATTGTGGTTGGTACCACCGAGTCAAGTTAAGTACCCTTTAATCCGCGGTCTGATTTTTTTGTAACATTGGAATTTTTTGACTTCTTATCGTTTTTTACCAGCTTTAGAGTTTCAGCTGTTTCAGTTGGACTTTGTTTATACACTTGATTCAAAAACATTTAACCCTATCGACCCTTTCACTACAGACTTTTCTCTCAGTTAGATTGTTAGTTTGAGAGTTTTTCTCTATAGTTTTTCTGGCCGGTGGTGGAGCCAATGATGATAGCCATCACAGTTGGTGTTCTAATTCTAAGAGGTACCCTGGGCTTATGAGGCTAATTACTAATAATGAGATAACATTTGTGTTTCAAGTGTGTAATAAGGATCTAACAAGTTGAGCAAATAATTTAACTTCAAGCTTCTAAATAAATGCCATAGTGTACTGCTTGAAGAAACCTATGTGTCTCCAGCAGACTCGCAAGAGAAAAGGATGTTGGTTTAGCCCCTGTTGCTCCCTACATTGACATCTTGCTTTTGTGACCCAGAGGGTTAGACCTGTCCTGGAAGCAGCATATGGAATTATGTCTTGGAATTTTCTAGCTAGGGAAAACCAGAGGAGGAACTAGGGGGCCCCAAAGACCACAAAAGTCCATGTTTTGTACGGAGAGGGGTCTTTGTAGTGCTTTTGTCTTAGCTACTCCTTTCTGCTGACAACAGGGAGCATAGGGCTGTTCAGACACTGGAGTCCCGAGTGCTGATCTAGGCCTTGGATGAATGAAATGGAGTGAAGTGGAGTGCTGCCATAGCCTCATACAAACTGGTGAACAGAGAGTCTGGAGGTTTTCCCAAAGGAATCATTCCTGCTGCCCAGATCAAGAGGCTTGGAATCTGAGGAAAAAAGAGGGAACTATGAGACCTAACCCAGCTGGATTCTGGTACCAGTTCTCATATGTTTACAGAGAACCAACTGAACGTAACAGGATAGATCATAAGGAATGCCAAGCCAAATGCAAAGCGGAGATAAGGAGGGCAAAAAAGGACTTTGAGAAGAAATTAGCGTTGGAAGCAAAAATACATAGTAAAAATTTTTTTAGATACATTAAAAGCAGGAAACCGGCCAAAGAGTCGGTTGGGCCGCTGGACGAAAATGGTGTTAAAGGGGCGATCAAGGAGGACAAAGCCGTAGCGGAGAAATTAAATGAATTCTTTGCTTCGGTCTTCACCGAGGAGGATTTGGGGGGGACACCGGTGCCGGAAAGAATATTTGAAGCGGGGGAGTCGGAGAAACTAAACAAATTCTCTGTAACCTTGGAGGATGTAATGGGTCAGTTCAGCAAGCTGAAGAGTAGTAAATCACCGGGACCTGATGGTATTCATCCCAGAGTATTAATAGAACTAAAAAATGAACTTGCGGAGCTACTGTTAGAAATATGCAATCTGTCCCTAAATCGAGTGTAATACCGGAAGACTGGAGGGTAGCCAATGTTACTCCGATTTTTAAGAAAGGTTCCAGAGGAGATCCAGGAAATTATAGACCGGTGAGTCTGACGTCGGTGCCGGGCAAGATGGTGGAGGCTATTATTAAGAATAAAATTGCAGAGCATATACAAAAACATGGACTGATGAGACAAGTCAGCACGGATTTAGTGAAGGGAAGTCTTGCCTCACCAATCTAATGCATTTTTTTGAGGGGGTAAGCAAACATGTGGACAATGGGGAGCCGGTTGATATTGTATATCTGGATTTTCAGAAGGCGTTTGACAAAGTGCCGCACGAAAGACTCCTGAAGAAATTGCAGAGTCATGGAATCGGAGGTAGGGTATTATTATGGATTAAGAACTGGTTGAAAGATAGGAAGCAGAGAGTAGGATTGCGTGGCCAGTATTCTCAGTGGAGGAGGGTAGTTAGTGGGGTCCCGCAGGGGTCTGTGCTGGGTCCGTTGCTTTTTAATGTATTTATAAATGACCTAGAGATGGGAATAACTAGTGAGGTAATTAAATTCGCCGATGACACAAAATTATTCAGGGTCGTCAAGTCGCAGGAGGAATGTGAACGATTACAGGAGGACCTTGCGAGACTGGGAGAATGGGCGTGCAAGTGGCAGATGAAGTTCAATGTTGACAAGTGCAAAGTGATGCATGTGGGTAAGAGGAACCCGAATTATAGCTACGTCTTGCAAGGTTCCGCGTTAGGAGTTACGGATCAAGAAAGGGATCTGGGTGTCGTCGTCGATGATACGCTGAAACCTTCTGCTCAGTGTGCTGCTGCGGCTAGGAAAGCGAATAGAATGTTGGGTGTTATTAGGAAGGGTATGGAGTCCAGGTGTGCGGATGTTATAATGCCGTTGTATCGCTCCATGGTGCGACCGCACCTGGAGTATTGTGTTCAGTACTGGTCTCCGTATCTCAAAAAAGATATAGTAGAATTGGAAAAGGTACAGCGAAGGGCGACGAAAATGATAGTGGGGATGGGACGACTTTCCTATGAAGAGAGGCTGAGAAGGCTAGGGCTTTTCAGCTTGGAGAAGAGACGGCTGAGGGGAGATATGATAGAAGTGTATAAAATAATGAGTGGAATGGATCGGGTGGATGTGAAGCGACTGTTCACGCTATCCAAAAATACTAGGACTAGAGGGCATGAGTTGAAGCTACAGTGTGGTAAATTTAAAACGAATCGGAGAAAATTTTTCTTCACCCAACGTGTAATTAGACTCTGGAATTCATTGCCGGAGAACGTGGTACGGGCGGTTAGCTTGACGGAGTTTAAAAAGGGGTTAGATAGATTCCTAAAGGACAAGTCCATAGACCGCTATTAAATGGACTGGAAAAATTCCACATTTTTAGGTATAACTTGTCTGGAATGTTTTTACGTTTGGGGAGCGTGCCAGGTGCCCTTGACCTGGATTGGCCACTGTCGGTGACAGGATGCTGGGCTAGATGGACCTTTGGTCTTTCCCAGTATGGCACTACTTATGTACTTATGTACTTATATGAAAGTAAGTTCACTAGAAACTATAATATGTATCCATGAATCTGCTGTATGGTATAATATTAGTGGAGGACTGCTGGATGCTGCAATAGGAAGATTAATCCCCAGGTTTTATATATGGTACCCAAAGTTGCACACCAAAATTTAATTGATTAATGAGCCCTTGACTAGCAATAATTGGGCGCTAAGCAAATAGTGCAGTTAGTTCGCATCAATTAGAATTTGTGCGTGAATCTGCCTGTGTGCTATTCTATAAGGCTTGGTGCCTAACTCTCATAGCATATATCTGAAAAGGGGTGTGGCCATGGACATGTCAGGGGTATTCCGAAAAGTTGTGCATGCAATTACTGAATACCGCATCTGCATGCCTAAGTTAGGCACTGTCATTTACATCAGGTTTCAGGAGGCATAAGTGTGGTGCCCAAAAGCTAGGCATGAGATTTGTGTGCCCTTTATAGAATAGCAGTTAGCATAAAATTAGTTTTACTGTTTTAGGATCTTGCCAGGTATTTGTGACCTGGATTGGCCACTGTTGGAAACAAGATACTGGGCTCAATAGACTTTCAGTCTGCTCCAATATGGCAGTGCTTATGTTCTTATGACTTTTTTCTGCGCCCAGGTTTTAGCACCGTTCGCTAAAAAGGGAGTACTGCCATCATATTCGGTGCTACAAAAATATTTTTATTTTTGTAGCACTGGTGTGTACCAGGTGGTAATTAGGTAGTGCTGCGTGCTGCCCGGTTACCTCCAGGTTAGTACGGGAGTCCTTACTGCCACCTCAATGGGTGACAGTAAAGGTTTCCCCCCCAAATGGCCATGTGGCAAGTGTTTCACTTGCTACATAGCCATTTCCTCAAGAAAAGAAACACCTACCTTTAACCCGCTGCATTAAAAGGGGGCCTCAGCACATGCCAAAAACACACGCCAATGCTAGCAAGGCCCCTTTTTGCCGCAGCTTAGCAAAAGGTGCCCTATGCCCCTTAGCCTGCTATTTCCTATAATATTCTAGAGTGGCTTATAGATGTGACCCCCCCTTCCCCAGAAAATGATCATGCCTGAAGGGTGGAAGAAAGGATTTTCAGGGCAGTCAGTAAGGAGACAGAGCTGATATTGACAGCCTTGTAAGGAAATGCCTAGCGGGCAAGACATGGAAATTAATAAAAGGGATTATGTGGAGAAAATTTCTGTTTTTTGATAGCCCACTGCTGTTTGAGACCTGTAGTACTGAGGGAGAAGTCCTGGGTACAAAGGCAGGAAAAGTTTGCAAGTGTGATGTTTGGAAGCCTCTGCACAAGGCAGAAGGTGCCTATAGTAGCGTTCCCGACTGAGGAACAATGTAGGGGTGCCTGGAGATAGTCACCTCAGGTGGAAGAAGTGGAAGCAGGTGTGCCTCATTTCTGGAAGGGCTTGCATAGCATGAGTAAATGGACCCTGTTCCGGGATGAGACAGAGGAACTGAAGATATCATGGAGGAATGATCAAGGACTAAAAGGCACATGGTGTGGATGGTTACCCCACACCATCTCTCCAGTCATGATCAGAGGAGTGTAAAAGGAAGCTGAGTAGTAATTAGAGAAACAGTTGTGTGTGTGGACACAATTATGGACTGAGTTTAATCAAAAGGCGAATCACCAAATATTGTTTCTGGTGTAGCAAACAGAGGAGATTTAAGAGAGAACTTTGAATGCTCTATCATTGACAATTTTGTTTTGCACTGTGCTGACCATACAGTTACAATTACAATTACAGTTAAGTCATTTATAGCCCGCTAATACCATATCAAATAGTTCACATCAGGTTACAGCAAGACAGTAGGACACAATTCGCCTAGGATGTCACAATTTGGCAAAGAAAAAAGACCAGCTCATTATTAGTGGAGGAGTGGCCTAGTGGATAGGGTGGTGGACGTTGGTCCTGAGGAACTGAGTTAGATTCCCACTTCAGGCACAGGCAGCGCCTTGTGACTCTGGGCAAGTCACTTAACCTTCCATTGCCCCATGTAAGTCACATTGAGCCTGCCATGAGTGGGAAAGTGCGGGGTACAAATGTAAAAAAAACTATGTATAATTATTTGTTGATCATATATCTATTAAATAGTAAAGTTTTATGATTCTTTTTAAGCAAGCTAAAACTGGGTAAAAATCTCAAACTTGGTGGTAAAAATTCCCAGAATTTAGTCACTGATATGCAAATAAACCTGATAAAAGTTTCTTGGAAGTGATTCCCTGGGGACTTGGAAAAGTAAATAAGAGCTACTTGTGTGTATTATAACATCGTTCTGTTAGAGAATGATGCATCAAATAAATCACATATTGTGGTACTATACCCTGGGTTATCTTCCACAAAAGACATCTTAATTTGAAAATGATCCTCGCCGCAACTTTAATTCAGTGAAGCTTAATTTTTATGTGATTTCTTAAGCGAGAAGGAAAAACACACTGAATTGTACAGACTAAATTATCAAGTTTATGAACTGTTTTCAAGTTAGTGTTAGTAAACCATGTTGAAGTTTTCTGAAACTGAGACTGCTGACTAATCTTTGGTGTGCAAGAGAATGAGAGAGTGCCCAGAGAAAGAGTACCCTCGGCCTACCGGAGTAAGTCCGGGCCCCAGCTTGTGCCCAGTTCATGTGATTCTACCAGAGGAGCTGTGTGTGTGACAGAGAAAGATTTTGGATTTGTCTGTGTGCCCCCCCCCCTCCACCCCCGGTACCCCGGGTAGAAGGGTGAGTGAAACCCTGGAGTGGAGCTGAGCCGGAGGTGTGTGTGTGTGCTGCCCAGGTGGGCTACATAGACATATAATAAATAGTTACAAACTAGCCCCTAATAACATTTTTCAAGGAACTGAATAATATGATGAATAAATAATACAAATGAATGTGAAAACTGCTTCCAAAAATAAATACCACAAATAATACAAAAATATGGAATAAGACTAAACAAAAACAGATCCTATTAATTACACATGAAATAAAAATTTAAAGATTACATAGTTATTATAATGTTTTGATAGAACAGTGCAATAAAATATAAGAATTCATGGTCCTGACCTCCATATGGTTTCAGATTGTGGAATACTGATTGACAGTGCAGTTGAAAGAAAATGCTACAGTAGAGAACTCTATAATTTTGGTTCAGGACCCCATGCTGTGGGAAGTGGAGCTTAAAAACAAGTGAAAAAGGAGAAACGAGGAAATGGGATTTCTATTCCATATATATTAAGAGTAAAGTATAGGAAAAGTTATGATGTCTTGATGTAGATTTTGCATCCTCTCCCCATTTAACCAGAGGATGAATGATATTATATTATAGTCCAGTTTACCTACTGCAGCATTACAGGCTACGTTTTTCCTTGCAACCTTTTTTCTTGATTATCAAAGAATAAAAATCTGAAATGGAATGTTAATGGACAGTCGTTGCGTACGTAATGTTTGATTCTTTTGTCAGCAAACGTTGATTCTTATAAGCTTCCAAAATATCAGTTTATATCAGAATAGGACAACTTTGGTTTACCAGTGATTTGCTTTTATTTGGATAAATAGCTTTCTGTGCACAGCTCCGTACACCAGTGCTGATGGCTAAGTCCCAGTGATAGATGAAAATGTTCAGAGGGGAAAGTTTACCTCCAAAGGGGGAAATTCTATATAGGATGCCGAACAAGGCACTGAAACTGGGCAGAAACAGCAGATCCATGAGAAAACACACTTTACATACCCATTTATAGAAAGCATCTAAGTGTTTCCATGTGGATCTGCAAAGGAGGCATGGCCATGGGAGGGGCATGGGCAGGTAGGGGGTGTACCCTTAAAATGCATGCAGTGTTGTAGAATTCGGGGGATCCACGAGCAACTTGTGCAGTGGAATTTACACCTGGTTTCAGGTTTTCAGCGCCATTTAGAGAATTTACTCCTATATTACAAAACAGACAGGCTTTACACAAACCGTTGCCTCTATTAAAATGAGAGCTGGAGCTGGTTGTGCTCAGCAAACAAGCTTCATTGGCGTGACAGTGCCAAACCTGCAACTGAAAACAGGTGGCAAGTATTTCATTTGGAGGCTTGGCATCTGTAAATAATCAGTTACTGTTAAGTGTTTTGGTCTGACACCAATTAGATTCATTGCTGATTGCATATTTAATTTCTAAAGGGGCCTGCAGCTGTGCTCGATTAAAATTACAGTATGAGCTATTGAAGTAACTAGTCACCTATGACACAGTGCTATCCTCTGTTGTCCTGTTTGCATTAGAGCTAATATCCCATATCCAGCATTCAAGCATGTTTTACAATCCGTGGTAGAGGATGATGTATTGTAAGAACTTGACTAGTAATGTGTCTTGCTCAAGAAATTCTCTCTACTTCCTCCCAACTCACACCCACTATAAAATTAAGTACACATGCACTGAGTTTATCTTAGTGGAAGGGAAAAGCCACAAAACCAAGCAGTGGTTTGCATTGAAAATGTTAACATTTGAATATGGAACTGCTGTCCTAGTCATCTTTTTTCTCTTGTTTACTTGGGGCCCTGGAAAGATGGAGGAAAGGTTGCAGGGTCAGCTTAACCATTAGGCAAATTGGGGGTGAGGTGGCAAAGAGCTATTGCAGCCAAAGCAAAATAGACTCTGACAACCACAGAAACCCAGAGACCCATCTAGGCTTTTACCTGTTTAATATTTAAAACTATGATGTAGATCATGCTGGGAGAGATGATATTGGGGTAATCATGATTGTCGAGTTTATTAAAATCTTTAGGGTGGGGGTTCTAGGAGCTTGAAAGGTAATGAGAGGAAAGAAAGGTTTGCCTGGAATACCTTATATCATGGTATATATCATTCAGTGTAAAAAATGTAACGAAGGATGCTATATTGGAGAAACAGGCCAGATGCTTAAGACAAGATTCAATTTACATAGACCTCACATGAACAATACAGCCAGTAGGGCCCCCACCCCGGTGGGACAGCACTTCACAGAACCAGGATACTGTACCAGTGATTTCACAGTGAGAATACTGAAAGGTAACTTTAAAACCATACAAGAACGTAAGACCTTTGAAGTCAGAATGATTGAATATTTTAACACCCAACAGAAAGGACTTAACAAGGATCTGGGGTTCCTAGCCCATTATAAACCATAAAGCTGTATGTCTCTGTTGATCACCCTCCCCTCACCTATCCACACCCATCCTGTTAGACTATCAATGATATGCTTTGATGTCCCCATGCATACCTCCTACCCACCCCCATCCTCCCACCCTGTCAGACTGTCATAGTAATGCTTGAATGTTTTCACTTATATACACTGTCAGCTAGCACATTTGCTTATTTCCGATCTGACGAAGAAGGGCAACCTTCGAAAGCTAATCAAGAAATGTATTAAGTTATGTCCAATAAAAAAGGTATCATCTTATTTTCTTTTCCATGTTTTATTTTGTTTGATTTCTATTGATAACCTTAAGAGTAGACTAACACGGCTACCACACTCCTCTACCTGGAATACCTAACACCCATGCACTGGTCCAGAAAAGGGATAGAGGAGGGGCGTCAGTATTCAGTGGGTCAATCACCACTTAAAACATAGCATCCAGATAAGCTATCCAGGCACAATATCTTTCACTCTTTCTTCAACCTAAGTTAGACTGCTAAATACACAATGCTAACCGCAAAAGGATAAATTATCTATTCAAAGAACGCTATTTATGCAGTCCACACTGTGGATATTGCAGCCTTTTTGACCCCATCCCCAGAATTCCTCTGGCCCCTGCTGTTGGCTGTTTATCAACTTGTATGGGCAATATGTATACATTCACTTGATAGAAATTTATTTTTAACACCTGTGCTTCTAAATAGCAATCCAAAGGAATTAAGGGATATAAGAATAAATAGCAATGCCCATAATCAATACATCTACCATAGGGAAGTTTTGCCTCCATATTCATGGAGGCAGGGTGTGTTGTTATGTATATTTAATAAGAGTATTATTTATATTCAGTTGCATTGTCTATGTATAGGTAGCACTGTGTATTAGAACTGCTTTTCCTATAGTTTGCAGTATGCTGTGATTGACTCCTTGTGAGCTTTCCCTATTGGCTGTTAGCTCTGAGCTAGGGCCAGCCCTCCCTCTCTGCTCCTGTGGGCTATGTGAGAGAGCCCAGTCTTACTTGTGTGCTTTGGTGATCAGCAGTTGTTCTAGGGGGCTGATCCCCTCCTTAATCTACTGTAATTCCATCAAGATTTTTCATCATTTTCCCAAGTCATTCCCCTATTTATTTACTCTGAGTTTCTTCCTCTTGTTTCCTTTGAAAGTTACAGCTTTTCCTCTCAGCTGGCTGAGGTTCTGGCCAACTACTTGCCTCTGGAGTTCCTAGATACAGACTTTGTGCAGAAGGCAGCAACAGTGGAGTACCGAGGGCAGGGTGGTGGGGGCGGTCCGCCCCAGGTGCACGTTGCAGGGGGATTCAAGGAGCAGCCGTTTGGCTGTCGGCTCCTCCGGTTCCCTGCTCCCTCTGAATTTACTTTCTGTTCCGGGGCAGGGAACCGGCAGATCCGACAGCCGCGCAGCTGCTCCAAGCACACCTAGGAGGTAAAAGCATTGCACCCTTGGGGGGGGGGGGGGGGGTGGAGGTGATGCACCAGAGGGGTGCTGCACCTGGTGGGGTTCACGGCAGCGATCTGCCCTGGATGGCAGCCGACCAAAGAATACCACTGGACAACAACTCTGTCTAAGCAACTGAACTGTGAAATGGATTTTCTTTGTTTATTCTGAATACTATAATAAAGAAGATTTGCTTAAGAATGGAGTCTACTGGTGAAGCTTCTGCTTGGGGAAGGTTTATGCTGGCTGTTTAAACTGCACTATACTTTGCTTAGAACAGTACAGGAACTATTATTTCAAAACAGCATTTAGGGGGATAATTGTAAAAAGAATTCTCTTCAAAAATGCTTTTCCAATTCTGTGAGGAAATATGTGCATGCTGTTAACAGCACATCCCTTTCTCAAAATACTTTGCAATTGTTTAAACATTTAATATGACCTTTGAAAAATATATTTAGGATAATGGGTTTTTCTCTTAGTTAATTCATAATTTGTGTTCAAAGTGTCCTTCTTCATCCTTGACACATTCACTAAGTCTTAGTGGGCTGAGAACCTGGGGAACTGGGTTCAATTCCCACTGCAGCTGCTTGTGACCCTGGGCAAGTCACTTAACCCTCCATTGCCCCAGGTACAAAACTTACATTGCGAGCCTACTAGGGACAGAAAAAAATACCTGCAAATAGTATATGTAAATCATTTTGGTTGTACCCACAGAAAGGCAGTATATTAAATTCATGACCCTCTTTGATGCCACTGAGCTGTTGGCTGAGGTTTCATTAATTAAGAGCTCAACTGTTTTGCAAGATCGATGTGCTGGAGCCCCATCCTGTTGAAAAATAAAGTACTCGGAAATGTCTCAAATTTCAGGCAGAAGTTTCTGCTGCATTAGGATGATTTTGGGCTATTTGGAAAAATGTTTGGGGTCCTGTTTTTTTCAGACACCTTGTAGTAAGATAGTAACATAGTAAATGTCGGCAGATAACCGCATAGTCCTTCTAATCTGCCCAACAAGGTAGCCAGAGTTGAATCTGGCATTCAGCACAAGTTCCACTTCTTCCTGATTAGACACTGGTACACTTAATCTCTGGCTTTCCCTGCCAATTTTGGGGCACAAACTGTAGACGTCTGCCTGGCAGGGGTCCTACTTCCCAACTACTGGAGTTGCCCTCGAAGCCCACTCCAGCCTTGATCCTGATCTGTTTTTGCATTTACAGGGCCCAGACCTTAAAAATCTGCCTGCCACTGGTCTTACATTTACACACCACAGTTACACTAGCCATAGACCTGGCATAACTACGGGTGCCTAAATGCAGCAATGGCACAAATAACATTGTATTCTGTAACTTGTGCTCATAATTGGCAGCACTGCCCATGCCCCTCATCTGCTCCACCTCCTGAATGTCCCTTTTGCATTTCCATGCTATGCCACTTGTCCTTACAGAATACCGCTTAGTCGCTTTGCTGCCATTTATGCATGTAAGTGTATACTTATCCACAAATGGGCCACTTTCTGTAGTTTTACTTACATGGCACAGATGTGCAGGCACTAGGGTTGCCAACTGCCCTGGCCAGTTTTGCAAAGACCAGGCTGGCTGCCTGCAGACCCTTAAAACTGGCACCCAAAAAGCTGGTTTTTCAGATCTCCAGGCTCCCTACCCTGCAGTCCATTTCTCTCTTCCTCTCTTCCCTCCTGTTTGTCCGGCAGCCCTCCCTTATTCCATTCTCTCCCCCTTCTGACTCCAGTGGCACCCACAGGCATTGCTATGGGGTGGTCCACTCCATTCCCTTCCCTCAAACTTGCCCTCCTCCTGTAGCTCCAGGACTGTCAGCACTATGAAAAAAACAACAAAAAAACAACAAACAAAATAAAGGAAAGGGCAGCTGGCACAGAGCCTTGTGCTGAAGTTCTCAGTCAGGCTCTGCAGATCCCGCCCCCTCTGATGCAACTTCCTGCTGGGGGGAGGGACCAGCAGGGCCTGACTGAGAGCTTCAAAATGAGGCTCTGTGCTGGCTGTCCTTTGCTTTATTTATTTATTTTTCACAGTGCTGACAGTCCTGGAGCTGTGGGAGGAGGGTAAGCTTGAGATAAGAGGGAAGAGGGAGGTGGACCACTACAAAAGGATGACAAAAATGATAAAGGGGATGGGAAGACTTCCCTATGAGGAAAGGCTGAAATGGCTTGGGCTTTTCAGCTTGCAGAAAAAAGACAGCTGAGGGGAAATATGATGGAGGTATATAAAATACTGAGTGGAGTGGAACAGGTAGACGTAAATCGCTTGTTTACTCTTTCCAAAAATACTAGGACTAGGGGGCATGCAATGAAACTACAAAGTAGTAAATTTTAAAAGAATCGGAGAAAATATTTCTTCACTCAACGTGTACTTAAACCCTTGAATTCATTGCCAGAGAATGTGGTAAAAGCAGTTAGCTTAGCAGGATTTAAAAAAGGTTTAGATAGCTTCCTAAAAGAAAAATCCATAAGCGATTATTAAAATGGCCTTGGGGAAAATCCACTGCTTATTTCTGGGATAAGCAGCATACAATGTATTGTACTGTTTTGGGGTCTTGCCAGTTACTTGTAACTTGGATTGGCTCCTGTTGGAAACAGGATGCTGGGCTTAGTGGACCTTCGGTCTGTCCCAGTATGGCAACACTTATGTACACTTGTGTACTAAGGGGGCAAGAAAGGGGGAGATACTGCTGAACCAAGGTGGGGGGTGTAGGGAACAAAAATAAAAAGCTGGCACCATTTTGGGGTGGGAGAGGGTCTGATGTGGGGACTAGAAAAAGGAGGCAGACACTGCGGATGAGAGAACAGGATACATGCTGGGGCTAAAGCCAGGGTTGAGGAGAAAAAAGATCTTTGCTGGGGCTATCAATGATGAATACGTTCAAACAGTAAAAGCCTGAAAAAAAATAAAAACTGTCTTTAGACTTTCCTAAATGCACAAAAACTTCCTGCAGGCCTAAGATTAGCAGACAGGTTATTCCACTCTAATGGACCACACAGTATAAAAAGTAATGAAAGACGTTCAATACTTTTTACTGGCGACCCTAGCTCGGTAGTGGGGTGGAGAAGGGTACAACAGTGCGTGTTGCAAGGGTCTAGGGGAGGAGCATGGTGGGGGCAGGTGTCAAGTTTTTCTTTACCAAAAATTTGGCAACCCTAGCAGGAACCCAGTTATAGAACTGCCCTTAAAGTACCTGAGGGCTTGCAAGGATCATGTACTTTCCAAAAATTACCATCCCTGAAACATACTGTGGAATAAGTATCTTGAAGATGACAAGACATAAGCCAAAATGTCTGAAAGGAAATTCAAGCCTAGACAGTGTTGCAAGCCAAAATCTTTTAAATACCAGAAGGGAGATCTTATTTTTGAAATATATCTATAAAAGGCAAAAGCTTCGGAATGCTAAACTTGTGAGCTACAGGAAAACCTGACAGATTAGTGAAAACATTTTTATCAAAATAAAAACTTGATTATTGAAGCATAAAAATAGCTGCTTTCTGCATTAATTTAAGTTCATTAGTTTGTTGCTGTTCATAAATAATTCTCTCTATCTTAATTTTTGTTCATTAGTTTATACCTGCTATTAAATTAAATTTACATTTTTTAGACAGCTCTGCTGTTTGTTCTGTTAAAAAGAGGACCGGCAGTGATGGGGCATGTAACTCTTCATGCAGACACAATTAACTTTGGGGGGGGGGGGGGGGGGGGGAGAGAATGTTTTGGCCTGCTTTCCTGGGGTCCAGTCTCAGTTGGAACCAGGCTCCCTCGGTCTTTTGCACCAGGAGCCTTCTTTCACAATTGTTTGGATTTTCCTCACAGCTGTAACCCTCTCCACTAGCCCTACTGTTGCACTGGTATGCCTTGAATAGGGGAAGGCTTTCTCTAGAGTCTATTGAGCATACACCCTTATTCCAGCCAATAGGTGTCACTGTTGAGCAATGGCTGAGATGTCCCCCCTCTTCCCCCACCCCCACCCCACTACAGCTGTAAACCTTATCTCTGCATAATCTCCAGTACCAGTGAGCAGAAACCAGATCCAGAAACTGAACCAAGATTTTTTGCACAGTTACACTCATGGCTGCTGAGTTACCAGAACATCCCAATAAGGCCAAAAAGAGTACATTCTGAAGAGAAATACAATGTCATAAACGGTATCCTCTTAAGGTTCTTCTTGCCCATCACATATATTGCATTCTCTGCTAGTCCAGTCAGCTAGCACTGACAATTTACAGGACCATGAACAGTTACATAAGAACATAACATAAGAACATAAGAGTAGCCATACTGGGTCAGACCAATGGTCCACCTAGCCCAGTATTCTGTTTTCCAAATGGTGGCCAAGTCAGGTCACAAGTACCTGGCAGAAACCCAAATTATGGCAACATTCCATACTACAAATCCCAGGGCAAGCAGTTGTTTCCCATGTCTGTCTCAATAGCAGACTATGGACTTTTCCTCCAGGAATTTGTCCAAACCTTTTTTAAACCCAGATACACTAACCGCTGTTACCACAGCCTCCAGCAAAGAGTTCCAGGGCTTAACTATTCATTGAGTGAAAAAATATTTCCTCCTGTTTGTTTTAAAAGTATTTCCATGTAACTTCCATGAGTATTCCCTAGTCTTTGTACTTTTGGAACGAGTAAAAAAATCAATTTACTTCTACTCGTTCTACACCACTCAGGATTTTGTAGACCTCAATCATATATCCCCCTCAGCTGCCTTTTTTCCAAGCTGAAGAGCCCTAACCTCTTTAGCCTTTCCTCATACGAGAGGAGTTCCATCCCCTTTATCATTTTAGTTGCTCTTCATTGAACCTTTTCTAATTCCTCTATATCTTTTTTGAGATATATATATAATGATGAGCAGAACTGAACGCAATACTCAAGGTGTGCATGCACCATGGAGTGATACAAAAGCATTATAGTATTTTCGGTCTTATTCACCATCCCTTTCCTAATAATTCCTAGCATCCTGTTTGCTTTTTTGGCCACCGCCACACACTGATCAGATTTTAGCGTATTATCTGCAATGGCACCCAGATATTTTTCATGAGCGCCGACCCCCAAGGTGGACCCTAGCATGAGGTAACTATCATTTGGATTATTCTTTCCAATGTGCATCACCTTGCATTTGTCCACATTAAATTTCATCTGCCATTTGGATGCTCAGTCTTCCAATTTCAGTGGTAACTTTCAGTAAATGTCTTTTTAATAGTCATTGCAAACAACCTTGCAAATCTACATCGATTCTGTTCTGTTTTCAGACAATAGTAGGTTTGTTCTATAAAACTGATGAAAATACATGCATTCATTACTGTTAGTCCTTGCTAATTATTTGAGGGGTAATCTCTTACCAGTACACATTAGCTAACTGTGCATGCATGTTTTTCACTTAATTATCAAAGTGAAAGTACTCAAGTGCACCTATTTTACTTAAACCTGGAATCTAGCAGTATCATTTTCCTGGAGAAAATTCTCACAATCTTTTAAAATTCAAACATATGCATGGAAAGAGAGGCTATGCGAGTGTAGTGGGTACCCTAGGCAAACCATCAGCGTTTTACACCCCCCCACACACACATATACACATGCAATTAATTTTCATGCCTCTACCCTGCTGCCTCCAAGATTTTGTTAATTAAACTGAACAATCATGATCATCACACAAGAATCCTATAAAAAGGTGGGCAAAAGAACGTCCTGATGCTTCTTTCACTTTGTGTGGTTGTGAGGACCTATTGTTTTGTTTTGCTTCTCATTGCTGCCCCTCAGCAGCTGCCTAGTCTTGCCTAATGGTTGGCCAGCCCTGCATGGAAATGTCTCTACACTGTTTTAACCCTGCCCCCAGGAGTCTCTGCTTGCTGCAGGTAAAAATAGACACATACAGGACCTATACATCTCTCTTACCTGCATATCAGGTGAACCACTTTGTAAAGGTCCATTTCCACTATAAAGCACTACAGGCCGGAGAGTCAGCCAATAGCAATCAGTGTTTTGCTGACTGCCATCAGTGTTATACCTGGAAATCCATGAACCGGTTATGAAGAACTGCCTAAAGATAGGACTATGCTTTATGTAGTTACTTTAATTGGTTAAGTGCCAACTCCACCCCTGGAATTCCCCATAACAGCTGGATTCTGTTTGAGTGTTAACTGGGCATTTTCAGTGACACTATCTGGTTAGCCTGACCGTTTAAGTCATTTTGAATACTGGACCCTACTTTAGCAAGGAAATGGCTTTGATAGTTAAATTACCCTGACAATGAGTCTATTGGGCTCTTCTAAGCTTAACTATATGTCTCTTTTTAGAAACACGCTCTGATGATTTGCTGCAAAACCTATAGTAAAGGTTTCTCATTTACAGGGTACTAATGGATGCTATTCTGAGTATTGTCTAGTAAAGACACTTCCACATAACAGATTTGGGTAAGGAACAGCCTTTGATGGGTCATGCTTTTGGTCACATAGATGTCAGACCTAATAGAACTACCACCCAGGAACGCAATAAAATCTTCTCGTACATTCCTCAATCTTCATCCTCCCAATTGTAAAGGACTGAAATACAAATTGCTGCATGCATCTATCTTCTCCTATATGAGCGCTCAGCTATGGAACGCACTACCACGCAACTTGAAAACGGTCCATGAACTGGCCAATTTCCGCAAACTACTGAAAACTTATCTCTTCGACAAGACTTATCACAAAGATCAGCACATGTAACTGTACAATCTTTAATATATATATAGGATTGTTTTATAACGTCTTTTGCTGTAATACAACCATGTACTTCACCACCATGTAACCCTAACCCTCCATAAACCAAATGTACATTCTCTTCTATTTCCAATATCCACGATGAATTGTAAGCCGCATTGAGCCTGCAAAGAGGTGGGATAATGTGGGATACAAATGCAATAAATAAATAAAATAAATAAATATTCTGAATTCAAGCATGGCCATAGTGATGAGAATGACATTTTGAAATACATTGCATCTTTGTCTATGCACCAAGCATATTTATTTATATTTTGTTCACACCTTTTTCAGTAGTAGCTCAAGGTGAGTTACATTCAGGTACTCTGGATATTTTTCTGTCCCAGGAGGGCTCACAATCTAAGTTTGTACCTGAGGCAATGGAGGGTTAAGTGACTTGCCCAGGACCACAAGGAGCAGCAGTGGGATTTGAACTGGCCACTTCTGGATTACAAGCCTGGTGCTCTAACCACTAGGCCACATGTCTTGCAATGAAAAGGAAAAAGTGGGAAGGGAAGTCTAAACAAGGACCTAAAATATCTCTCCCTCACTTTTAGTCTATATTTCTACTGCATTGCGTTCTGTGCCATGTAACACATGGAGACAAGTGACCGTGTGTTGGTTTGGCGGATCAAAAACTGAAGACAGTTATTTAAAAACCCCTCCCCCTCCCAAAGAGGAGTGGAGAAGTAGCCTAGTGGTTAGAGCATAGGATGAACATCAAAGAAACCCAGTTCAAATCCCACTGCTGCTCTTTTTGACTTTGGGAAAGTCATCTACCCCTTTATTGCCTCAGGTACAAAAATTAGATTGTAAGCCTCCAGGGACAGAAAAATGCCCAGTATACCGGAACATAACTTACCTTGAGCTACTACAGTAACAGAAAGGTGTGAGCTAAATAATAATTTTTAAAAATGGTGCTCAAAGGTAGTGCTGGGATCTGTGACTAATTTTAGGTGTGACCATGTTCCAGCAACTGAACCCTGGTGTAAATCCTCATGCCAAATTAGGTGCAGGTCCCCCATACTCTAGAACATCTTGCAGAAATGCCCCTGATCTTCCTATAGCCACACTCCCTTTTTGATCCATGCGTAAAATTTATGCGCAGATCCAGTTGCACAAATTTATGCATGTAGATTAATACCAGTTAGCATTGATAATCGATAGGGCCCAATTATCAGCACTAATTGGCTCGCTATTCAGTTAAACCTGTGTGCTCAATTTAAAACACCATTTTTAGAATCTGGGGTATATTATGCAGGAGTAAGGGAAGCATTTTTTGGTGGCAAGAAGACAAAACACCTCACCCTGACAGAAAAAGATGGCAGTTGAGGTGGCCTTAGATGATCCATGTGGCTTTTGGATGGTGGGTTAGGGAGATAGGAAAAAAGGAGATTGGTTTGAGCAGATTTTGGGTGAAAAGAAAAATCTTGGTAGACTGTAGTTAAAGGTCATTTAATTATGGCCAGGATACCACCACCAGCACAAACACATACATTTCTAACTAGACCGTTTATAGCAGAGGTTTTCAACCCAGCCCTCAAGGAACACCCAGCCCGTCAGGGTTTTCAGGATATCCCCATTAAATTCAATGGGGATTACGTGATAACTCTGACTGGCAGGGTGTGCCCCGAGGACTGGGTTGAAAACCTCTGCTGTAGAGGGTCTAGTTGGAAATGTTTATATATGTGCTGGTGGTGGGATCCTGTCCATATTTAAATGATGGAGTGTGATACATTGCCAAGTAAGAACTGGTTCTCATTAAGTTAGAAACCCAAAGGAATGGAAGGAGAATGCCAAGCCAAAAAAATAAATCCTATGACCAGAAATCAATATGCTTACATACTTTGATCTCATTATTATTTAAAAGTTAGGAGTTATAAAGCTGATCATAATCAAGATTCATAGTAACATTTTCTAATATTCTGCCTTAAGATGGAATAAATTAGAGATTTAGAAGTATTGAAGTAAAGTGAAATTGCAGCTGAGGAAAATTAGATGACCGCAGTAATAAGTTCATAAGACGTTACTATCTTATTACTGTATGAATCTTATTCAGTAAAGGTCTCTTTCCATAGGCATAGAATGAGAAAATGTCCTTTTGTACTTAAAGCATTGCACGGTGCTGTGAAAAAGTTTTAACTCCTCAGGATAACTTGTATTTTAATGCAATAATTGTACTTAAAACATGCCTAGATGCTAATTTAAACCCCAATAAGAGTGATAGCTCAACATAAAGGATGGAAGTTATAAAAATGAGCTACCATTACGATGTGTTATTTTACTGTTAACCCAGATTATTAGTAAATTGGGGCTTATTTTACAAAGCTGTATTAGCGATTTTCGCACTACAAATGAGAGGAAGCCCATAGGAATTGAATGGGCTTTCTCTCATTTCCCGGAATTGAATGGGCTTCCTCTCATTTGTCACATCGAGAATCAGTAGTGTGGCCTTGTAAAAGAGACCCTAGGTCTCTGCATAAAATTAGGCCTGTGCTCCAATAGTATGAGGTAGTGGCAAAATAACCAGTCTCAATGATATCCCACATTAATAACTTTGGGGTCCTTTTACTAAGCTGCGTGGGTGGCTGTGCCTGCCCAATGCACATCAATTTTGAGTTACCGCCCGGCTACCACGTGGCCCTTGCGGTAATTTCATTTTTGACGCGTGTCCGCTACGCGCAAGCAGTAATCAGGCGGTAATCAGCATTTTACATGCGTAGACCATTAGATTTAGCTCATGCCTTTTTCAGTTGTAGCTCAAGCCAAGTTTCATTCTACTACTGTATTTTCCAGTTACTGGAGGGCTTATAATTTTAGCTTTGTACCTGAGTCAATAGAACCACCATGGGATTTGAACCCTGGCTTCCCTTGTTCTTAACCCACTACTCTAATCTTCTCTTGTGCATCTTTCCATCCTGTCCTCAGCAGTCTTTTCAACCCTTGGCTTGTCCCCACCTCTGTCCCTTTTACTTCTGTCCTCATCTTTCTCACTATCTCTACCACCACCTGTCTCTTGCATTCGCACCCCCCCCCCCCCACCTTCTCCAGTGGTCTTTCTCTAAAACTTCATCCTGCCTCAACAGTTTTTCACCCCTATCTTGTTCCTTCTCTCTTCAGTCCCTCTGTCATAGTTGTGCCCCAGCAGTCTCTGTTAACCCCCTGACCATGTGATATGCCGGGAGGGGGGGAGGGTGTTGGGATCTGCAAGGTGCAGGTGGTTCTTTTACTCTCTCTATCCTATCTCTTTGAGGTGTTGTAATTTTTATCTTTCCATCTATCTACTGTGATTCCTTATTGCGTTTTGTATATTGTAAGCCTCCCAGAAGGTCTATCAATGGGTGGGTTAGCAAATGCCAAATAAACTTGGAAACTTGACAACTGAGCTGCCAATGACAGAAATAAAAATAAGTATTTAACATTTTAGCAATTGATTTTGATTTTCAAATCAGTTTACAAGGCATATTTATTGAAGTCTGAAAATGACTTCTAACGCAACATTATATTACAAGTCCTGGTAGTTTCTAAATGTGGAACAGGAGCAGATGGATGCCATCAATGTTAATTGTTATAAGATACTTTTTTCTCAATTATTGCCTTGTTCTGTTGCTATTAATCACTTCAGTATAAAATTTACAGTGGAGCAGCTAAAACATTGGATCCAGCTAAAGACAGGTGAACCAGGCACGGACAAAGATAGGTGGGTTAGAGGTGAAGTAAGCACAATGAATATAATATACTTATTGGTATTGACCTTGCTTGTCTCCTAGTGATGGTTTCCTAATGTCAGAGAAGAGCATCAGAGAGAGTTAAATACTGATTTTCTTCTCTGACCATAGTCAACCATCACTAGATGACAAACAAGGTCATCAGCGATAATCATATGATATTGTGTACTTTTCTTTGCCCCTTGATGCACTTAATGGACTATTATCTTATGGTTTCAAAAAAATGCAAGTTTAAAGTTTCATCTATAGATAAAGCTTAATTTCTAATTGACATGTGCACATGTATTTATACAGACCCTCATTTTACAAGCCCTATTCAGAATATATGCATAAAACGGTACTTAAAAAACTTTATCTTGCATAACTGTCTAAGTCCCCATTTTCAAAGCTGGGATATGCAAGTACCAAACCCAGGTGCATGCAAATAGGAAGGGGGCATGGTCTTGGTGTGTCTTGGGTCGGACAAGAGTATGGAAGTTCATAGACATTTATTTCCCATTTCAGAAGGGGACTAAAGGCCTATGTTCTAAAAAATCGACGTCAGGGGGTTACATATGCTACCAAGAACTTTTAGGTTTTGGAAAACTACTGCTACTGAGCAGTACTCAACTGGAAGGATTGGGAGGAGTTGCCCCCTTAATCTCCAGTGGTTCTGTACCTCCCCCAAATGCAAAACTGGCAAAAGAAACTGGTCACTGTGACAGCATTGAGATAATAACCAATTGTTTCCAAGGTTGCAAAGATAGCCGGTTATGAGCTGACTTTGACCTCATTGATTTCTATACGTTTATTTTTCTAAAAAAGATGTTTATGCTGCATGCAGCCAGCACATAAACATCTGTTTCTCCTGTATTTTACAACAGGATCTACATCAGCAAATTCTGTTCTAAAATACTGGTGAAACTTGAAACACACTGATCTGCATGGCTCAATTCCTACTTCTACGCCCTGTCTAAAATCAGGCTGCACGTACATAGATTTGAACAGATCCAGAAGAAACAGTACTATCAGTGTCTACATACCTCCAGATATTTCCTGAAAATTGGTTGTAACATACAGACAGACAGATACACACAAACACACTGATCTTATAAGGTTTCTTTCTGTTTGAAAAGTAGGTTAGAGCTAGAAAAAGTGGAAGACATTTGGTTATGCTCTGTGGAAGAAGCTGCACCATGGCTGAGTTCCCATTTGCATTTCTTTTTTCTGGTTGCAGCTCAATCATCCTTATGGGGAAAGGGAATAGTACTTGATATACTGCCTTTTTGTGGTTACAATCAAAGTGGTTTACATGTTATAAACAGGTCTTTATTTTGTACCTGTGGCAATAGAGGGTTAAGTGACTTGGTCAGAGTCACAAGGAGCTACAGTGGGAATTAAACCTAGTTCCCCAGAATCTCAGGCCACTCCACTAACCACTACTAGACTACTCCTCCACTCCATTGTGCTACATTATGTGTAAAGAATCCAGGAAGTATTCTGCTTCTGTGATGTGGGCAGAGCAAGATATTAAAGTTAAAAAAAATCTGGCTGCCAATCATGCAGCAATGGGTGCACACATGGTAACAGGCCTGTCTCAGTTAAGGAAGGCAGTGAAACAGTGTTTGTAGCTAGTGTGCATCCTGAAAATGTCGATTACATCACAGACGTGATAGAAACCTTTTTGTCCAAGATATCTCAGAAACTGGATACTCAGCTTGAAGTCACTTTTGACAAAGTGACTCTGTCAGTATAATCCATCCATTACAGCACTACTCATATAGATGAAATGGAGATGCATGTTGGAGAGTTAGAGCAAAGGTTTTCAACTGAGTCCTCAGGTCACACCCATCCACTTGTGGTTATCAGAATATCCCAATTGAATTCAATGCACACCAAGTAACTACCAAACTATTATCTATATAACTGTATCTCCTTTATTAAAAATTTCAAGCCATAAAACTTTTTATAAAAAACACAAGGTTCACTTGCTTAACATTAATCCCACACTCATATTCATACATACCATTCATACATATGACTATCACTCCTTTAAGATCGTTCTGACTGTGTGTTTGAGTGACTAACAAACATACATACGGGGTAGGCAATCCACCTAAGTGGATGAACACAAAATCCCACGGGATCAAAACACAAGCAAGGAAGTGGGAAGTGGACCAATGACTTCAGAAAGCTGTGACTATGGTAGTATATGATGAACAAACTTTAATGTAGACTTGACACAGTACTGTGTCGGCCACAGGCCTGCCTCAGGAGTCTAAAAGACATATTAAAAAGACATAAATTAAACAGGAAATATAATACATATGAACCATGTTAAAATATATGTCAATAGAAACATCAAAATAAAGTATAAATTTTAATCACATGAGCCATGTATAAACATATGTAGACAACATCAAATGAAAGTAAAAATATGTAAACTATAGTCACATAGCCATAGGGAAATTTAAAATGCTTACATTCAATTGCTGGAAGTTCTACAATATCCTTCTATGGCTATTCCTCCACTTAATAAGACCTATTATCTACCAATATCTTTACAGATTGGGGTAGAGCCTAAAGGACTAGGGAATTTGCCTTTAAATCAAGAACCCCCGTTAGAAATTCAAGATATATCAGCGCTACTGGAAGAATCACTGTCTGATGTGACTCAACGATGAACCCTAATTGTCTCGTTTGTATTCGAGCAAAATTTAAACTCAGTAATAAAGTTATACTTTAAGAATTCCCTAAAAACATTTTGTGGACAGAGAATTTGGGTCTCCCCTACAAAATAAGTACCTGAATATATGTAAACCGCTTTGAATGTAGTTGCAAAAACCTCAGAAAGGCGGTATATCAAGTCCCATTTCCCTTTCCCTTTCCAGATGTTACAAAGACAACACAGGATAGAAGGAAACAGTTCTTAGCTCTTAGAGAAGAGACAAAGGCATTGGGTGCAACATTTTTACCGGCATATCCATGCAAATGCCTAATACGATTTTTGGGAAATAAATATGCTTTCTTTGAACCAGAACAACTTAGAACATTTTTGGACATGAAAAAGCTATCTAATAGACCGAAGGAATGAGAGATAGAATAACTGATTAAGTATAGATTAAAGTGGGAATTAAGGACATGCCATATAACAATATTTTCTTTTCTTTTCTTCTTGTATTTTGGATCTCCTCATCTGTAAAACAGTCCCCCTCATTTAGTTATTTGTGGTCTAAGGAAGAGATTGATTGTGGTTAAATAATTTCTATGAGATAATGTTCTGTTGGTTTTTGTTTGTATACAATCTCTCTCTGTATTTCCTTTTTGCAAGTGAATTTTGTAAAAAATATAAAAGTGACAAATAAAATAAAAAAATAAAAATAAACTATAGTCACATGAGCCATGTATGACCATATATAAATAAATGCATAATCAAAATACATATGAACAATGTGTAAATTAAAACAGGTATAAACATATTTGAGTGAAAACATCAAAAACTTTTTTATAAAAAATATGCATTATAATAAAAGTACTTTGCTTAACACAGCAACGAAAAGTTTCACAGTAACCTAAACATAAGTATCACGTCATGTTGACCAGTACCTAAATAGAATGTATTTCAAAAAAACATAAGCTAGTATGATTCACAAAACCTTTTATATCTTCATATGGGATTTGCATATGTTTAGACAATTAACTCTAATGAATGGGAACTGAACCTTTTTAATTAGAGATAGATCTTCCAAAGAATAAATATGCTGCTGATCGCCATAAATATACCGTAGCAAGAAAAACATGAGTACGGGCATTGAAAAACTAACAATGCGAAATAAAAGTGCAACGTAATTAAAACATCATATATCCTTCGATTCCTGTGCTGGAAAATAAAAACACCAATATGGTTGTGATGTATGTCGTAAAATACTGCTAATGCAATATGATGATGAGTTATCTGTAAGCTAGAGGTGGCGAATCATGTAAGGGATGGACCTACAAATGAAGTGAAAAATCAAAACTAAACAAATTATCAGACCTTTGATGGTCTTGATATGGATAAATAATCTCAATATAAGCTGGTCTGGAATGAAAATGAAAAGTCTGCGAGTATGGGTTCTAGATAACTACAGTGGTGGAAATAAGTATTTGATCCCTTGCTGATTTTGTAAGTTTGCCCACTGACAAAGACATGAGCAGCCCATAATTGAAGGGTAGGTTATTGGTAACAGTGAGAGATAGCACATCACAAATTAAATCCGGAAAATCACATTGTGGAAAGTATATGAATTTATTTGCATTCTGCAGAGGGAAATAAGTATTTAATCCCTCTGGCAAACAAGACCTAATACTTGGTGGCAAAACCCTTGTTGGCAAGCACAGCGGTCAGACGTCTTCTGTAGTTGATGATGAGGTTTGCACACATGTCAGGAGGAATTTTGGTCCACTCCTCTTTGCAGATCATCTCTAAATCATTAAGAGTTCTGGGCTGTCGCTTGGCAACTCGCAGCTTCAGCTCCCTCCATAAGTTTTCAATGGGATTAAGGTCTGGTGACTGGCTAGGCCACTCCATGACCCTAATGTGCTTCTTCCTGAGCCACTCCTTTGTTGCCTTGGCTGTATGTTTTGGGTCATTGTCGTGCTGGAAGACCCAGCCACGACCCATTTTTAAGGCCCTGGCGGAGGGAAGGAGGTTGTCACTCAGAATTGTACGGTACATGGCCCCATCCATTCTCCCATTGATGCGGTGAAGTAGTCCTGTGCCCTTAGCAGAGAAACACCCCCAAAACATAACATTTCCACCTCCATGCTTGACAGTGGGGACGGTGTTCTTTGGGTCATAGGCAGCATTTCTCTTCCTCCAAACACGGCGAGTTGAGTTCATGCCAAAGAGCTCAATTTTTGTCTCATCTGACCACAGCACCTTCTCCCAATCACTCTCGGCATCATCCAGGTGTTCACTGGCAAACTTCAGACGGGCCGTCACATGTGCCTTCCGGAGCAGGGGGACCTTGCGGGCACTGCAGGATTGCAATCCGTTATGTCGTAATGTGTTACCAATGGTTTTCGTGGTGACAGTGGTCCCAGCTGCCTTGAGATCATTGACAAGTTCCCCCCTTGTAGTTGTAGGCTGATTTCTAACCTTCCTCATGATCAAGGATACCCCATGAGGTGAGATTTTGCGTGGAGCCCCAGATCTTTGTCGATTGACAGTCATTTTGTACTTCTTCCATTTTCTTACTATGGCACCAACAGTTGTCTCCTTCTTGCCCAGCGTCTTACTGATGGTTTTGTAGCCCATTCCAGCCTTGTGCAGGTGTATGATCTTGTCCCTGACATCCTTAGACAGCTCCTTGCTCTTGGCCATTTTGTAGAGGTTAGAGTCTGACTGATTCACTGAGTCTGTGGACAGGTGTCTTTCATACAGGTGACCATTGCCGACAGCTGTCTGTCATGCAGGTAACGAGTTGATTTGGAGCATCTACCTGGTCTGTAGGGGCCAGATCTCTTACTGGTTGGTGGGGGATCAAATACTTATTTCCCTCTGCAGAATGCAAATAAATTCATATACTTTCCACAATGTGATTTTCCGGATTTAATTTGTGATGTGCTATCTCTCACTGTTACCAATAACCTACCCTTCAATTATGGGCTGCTCATGTCTTTGTCAGTGGGCAAACTTACAAAATCAGCAAGGGATCAAATACTTATTTCCACCACTGTATATAGGGGTGCTATGCATGCAAATAATGCAGAGGGGTTAACGAAAAAATGCAAATAAAGATTGACTCTGCAGGAACGATATCCTCTATAAAATATTATGTGGTGGCCAGAGGTTTCTCATCTAAAGGGTTGCAATCTTATCACTGAGTTTCTTTTAAAAAACGCTATATGAATCAAGAGATATGGTTGTGACCATACTTGTAGCGCAACTAAAAAGATGTAATATTTTTTTTTAATTTAAAACAACTATAATTTAAAGATTCTGGGAACATTATGCAGTGTGTGGACTGTCTGAGATTAAATGAATTAAACAGACATCACGGTGTGCATCCCGACTGATATATATATAAGAAAAGGGTAAACCACCCTGATCAGCTCCTCGTTACTTGTGCAAAAACTTATCTCAAAAGGAGCTTTACCTGAAAACAAATGTATCGAACGGAGCTTTACCTGAGAAAAAGGGGGGGAACTTACCTTGAAAAAGACCTTTACAATCTAAGCACAAAGTGAAAAACAGGACGTATCTCCTTGTATCTTTTAGACTCCTGAGGCAGGCCTGTGGCCAAAACACAGTACTGTGTCGAGTCTACATTAAAGTTTGTTCATCATATACTACCATAGTCACAGCTTTCTGGAGTCATTGGTCCACTTCCCACTTTCTTGCTTGTGTAACAAACATACATTTCTTACTGCTTCTTCCTCATGTCCATCCTCTTTAACAATAATTCTTATTAGTAACATTATACGACTATTTCCAGCAACGCAAGATGTAATTCTTCAATTCATTGTTTTAACTTAATATTCCAATAGTGTAATTCTTCCAATGGTTCTAGACTCCACATGCCAAGTCGAAAGTTTCTTAAACCACTGATAAAGCACATGTCTCCCTCCTCTGGCGAAAAACACACAGAAACGCAGTCAACAAAAACGAACGAACAACATACACTACGAGAGGAAAAATAGAACCTACAACATTCTAGCAACAGGTCTACCAAAATGAATGGCCAGCAAACACAGACACCATACAATTCCTCCAAGAATGGGATAACATATGTAAAACAATATTAGACACAATTGCCCCAATCCAAACCAGAACATCCCACAGGAAAAAATCAAACCCATGGTTCACCGAAGAGCTGAAAGAACTCAAAACGCAAGTCAGAAAACTAGAACGCGCTTGGAACAAAAAGAAAGATGAACCCACACTGAATGCATGGAAATCACTCCGGAGGAAATACAAATACACCATAAAACAGACGAAAAGACTACACTATAAAACTATGATTGGACCAAATTACAAAGACACGCACAAACTCTTCCACCTTGTAAATAAGCTGCTAGATACTACACCTGTTACAAACAATAACAAAGAAATACCAGGGGTCGACGACCTCGCGAAATACTTCAAAGAGAAAATCATACAACTACGACTCAGAATACCTACCAGCCCTACCGAATACACCACATTCCTGAACTACCTAGACCCTGAAGACGGAACATACCCAGCAGACAGGATCTGGACCGAATTCGAAGTACTGTCAGAAGACCTCATCCTTAAAACGCTTAATAGATTCGCCAAATCCCAATGCAAACTAGACATCTGCCCAAGCAACCTCATGAAATCAGCTCCTCAACAATTCATACTAGACTTAACGAACCACCTGAATTTCATGCTACAAAACGGACTTTTCCCAAAGGAAAAAGGAAAAATCTTACTCACCCCAATACCCAAAGATACAAAGAAAAACGCTAGTGAAATAACTAACTACAGACCAGTTGCATCCATACCACTAATAACCAAAATAACAGAAGGAGTGGTAACCAAACAACTCACAAGTTATCTCGACAAGTTCTCAATACTGCATGACGCCCAATCAGGATTCCGTTCGAATCACAGCACAGAGACAGTACTAACTACCCTACTGACCAAATTTAAGCAACGGATCGCAACAGGCTCTAATATACTCCTCCTACAATTTGACATGTCAAGTGCCTTTGACATGGTTGACCACGGAATTCTATTACACATTCTTGAATATTTCGGCATCGGAGGCAATGTCCTAAATTGGTTCAAGGGGTTCTTAACCTCACGCTCATACCAAGTCACATCAAATTCAAGCACACCTGCTGCATGGACACCTGAGTGCGGAGTACCGCAAGGATCTCCCCTTTCACCAACAATTTTTTTTTTTTTTGTTTAATTTGTTTATTGATTTTCAACTTTTCAAGTTTACAAACTTGTTTAGAAAAATTGGATATAATGAGGTTACAATATAAGAAAATGTATCATACATGAAAATTCCCTCAAACCAATACAAGTCCACTAGTGGGGAGTTCAAAATACAAACATCATTGAAGGTATATTAATAGGAAATAAACAATTTCAAAAAGAGTGGCAGAAGTGTACAGAGGACACTATATTCCAATTTCAAACAACATCATTAGTTGGAATTACTATTCCAACAGTCTTCCTAGATGTAATAAATGTCTCGAGTTGGGATGGATCATAAAACACAAACTTTTCAGAGTGGTATGTGACCAGACACTTGCACGGAAATTTTAAAAAGAAAGTCGCTCCCAGCTGAATCGTTTCCTGCTTTTTTTGAAGAAATCTTTTCCGGCGCACTTGTGTGTCCTTTGATATATCAGGATATACACTAATTTTTAACCCTTTGAAAATTTTTTCACGATTTTTGTAAAACAATTTTAATATCCATAGTTTGTCAGAAGACAAAACAACTGTAGCCAATAACGTGGCTGGTATTACTTGTTCAGAGTCTGAGGTTTCTAAGAAAGCTGTAACATCCAAAGGTTGATTTTGTAATATTTGTTGTTGTCTAGATGGAAGATAAAAAACTTGCGCTAGAGGAGGTATATTTTCTTCACTGATCTGTAAGATATCTTTAAAGTATGTTTTCAGCATCTCTCTAGGAGCCACATTATCCAACAAAGGAAAATTTATAAATCGCAAGTTATTACTTTTTGAAAAATTTTCCATTGTCTCTGCCTTTCTTCTTAAATTAATTAAGTCTTTCACCATATTATTTTGAACTTCTTGCAGTCGTTGTACTTCTTTATCTTGTTTCTCAACTTTAACATTCAATTGCTTTACCTTCTCCTCTATACAGACAACTTCCTGTTTCACTTTTTGAATCTGAGGAATTAGTGCTTTGCCCAAATCTGCAATAAGTGTCCACAAACAGTCTAACGTAACTTCGGGAGGTTTAACTTGAAAAACTGCAAGTGAAAAGTCACCTACCCCCGTTTGTTGTAAGGAAATTCCTTCCATAGTCGAGGCATTTTGCTCCTCGATTGATGTTTCAGCCTGTGAGTTCAATTCAGCTCTTTGGTGATCTTCATGTGTCTCCCGTCTTCCGTCGTCTATCCCCCGATCTAGGGTAAGACTCGGAGATGCCATATCTAGAGCTTCAATCTCACACGGCATTGGAGGGGGAGGGGGTGTTCGAGCGTCGGGGCTTAGAGAAACTTCCAGCTCTAAGGTCTCCTGCGCTCCTTCAACCAGCACAGGAGACAACAACGAGCCGCTCACCGGCGTTCTGGCGTCCAAAACTCGCTGCAAAAAAGAATCTATCGGACCGCTTCGAGTTGGGGTACTAAGCCGCTGGGAGGCTGTAGCAGCAGCTTTCCCCCTTCTCTTAGGCATTTTTAAGGTATGGCTAACACAAGAAGCCTTTAGAAAGAAAAAAAAATCGCAGGAGCGTCTGTAACACGTCTGCTCTACTCGGCGGCCATTTTGAACCTCACCAACAATTTTCAACCTACTGATGACCCCACTAGCAAAACTTCTATCAAACCATAACCTTAACCCTTACATATATGCCGATGATGTAACGATATATATTCCTTTTAAACATAACATCAACGAAATCTCCAACGAAATCAACCAAAGTCTACACATCATGAACACCTAGGCAGATGCATTCCGACTGAAATTGAACGCAGAAAAAACTCAGTGCCTCATACTAACCTCCCAATACAACACAACAAAATTTACCGCCATCAACACACCTAAACTAAACTTGCCAATTTCTGAAAATTTAAAAATCCTTGGAGTCACAATCGACCGCCACCTTATACTTGAGACTCACGCAAACAACACAACAAAAAAGATGTTCTTCTCCATGTGGAAGCTGAAAAGAATAAAACCATTCTTTCCAAGATCTGTCTTCCGCAACCTGGTACAATCACTCGTACTAAGCCATCTGGATTACTGCAACTCATTATACGCAGGCTGCAAAGAACAAATAAAGAGAAAACTTCAGACAGCCCAGAATACAGCAGCCAGACTCATCTTCGGAAAACCAAAATATGAAAGCGCAGCACCATTACGTGAGAAACTACATTGGCTCCCACTCAGGGAACGTGTCACCTTTAAAGTATGCACGTTAGTGCACAAAATCAATCACGGTGAAGCCCCTGCATATATGTCTGACTTGGTAGACTTGCCACCCAGAAATGCCAAAAAATCATCCAGAACCTTCCTCAACCTCCACTTCCCAAAATGCAAAGGCATAAAGTATAAAGCACTACATGCATCAACCTTCACCTACAAGAGCACGCAACTTTGGAACGCACTGCCACGCGGCCTGAGAGCCGTCTATGAGTTGACAGACTTCCGCAAACGATTAAAGACCTATCTCTTTGAAAAAACATACCGCAAGGATTAAAACATATAAATCCCATATACATCATAATAATGCCTCAAGACATTACCTCACGTACTCCACTTCCCCATACTCTCTCCCACTCAACAATCTACCCACAGATAAAAACTCTCTACCCATCACTCTCTTGTTACTATTCGATCACCGTAGTAATTCCCCAACGACATATCCTATAGTTTCTACGCCCCAAAGGTGACCGATATAACTCTGTCTTCCTTAACTATTCACAATGTAACCATAATCGTAATGTAACAAACTGTATTTCCATTATTTACAATGTATTGTAAGCCACACTGAGCCCGCAAATAGGTGGGAAAATGTGGGATACAAATGCAACTAAATAAATAAATAAAATAAATTTTCCATTAATTAAAGTTTCTCCAACAAACAACAATGCAGTTCTTTCTGTTACTGTCTGTCTCTGAAATCAGCACATCATATTTCACCCCACTTCTATTGTCGTCAAACTCTACTCTGGTTTGTGTTTCGCTATATGCGTCCTTAAGGGTTTAATTAAAAAGTGTAGATCAACAATGTAAGGAAACCCTCTCCTACATCATCCTTATATAACAGTACTAAAATTTTTATCATTCTCATACCTGATAATATTAAACTACATTCTCAGTCGTGATCCTGGGGCGAACTTAACAGGTAATGGAAACAATGGTGCCACTGCACTCCAAAACACCGTGCATGCGCATTGCTTAATTCTTATCCTTTTTGAACCTGAGTAGATTACGTCATGCTCCTACAGACCTACCCACTCCACTTCTTTATTCATTCTGAGTGGAAGATGCTGTGTCCACTTGGATTTAATAAAGCAGTGGAATTATATAGATAATAGTTTGGTAGTTACTTGGTGTGTAATGACTATAATTTGTAACTAGAATGGAAAAGAGGTACTCAGAATAATAGATTGCATTGAATTCAATGGAGATATCCTGAAATACCCGACTGACTGGGTGTGCCCAGAGGACTGGGATGAAAACCCCTGAGTTAGAGAATAGCGGACTCTGCTCAACATACAATTGACCTGAAGCACAGCTCTAAATTTTCTGTTGAAAAGTTGGATGATCTAGAGAACAAATCATATCGAAATAACATTAGGATTATCAGCTTAGTGGACAGGCAAGAAGTTAATGACCCAGTCAGGTTCTTTTAAAAACAGCTTCCTGAAGCACTACAGATTCCTGCCAAAGAAGAACACATTAAAACTGATTGTGCTCACTGGGCACTAATCTTTGCAGAATCAAATAGAAACAAATGCTGAGCAATCATTCTCAGGCTTCATAACTTCAAAGACAAAACATTCCCCAGACATGTAGGCAGTTCCTCTCCAGGAGTGCTAAGATATACCAGGACCTTTCAGCTGAGATCCTAAATAGCAGAGGTTCAGTTTGGTTACAAATTTGCTTCAGCAGCAAGGCATTATCCCCTGAATTGTATAAAAGTTGCTAAAAATTGTGTGCACAAATTTGAGTGTGCAATTGAATAATGAGCTACTTAGCGCATTAATTGAGATTTTAACAAGGAATTATTGGTGTTATTTGGAGTCAATTAAAATGTATGCAAGTAAATTTAGGCTTGGCCATGGGCGGATCGGGGGCATTCTTTAATTTATGCGTGTTATAGAATAAAGGGGATCCATGCCTAATTTACTACTACTACTACTACTACTAATCATTTCTATGATGCTACAGTAGGCACAGGGATTTACACCAAGGTTTCATAGGTGTAAATGACTGCACCTAAATGTATGTATGTATTTATTTATTTAATATATTCATAGCCCGCCTATCCAGCCATTCAGGCAGGATACAACATAACACTTACAGTCGTGGTTCCTGTGCTAAGTGCTGTTTTATAAATAGTGCCTATTTATAAGTGCCATTTATAGAATAGCACAAAGAACTATTTTTTTGTTGCTGATTTTTAAGGGCCATTAATAGAATTTAGTCCTAAATGTAATATTTGATAACTTGACAGACTGCATGTGGTACTTGGTGGGAAGCCAGTACTTTATGAAAGCCCTTATTTGGCAGTTGACCCTTAGCAGTAATATGGCGAGACTGTCACTAGGGGTCAAAGGTGCATTTTGAATACAGAGTCTGATGGAGCAGATTAGGAATTGCTTCTGCTTCCTGATAGGGAACCACCAGTAAGTTGCAAGGTGGAATTGTGGATGGAAGGTATTGCTTGGAAAGGGTGTTCAGTAGGGTTGCTTAACCAGTTGTTTTTATTTTATTTTATTTTTTTTTTTTTTGGGGGGGGGAATGTTGCTGAACTGTTTTGAGATAGGAATTTGGGGAATTATTGGACAAGTTTGAGAAAGTTCATTAGAGTACTGGACAGGTTTGGAGGGGGATCGAGATAATGTGGGGTAGATTGTGATGCTATTGGTGAGATGTTGGAGGTGAGAGTTGGGGATGTTTTATCAATATGTGCACCTTCCCCTTCAAGCTGGCACTTGTGTATCCTCAGGGCACGCATAGAAAATTGTTGCTATCCACCTGCATTACCTTTGAATGGGGAATATAGATTAATAGTTCAGATCCACCCTATCCATGTGCAATCCACACCCTCTTGAAAGTTCTGTTTGATGTAGATCTCCACATGTAAATAGTGTCTTCTTATATAGCTATTAATACTGATCTACACATGCAAAAGCCACTATCTAAATATAGAGATGCTTCTAAAATAAAATAATCTCCATAATATGAAGATGCAAGATATGTGATAGATATGAAGTGTAAAAATAAAAGAATGTATGTATGTATGTATGTATGTATCTATCGATAGATAGATAGATAGATAGAGAGAGAGAGAGAGAACATGGAAAGAAGAGAGGAAGAAGGGAAGGGGTGGATAAAGAGAGAGGGGGAGGGAATGGAAATGGGAAAGGAAAAGGGAGGTGACAAGAGGAAGGGAAAGTAGGGGGTAAAAGCCACTTATGCTTTTCTTGGTTTTACTTTTGGCAGTGTATGGCAGGCCAAGGGCATGAGTCCTGATGAATGGTGGTCTTTTATCAACAGACAGGGATGCCCCCTTTTATCAATTTTACTTAATCATACTATAGAGCCTTTGGACATTGAAATTACAGCTTCCTTTGTGATCGGGGTGTAAGTTGGAGTATATCAAGTATTGAGGTGCTCTATTATGATGTGCTTTTCACGTCCTGCTGGTGAGATATCATTTAGCAGTTTGGTCGTGCCACAACCATAGCCAGGAGAGTTTCTTTCCAGTACTTAAGAAGTTGTTTTAATCTTTATGTTGTACGATCTCAAACCATTGTAATAAGCAGGGACATTGGTGTGATATACCTTCAGACTCCTGATGCAGGCCAAAAGGTTGAAACACGCTCATGTCAAGTCTAGCATAAAGGATTGTTTTTTGGCAGTTTTAATGTGAAAATGTTGTCTTGTGTCTCCTCCGCTGTGTTTGCTGTTCCCAGTTGGAGGCATGAAACATGTGATTGATTTGTATGCAGACGATGGTGCTAGTCTTTTTGCCGTCCCAAGGAGACCTGTTTCTGTGCTACATCTCCTTGTCATTTCTGTATACAAATGCAATTGTTCAAAGTCTGAGCTGCTCCCTGTTGGTCAGAGGTTGGCATTGCCTATTTGCTTGTCCAAGTTAGGCTGACATTTCTAGTGGTGATGCTATTTCAAAACCTTTTCAAGGCCAACTACCTTCCAGCCATTCAATAATTAAAGAGGGATTTGCACGATTGAATGGATCTCCTTGTGACCTGGCCTGGAATGAGTTTAAGTTTACTTAAAATACGTTTTCTACCCTGCATCAGCATAGTCCATGTACTGTCCCATCATGAGTCTTGTCAGACCATCTAGCTTTAGAACTAAGAGACATTCCAGAATTAAACTGAGTATAGCATGACTACCCTAATGTAAAGGGTGTATGGCATTGCTGAATATGTGCTCCTTTTACTAAGGTATGCTAATACATTTAGTGTGTGCTAAATGCAAAGAAGCCTATAGGAATAAAATGAGTTTCTTAGAATTTGGTGCATGCTAAATCCACTAGTGCACCTTAGTAAAAGGATCCCTATATGTCTGTACTTTTGAACGGTCCAGCTGGTGCCCCTAAGGGAGCAGTTTCATTTCACCAAGAATAAGAACTTCATTCAGCTTGAAAGCAGATAGCTGTAACCTTGTTCTTTTATTGCTTCTCCAATCCACCTCACTACATAATAGGGTAGTGACTCACGATAATCATTTGATTGCCTTTATGTTGGAAATCTGGCACCAGATATTTGGGTATTTACTCAGAGACCATTTCTTCTACTTCCCCTTTTTTTCTATGGATCCTTGCATTCCCACATACTGTGACTGGAAATCTAAGGGTCTTGCTTATTTATGTGGAGCAGTTATATTTGCCTGCAGTTATGTAAGTCCCTGCAGTAATTAATTAATACTGGGAGTCCATTACAGAACAGTATTGACATAGAAAGCTTCCTTGCTGCAGAAGGACAGGTTTAAAAATGGTATTTTAATCATCCATAGTAGTATGCTTGTCACTAAGGGGCCGTTTTACTAAGATGCTAACAAATTAGTATGCATTAAGTGCCACACAGCCCATAGGTATACAATGGGCTGGATGGCATTTGACATGCTAATTGTTAGCACACCATAGTAAAAGGACCCCTAAATCTGAGAAACTCTCTAGCAACATATTTATTTATTTACTTTAAATTCAGGCTTGATCAAACCATACCTTTCAGTGGTCTTGAATAACAGTTCATCAAACAAACAAATAACAGAGAAGGGCAATAAAAATGTGTTTTTTTTTTGTTACATTTGTACCCCATGCTTTCCCACTCATGGCAGGCTCAATGCAGCTTACACGGAGAAATGAAAGGTTAAGTGACTTGCCCACAGTCACAAGGAGCTGGCTGTGCCTGAAGTGGGAATTGAGTTCAGTTCCCCAGGACCAAAGTCCACCACCATAACCACTAGGCCACTCCTCTACTCTGTGATAAAAGGGATGGGACGACTTCCCTATGAGGAAAGGCTAAAGCAGCTAGGGCTCTTCAGCTTGGAGAAAATAAGGCTGAGGGGAGATATGATAAGAGGTCTATAACATAATGAGTGGAATGGAATGGGTAGACGTGAATAGCTTGTTTACTCTTTCCAAAAATACTAGGACTAGGGGGCACGCAATGAAGCTCCAAAGTAGTACATTTAAAATGAATCAGAGAAAATATTTCTTCACTCAATGTGTAATTAAATTCTGGACTTTGTTGCTTGATGAACCTTTGGTCTGTCCCAGTGTTGCAGTACTTACGTAAATCCATGACTCTTTATCCTTTCAGTGTTGGAAATTGGATACTGGGCTAGATGGACCCTTGGCACCTTGGTATCTTAGATTTAGGAAACTGCTAAAAACCTGTTTAAGACATTTTTATTATGTAATTGATTTTTTTTTTGTTATATTTGTAATGCATTTCTTAAGGGATATGGTCCCCCCGCCCCCCCTTGATATCATTTGCAATCCACTTTTAATTTTTGGTAAAATGCTGGCTATAAGTACCTCGTATTTTAGTGTATTGTCTGATCCAGTAGGACAACTTTTATTTTTTTTAATGAAGGTGTTGTGCTTAATTGGATATTCCCAGTTTAAAAAAAAAGTAGATGCAAAAAAGACATAAGAACTACATTTAAGAGGTGTCATTGCCAGGAACTCTCAGCTGTACAATGAATGGAGAAACAGAAGCTCCTGAAGTCAGAAAAAAAAACATATACAAAACAAAAAAAAAAACCAACAACAACAACTTTCAGAGGCCAAGAAAGAGTGGCAAAAAGAGACAAATAATTTCAATTGTATTGGATGCTACCGCTTGATTTTAAATCCTCCAACTTCACCTTTATGTAATATAATATAGGTATCATCTGACCTATGTGACAAGTTGTATATGATTACTGTGTGTATGTTTTAGATCTGTGATTTTAATTTTCATATGTAAGTTTACATGCACTTTTTCTGTATTTGTTATATAGATGTTATTTGACCCCTAATGCAGCCCATTTGCGAGAAACATGGCCACGTTGTACATACATGCCTGTTCTTCAGCTGTTGTCTAGGAAGCTCATGCACTATAACTTATTGGTTATTCCTACATTGACCCAATAAAAAAGTATCTCAGTCTGTACATAATCCATTATTCGGCAGGACCAAAACAGCTGCATAATGGGAAAGCTAGATGAGGAATGTGCCATATGCATAGATCTGCAGATATCAAATAGATTGGCTTCATTTTTTGAAAGGACTTTACCCTTGACGCAGGACTAAATTTTTTTTTTTTTTTAAAATAGGTATCACTGTAGCAAGAGAAAAGAGAGAGGCAAATGATGAGCATTTATTTTATAAATGTTTTCTGTCTTTCTTGGGTGTAACACTCTATTGAAAGGTGAGATACTCATGGAGAGTTAGCATGCTTTCAGTATGGATCCAAAAAGATAAAATACTTACCCAGAGTGGAGCAGTAGCCTAGTGGTTAATGCAGTGAATTTTAATCCTGGGGAAACTGGGTTCAATTCCCACTGCAGCTCCTTGTGACTCTGGGCAAGTCACTTATCCCTCCATTGTCCCAGGTACAAAATAAGTACTTGAATAGATGTAAACCGCTTTGAATGTAGGTGCAAAAAACTCAGAAAGGCGGCATATCAAGTCCCATTTCCCTTCCCTTTTCCTCTTAGTGCTGTAATAAAGTGGGTAACAGTGGAAAAAAACGGTTTTATTTGTGTGTCATAAAGTGAAGTTAGGGCCTAGGCAGTTTATTTTTTAATTGTTATTATTATTAGAACAATGTTATTCTCACTTAAGAATTTGGTAAAAAGAAAGAGCTGCAGCATTTCTTTCTCTGAGGGATATTTGATTAAAGTGAACCTCTTAAAAGATTTTCCAAAGACCATGTATTATATCAGGAACAGAATTAGTCCCACATTTCAAAAGCTTATTAGCTTATTTCTTCTACCCAGTGCCTCACCAATTTTGGTTTAGTGTAATCTTCAAAGTTTGGGTGGATCCCTTCTCAGTGCTTAAAACATCATCTCATCTTAAAGTGAGAGAACAGCCTGGTTCCCTTTACATCAACACTAATATCTCTGTGGTTTAGTACCAGATTAACTGCATGCATCTTTCTGCAGTGATAAGTTACACCCTCCTCCATTTTAGGGACTGGATGTCTGACTAGATGGCTATTGGGAATTCTTACTTCATACTGCAGTGATTGTGCCCTGCATCACTTAATTTACATTTTCCTATTAACCAAAGATAAAAGACATCATCATTAAGCATATATGGCACCTAAAAATTCAGCGCTGAAATCAGTGCCAACTAAGGGTATTGTATAATCGGCACCTAGTGCCGATTATAGAATATGCTTAGTTGATATTTCAGTGCCAATATCTGCGCGCATCCATTTACTCCAAGGAAAACCTAGTGTAAATCTCAGTGTGTAGATTTACGCGCACTGGGCCATGTTCTATAACTAGGTGCGCCTAAATTCGAATCGGTGCCAATTAGTGCTCATTATTGTTTGTTAAGTGCTGTTATCAGCGCTCATTAGGTTGTTAAGCTAATTAAGTTACGTGTGGTGTTATAGAATCCGCACAAATTTTGCCACCTAAATTTAAGCGTACTATATAGAATCCGGGAGGTTATGGGGGAATTCAATAAATGACACCCAAAGTTAGGTGCCGGGATGATCTGTGCTAAACTAGTATTCATAAAGGACGCTATGCACGGAGTGACCTTTACAGAATATGAGCATAGTGCGCATTTTACTCCTAAGTTTGGGTGTGAACACTTATGCCTGCTAAAGACTAATGTAAGTGCTCACACTCAACTAATCCACAAGCTAGATGACAAATATTTATACAGCAGGGTAATAGATCAATGTAGAAATGTAACCCAGCAATCTTAGAGCAATAACATGTAAGAAACTATTGGGCTCATTTTCGAAAGAGAAGGACGTCCATCTTTCTACATAAATCGGAAGATGGACGTCCAAATCGGTATAATCAAAACCCGATTTAGGACGTCTCCAACTGCACTCCGTCGCAAGGACGGCCAAAGTTCAATTGGGCGTGTTGGAGGTATAGCGAAGGCAGGACCTGGGCGTGCCTAACACTTGGACGTCCTTGACCCATAATCGAAAAAAAACAAGGACATTTCTGATGAACACTTGGAAGTTTTCACCCGGACATGTTTTTATTATGACTAAGGCACAAAAAGGTGCCCAAAATAACCAGATGACCACCAGAGAGAATCGGGGATGACCTCCCCTTACTCCCCCAGTGGTCACTAACCCCCTCCCACCCTCAAAAAATGTTTTAAAATATGTCGTGCCAGCCTCAGATGTCATACTCAGGTCCATGGCAGCGCATGCAGGTCCCAGGAGCAGTTTTAGTGGGTACTGCATTACACTTCAGACAGGCAGACCCAGGCCCATACCCCCCCACCTGCTACATTTGTGGAGGAAACAGCGAGCCCTCCAAAACCCACCACGAACCCACTGTACCCACATATAGGTGCCCCCTTCACCTGTAAGGGCTAAGGTAGTGGTGTACAGTTTTGGGTAGTGGGTTTTGGGGGGCTCAGCACACAAGATAAGGGAGCTGTGCTCCTAGGAACATTTTATGCAGTCCACTGCAGTGCCCCTGGGGTGCCCGGTTGATATCCTGGCATGACAGGGGGATCAATGCACTACAAATGCTGGCTCCTCTCACACCCAAATGGCTTGCATTAGGACGTTTTTGACATGGATGTCTTTGGTTTCGAAAATCGCCAAAAGTCAGAAACATCCATGTCTAGGGACGTCCAAATTTAAGGATTTGGACATCCCTGATGGTATTTTCAAAACTAAAGATGGACGTCCATCTTGTTTTGAAAATACGGGTTTCCCTGCCCCTGGATTTTGACACTTTGCAAAGATATCCAAATCACAACTTGGATGTTTCTTTCAAAAATGCCCCTCTATGTCACTTAATCATTCAACATTATTTATAAAAAATTTCAAGGGATCCTTAGAAGAACTGGCATACTCAAAGCACAGAATATTTCTATTAGTGCTAGCTTAGCCCTTCCTCACTGGTCTCAGTTTTTATACAAAAACATCTTCGTGTGAAAAACATTAAAGCAAATACACTTTGTCAGAACATGCTTTTCCAATTACTTATCTTTGAAATTACTACTTACTACTACTACTACTTAACATTTCTAAAGCGCTACTAGGGTTACGCAGCGCTGTACAATTTAACATGGAAGGACAGTCCCTGCTCAAGGAGCTTACAATCTAAAAGACAGGTGTACAACCTAAAGACAAGTGTACAATCTAAAAGACAAGTGTAGAGTCAGTCTGATAGGGCATACTATATTTCTCGAAAGGTTAGGTACCGAAAGCAGCATTGAAGAGGTGAGTTCTAAGCAGAGATTTGAAGATGGGTAGGGAGGGGGCTTGGCGTAGGGGAAGAGGAAGATTGTTCCAGGCATAGGGTGAGGCAAGGCAGAATGAGCGGAGCCTGGAGTTGGCAGTGGTGGAGAAGGGTACTGAAAGGAGGGATTTGTCCTGTGAGCGGAGGTTACAGGCGGGAACATAGGGGGAGATGAGGGTAGAGAGGTAGTGAGGAGCCGCAGACTGAGTGCATTTGTAGGTAAGAAGGAGAAGCTTGAATTGTATGCGGTATCTGATCGGAAGCCAGTGAAGTGACTTGAGGAGAGGGGTGATATGAGTATATCGGTTCTGGCGGAATATAAGACGTGCGGCAGCATTCTGAATGGATTGAAGGGGGGATAGATGGCTAAGTGGGAGGCCGGTGAGGAGTAAGTTGCAGTAGTCAAGGCGAGAGGTAATGAGAGCGTGGACGAGAGTTCGTGTGGTGTGCTCAGAGAGGAAGGGGCGAATTTTGCTGATGTTGAAGAGGAAGAAGCGACAGGTCTTGGCAGTCTGTTGGATATGCATAGAGAAGGAGAGGGAGGAGTCGAAGATGACTCCGAGGTTGCGGGCAGATGGGACGGGGAGGATGAGGGTGTTATCAACTGAGATAGAGAATGGAGGAAGAGGAGAAGTGGGTTTAGATGGAAAGACGAGGAGCTCGGTTTTGGACATGTTCAGCTTCAGGTGGCGGTTGGACATCCAGACAGCAATGTCGGATAAGCAGGCCGATACCTTGGCCTGGGTCTCCGCGGTGATGTCTGGTGTGGAGAGATATAGCTGGGTGTCATCAGCATAAAGATGATACTGAAAACCATGAGATGAGATCAGTGAGCCTAGGGAAGAGGTGTAGATTGAGAAGAGAAGGGGTCCAAGGACAGATCCCTGGGGAACTCCAACAGATAGTGAGATGGGAGTGGAGGAAGATCCATGAGAGTGTACCCTGAAGGTGTGGTGGGAGAGATAAGAGGAAAACCAGGAGAGGACAGAGCCTTGGAACCCAAAAGAGGACAGTGTGGCAAGAAGTAAATCATGATTGACAGTGTCAAATGCAGCGGATAGATTGAGGAGGATGAGGATGGAATAGTGGCCTCTGGATTTGGCGAGGAGCAGGTCGTTGCAGACTTTAGAGAGTGATGTTTCTGTCGAGTGTAGAGGGCAAAAACCGGATTGAAGTGGATCGAGGATGGTACAAGATGAGAGAAAATCAAGGCAGCGACTGTGAACAGCGCGCTCGAGTATTTTGGAGAGGAAGGGTAGGAGAGAGATGGGGCAGTAGTTGGAGGGGCAGGTAGGGTCAAGTGATGGTTTTTTTAGGAGAGGTGTGACTACGGCGTGCTTGAAGGTGTCAGGGACAGTTGCAGTGGAGAGAGAAAGGTTAAGGATGCGACAGATGGAGGGGTGACAGTATGGGAGATGGTGTTAAGTAGGTTGGTGGGGATCGGAGGAACAGGTGGTGCATTTCGAGGAGGAAAGAAGGCGGGAGGTTTTATCCTCGGTGATCTCAGGAAAGAAGGAGAAAGAGGCCATGGTTGGTTGGTTGTTGGATGGGGCTACAGGCTGAAGAGGAGGTGGTGGCTTGGTAGTGAACTCAAGGTTGATCTTTTGCACCTTGACCTGAAATTGAAATCAGACCTGCTGCCAACATGGCCAGGTTTTCTTCATCAGGGTAGCAGTCCGAGATATAACAAGGCAAGTCTCTTTACAAGTAGCTATGTTATATCTCGGATTGCTACCCTGATGAAGAAAGCCTTGTCACGTTAGCAGCAGGTCCAATGTGATTGTGTAAGTGTTGTGGGAGATGTGCAGTACAGGAAAGGGAGAGAGAGAGTGATAGAAAGTGAGGAGGAGGAGGTGAGAGGAAAGAAAACCACATACACTTGAGCATTTCAAAAATAATTCTACATTTGTTTACTCAGTACAAGCAATTTTCCAAAGAAAAGGATCACATATAATAGCGCTTATCTAAACTTTGCTGTACATCTCAAAATGTATAAAAACAAAGCTGCCATAAGCGGAAATAAAAGACAATCCCACGCATTCTTTGCCATCACCATGTTAGTACATATATGATTCACTACATGTATTCTCTGTGGTGCACAAACTCAATTAGTTTCCACATTTTCAAAGCAGGTATAGTAGCACATACAACGCAGCTGCAGGTAAGGGCTAAGTCCCTTACAGAAACTTTAAGGATGAGAAACTAGGAGGGTTGGTAATGTACATCCTTGGTCAGTTTTTCCACCTGTAAGTCTGACTCATCTGATCCAGTTGGTGGAAAGGGTCAGAATTACTTTGGTGGATGCCCTCTTCTGGATTGTGTTAGCTGGTATATAATGATGACCTGATATCCTATGGTTAGTTTGTCCAGTGATCACAGGAGGCTTTTTAGACTTTTGCTTGAACAACTATCTGAGCATATGTGGCTTCTCTTACCACAGCTTCTCTTGAAATTTGATAGGTTTGAATGAGAGGTCCCTTGAAGCCTTCATTGATTGTGTTACTATAGTTATAGCATTGCTACCCTAACTCTATAGGATAAATGGAGAAAATGTAGATTCAGTTGCTGTCGAGCATCAGCCCTGGTAATGTATGTTTTGTAGAGGTCTTTGGGTTAATATAGAATAGCTAAGTATTACTCCATATTACACACATGTATTTGAGTGATGATAAGTATTTTTTTCATTATTCATAGCATCACTATTTTCAGATGTTGCCTAACAATATTTTCCAAATATTTAAGGAAACTAATGTACTTAGACGAATATCTGTTATATATAGCCGCTATCACTCAGTGATGAAAATATTTATAAGAAAAAATAAATAAGAGTAGCCATACTGGGTCAGACCAGCTAGCCCATTATCCTGCTTCCAACAGTGGCCAGTCTAGGTCACAAGTACCTGGCAGAAACCCAAATAGTAGCAACATCGTTCCATTCTCTACATTACTTCAGTGTCTCTATTCCCTTCTTCTACAAGGTATTTATTTATTTATTTATTGCACTTGTATCCCACATTGTCCACCTCTTTGCAGGCTCAATGTGGCTTACAATACATCATGGATAGTGGAAATATATAAGAGAATAGACATTTAGTATTACAGAAGTATTTTGGGTAACATGATAATAATAAAGCATGATAGTTGCATAACAAACAAATATTATAAGACAATTCTGCATATATGTGGAGGAGATCATATTTGTTGATCTTTGTGGTATGCCTTGTTAAAGAGATGGGTCTTCAGTAGTTTGCGGAAGTTAGTTAGTTCATAGATCGTTTTTAAGTTGCGCGGCAGTGCATTCCAGAATTGTGTGCTCAAGTAGGAGAAGGTTGGCGCATGCGTTAGTTTGTACTTTAGACCTTTGCAGTTGGGGAAGTGGAGATTAAGGAATGTGCGGGATGATTTTTTAGCATTCCTGGGTGGTAAGTTTATCACATAGGTAGAGTGTGTCACATTATTTCTAGGATAAGTAGCATATTGTACTGTTTTGAGATCTTGCCAGGTACTTGTAACCTGAATTGGCCACTGTTGGAAATGGGATGCTGGGCCTGATGAACCTTCAGTCTGTCCCAGTTTGGTAACGCTTATATTCTTATGTTCTAACAAATCAGATGCAAATAAATTATAAAGATGGCTATGTGGCAAATGACAGATGGAAAGGAGATAGATCCATCAGCAAGCTCTGGTTTCATCCTAGTGAAACTGTCCAGCTTAGTTTCGAAAGAGAAAGACGCCCATATTTCGACCCAAATCGAGAGATGGGCGTCTTTCTCCCGTGGGCGTCCAAATCGGTATAATTGAAAGCCGATTTTGGGCGTCTTCAACTGCAATCTGTCACGGAAATGGCCAAAGTTGACGGGGGCGTGTCGGAGGCGTGGTGAAAGCGGGACTGAGGTGTGTTTATCGGCCAAGGAGAGATGAGCGTCCTCGGCCGATAATCGAAAAAAGAAAGGCGTTTCTAGCGCGAATTTAGGTCACTTTTTTTGGACCCTTTTTTTCCACGAACAAGTCCACAAAAAGTGCCCTAAATGACCAGATGACCACCGGAGGGAATAGGGGATGACCACCCCTGACTCCCCCAGTGGTCACTAACCCCCTCCCACCCAAAAAAAACAACTTTAAAAACTTTTTTCCCACCCTGTATGCCAGCCTCAAATGTCATACCCAGCTCCATCACAGCAGTATGCAGGTCCCTGGAGCAGTTGTTAGTGGGTGCAGTGGACTTCAGGCAGGTGGACCCAGGCCCATCCCCCCCTACCTGTTACACTTGTGGTGGTAAATGGGAGCACTCCAAACCACCCCCAAAACCCACTGTACCCACATCTAGGTGCCCCCCTTCAGCCATAAGTGCTATGGTAATGGTGTAGAGTTGTGGGGAGTGGGTTTTGGGGGGATTTTGGGGGGCTCAGCACCCAAGGGAAGGGAGCTATGGACTTCAGAGGTAGTTTGCTTTGTTTTTTTAATTGTTACAAGTGCCCCCTAGGGTGCCCGGTTGGTGTCCTGGCATGTCAGGGGGACCAGTGCACTACAAATCCTGGCCCCTCCCATAACCCAATGCCTTGAATTTGGTCATTTTTGAGCTGGGCGCCTTTGGTTTCCATTATCGCTGAAAAACAAAACCGCCCAGCTCAAATCCGCACAAATCCGATGCATTTGGCTGGCACAAACCGTATTATCGGAAAAAATATGGACGCCCATTTTTTTTGAAAATACGGTTTGTCCCGCCCCTTCACATACCCGTTCTCGGAGATAGACGTCCATGGAGATGGGCGTTCGCGTTCGATTATGCTCCTCTGTGTGATGGCAATGCAAGTGTCTCTCTTCCCACAGGAAACAATTCTGTGTCATTATTGTTTTACTCTGAGTTTTGGGGGTTTTTATTTTTACTTTTTTTGTTAAAAAATGTTTTGCTCTTTGGAAAAGGATATTGCTTCTTTCCTGTCTTACTTATAATACCTGTTCATGTTACAAGAATAATTATGGAATTTGCTGTCACTGCTTATTAAGCAATCTAATTGCTATAGCTGGAATACAGAGGTCCCAATCAGGTTCGCTGTACTATTTATAAGTTGTTAAATGCCCTCCTGAGCTTATAACAAACTGAGCTCAAAACTTCAGTAAGGAATAAATTAGAAGCTCTGTTCTGAAAATCTCTGTTTTGTGGCAGAGCAGTATGAAAGCAGATGTTTCAAACTATCATCAGTAGAGGAATATAACATGGAGCTATGCATCGGCACCTTTTATAAAATGTGTTAAAACCATGCAGTCACTATGTGTTGATGTGCAAAATTAAGGCATGGTAATTACAAAGCCTCTGCTTTAAATGTTAGGGATGTACTGTAAACAAAGAGAAAATAGGCTTTAACTGTTTCATGTTACATGCTGTGTTAAAACAATGACAGGACTGCCAGTCTAACACAAATGCTTTTTGATGATATAATGATCATTTAATTCAAGTAAATGGACTTTGTGAAAGACATTATCAGTCTAATCCAGGGGTTCTCAACCTAGAAATCAGGACACACCTAGCCAGTCTGCTTTCCAGGATATCCCCACTGAATTTGCATGAGCTAGATTTGCATGCACTGCCTTCATTATATGCAAATCTGTCTCATTCATTGTGGATATCCTGAAAACCTGACTGGCAGAGTATGTCCCAAGGACTGGATTGAGAACCCCCTGTCTAAAGTTTATAAATGGTTCGTCATGTCTATGAAACACAACATTTTTTTAGAAATCAAATGCAACTTCACCCATAGGAATTTAAGTTTTCATTCATTCAACACCAGTACTTGATGGAATTAGTCCATTTAAATAGCTTTTCCTAATACATTAGAGTAAGAGGCTCTCAATCCAGACTTCAGGACGCAGCAAACCAGTTGGGTTTCAGTATATTCATAATGAGATAAATTTGCCTGCGCTGCCTTCATTGTATGCAAATCTATCTCATACGTACTCATTATGGATGTCCTGAAAACCAGACTATCTTGGTGCATCCTGAGGACTGGGTTGAAAACCCCTGCATTAGAGACTTGACTGTATTAGAAGGATCCTGTCAAAGTCAATCTGCTAGGTCCCTGACATGAAAGTACTTCTGGATCAGGGAGAGTTCACAACTGAAGACTTCACAAACAGTTCTAGTGTTGTTAGGCTGCCTCTATAATAAACAGAACCGAGCATATATCACTAATAAAGCTTCTGGAGCCAATCCTAAATTGTAACATCTCCACCCTCAAACCAATCTTTCTTGGCCATTCCATCAAAGCTGTATAATTTGAATATATGCCAAAAAAAAGTTAATTAATAGCATACTGTTCGATTCCACTTCAATTTTGTTCCACCAGTGCACTTGATTGTAATTTATTGATCCAAAATTGCTGACAGAAATTGAGGCAGTTTAAAAAGTTGCCTCCCAATCCTTCTCCCATACTTGTTCAGTGATTTGCCAAATCAGATTCTGAAATGTATGTGTAAAATTAAAACACTGCTACTCTATAGGGGCTTTTGTTTTAAGACAAATATAATATTCAGACAGCCATGTCCACATTTTTGTAATGGTATATCCCACATATATCTTTGGGCAAGGACAGGTCAGCAAATAAATAACGCTGGACAACTCACAAGTGGTTCTACTGCAGATCTTTAAAAGTCTGCCATTGATAGGATGACACCATTCAAATCTTACTGTAGTTTATACACAAAAGTACCAGTGTTCACCTGGGACCATGATGTGGATGAGAATCTTTCTATTCATCAGAACCTGAAATTGTTGCATGTGTTTAGTCTCTAATGTTGAGATACCAAGTATTGGCAAGAAGGGGGCTGCCCCTAAAAGCTGAGTGGACCAGTAATGTTTTACAGAGTTTATTTGACAAACTTGCAATGGATGTCACTTAATTAGAATAAGATATAAGGATATAACACAAATGAACCTCTGTCTTCTCTTAACTCAGTCACCAGGGTCTCCTGCCCGTTTGACATTTCTTCTTTCTCCGTGCTCACCATCCTTCTTCAATCTCTGTGTACCTATCTTTTCCCATGTTCAGGATCTCTCTTCTTTGTGTCCCCTATACTTCCCTGTCCAGTATTTCTTCTGTGTCCATCTCCCTGCATTCATCATCACTACCATGTCCCTATCCCCTCCACCTGTGTCCAGCATCACTCCTGTATATCCCTATTCTCCCCCAAGTCCAGCATCTCCCTTCTGTGTTCCTGTTCTCCCCCATGTCTAGCATATTCCCTCTGTGTCCATATACTATCCACATGCAACATCTCCCCTTTGTGTTCCTGTCCCTATGCTCCCCTCCATGCCCATCATTTCCCCCTCTGTTTCTATATATCTCTGTCCAGCTTGTCCCCTCTCTTCCTCCTCCACCCAATGTGTCTCCCTCCCTCCCTCTTTCTGCTGTGTGTTCTGTATTTCACTCCCTCTTTCTTCATCCCCTTGGTTCAGCATTTCACTCCCTCTTCCTGCATCCCCTTGGTTCAGCATTTCTTTCTCTTCCCCTCCCTTCTCTCCTTTCCCCCCACAAGTCCAGCACCTCTCTCCATTCCCTCCAACAGCTGCTCAAGAGTTCAGCACCTCTCTCTCTTCCCTCCAGCATCCCGCTTCAAATGAGTCCAGTGCTTCTATCCCTGCCCTCTAGGCCCCCTGCATGGGTCCAGCACATCTCTCCCTCCCCTCAAATCCCCCCATGGGTCCAGTCCAGTGCCTCCCTCCCTTCCCTTCGCTCCAGCCCCCCATGGATCCAGTGCCTTCCTCCCTTTCCTTTCTTCCAGCCCCCCATGGGTCCAGCAGCCCCCTTCTGCATTTCCAGCATCCCCCCCCCCCCCCCCCCCCCGTGGGTCTGGCACTTTTGTCTTCCTCCTCCCCTTAAGTGAGAAATGAATGTGCACAAGTCAGAGTAGACCCAAAAGTGAATGCACACATTGGCGCCTGTTCCTTGTGTTTAAATATAAGCATTCTAAACTTTACAAAATTAAAACACATATTTAAAGGTGCAGAAAACAGACGCCAATGTGTGATTCAGAACATGTATTTCACTAACTGGCAACTGGTACGTCTTCCTCTTCCTTCCTTCCCTCCTCCTCCCTGGCATTCTGGGCATGTGCTGAAGAGCTGGGCTTAGTGCACAACCCTCGAGCACATGTGCCAGGCAACATCCTCCCCCTAACTTCTGAACAACTCTCTAATGCTCAACGCTATGAGCACCTCATTAGCATTGAGCACTAGGGAGTTATTCAGATGAGCTGTTCCGGTGCTGTTCAGTACCGCACTGGAGTTTTGAATTTTGGGGCCTTAGAGATGAGGTGGTAAGATTGAGAAGTATCTGTGAAAATGAGAAATACATCATTAAAATTCTTAAGCATCAAAGATTTCCAGCAGTAGGGAAGAAGAAGCTGTGCTGAACTCAGATCACAAGACCTTGCAGGATCAATACCATGACTCCACCTGAAGAACCAATACGCAGTCCTGGAAATGGAGGAGGTGAAAGCATCCCAGAAAGAGGAGGAATCAGAACTCAAAATCCCCAAAGTTGCTGGGTCAGAGACTACTAAGGTAGTGGTAGTTGGTGATTCTCTTCTGAGGGATACAGAAATGTCCATCTGCAGACGAGACATGATATCACGGGAGGTGTGCTGTCTGTCAGGTGCCAAAATTCAAGATGTTATAGAGAGCTTACTGAGACTCATCAAGTCTAATGACTATTATCCAATGCTGCTCATCCATGTTGGCACAAATGATTCTGTTAGGCACCTCTCCAGATATATCGAAAGTGACTTCATGGCTCTGGGAGAGAGGGCAGACAAGTGCACAGGTGGAGTTCTTGATGATCCTCCCTGTTGAGGTTAAAGGCCAAGGCAGAGAAGCTTGCATCCTGAGATGAATATGTGACTGCGCAGATGGTGTCAAGAACATTTTGGTTTCCTGGACCATGGAATGCTTTTCTAAGGGCTGCTGAGCAGACTTGTCCATCTATGAAAGAAGGGAAGAAGTGTACTCACTCTGCTGCTCCCCAGTATCTCTCCACACTCGTCCTTCTCTACACCCCTTCCCGTGCACTCCGTTCCCTGGATAAATCCTTCTTATCTGTTCCCTTCTCCGCTACTGCCAACTCCAGACTTTGCTCCTTCTGTCTTGCTGCGCCTTATGCTTGGAATAGACTTCCTGAGCCCCTACGTCTTGCCCCATCCTTGACCATCTTTAAATCTAGATTGAAAGCCCACCTCTTTAACATTGCTTTTGACTTGTAACCACTTGCAACCACTTGCCTCCACCTACCCTCCTCTCCTCTTTCCTCTACACATTAATTGATTTGTTTGCTTTATTTTTTGTCTACTAGATTGTAAGCTCTTTGAGCAGGGACTGTCTTTCTTCTATGTTTGTGCAGCGCTGCGTACACTTTGTAGCGCTATAGAAATGCTAAATAGTAGTAGTAGTAGTAGTAGTTTTCAGCAGCAGACTGACTAACCTACTGAAGAGAGCTTTAAACTCGAATCATTGGGGCAGGGTAATCAAAGTCCAAAGGTAGGTATAAGCCCACAGGTAAGTGAAACATTAAATACCTCTACACAAAAGGAAAAAAGGGGCAATGTCTGGAAAGCAGTATAGTCTAATGCCTGAAGCATGGGACATTAGGTTTTAGATCTTGAGCCTGTGATGGAAGAGGCTGGTTTGGACTTACTGGTGATCACAGACGCATGGCTCACAGAGAATCATAACTGGGATATAGTTATACAAAGCTATAATCTGTTCAGTAAACAGTGTAGGAAGAAAGGAGGGGGAGTGGCATTATATGTTAAAGATAATATTAAAGCCAAACAATTGCAGGAAATACAGGGTAAAGAAGAGGCACTGAGGGTCAATCTGGAAAGAGGGAATGACAAATGTATTTAAATTGGTGTGATTATACAGGCCTCCTTCACAGACAGAAAAAATGGACAAAGATTTAATTGAAGACATTCAAGATATAGCTGTGAAAGGGGAAGTAATATTAATAGGTGATTTTAATATGCCAGATGTTGATTGGGGCATCCCTATTGCAGAGTCTTTTAGAAGTAGGGAGACCCTGGATTCTCTACAGTGGGAACTATTTCAGCAGTTGGTAAGGGAACCCACACAGGACCTGTCAGTTCTACATGGATTACATGTTTCAAGAGGCTGGATAGTCACCAGGAGCATACAGTGTTAAAAGCTAAGTATAATCGCTCAGAATCTAACAAAGCTACAAATCTAAAAATAGTATACTTTCACACTTTAGGATATGATTCTCTAGCAATCAGGATGTATTTCTTGAATAGATGTGTTTAAGGGTTACTTCTGAATTGCATATAATCAGCTGCAGTTAACAAAAGTCCTAAAAGCTCCTTATCTAGTCGTGCTGCTTGAAATGAAAGATTATTAACAATTTTAGCTCTCTTTTTGTTTTTCAAAGAGGGATAGGCAAAAAAAACTTACAATTCATAGCTGATTTTGGTAGATATTTGAAAAGAATAATGGGTAAGTAGGTATAACTTACTTATTTATTTATTAGGATTTATTTACTGCCTTTTTGAAGGAATTCACATGTTCCTAAATATAGCCTAGAGAATACATATAAATATTAAAGAGGATAGGGGATAAAGGGGAGCCTTGAGGGACTCTACATGAATTAATTCACCTATCAGATAGCTTGTCATCCTTTTTAACTCTATATGATTGCTACGTAAGAAAACTCCAAACCAGTTGTGAACATGACCAGGCTCAAAGAAGAGCGACCAAAATGATAAAGGGGATGGAATGCCTTCTATTTGAGGAAAAGCTAAAGAGGTTAGGGCCCTTCAGCCTGGAAAAGAGATGGTTAAGGTGGGGATATGAATGATGTTTACATAGTTTTACTACAGGCAGGTCTTGTCAGACAAATCGGATTAATTTCTTTGACTTACTGACCAGAGAGTTGGATTGAGAGAGAGTGCTTGAAGAGGTGTATTTCGTTTTAGCAAAGACTTTTTTCATGGTTACGCATAGACGATTAATAAATAAACTGAGTGTCTTTGGTATGGGCCTTAAAGTGACTGACTGGATTAGGAACTGGTTGAGTGAAAGGTGACAGAGGGTAGTGGTAAATGGTGCTTATTCTGAGGAAAAGGATAAGGATGTTACCAGTGATGTGCCACAGTGTTCAGTTATTGGGCCAGTTCTTTTTAACATTTTCTAAGCGATATTGCTGAAGGGCTGTCTGGTAAGGTTTGCATCTTTGTAGATGATACCCTGTAATAGGGTAGACACCCCTGATGGTATGGATAACATGAGGAAGGACTAGCGAAGCTAGGGGAATGATCCGGAGTTTGAAAAAAATAGCATTTGGGCTACAAAACCCCATTTAGGTGCTGAAGAATTTCTGTGCACAAAAGCGGAGCGGGACTTGGGTGTGATCCTACTGTATGGAATGATCCTAAGGTGGCCAAACAGGTAGAAAAGGTGACGGTGAAAGCTAGAAGGATGTTTGGGTGCATAGGGAGAGGAATAGCTAGTAGGAAAAAGGAGGTGATGTTGTTCCTATATAAGACTCTGGTGAGACCTCACTTAGAATAATGTGTATAATTCTGGATACCGTACCTTCAAAAAGATAGAAACAGGATGGAGTTGGTCTAGAGGAGAGCTACTAAAACATTCCTTGGTTTTCATCTTAAAGCATATGGGGATAGACTTAAAGATCTCACTGTTGTGTACTTTGGAAGAAAGGTAAGAGAGGGGAGATATGATAGAAATATTTAAATACCTATGTGGCATAAATGCACAGGAGGTGAGTCTCTCGTAATTGAAAGGAAGCTCTGGAATGAGGGGCATAGAATGAAAGTGAAAGGAGATAGGCTCAGAAGTAACCTAAAGAAGAAATACTTCTTCATAGAAAGGGTGGTGAATTCATGGAACAGCCTTCCAGTGGATGTGGTGAAGATGACGAGTATCTGAATTCAAGAGTGCTTGGGAGCAGTACATAGGATCTCTAATAGAGTGATAGGGAGAGTAGATAGCATGAATGGCCAGACTGGATAGGCCATATGGTCTTTATCTGCCTACATTTTTCTCTGTTTCTCTGTTTCAATTTCTGGGAATGTTCCTTTTATTTGTTTTCACTTGGCCATTTTGTTCTCATGGGAGCAAAGTCACTCAGTGAGCACTCTTTCAAAAGAGCGCATACTATGTCATTGACAAGTCCCATGTCACTGTGAACAACATGTCTCTAATGTAAAGTTGGCATTTACATATGCGCGCCATTTAGTTATATAAGTGTCATTGTATGCAAATGCAGATATCACACAACCATTCAAAAATGGCCTCCTTCAAGTGCATGCTAACGTTTGGCACATAGGCCTCATAATTTTGGAAACAGTCGTTATCAACTGTTTTGGAAAATCCAAGCAGTAGAAATAATAGCATAGAGCTTGTTACTTATGAATAATCCCAGTTAAACCCCATTACGGCTTGCAAGGCTTGCAAATTATGAGAATGCTATTTCCACATGGTTCCCAAAGCTGGCAGGAAGTGGTTGGTCTGTGGTTGTCCAACAGAGGTAATGCAATAAGAATGGCAATGGTAGTACACGTTTCTGTCTGGTTTAGCAACTGTTAGTGCAGAGGCTCCGCTTCATGGAAGTGGGCAGGGAAATTGCAAACTTGTTCCAGAAATGAGTTTAAGAGAGTAGATTAGGTACAAATGAAACAATAAAGACAGAAAGCAAAAATGGCAGTGCAAAATGGCAGCCCCTCCTTACCCATGAGATATTCAAGATTGAACATAATTCTTTCTGTGTATCGCCACAATGAAATGACTGGGTCAGCCATATTCTTATATCATTAATCTTAGGCTATCTCTGTTGCTTTTACTGAGAGCTTCTTAGTTCTGTACCATTTTGAGCCTCAAACTGTAAAGTAGTTGTACTTCCAAACCACACTGTGGTTTCTGTAGCTCTGGGTAGGCTGTCTGCCAGTCTATAGAGTGAAACTTTGGCAGCAATTTGCAGAGACATATGATTCTCTTTAGAAAGCTGTGTTTCACATTTTGCATTGGTATTGCTATGTCTTTATTGTAGTCAAATTAGATAAGGGAGAAGAAGATATGGGGGCACATGGTAACCTTATTAGCCATATGCAAAAAATAATTGTATATGTATTTGACAAACCTTTACTTAAGTACATAAGTATTGCCACATTGGGACAGACCAAAGGTCCATCAAGCCCAGCATTCTGTTTCCAACAGTGGCCAATCCAGGTCACAAATACCTGGCAAGATCCCAAAAAAGCTCAATACATTCTATACTGCTTATCCCAGAAATAAGCAGTGGATTTTCCCCAAGTCAATTTAATAATGGTCTATGGACTTTTCCTTTAGGAAGCCATCCAGACCCTTTTTAAACTCCGCTAAGCTAGCCACCTTTACCACATTCTCTGGCAACGAATTCCAGAGTTTAATTACACATTGAGTGAAAAAACATTTTCTCTGATTCGTATTAAATTTACTACTTTGTAGCATCATCGCATGCCCCCTAATCCTAGTAGTTTTGGAAAGAGTAAACAAACAATTAGACTGTATCACACTTGATGTTAGGGATGGTTGGATATCTGGGACTGAGGGCAAAGAAACCCCCTCAAGTTCCCTCGCTGCTGATTTGTGAGGAAAAAAGTTGGTTGCATCATAGCCCTACAGCCCACTCTAGAAGTAGACCTCTGATAATAAAATGTTAGGTTTCAAAACTAAGATGCTTTCAATTTGCATATGTAAAAATGTTATCTGGTTTATAGACTGTATCTGTTCATCTCACTAGCTAAAATCTATATTTACATACTTGGTTACTGCTTAGCAAAAATATGTTAAGATTTTCAGGAGATCGTTTTATTTAGACAGTAACTTCATATTGGTTGATATAAGCTCCTGAAAGCATCTTCCTGGATTTTGCATTCCATCGCAGGTACTGTAATCACTGAAAGGTCAAACCCTTTCCAAAATGAAACAATACAACATTCACAAAAGAATTTACCTTTACAGTAGGAGCAGAATGTAAGGAAAGTAAATAAAAGTAAGAAAAAAAGGAGACTGCTTTGATTCTCAAAAGTAGTAGCTCAAAAGGTAAATAAACTACAGGAGATCACAGAAAGAGGAAGACAGGTGACAATATCTAGAAAAGCTAAGAGAAGCTGGTAGAGTAGTCAGGAAAGCAAAAATACAAATGGAAATGAAAACAGCCGATATGGTAAAATGGGAGGGGGGGAACAAGACATTTTTTAGATATGTTAGTGATAGGAGGAAGTGCAAAAGTGGCATTGTAAGACTCAAAGGTGAAGGGGAGGAATATGTAGAAGCTGATTTAAAAAAAGGCAGAATTGCTTATCAAATATTTCTGTTCTGTGTTCACAGCTGAAGAGCTAGGAGCAGGACCGCAGAACACAAACACAATTAGGAATGGAGGGATAGAAGTCCCTGAATGATTTTCAGAGGACTGTGGTCTTGAGGAACTGGCTAAACTAAAGGTGGACAAAGCAATGGGACCGGATGGCATTCATCAGAGGATAGTGAAGGAACTTCGGGAAATTCTAGCGGTTTCATTGGCTGACTTTTTCAATGCTTCTCTAGAGTTAGGAGTGGTCCCGGAGGACTGGAGAAGAGTAGATGTGATTCCTCTCCACAAAAGTGGAAGTGAGGACGAGGTTGGGAACTACAGACCAGTAAATCTGACTTCTGTGGTAAGTAAATTAATGGAAATGCTTTTAAAACAGAGAATAGTAAAGTTTTTGGAATCTAAGAGATTACAAAACCTGAGGCAACATAGTTTCACTAGAGGCAGGTTTTGTCAGACAAATCTGATTAGTTTCTTTGACTGGATGACCATAGAGTTCAATCAAGGGAGATTGCTAGATGTGGTATATTTAGATTTCAGCAAAGCCTGTGACATGGTTTTGCATAGACGACTAATAAATAAACTGATTGTCTTTGGTATGGGCCTTTAGGTCTGGATTAGGAACTGCTTGAGTGAAAGGTGAAAGAGGGTAGTGTTAAATTGAGCTCATTCTGAGGAAAAGGATGTTACCAGTGATGTGCTGCAAGGTTCGGTTCTTTTTAAAATTTTTGTAAGCAAAATTGCTGAAGGGCTGTCTGGTAAGGTTTGCCTCTTTGCAGATGATACAAAAATCTGCAATAGTGTAGACACCCCTGATGGTGTGGATAATATGAGAAAGGAAGGGTTATCAAAGCTAGAGGAATGATCTGGAATTTGGCAGCTTAAATTTAATGCTCAAAAATGCAGGGTCATGCATTTGGGCTGCAAAAACCCGAGGAAACAGTACAGTTTAGGAGGAGAAGAACTTTTTGTGCATGAAAGAGGAGCAGGACTTGGGTATGATCACATGTGCTAATCTTAAGGTGCCCAAACAGGTAGGATAGGCAACAGTGAAAGCTAGAAGGATGCTTGGATGGATGGGGGAGGAATGACCAGTAGGAAAAAGGAGGTGATGATGCCTATGTATAAGATTCTAGTGCGATCTCATTTAGAATATTGTGTACAATTCTGCAGACTGCACTTTTAAAAATATATAAACAGCAAGTAATCAGTCTAGAGGGCGACTACTAACATGGTCAATGGTGGTCATCATAAAGCGTATGTGGACAGGCTTAAAATCTTAATATGTGTACATTGGAAGAAAGGTGGGAGAGGGGAGATATGATAGAGACATCTAAATACCTATGCGGCATAAAGGCACAGGAGATGAGTCTCTTTCATTTGGAAGCTCTTGAACAAGAGGGCACAGCATGAAAGTGAAAGGGGACAGACTGTTTAACCTGAGAAAATACTTTTTCACTGAAAGAGTGGACAGTTCATGGAACAGCCACGCAGTGGAGCAGATGGCATGGATAGGCAGACTGGATAGGCCATATGGTCTTTACATGCCTACATTTTTCTCCATTTTTCTGTTTTTATATCATGTGAATTTCAGCCTCCAACCTTTACTTTGATTGTAAGCTCACTTGAGACAGAGAAAGTACCTGTGTATAATATGCAAACTACAGAAATGTGGTATATGAAATGCATTACCCCAGTGGCGTAGGAAGGGGGGGCGGTGGGGTGGTCCGCCCCGGGTGCATGCTGTTGGGGGGGTGTCGTCTCCATTGGTTCCTTGCTCCCTCTGCCCCGGAACAGGTTACTTCCTGTTCCGGGGCAGAGAGAGCAAGGAACCAATGGAGCCAACGCAGCTCCCAGCGACGTGGACTCGGGGGCGGATCGGCCCTCCCGCCCGCCCCTCACTTCTAAACTAAGTAAGATCGTGCTCTGGGGGAGGGTGCGTGCCGGAAGGCGGGGTGCGCGCATGGGGGGGTGCCGTGCTGCACCTGAGGGGGGGGGGTGCACAGCGGTGACCCGCCCCGGGTGTCAGCCGCCCTCGCTACGGCACTGCATTACCCCTTACCTAAAGCTTACATATTCAATATATATTAAGGTGTCCCATAGGATTATTAGCATTCAGCCAGTCTTCTCACTTTGTTAAAGGTGAGCTGACTACTTGACTGCCGAGTAATGGTGTTTTTCTCTCTGTTCTTCAACATTCACACCAGTGGCGTAGCTACATGGGGCCACGGGGGCATGGGCCCCCGTAGATTTGGCCCTGCCCCCCCCCCCCCGCTGCCGACCCTCTGAACCCCCCCTCCCGCTGCCAACCCCCCGCCGCCATCGGGTACCTTTGCTGGTGGGGGACCCCAACCCCCGCCAGCCGAGGTCTCTTCTCCGGTGCGGCCGTGTTGCAGATCTGCAAGGCTTTGTTCTGTTTCTGTGAGTCTGACGTCCTGCAGGATGTCAGACTCATAGAAACAGAACGAAGCCTTGCAGATCAGCCAGCAACACGGCCGCGCCAGAGAAGAGGACTTCGGCTGGCGGGGGTTGGGGTCCCACACCAGCAAAGGTACCCAATAGTGACAGTAGCGCCGGGGGAGGGTTGGTGGCGGTTGGAAGGGAGGGTCGAAAGGGTTGGCGCTGGGGGGTCAGAGTTGGTGGTGGCGGCGGCAGCAGTGGGGGGGGGGCAAAAATGTGCCCCTCACCTCAGGCTTTGGACCCCCCTCCCGCTAAAGTCTGTCTACGCCCCTGATTCACACTCCACCCCCCCCCCCCCATCACCCCAACACTGTTCCTCTTTTTTTTCTTTTATCAGTCTACCATGTTTATACATCTCATCTGGGCTCTGAAGCTTTGGTGCTGTGTACTGTGACTAAGGGGCTCATTTTTGAAAGAGAAAAAAAAAATGTTCAAAATTCTCACAAAGCAGTAATTGGACAACTGTCTTCTCAAAATGTCCAAATTGGTATTTTCAAAACCTATGTGCATCCAAATCACAAGGGGGCATGTCGGGAGTGTTTCAAAGGTGGAATTGGGGAGTGCCTAACACTTGGACGTTTTACAGCCATGATGGAACAAAACCAAAACGTCTAGGGTGGAAACTTCATTATTCTATGGTCTAGACCTGTTTTTTTTTTTTTTTTTTTTTTTTAACAAAAAGAGAAACAAAAAGGTGCCCTAAATGACCAGATAACCATTGAGAGGATTCAAGGATGATAACTCTTACTCCCCCAGCAGCAGGATGTTGGATGGGTGGGCCTAGAGGGAAAGTGGCTGGGCCTGGGCCCGTCCAGGCCCACCAGTGGCTACGCCCCTGACTGATACGACTGCTCATAAGTTTTAAATGTTGTGCTAATTGAACCCTTTTGCATGACATCATGCAAGCAAAATGATTAGCACATTTTGCCTTAATTTTCAATTGATTCTTAAATCTGGTCCTCTTTTTTGTTAGCCATCATGGATGGCAGGATTGAGTTTTTGAATTATGGAGCTTAGAATTACAGCTTGATAAGGCAAAGCAAACCAATTAAATCCTCAATGCTCTAGAACTGAACATGGCAAGCATATTGATAACTGGCATGACTAAATATTAATTAAAGCGGTAGAAGAATTATTTGCACTCTCTGTGTGCTTCAGAAACTAGTGTTCAAACACTGTAACCTGTTCAGCTACCATGTAAGCTGTCTACTTCTATCTTTTTCAGCCTCCTGTTTCCCCTCAGGCTAAGACTAGTGGTAGTGTGTATCTACCAAGTGTGTGGTACAGTTCCACAGCACTTACAGACATGATCAAACAACTCATCAAATATATTGTATTTCCATCTGTTCTAATTCCCTTCCTGTTTTCTTCCTGGGTTTTATCTGCTATTTTGATGAGGTATGGATTTCTTTTTTTTTTTGAAAAGGTAAACATTTAATTTAATTTGAATGCATACATTTCCCCGCAAATTCTATATATCGCGTCTTAATTTCTGTGCGGAAGTCGAAGCGCATTCTATAACAATGTGCAGAACTTAATTAGTTAACTAGCTAATCAGCACTGTCAATTGGATGTTGAACAATTAGCACTAATTGGCATTAATTGCAATTTACGCGCACAGTAAAGTGGATTACAACAAAAGCAAAGATGAGAATAATGAATACTATAACTCAAAAATAAGACAATAAAATAAGCAAATACAACTATGGAAAAACCTGCTCCACCTTTTTTCCAGCGGCCACCAATCTGGATCGTTCTCTCCAGCTGTCAGGCTTTCAAGGCAGGAACTAGGATTGTGAGCCTGCAGTGGCAGGCAAAACCACCCCACACAGGGATAAGGCAGAACTCTGACAGGGACGGCTAGACTTCACCTGCACCTGGCCTCCCTTCTCCAGGAGTTGAGCCCCTGGGTGAAGGTGGCCGGCAGGACTTACCAGACAGTGCAGGCACTGGATACCAGCAGGATACACACAGGGTCTAGAATAGACAGGGAGGTTAGAATACTAGACTAGGACTGTCAGACAGACAAGAGACAGAACTGAAAACTGCCAGGCAGCCACTGAACAAGAAACACAGACAACCTAAGAACTACAAATAAGAAACAAGACTGGGAAACAAGCAATACAGAACACGAAGCTACACAAAGACTAAACTAGACTCAGGCAGGAATTACAGACAATAAACTGGACTAGGCAGAAGTGCAACAAGCACCAACAAACCAGGGCCTTAGGTGATGCAAAGGCAAAGCAGAGAGTTTCCAAATGGCTAATAAGCCCAGCAGCAGCTGAGATTCAGCAGCAGCAATAACCAGGCAGCTACCGATGCTGTGCAGGCTCAAACAAGACAAGCAAGTCTGGCAGGCCGGAAGATCCGGACTGGACTGGGCTGAAGTCTGGAATGGGAAAAGGCACACAGACAATCCAATGCAGCCACCAGGTCTGGCCACCAGAGGGCAAGAGGAACACAAACCAAAACACAGGCAGAAAGCATACTGAAGCACAGAGAGTCTTAACACACACAGGTGCAGTATAGTGGAGTAATCAGAGCCATGCTGGAAGCAGCCAGCACACAGAGATAGAGCTAACTTAGAAAGACCAGACAGAAGCCAGCTTAGAAGCTGACGGCCAGAAATAAGGTAAGCCTGCGAGGGGTCACAACCACAGACGTGACACCAGCTGCTCAGAGTTACTGATGATGGAGGAGCTATTTAAGAGCTGCAGTCACCTTCAGTCTTCGCTTTGGCTTCTATTGCTATAGAGGTTTGTGCTTGATATCGTGTGCTTTGCTGCCTACGTGGTTACTTGCTTTCTGGATAGACACTTGGACTGAACTTGACTACCCGCTGTGTTTCTGCCTGCCTAGACCCTTGGACTGAACTTGGCTACCTGCTGTGTTTCTGCCTGCCTGGACCCTTGGACTGAACCTGACTACCCGCTGTGTTTCTGCCTGCCTAGACCCTAGGACAGTTCTCGACTACCCGCTAGCCAGGTCAGTGGCTGTCCAACCCCGTCCATATCCCGAAGTCCTGGTGGCCACCCGCACCTGGGGGCTCAACTCCCGGGGAATGGTGGTTGCTCCCCAGGTGAAGCTAGGGGTTGTCCGGCTGCCTGACCGAGTACGGCACTGCCCTTCTTCTACCGTGCTCAGTCGTGGCACAAGGGCTCACTACCCAGTCTTAACAGATAAAGGTCTATAAAATAATAAGTGGAGTGGAATGGATAGACCTGAATCGCTTGTTTATTAGGACCAGGGGGCATGCAATGAAGCTACAAAGCAGTACATTTAAAATAAATGGGAGAAAATATTTCTTCACTCAATGTATAATTAAATGCTGGAATTCAGTGCCAGAGAATGTGATAAAAGCAGTTAGCTTAGTGGGGCTTAAAAATGTTTGGATATCTTCCTAAAAGAAAAGTCCATAAGCCATTATTAAGATGGACTTGGGAAAATCCATTGCTTATTTCTAGGATAAACAGCATAAAATGTACTGTTTTGGGATCTTGCCAGGTACTTGTGATCTGAATTGGCTACTGTTGGAAACAGGATACTGGGCTTGATGGATCTTTGGTCTGTCCCAGTATGGCACCACTTATTTTCTTATGTTATGTTCTTAAGAATCTACCTTGTTGCCTGTTCTACAAACATAAGTATGTATCTACTTTTCTTTATGAATATGCATGTGATAAATCTTATATTAGATACTAACTACGTGCAAATTTATCTCATGCATATTCATAAAGAAGTCCTTCTACTAAGCTGTGTTAGTGCTAAAACAAACCTAACACAGCAAAATTGACCTAACATGTGAAGCACTAAAGTATGGGGGAAGCCATTGCTCGCCCTGGGATTGATAGCATGGAATGTTGCTATTGTTTGGGTTTCTGCCAAGTACTTGTGAATTGGATTGGCCACTGTTGGAAACAGAATACTGAGCTAGATGGACCATTGGTCTGACCCATTATGGCTATTCTTATGTTCTTATGTATCAAGCATTAGTTTTTCATGTGCACGTGCTAACCACGTGGTTTGAGGGATTGTGTCAGGGATGCAGTGTGGGCATTCCTTTTCTAACCTGTTAACACATATATATTTGTGTGCATTGACTGGTTAGTGCATGGATAGCATGGTTTTAATTCCTGCCTACAAAAAAGGTGGTGCTAAGTGCTCCTGTTTTAAAAAATGGTCACATGCTAATGGCAATATTAACACATAGTTATTAATAAAATACATAGAAAATTGGGTATTTATGGCTGCGATAAAATGGCCTTAGCACGTGGGAATGATCTGTGTAAGAGTGCACTAAGGCCATTTGTTACCTCAGCACAGTAAAAGGACCCCTAAAATAATCCTGAAACCTGACTAGGAGAGGATTAATAAGCATTGGGCTGAAGAGAATAATGCAAGTCAGCAGACAGTTACAACTTTCAAAAAGCTCTCTTAGCCATATCCCCAATATAAGTCTCTAGGTCAAAGACAGAATTCACTATAACATTCTGTGCATCATAGCATCACACATCTATAACATCTCAGTTTTATTTGGTTAATTTTAAGCTTTCTCAGTTGCATCCGCTGCATAATGACATAAAGACAAGAATTTGAAGCCATGCAGTTTTTGAATAAACATTTCAGAGAGTTCATAACATCTGGGTGCTGTCTGCGTACAGGAGCAGTGGAACACATTTTGTTTTTGATTGGATAAGCCAAACAAACCATCCTTTAGCCCTGTCCCCAAGCTCTCTAGTTGCAGATGCTCTCAATCTGGAAAATATTGGTTGGGCTATGGAGCTGAGGAGTAGTGTAATGGATAGAGCAGCAGACTGAAACCCAGGGATGCTAGCGTTCAGATCCCACTGACACTCTATGTGATGTTGTGCATGTCACCTAATCCTCTATTGCCTGCCGTACACACTTAGGGGGAAATTCAGTAAAGGCTGCCTAAAGTTAGGAGCCAGGAGGATATGTGCTAAACACAAATTGTATAACGGCAGCTCCACATGGAACTGCCTTAATAAAATATTAGCTTAAGGATGCATTCTCACACCAGCTTTAGGGGCCAGCGTTTATGTCAAAGGCTGGCGTAAATGCTGGTAATGAAGTCCTTGCAATCAGGCACGGTAATGATTGTATTCTATAATCCTGTGCCTAATTTCCATGTATGCTTCTGATCTGCCCATACCCACACCCACTTTGGTGTTGAGCACGATGGAAATTAGGCATAGGGGTTATAGAATAGAGCATAAGGCATTTCCATGTGTAATTACCAATTGGCACCAATTAACATTTGTTAAGGTCAGTTGATTCTTAGCGCCAATTAAGAGCCAATTAACCTATGAAGTCATATGCAGAAATGGAACTGGCATGCAGAATTCTATGCCTAGTCTGGGGATTATAGTGTAAGCCTTTCAGGGACAGGAAAATACCTCCTGCACATATAACTCACCCCTTGAACAGCTACTAAATTGGTGAGAGCTAAATGCAAACACATGAAAAGGAATACCCAGGTTTTGTGGAAAATTGTGTACTGGCCATGAAGAATACTAAGAGGCCCTTTTACTAAGCTGTGTAGGCATCTACACACGCCCAACACACACTAAAATGGAGTTACCACACGGCTACCGTACGGCTCTTGCAGTAATTTCATTTTTGCCACGCGTCCAAAGAAGTGCGACCAAAAAATAATTTTTATTTTCTGACTAGCGTAATGGATGCGCGCCAAATGCTACTTGATGCACGTAGGTTATTACCGCCTGGTTACCACTTGAGACTTTACTGCTAGGTCAATGGCAATTTTGATTTTGCCGCACATCCATTTTCAGCAAAAATTCTAAAAAGGCCTTTTTTACAGGCATGCTGAAAAATGGATTGGCGCGCACCCAAAACCCACACCTACACTACCGCAAGCCATTTTTCAGCACACCTTAGTAACAGGACCCCTAAATGAAACTGGAGATACCAGAGATCACCGAGGGACTCTGCTGGCAGTTTTTAGGGCTCCAAGATTTTCTCTCTTCTTATTTAGCTGGCAACACCTGTCAGCTAGAAATAACTGAAGCCACTTATTTACTTTATTTATTTTTATTTATAAAAATTATACCCCGACTACATACTAGGCGGTTTATGGCATTAAAAAATATATATAAAACATATCATACAAAATAAACATATCCTGACACAACTGTACCTGCACTGTTCAATGCACAAAGACATCATTAATACCCAATCTGCATGATCCAGCAGAACAGAATGATTTATAGAAACAAAAGGAGAAGAATGATGTAGCAAAACCAAATATGCAGTTGAACCTTTATCCAAATCAGTACTGATTTTCAGTGGGTGTAAACCTTCAAAATCTCTAGGTATTGTTTCCACTGAGAAGTTACCCCTAAGGAATTCAATTCTTCCATGTGCAATACTTGTTTTATGGTAATTTTATTTTTAGTTTTACCACCTTCCCTGTATTTTCAGTAGCGCCTGCACTTAGTAAACGCATTTATCCAAGTACTGACTAAAAAATAAGCCTTTTAAAAAATGCATACAATGTTTTTAAATAAGGTAAAGATTGTATTGGCTTTCTTTATGATTACTTTAGAATTCATAGGGGAAAGTCTTCAAGGAGAAAGTCAAAATTTACATATAAATAGTGTCTTAGAAAATTTTAATTTTTTTCATAATGTGTGAATTTTTATTAGTCTGATTAAAGTTTTGTTTTTTTTCTTGTCTCTTTAGTTCTGGAGCATGTGCATAGAATATCTTTGTGAATTTTCATTTTTTATTTTTAATTGAATGAATTGCAAAAAAGTTTTGTTAATGACTAAAAAGGGTAAAATGCTTTTCTTCCACTGCTTGTGATGGTGTAAGCCTAGCACTGTTCCCTCTAAACTGAGCAGGAGTCCTCCAACTGCACTTCTGCCAGTGGGCTTGATGTTTCATAAGTATAAGTATTGCCATACTGGGACAGACCAAAGGTCCATCAATCCCAGAATCCTGTTTCCAACAATGGCTCATCCAGGTCACAAGTACCTGGCAAGATCACAAAACAGTACAATACATTTTATGCTGCTTATCCTAGAAATAAGCATAGATTTTCCCCAAGTCATTTTAATAATGGCTTATGGACTTTTAGGAAGCTATCCAAACCTTTTTTGAACTCTGATAAGATAACTGTTTTTACTACATTCTCTGGCAACGAATTCCAGAGTTTAATTACACACTGAGTGAAGAAATATTTTCTCTGATTCATTTTAAATTTACTCCTTTGTAGCTTCATTGCATGCCCCCTGGTGCTAGTATTTTTAGAAAGAGTAAACAAGAGATTCAGGTCTACCCGTTCGACTCCACTCATTATTTTATAGGCCTCTATCATGTCTCCCTCAGCCGTCTCTTCTCCAAGCTGAAGAGCCCTAGCCACTAGCCTTTCCTCATAGGTAAGTCGTCCCATCCCCTTTATCATTTTCATCACCCTTCTCGGTACCTTTTCTAATTCCACTGTATCTTTTTTGAGATATGGTGTCCAGAATTGCGCACAATATTTGAGGTGTGGTCGCACCATGGAGCGATACAAAGTATTTATAATGTCCTCATTTTTGTTTTTCATTCCTTTCCTAATAATACCTAACATTCTATTTGCTTTCTTAGCCACTGCCACACACCGAGCAGAGGGTTTCAACAAGTCATCAACGATAATACCTAGATCCATTTCCTGATCAGTGACAGGATTTTCTTGTAGCTCTAATAGCTTCCTTCACCTCATTTTTTAACCATACCAGTCATCGTTTGGTCTTCCTTCCTCCTTTTTCAATGCATGGAATATATTTGGCCTGGGTTTCCAGGATGGTATTTTTGAACAGCATCCACACCTGGTGTAAATTTTTGACCTTCACAGCTGCTCCTCTAAGTTTTTATTTTCACTGTTCTTCTCATTTTATCATAGTCTCCTTTTTGAAAGTTAAATGCTAACGTATTAGATTACATGTGTGTATTTACTCCAAAGATGATCATATTATGATCATTGTTATCAAGCGGCCCCATCACCATTACCCCGTGCACCATATCATTCGCTCCACTAAGGAATAGGACTAGAATTTTCCCTCCTCTTGTTGGCTCCTGTACCAGCTACTCAATAAGCAGTCCTTGATTTCATCAAGGAGCTTTACCTCCCTTGCATGCCCTGATGATATATTTACCAAGTCAATATCGGGGTACTTGAAATCACCCATTATTATTGTGTTGCACGGTTTGTTAGCCTCCCTAATTTCTGATAACATTTCTACATCCATCTGTTCATCCTGGCCAGGTGGATGGAAGTATACTCCTATCACTATCCTTTTCCCCTTTACACGTGGAATTTAAATCTATAGGGATTCCAAGATGTGTTTTGTTTCCTGCAGAATTTTCAATCTATTTGATTCAAGGCTCACCTTAACATACAATGCTACCCCTCCACCCTATCACTATGATATAATACCCAGGTATGACAGAGTTCCACTGGTAATCCTCCTTCTAACAGGTCTCAGAGATGCCTATTATATCTAATTTTTCATTTAGTGCAATATAGTCTAACTCTCCCATTTAATTTCTTAGACTTCTGGCATTTGCATATAGACATTTCAAACTATGTTTGTTGTTCCTATTTACATCTTGCTCAGCAGTTGACAGTGTTAATTTGCAATCTTTTGTCTGCTTTTTATTTAAAAACACCTGGTCTCTATTGCTTCCTCGCTATCAGAATACCCTATCTTCCCTGTTTTGATGATATCTTTGAAAAATACCTTGTTCTGAACTATGCGCTTTTGAACGACTGTCAGCCTTCAATATTATGTTTTTCAATCACTAGGGACAGACAGGTTTCCTGGAGTCCTGCAGAGCCTACCTGTCCTTCACTAATAAAAATGTGATAGGGAAAGAGCTCCTCCCCACTGCGTGGTTGAGATGATAGTGCAAAGATGAGGGATTTAGATTTGTTAGGAACTGGGCAACATTCTGGGGAAGGGGGAGCCTGTTCTGAAAGGAAGGGTTCCACCTTAACCGGAATGGAACCAGGCTGTTGGGTTAACACTTAAAAAGGAGATAGAGCAGCTTTTAAACTAAAATGGGGGAAAAAGCCGACAGTCGCCCAGGAGTACATGGTTCGGTGTGGAGTATCCTCAAAGATACTATTGAAACAAGATCTTTAGGGAATTCTAATAAAGAGGTTTCAATAATGGTGAAAGATGTCCAGGAATGTTTAATGGGGACAGAGTAAAGGATGCAAATTATCTCCATCAACTTCTAAGCAGCTTGTAGATGCTAAGAAAAAACACAATATGAAGTGTTTATATACAAATACTAGATGCCTAAAAAAATAAGATAGGAGAGTTGGAGTATATAGCACTAAGGGGTCCTTTTTACTAAGCTGCAGTAAAAAAAAAAAAAAGTGCCTGCACTAGCATCAGCGCATGTTTTTGACATGCACTGAGGCCCCTTTTCACTGCAGTAGGTAAAAGGCTGCCTTAAAAAAAAAAAGGAAAGAAATGTCCGTGCAGTAAGTGAACCACTTGTTTCACAGCCATTTTGGGGGGAGAGCACTTACCACCACATTCAGGTTGCAGTAAGGGCTCCTGCGCTAACCTGACAGTAACCAAGCAGTATACGGCACTGCTCGACTACTACTGGGTAAGCACCGGCACTACAAAAATGGAAAATATTTTTGTAGTGCCAGAAATGGCGTATTCTGGGTTAGGAACTACCATCGGGCTCCTGTGGTAGCCCGGCGGTAGTACCAGATTGGTGTGCACCAACCTTTTGTAAAAGGGCCCCTAAATGAAGAGGTAGATATAATAGGCATCTCAGAGACATGGTGGAAGGAGCAGAAATCAATGGGACATTGTGTTATCATGGTACAAATTATATTGCAAAGATAGAGTGGATCAAATTGGAGGGGGGTTGCGCTACATGTTAAAGAGGGAATTGAGTCAAACAAAGTAAACATTCTACATGAAACAGATAGCAGAGTGGAATCCTCGTGGATTGAAATTCCATGTGTGAATGGAAAGAGTATACTGGAAGGAATGTATTGCCGTCTGCCAGGACAGAATGAACAGACAGATGAACAAATATTTACAGAAATTAGGAAAGATGGCAACATTATAATAGTGGATGATTTCAATTATCCCAATATTGACTGGATAAATGCTACATCAGGGAGCGTTAGGGAGGTAAAATTCTTAGATGTAATAAATGACTGCTTATTTAAACTGGTCCAAAAACTGATAAGAAGGGGAGCTATTTTAGATCTAGTCCTTAGTGGAATGCAGGGCATAGTACGAGAGATAACACTTGGATCCTCTGGGAAACAGTGATCATAACATGATGAAATTAGAGCTGATATCTGGGGTCACTAAAGAAATCTACAGTAGCAGCATTTAATTTTCAAAAGGGTAACTATGACAAAATGAGTAAAATGATTAAAAATAAGATGAAAGGGTCGACCTGTGAGGGAATCCGTGGGACTGTTAGATCATGAAGGAGCAAAAGGTGCACTCAGAGTGGAGAGATTGAATGAATTCTTTGTTTCGGTCTTTACGGAAGAAGATGTAAGAAATCTGCATGTACCAGAAATGGTTTTCAAGGGTGACAATGTGGGGGAACTAAAAGAAATCTCTGTGAATTTGGAAGATGAGCTAAGCCAAATTGACAAGTTAAAGAGTGATAAATCACCTGGACTGGATGGCATATACTCAAGGGTACTGAAAGAGCTGAAACATAAAATTGTTAATCTGTTGTTGGTGATCTGTAAGCTGTTGTTAAAATCAACCATAATACCTGAAGATTGGAGGGTGTCTAATGTAACGCTGATGTTTAAAAAGGGTTCCGGGGGTGATCTGGAAAGTTACAGTCTGGTAAGCCTGACTTCAGTGCCGAGGAAAACAGCAAAAATATTTTAAAGAAGAAAATTATAGAACACATAGACAAACATGGAAGTCATGCCTCACCAATGTGCTTCATTTCTTTTAAGGCATAAGTAAACATGTGGATAAAGGTGAGCTGGTTGATGTAGTGTATCTAGATTTTCAGAAAGCTTTTGACAAAGTTCCTCATGAGAGACTCTTGAGAAAATTAAAAAGTCATGGGATAGGAGACAAAGAGGGGCATAATCGAAAGGGGCGCACAGGTTTTCCTGAGGATGTCCTCGTAGGACGTCCCGCGAAGGGGCAGGGAAACCCATATTATCAAAACAAGATGGACGCCCAACTTTAGTTTCGATAATACGGTCAAGGACGCCCAAATCGCGAAATTTAGGTCGACCTTAAAGATGGTCGTCCTTAGAAATGGTCGTCCCCGATTTTCGGCGATAATGGAAACCGAGGGCGCCCATCTCAGAAATGACCAAATCCAAGCCATTTGGTCATGGGAGAAGCCAGCATTCATAGTGCACTGGTCCCCCTGACATGCCAAGACACCAACCGGGCACCCCAGGGGACACTGCAGTGGACTTCACAAATTGCTCCCAGATGCATAGCTCCCTTATCTTGGGTGCTGAGCCCCCCAAACTCCCCTCAAAACCCACTCCCCACAACTGTACACCACTACCATAGCCCTAAGAGGTGAAGGGGGGCACCTACATGTGGGTACAGTGGGTTTCTTGTGGGTTTTGAAGTGCTCCCATTTACCATCACAAGTGTAACAGGTAGTGGGGGATGGGCCTGGGTCTGCCTGCCTGAAGTGCACTGCACCCACTAAAACTGCTTCAGGGACCTGCATACTGCTGTCATGGAGCTGGGTATGACATTCGAGGCTGGCATAGAGGCTGGCAAAAAATATTTAAAACATTTTTTTTAGGGTGGGAGGGGGTTAGTGACCACTGGAGGAGTAAGGGGAGGTCATCCCCGATTCCCTCCGGTGGTCATCTGGTCAGTTCAGGCACCTTTTTGAGGCTTGGTCGTAACAAAAAATGGACCAAGTCGGCCAAGTGCTCGTCAGGGACGCCCTTCTTTTTTCCATTATCGGTCGAGAACACCCATGTGTTAGGCATGCCCCAGTCCTGCCTTCACTACGCTTCCGACATACCCCCATGAACTTTGGTCTTCCCCGCGAATGAAAGCAGTTGAGGATGCCCAAAATCGGCTTTCGATTATCCCGATTTGGGCAACCCTGGGAGAAGGACGCCCATCTCCCGATTTATGTTGAAAGATGGGCGCCCTTCTCTTTCAAAAATAAGCCTGAAAATCCATCTGTGGATTAGGAATTAGTTATTGGACAGAAAACAGAGGGTAGCGTTAAATGGCCATTGTTCTCAATGGAGGAGGGTGAAGAGTGGAGTATCTCAGGGATCTGTACTGGGACTGGTGCTATTTAACATATTTATAAATGATCTGGAAAACGGAATGACTAGTGAGGTGATTAAATTTGCAGATGACACAAAACTATTCAAATTTCAAAGCACATGTGGGTTGTGAAAAATTGGAGCAAGACCTTAGAAAACTGGAAGACTGGGCATTCAAATGGCAGAAGAAATTTAATGTGGACAAATGCAAAGTGATGCACATTGGAAAGAATAATCCAAATCATAGTTACCTGATGCTTGGCTCCACCTTAGGAGTCAGCACTCAAGAAAACAATTTAAGTGTTATTGTAGAAAATAAGAGAAAGATTTAGGTGTATGTCCAAAGAGTGACATAAGTGTGCATTTGGACGTTTATCTCACAGAAACGTCCAAATCTGTATTTTCAAAACCTCTTTGTAGACGTTTTTCTCTGAAGTCCGTCAGAAGGACATCTAAATCTCAAGGGGGCATGCCATGGGCGTGTTCAAGGTGGGACTTGGGCATTCTTAAGACTTAGACGTCTTTCAGCCATAATGGAACAAAACAAAAACGTCCAGTACTAAAACTTAGACGTTTTGTGCTAGATCTGTTTTTATTACGAATAAGGCACAAAAAGGTGCCCCAAATGACCAGATGACCACTGGAGGGAATCAAGAATGACCTCCACTTACTCCCCCAGTGGTCACTAACCCCCTCCCACCCCAAAAAAGTGTGATGAAGAACATTACTTGACAGCCTCTATGCCAGCGTCAGATGTCATACTCAGATCTATTACAGCAGCATGCAGGTCCCTGGAGTAGTTTAGTAGTAGGTACAGTACACTTCATACAGGTGGACCCAGGCTCCTACCTCCCTGTACCTGTTACACTTGTGAAGGAAATTGTGAGCCCTCCAAAACTCACCAGAAACCCACTGGACCCACAGAGGTGCCCCCTTCACCCGTAAGGGTTATGATAGTGGTGTACAGTTGGGGGTAGTGGGTTTGGGTTGGTTTTGGGGGGCTCAGCACACAAGGTAAGAGAGCAATGGTCAGATGTGTACCTGGGAGCAGTTGAAGAAGTCCATTGCAGTGCCCCCTAGAATGCCCTATTGCTGTCTTGAGATGTCAGGGGGACCAGTCTACTAAAAATGCTGGCTCCTCCTATGTCCTAATGGCTTGATTTTGGACGTTTTGCACTTGAACGTTTGGTTTTTTTTTTTTCGAAAACAGACGAAAAACAAAAATGTCCAATCACAAAACGTCCATAGTATTTTCGAACACAAAAGATAGACGTCTATCTTTTTCGAAAATGATCTTCTTTCCTGTTCAGAATTTGGATGTTTTTGTAAAACTTCCAACTTCTGATTTAGACGTTCTATCGAAAATGCCCCTATTTGTAGACAATATGCTGAAATCTTCTGCCCAGTGTGTGGCAGTGGCCAAAAAAGCAAACAGGATGCTAGGAATTATTAGGAAAAGGATGCAAAATAAGACCACCATTTTGCAGGCTCAATGTGGCTTACAATACATCATGAATGGTGGAAATATATTAGAAAATAGACATTTCACCTCGGGCTCTGGACCCCCCCCCCCCCCTCCCGCCAAAGTCTGGCTATGCCCCTGGTTTCTTCCCAGTGAATGTGTGAAATAGAAATATTATTGTGTGCTAAAACTTATGATATATAGCTAGAAAACAGTGACATACAGTATGCATGTGAAATGGAATAAGTCTTTTGTACTCTCCAATTTAATGAGTGAACTTTTTAAAACATTTCCTAGAATTTGCATCTTAAAAAGATGAAGGGGCCCTTCAACCAAAATGTGGTAGGGCTACCACTGACTTGGCATGCAGCAAATCAGCCTTTCTGCCAGGCTCGCCCATGAGTACTGTGGCAGTTCTGGTTTTCCAGTGCACCATTTCCTGCAGTAGAAAATCCCTTTGTATTTTCTTGTGCCGGGTTACTGCTGGAGCTTTCAACAACTCCTAAATAGGAGGCGGTAAGGGTTCCGGCAGTAACGGCTGAGCAGCAATTTTTAAATTACCACACAGAAACTTACTGGCCCTTAAAAAAAGAGACCTTTATACTGGCAGCGGTAAAAGGTGCCCTTGGCATGCAGCAATCCCATGTGCTGATGCCACCATGGGCCACCTTTTATCGCTGTTTGGTAAAAGGGCCCCGAAATATCAAACATTTTAACAGACATAACTTGAAACAAAAAGAGAAATCAAAAAGAAGCCGCACATTTAATTCACATCATGCAGAGGAAATGAGTACAAAAAATGTTAATCGCAGGAAAAATCTGCACAAAAAGTTTTACATAACAAGCCAATAAAAATTCCCCTGCCAATAACCCTAACCACAATTTGCCAACAGAAAATTCTCTAAATGAGAAGGCTCAACATAAACATACTTAATCCCCTTAAGCGAGTGAACATTTTTATCCACACAATTGATTCATTCTGGGATTCTTTCCACTAGATTCCTCTGATGCAAAGTCAAGGTAGGTGCCTTACATTCATTAGTGTTTCTTAGGCCAGCATCTTTCTTTCGATTTGCTCATTTCTTCACTTTTGCTGTTAGACTGCTTTGAGAGGTTGTGATATGTTGCAGTAGTAAGTACTTTTGATCACCAGTCTTTCACCTTCCTTTAAATTATAATGAATGATGTATCATATCTACCATATTGCTTTATATAGTTAGAGTTTTGACTAGTTTTGCCATTTTCTGAAGTTCTAGCACTGTAAAACTAGCCCAAAGTAACACACAGGAAAAAATCATCAAACAAAATAATGTATGTGAATATGGAAGGGTATATTTGAAGAAGATAAGTGATTTCCCCCCCTCCCCCCTCTTTTCCCCATGCTGGGATTTTTTGATAAAACTGTTTGAAGGCTTTCTTTCTAACTATAAGTTTATGATATTGGAGATCAATGAAGGACACATTTGGATCTGAGCATTATTTAAAAATGGACATTATGTTTATATTATAGGGATGTTGATGTTTACACTCATTTGGTATATCACATGGAAGGTGAAATGATGTATGATGAGCATTTATGTATAGCCCTTTTGAATTTATAGGCACTTCATATTACTTGCTCATAGACCTTGGTTGGTCTCTACTGAAACCCTTTCATATTCCCATGTATTGTTTTGTTTGATGCTTTTCCCTGTGTGTTACTTTGGGCCCTGTTTATTAAGCTGCGATATAGGTGCGCTATTGTTTTTAGCATGTGACACCCAGAGGAATATATGTCTTTCTCTAGCATTAGTGCACGTTAAAAATGCTAGCATGCTTTAGTAAACAGAGCCCTTTGGGTAGATTTTACAGTGCTAGTATAAATGTTTGATGACCCCCCCCCCCCCCTACTTGTTTAGGGATTGTTTTTTATTTGTGGGAAGATTTTCTGAAGTTCAACATTTAAACATTCTTCCTTTAGGGGCCCTTTTACTAAAATTTAGTGATGCTTAGTGTATGCTAATGGACATTAGTGTGCGTTAACTGTCGGATTCTATATAGCATGCCTAGGGTTCCGCGCCAAATTCTAAGCATATTCTATAGTCTAGAGAGAATCCATGTACATGGAGAACTCAATAGATCCCATGGGGCATAAAATGAAAATAAAAAGGTGGGAATATGAACCAGGCTATCCAAAAACTGGAACCAAAATGAAATTTAAAATAAACAGCGTTTAATAATTTTCAAACAAATGATAATAAAACAATTTCACATTAAAAGTGACTCAACACAATGTTGTGTTTCGGCCAGATGGCCTACATCAGGAGTCTATAAACAAAAACAAATAGGGTATACATAAATATAATATACAAAAAAGAGGAACATATATGAGATATCAAACATCAAAATAATTACCATGCTAATATGAATACTACAAATCATATTCTGTAAAAAGTAATGGCCTATAACAAAAATCTATGAACAAGAAAAATGACTAAATACACGAAAAAGAAACTCATATATGAGATATAAAATATGACACATATATCAGGCAAATGCCATAATAGTTGTAAACATCATAAACCATAAACTACGAAAAGTGTGGGTTTACATATACATACATAGGTGTTTATAAAATGTGAGAAGGACTAACCTTGTAACTGAGATCAACAGTAAATTAAGATCATCAATTGATATAATAAAGGGATCTGTAAAGAAAAGAAAAAAGAAAAGAATGGTGAAAAATAAAGAAGTATAATGTAAAGATAAAAATGAAAATGAAATTAAAATAAAGAAAGACTAACCTCAAATCACAAATGAAAAGATCTGCAGACAAGACCTTAAAAATGGTCTGCAAAAAACAGAAGAGAATGTAAGCAATAGTACATTATGGACACATATGCAGTTGAAGCTGATAAGTGCTTTTTCTGCTAGACACTCGTTTAAAACTTTAAGGTGGATCGTGATTTAAGTACTGGTTAGCGCTGCCAAATGGCCAAACACATATTCACTTGAGGTGAATCGTCATCTAATTTCAAACAAAAAAAATGAGAAAATAACCTACAAGACGTTCTTGTCTTAAAGTAAGAGGCCTTCTCAGGTCACTCACAACAAGACACAATGTGGTGCCACTTCTTCAATGTGTAGCAAGAGAAGAGATGAGGACAACCTCCCACCTTTCTTTGGACTCTTCTTACACTACTCACTATTTTTGCCTCATGTACTCTCTGGAAAACACTAAATTAAATTTAATTTACCCCAAGGGATAATACCTCACTTCATCGCTGAGTCTATTTATTTATTTATTTACCGCCTTTTTGAAGGAATTCACTCAAGGCGGTGTATAGTAAGAATAGATCAAACATGAGCAATAGACAATTACAGCAGTAAAAATATTCAAAAACAATACAAAGTATGGCATGATATACTATTTACAATGTCAACACAATACATAATAGAACATTATAATTGATAGTGAAGGGTAAAGCAAAGATGTAACACATAGGTAAGAAAGTAGGAAGAGTTAGAAAGTAAGGTGATTGATTTAAAGAAAGTTGCACATGAGGTCAGAGAAATAGTTAAATAATATCTCAGCTAGGGTAGGAGTGGATAAACATGTCCTGCTGCAGTATATGCAGCCTGAGTCACGCCTTGTGTATGTGAGTGAGACTAATGAGTAAGTTACTTCTTCCAGTAAAAGGCCTGGTTGAAGAACCAAGCTTTCACCTGCTTCCTGAAGTAAAGATAGTCTTGTGTTAGGCAGAGCCTTTCAGGCAATGCATTCCAGAGTGTGGGGGCTACTCCGGAGAAGGCTCGCTTGCAGGTATCACATCGTGTAATGTCTTTTGGAGTGGGTGTGGTTAGTGAAAGTCCTTGGGAGGACCTTAGTGTCCTTGGCGGTGTGTGGAGCATCATCCTATTTTTCAGGTACTCAGGACCATTTACTTTCAGGGCCTTGAAGATCAGACATAGAGTTTTGAATTTAGCCCAGTATTGTACTGGTAGCCAATAAAGGTTTTGCAAAAATGGAGTGATATGGTCACGTCGCTTGCAACCTTCTTTGAGTTTTGCTGCTGCATTCTGAATCAACTGAAGCTGGTGCAGGCCCTTTGTAATCAGACCATTGTATAGTGCATTGCAGTAATCCAGTCTTGATGTCATCATGGCATGTAGAACTGGGATAAGATTTACCTTCTCAATGTAAGGAGAGAGGCAGCGTAGCTGTCGCAAATAGTGGAAGCAGCTCTTGAAGGTTGTTTGGATTTTGGGAATCAGAGTAAGTGTTGAATCTAACTATATTCCAAGGTTCTTGACTTGTGATTTGAGGGGGAGTTCATACTTCCCAAAAGGGATTTTGATGTCAGGTATGTATCCTCTTGTATTAGGGACCCAGAGAAGCTCGGTTTTACTTGGGTTCAGGCAAAGTTTGATGTGTTTAGCCCATTCTTGAATTGATGTTAGACATGTTTTCCATCCACAACATTTCCTATCCCTGAAAGAGACTTTTTCCTTTCTCATGGCCCTTATTTGCAGACGCAGCATCTGTTATAACCTCAAATCAAAATAATTGCATGTACATTAGGCCTTAAAGTCAGTCTGCAGCTTAGTGCTTCAGAGGTAAGTGGTCTATGCCAAGGACTTTCCAAAGGACAGTCAGGATAACAAAAAAATGGAAATAATAAACATTTAACACGGAAGTGGAGGAGTAGCCTAATGGTTAATGCAGTAGGCTGAGAACCAGGGTACCTAGGTTCAATTCCCTCTGCAGCTCCTTGTGACTCTGGGAAATCACTTAAGGGCCTTTTCCAAAGCAGCGGAGAGCCCAACGCAGGCTTATCACTCGCTAAAACAGAAGTACCGCCATGATACCGCAGCTGCCCGGCGATAGTTCCCACCCCCAGCACGCACCATTTCATTTTTTGTAGTGCCAGTATGTACCCGGCAGTAATCAGGCAGTGCCTAGCACTACTCAGTTACTGCCGGGGTTGCACAGGAGCCCTTACCACCACCTCAATCGGTGGCAGTAAGTGCTCCCCCCAAAATGAGCGCGCGGCAATTGCTTCACTTTGATTGTAACCACAGAATGGCAGTGTATATCAAATCCCATTGCCTTCCCTTCCTTCACAATCGTCACTTCCAAGTGATAATTCTGAAGGAAGGGAAGGTAATGGGATTTGATATACTGCCATTCTGTGATTACAATCAAAGTGGTTTACACATTATATACAGGTATGTGTTTTGTACCTGGGACAATGGAGGGTTAAGGGGTCCTTTTATGAAGCTGCAGCAAAAGGAGGCCTACACTGGCATCGGCACGTGTTTTTGATGCGCACCGAGGTCCCCTTTTACCGCAGCAGGTAAAAGGCAGGTTTTTTTTTAAAGAAATGGACATGCAGCAAGTGAAGCACTTGCCATGTGCCCATTACGGGGGGAGCACTTACCATCACTCCATGCTACCCCGGCGGTAACCGGGAAGTGCTAGGCACTGCCCGATTACTGCCAGGTACACACTGGCGCTACAAAAAATGAAATGGCGTGTGCTGGGGGTGGGAACAACCACCGGGTTGCTGTGGTAGCCCAGTGGTACTTCTGTTTTAGAGAGTGATAAGCCCATGTTGGGCTTATCGCCACTATGTACTAGGACTAGGGGGCATGCGATGAAGCTACAATGTAGTAAATTTAAAACGAATTGAGGAAAATATTTCTTCACACAACGTGTAAATAAAGGCGGTTAGCTTAGCAGAGTTTAAAAAAAGGTTTGGACAGCTTCCTAAAGGAAAAGTCCATAGACCGTTATTGAATGGACTTGGGGAAAATCCACTATTTCTGGGATAAGCAGTATAAAATGTTTTGTACTTTTTTGGGATCTTGCCAGGTATTTGTGACCTGGATTGGCCACTGTTGAAAACAGGATGCTGGGCTTGATGGACCTTTGGATTTCCCAGTATGGCAATACTTATGTACTTATGAAAAAGGGCCCCTAAGTACCTTTGGGTCACAAGGAGCTGCAGAGGGAATTGAACCTAGGTCCCTTGGTTCTCAGTCTACTGCATTAACCATTAGGCTACTCCTCCACTCATATGTATCTATGGATGCAAATGAATGTTGTTTTCATCCATAGGAACCAGCTCTGTGGGTCCTGTGCACACCGAACATTAAGCAAACTCCATAACAGGGTCCAGGGAGTTGTAATATTGGGTTTAGCACCCCCCCCCCCCCAATCATTTTGAAAAGTTGGCTTCTATGTTTGCATCACCAAATACAGTATTCAGGGACACATAGAAGCTCTATATTTATTTGGAATTTTTGGTTATTCTAATTTTTTAGACTTAACAGCATGCTGGTGGGTGTGCTGCTATAGTATCTACAACTACATAGTTTAATTTAGCTTGTTTAATGTAACTTGCAGAATATTTTTTTTTTCTTTCTTGAGAGGCACACAAGCGGCAAGTCTTGGCAGAGAGTTGCCTTCATATTTCTTTTTTTAATTTGGCCAATTAGCTTAAAAGTTTTGCTTTAACTATTTACAGCTGTGAAATGACAGAGCTGCTAAGCGTTTTAACATTCCTGTCATTCCAGCTCAGTTAAAAAAATAAATTAGAACACTGTATTTTACTAAAAATAAGTTCTAAAAGATAACTATTTTTATTTGCTTTGGAAATATTGGATGATGTCTGCTGCTATTGTCAATGATTTTGGGTCCTTTTTACTAAGCCGCGCTATAGGCATGCTAACGTTTTTAGCACATGCGTTAATGCTAGATACTCTCATAGGAATATATGTGTGTCTCTAGCGTTTAAAGTGTGATAATTTTAGCATGTGCTAAAATCGTTAGCAAACCTTAGTATACAGGGCCCTTTGTGTCTATGAGCAGGGCCGGTCTTAGCAAGTACGGGGGCCCTGTGCAGACCAATTTGGTGGGGCCCCATCCTGGCCCCGCCCCCACCCTAGCTCCACCCCATTGATAAGATTATTGTACTGGAACCTGAGAGACAGGCGAAGGTAGCCATGGTAATTGTACTGCTGCTGTCCGAGGCAATCGCCTAAGTGATAGGGCTGGCTCCATTTGGAGGGGAGATGGTGTGAGGGGCATGCTGAGGCCATGGGATGAAATAGGGACCATAGAGAAGATACTAGACCACCGGGGTGCAAGGGAATAGGACAGAAACACCGGGAAACAGTGGACATGGAGAGGAAAAGAGAGATGGGTGATACTGGACATAGAGGGATAGGGAGAGATGCTGGAGGGAGGTGAAGAGGGAAGAGTCACTGGATATGGAGAGTAGAAGGGAGATACCTGGGGAAGCAGTGGAGAAATTAAGTGACTAACAATAGGGGAAACACTGGGGAGGCAGGATGAGTGAGAGCGGAAGGATGAATGAAGTTAGGGGAGCACTGCAGCAAGGATGACTAAAGCTGTAATACAGGCTACTGGGGAGATGAGAGGCTTGGACATAAATATTGGGAAAGGATAACAGGATCTGGAGTGGGAGAGCACTAAGGGAGGAAGATAGATGGGGATGTGTGGCAGCACTAGTGAGACAATGAATGATACTGGGAGGGTGGAGGGTGACTGAGGTGTAGTGGAGTACAGGTGAGACTTGGGGTGAACCCTGGGGAAGGATGAGGCATAGGAGGATGAGTAAGGCTCAGAAGGAAGAATTAATAAAATTAAGGTGCATTGAAGAAGGGAGGTAAAAGATGATTAAAAGGATATCTATGGGTAAAGGTGGGCAGGGACTGAAGAGGGGAAGAGGGGGACTACTGTGGCTCTGCTCACTGGAAGCAAGGGTCCCAGGCGGGCAAATCCTTTGACAAAATGGTGGACATACAGCTGAAACATTTCAAACCACCACCACAGAGACAGACAGTACTTTAATTCAAAAAGGTTCTTCCTATAGAAAAAAAGTTATCATCATACCTGGCTTGCTGCCTGCCTTAATGGATTGGCACAACTGTTGTAGGCAGCCCTGTCTGTTGCTTTGCTCGCTCGGCTCCACCGAGTCTGCACGCGCTCTTGCTCGCACCACAGTCAGCGACGATGGCTCACCACTTTGGACCAGGCTCCAGCTTTTCCTGCTCAGTGACTCCCGCCCTCGCGGAAACAGGAAATACCTCATCAGAAGGCGGGACATTGAGCGGGAAGTGAAAAGCTGGAGCCTGGAGGTGAGCCGTCGTGCTGCAACTTGTCTGTCACTGTCGGGTGCGGGGCCGTCACTGCCTGGCTCGCTGCAAAGTTACTGTCGCCGGGGTCCAGGGACTCGGGAGCTGACGGCGGGCTCAGCGGGCCCAAGCCGGGGGTGGGCACCACGCTGGTGGTGGTGGGAGTGGAGCGGCTGAGCCAAGGGGTCATCATGAATGATGCGGTCATTGTCCGAGGCGAGTGGAAGTCGGAGCGGAGGCAGAGTTGAGGCGGGCTATGCGGGGCCCCCTTAGGCGCGGGGCCCTATGCGGCCGCATTGGTCGCCTCTGCCTAAGACCGGCCCTATCTATGAGATGATATGATATGACACGTTTCTTATAGCCCACCAACTCCCAACATACTAGTTCAAAGCGAGTTACAAATAAAAACAGTAAAGCAAAATTAGGAAGTAGGATTTTTGAAATAGATAAGTCTTAAGATTCTTCCAACAAGCCAAATATGTGGGCATCGTTTCAAGGGTTACAGGTAAAAAGCACCACAACTTAATTGTTTAATAAGGAAAGGATAATTGTAGAGGTTTTTTATATTTCATGCCCAGCAACAATGGAAAAGAGAAGTTAGTTCCCTGATCTAGAAGAAAAAGGTGATAATGGGAAAACAAACAACTTTACTAAATACTAAGTTATTCAAAGTCGTTAAATCGCAGGAGGATTGTGAAAAATTACAAGAGGACCTTACGAGACTGGGAGACTGGGCGTCTAAATGGCAGATGACGTTTAATGTAAGCAGATGCAAAGTATTGCATGTGGGAAAGAGGAACCGGAATTATAGACTACATCATGCAAGGTTCCACGTTAGGAGTCGCAGAACAAGAAAGGGATCTAGGTGTCGTCGTTGATGATACATTGAAACCTTCTGCTAAGTGTGCTGCTGCGACTGAGAAAGCAAATAGAATGTTAGGTATTATTAGGAAAGGAATGGAAAACAAAAATGAGGATGTTATAATGCCTTTGTATCGCTCCATGGTGCAACCGCACCTCGAATATTGTGTTCAATTCTGTTCGCCGCATCTCAAAAAAGATATAGTGGAATTAAAAAAGGTACAGAAAAGGGCAACAAAAATGATAAAGGGGATGGGACGACTTCCCTGTGAGGAAAGGCTAAAGCGGCTAGGGCTTTTCAGTTTGGAGAAGAGGCAGCTGAGGGGAGACATGATAGAGGTCTATAAAATAATGAGTGGAGTTGAACGGGTAGGTGTGAAGCGTCTGTTTACGCTTTCCAAAAATACTAGGACTAGGGGGCATGCGATGAAGCTACAACGTAGTAAATTTAAAATGAATTGGAGAAAAGTTTTCTTCACTCAACGTGTAATTAAACTCTGGAATTCATTGCCAGAGAATGTGGTAAAGGTGGTTAGCTTAACGGAGTTTAAAAAAGGTTTGGATGGCTTCCTAAAGGAAAAGTCCATAGACCATTATTAAATGGACTTGGGGAAAATCCACTATTTCTGGATAAGCAGCAGTATAGAATGTTTTGACCTTTTTTGGGATCTTGCCAGGTATTTGTGACCTGGATTGGCCACTGTTGGAAACAGGATGCTGGGCTTGATGGACCTTTGACCTTTCCCAGTATGGCAATACTAATGTACTTATGTACCCTTGGCAAGAACTTTCAAATATTTTATAAATCCAACAGGCCAACTTGAAAGAAGTTCAAGCAGTTAAAGGCCAGTTTGAGCCTTCCATGAATATTTTTGTCCTCAAAGAAGAGAGTTTGGCTCAGTGAATCTTCTTATATCTGGTAGTGGCTGTTTTAAATAATTGGAAGGGTACGAGGTAGGTGTGAGTAGAGGATGACTGTTGGCTAAAGATGACATTGAATTGAAAATTAGCTCTTTTATATGGGTAAAAGTTGTCTCTGAAGAAATCTGTTGACTAATTTTGCTTAATGCTGTGTTTGTCGTTTCACTTTTCCTGCTGTTGATCTGCATTGCAGCCTCTCAACAGGCCCATAATTAAACCTTATACTTGCTGTATCTGTCAGAATTTTTGGACCGCAGGCATTTCATTAATCCCCCAGCAGGTTTGGTAGTTTCAGTGGGTTTGCTGAACTGTGCACGTCTGCATTCAGCAAGAGCTTTGTAGTACTGCCTGCTTGCCTTGCTTTTGTCCGAAGATGTTTAAAAACAAAAAAAAGAGAGATTGCTGCAATTCCTCAATAAGTATTCCAGAATTATAACACACTGGTTTTATGGAAGCAGTCAGTTAATTTATTAATGTATGAAAGTGTTCTCCATTGATTTCATAGGTAGCTGGACAGGTAAAAGACTGTATAACTTTTTAATTTCTAAAATTGTGCACTATCACAACCTTGGTCCTGTTCCCTGTAATCCGCACAGAACTCCCCCTCTTGCAAGCAAAAGATTATCCCATTTCCCGGAGGCTCACATTTCCCCTTACCAACATATTACTGCCTATAAGGTGGGCCTTTGTTTTCTCTGGCTAACTAGTGGTCTATGCCCATCACATCTCATTCTTCTATATATTGTGCTATTTTGTTAATGCTTATATTATATTATTTATTTATTTATTGGTAACATTTGTATCCCACATTTTCCCACCCATTAGCAAGCTCAATGTGGCTTACATAATAACGTCAAGGCGATCGCCAAGTCCAGTAGATATTAAACAAATACAGTTTAAAATAAGGGTAAGGTTAGGGTATAGAATGATGTACATGCCCTCTTGATAGGGTTAAGCACAATGAGATCCTTCACAAATCTTCTAATATAATAAAACGCACCCTCAACGTTCTGAGGACAACGTTCTGAAGCCATCTGACGTCACTCCCAGGCTGAAGGGTTCGTGGATTCATGGTGTGAAGCCTTCAAACCAGCCAGCCGTCTCTGCCCCGCCATCGCGTCAAACGTCATGACGTCGAGGGCGGAAAAAAAAAAAATTCCGGCAGCGCAGCGTCAGGGAAGGAGGCGGCGCTCCTGACGTCTCTAGCCTTCCCTTCGCTGTGTTCCGCCTTCTTCTGACGTCAGAAGAAGGCGGAACACAGCGAAGGGAAGGCTAGACGTCGGGAGCGCTGCCTCCTTCCCTGACGCTTCGCTGCCGGAACCGCCACGGAGGTAAATTTAAAAAGAAAAAAAAAGGGATGTTGGGGGGAGAGAAGAGGATGGCCAGTAAAGTTGAAAAATGGGAGCGGGAGGGCAGGGGAGAAACGACAGCATGGATGCGAAGGGGGGGCATGGATGCGAAGGGGGGGAGAAGAGGGCAGGCCAGGCTGGGACATGGGAGAGAGAGGAGCATGGATGCGAGGGGGGTCATGGAAGGGAGAGAGGGGACTTGCCGGAAAAGGATGAATGGAGGGGGCAGGGGACAGAGGAGCATGGATGGGCATGGATTGGGAGGGCAGGGCTCAGGGAGAGAGGGGAATTGCTGGATAGGGATGAATGGAGGGGGCAGGTGACAGAGGAGCATGGATGGGCATGGATTGGGAGGGCAGGGCTCAGGGAGAGAGGGGAATTGCTGGAAAGGGATGAATGGAGGGGGCAGGGGACAGAGGAGCATGGATGAGTATGGATTGGGAGGGCAGGGAGAGGGGAATTGCTGGATAGGGATGAATGGAGGGAACAGGTGGGCATGGATGGATATGGATTGCAGGACAGGGCTCAGGGAGAGAGGGGAATTGCTGGATAGGGATGAATGGAGGGGGCAGGTGACAGAGGAGCATGGATGGGCATGGATTGGGAGGGCAGGGCTCAGGGAGAGAGGGGAATTGCTGGATAGGGATGAATGGAGGGGACAGATGGGCATGGATGGAAATGGATTGCAGGGCAAGGCTCAGGGAGAGAGGGGAATTGCTGGATAGGGATGAATGGAGGGGACAGATGGGCATGGATGGATATGGATTGCAGGACAGGCCTCAAGGAGAGAGGGGAATTGCTGGATAGGGATGAATGGAGGGGCCAGGTGACAGAGGAGCATGGATGGGCATGGATTGGGAGGGCAGGGCTCAGGGAGAGGGTAATTGCTGGATAGGGATGAATGGAGGGGACAGATGGGCATGGATGGATATGGATTGCAGGGCAGGGCTCAGGGAGAGAGGGGAATTGCTGGAAAGGGATGAATGGAGGGGGCAGGGGACAGAGGAGCATGGATGGGCACGGATTGGGAGGGCAGGGCTCAGGGAGAGAGGGGAATTGCTGGATAGGGATGAATGGAGGGGACAGATGGGCATGGATGGATATGGATTGCAGGGCAGGGCTCAGGGAGAGAGGGGAATTGCTGGATAGGGATGAATGGAGGGGGCAGGTGACAGAGGAGCATGGATGGGCATGGATTGGGAGGGCAGGGCTCAGGGAGAGGGGAATTGCTGGATAGGGATGAATGGAGGGGACAGATGGGCATGGATGGATATGGATTGCAGGGCAGGGCTCAGGGAGAGAGGGGAATTGCTGGATAGGGATGAATGGAGGGGGCAGGTGACAGAGGAGCATGGATGGGCATGGATTGGGAGGGCAGGGCTCAGGGAGAGAGGGGAATTGCTGGAAAAGGATGAATGGAGGGGCAGGGGACAGATGGGCATGGATTGGGAGGGCAGGGCTCACACTCTCTCTCTCATATACAATGTCTTTCTGACTCTCACTCTCACACACTCTGTCTCACACTGTATCACATTCACTCTCTATGTGCCACACAGTCACTCACACACTCGCTTGGTCTCATACACTCACTCTCACAGAGAATCTGTGTCTCACACACACACTCTCTCTCTCGCCCACACACACACACTCTCTCTCACACTGTGTCTCACATACACACTTGCACACACTCTCATTCTCACACACACACTCTCTCACAAACACACTCACACCCAGACTCACTCTCTCTCTCACACACACACACTCACACTTTCACTCTGACTCTCAGTCACTCTCACATACACTCTCCCAAACATACACACTCCGAGGAAAACCTTGCTAGCGCCCGTTTCATTTGTGTCAGAAAGGGGCCTTTTTTACTAGTTATCAATAATACAGAACATGTATATCTGTGCTCAAAGATATTACACGATGTGATACCCACAAGCGAGCCTTCTCCGGAGTAGCCCCCACACTCTGGAATACACTGTGTGAAAGACTCCGTTTAACACAAGACTATCTCTACTTCAGAAAGCAGGGAAAAGCTTGAATCTTCAACCAGTCCTTTAATGGAAGAAGTAACTAAGCTGTTAGTCTCACTCACACACACACAAGGAGTGACATGGAGGGACATAGTCGAACGGGGCCATCCATCTATAAGGGCGGCCATCTCTAATGACAGCCCCATAAAGTGGGGTACACGACTGCATTATCGAAACAAGATGGTGGCCATCTTTCGTTTCGATAATATGGTCAGGGACGGCCAAATCTCAACATTTGGGCCGCCCTTAGAGATGGCCGACATTGATTTTTGCCGATAATGGAAACTAATGGCGGCCATCTCAAAACCGACCAAATCCAAGCTATTTGGTCATGGGAGGAGCCAGCATTTGTAGTAGACTGGTCCCCCTCACATGCCAGGACACCAAATGGGCACCCTAGGGGGCACTGCAGTGGACTTCACAAATTGATCCCAGGTGCATAACTCCCTTACCTTGGGTGCTGAGCCCCCCAAAAACTCACTCCCCACAACTGTACACCACTACCATAGCCCTTAAAGGGTAACGGGGGGCACCTAGATGTGGGTACAGTAGGTTTCGGGTGGGTTTTGGAGGGCTCCAATTTACCACCACAAGTGTAACAGGTAGGGGGGGATGGGCCTGGGTCCGCCTGCCTGAAGTGCACTGCAGTACCCACTAAAATCTGCTCCAGGGACCTGCATAGTGCTGTGATGGAGCTGGGTATGACATTTGAGGCTGGCATATAAGCTGGCAAAAAAATGTTTTTAAAAAATTTTTTTTGGGTGGGAGGGGGTTGGTGACCACTGGGGGAGTAAGGGGAGTGATCCCTGATTCCCTCCGGTGGCCATCTGGTCAGTTTGGGTACCTTTTCAAGGCTTGGTCATGAACAAAAAGGGACCAAGTAAAGTCGGCCAAATGATCGTCAGGGCCGGCCTTCTTTTTTCCATTATCGGCCGAGGACGGCCATCTCTTAACTATGCCCCTGTCCTGCCTTCGGTACACTGCTGACACGCCCCCTTGAACTTTGGCCAGCCCTGCGATGGAAAGCAGTTGAAGCCAGCCAAAATTGGCTTTCAATTATACCGATTTGGCTGGCTTTAGGAGAAGGCCGGCCATCTCCCGATTTGTGTCAGAAGATGGCCACCCTTCTCCTTCGAAAATAAGCAGGATGGGCTGCACCTATCCTAGCTGAGATAATATTTAACCATCTCTCTGACCTCATGTGCAGCTTTCTTTAAATTAGTCACCTTACTTTCTAATTCTTCCTACTTTCTTACTCATCTATATGTTACAACTTTGCCTTACCCTGCTTCTACCCGATTACTCTTCATGGAAACCAAATCTTCAAGTAAATTTTACACCATCCTAGGTTTAGTTTCGATTTCAGCAGATATCTTAGAATGATTATGGAAACAAATAGTTCACAAAAACTGAAATACGTTATTTATTTTATTTATTTATTTATTAGGATTTATTTACTGCCTTTTTGAAGGAATTCACTCAAGGCGGTTGTACAGTAAGAAGCAATCAAACATGAGCAACAGGCAATTACAGCAGTAAAAATATTCAAATAACAATACATAGTACACTACTTACAATGTCAACACAATACGTAATAGAACATTTTAATTGATACTGAATGGTATAAGCAAAGATGGAACATATAGATAAGAGAATAGTAAGAAGAGGCAGAAAGTATTGTATTGTACTGGTAGCCAATGAAGTTTTTGCAAAAATGGTGTGATGTGGTCACGTCGCTTGCAACCTTCTATGAGTCTTGCTGCTGTATTCTGAATCAACTGAAGCTGGTGCAGGCCCTTTGTAGTCAGACCATTGTATAGTGCATTGCAGTAATCCAGTCTTGATGTTATGGCATGCACAACTGGGATAAGATTTACCTTCTCGATGTAAGGAGAGAGGCAGCGTAGCTGTCACAAATAGTAGAAGCAGCTCTTGAAGGTTGCTTGGATTTGGGGAATCAGAGTAAGTGTTGAATCTAACTGTATTCCAAGGTTCCTGACTTGTGATTTGAGGAGGAGTTCATACTTCCCAAAAGGGATTTTGATGTCAGGTATGTATCCACTTGTGTTAAGGACCCAGAGAAGCTCGGTTTTACTTGAGTTCAGGCAAAGTTTGATGTGTTTAGCCCATTCTTGAATTGATGTTAGAAAAGTGATCAGTTTATTCAAGACTGTAGGTAAGTCAGGTTCAATGGGTATGAGCAGCTACACATCATCTGCATAGATGTAGAACTGAGTGTCCATTGACCGAATCAGCTCAGCTAGTGGATTGAGGTAGATATTGAACAGAATAGGTGACAGTATCGATCCTTGTGGTACCCCGCAGGTCAGTGTCCATGGTGGTGATGAGTTGCTGCCAATCATTATGGATTGTTACCTGTCTGATAGATAGGACCTGAACCAGGCAAGTACTGTTCCATTGATACCTGTTTCTATCAGTCGTGCTAGCAAGATATCATGATCCACAGTGTCAAAAGCTGCTGAGAAATCTAGCAGTACTAACATCGAGGCAAATCCCTTGTATCGGTTTCTGTGAAGATCATCTAGCAGGGATACAAGGACCATTTCTGTTCCATAACCGGGTCTGAATCCAGATTGACATGGATCTAGCCAGTTACTCTTTTCTAGCCATTCATTAAGTTGAACACAGACTGTTTGTTCTATGAGTTTCCTTAGAAACGGGATGTTGGATACTGGCCTGTAACTTTCAAGTTTGTCCTGGTCAAGGTTGTTTTTCTTCAGCAGAGGGCAAACCACTGCCCTTTTTAATGCTGTTGGTAATTGCCCATTAGAAAGAGAGGTGTTCACAATTTTTGTGGTGCCTTCTATAAGGCCCATACTTGCCTGCTGCACTATCTTTGATGGGCAGGGATCGAGGGAACAGGTAGTTGGTCGGAGGTCTCTTAGGATTTTGTCAAGGCTGTCCTCTGTCATTAGGTTAAAAGTGTTCCATCTGTCTCTGTTAGGAGGGGCGAGTTTGTGCACCCCAGGTTGACTGGTTGGGCACTGGGTGGGATTGCCTGTAATTCTTGGTGGAGACTTTTAATTTTGTTGGCAAAGTATGCAGCAAAATCATTGCAGTTCATTTTAGAATGGGCAGGCTGGTTTTGTTGTGGGGGTTGCAGTAGGCTGTTTACTATACTGAACAGCTGCTTCGTTGAATTGGCAGCCTATGCAATTCATTGAGAGAAATACTGTTTTTTGGTTGCTGTTAAGGCTTGGCAGTACTTTGCCATGTGCTTCCTGCAGTTTAGCCTGTCTTCATCCAGGTGAGATTTGCACCATCTCCTTTCCAGTTTTCGTTCTTCGCGTTTAAGGATCTGAAGTTCTGGAGAAAACCAAGGTAATCGTTTGTGAGTGGGGCATAAGACCTTTTTTAGTGGTGCTGTTTTCTCTAAGGTCTTGGCTAAGCAGGGCTGCCGAGGGGGGGGGGGGGGACAGGGGGGAACAAAATTCCTGGGGCCCGGGCCTCCAAGGGAACCTGGTGCCGCAGTCCCACCTGCCACCACCACCGGGCCCCTTCCACCCGAACCTCCACCAGCAGAAGTGCTGTCTTCTGTTCTGACTCCGGCGTGCGCGGCCCACACAGACGCGCTCCTCTCAGCTGATCTTCGCTGTACTCTGCAGGGCTTCTGTGTGTCTGTGCATCTGACGTGCAGGACGTCAGACGCACAGAAGCCCTGCAGAGTACAGCGAAGATCAACTGAGAGGAGCGCATCTGTGTGGACCGCGCACGCCGGAGTCAGAAGACAGCACTTCTGCTGGCGGGGGTTTGGGTGGAAGGGGCCTGGCCCGGTGGCGGAGGCAGGTGGGACTGTGGCACCGGGCCCCCCTCAGGGGGGGGGGGGCGACGACAACCTGGGAGGTGGCAGTGGGGGCAGGGCCCAGGGGGCGGGGCCCAGGGGCGGCCTTGTCCCGGGCCTGGCCCAGTCTCTCGGCGGCCCTGTGGCTAAGTGTGTATTCCAGATGTCAACTTGTTCTGCCACTGTTGTCTTTTCATCTATATGCGGATAGTCCAAGGCCTCTAGGAAATTCTCAGCGGTCAGCTTTTTTTTTTGTCTCTGATCTCCTTCCAAACTCTGGGAGGTGCCATTTGTTTCAGGTGGTCACTTAGGGAGAATTTAATTAGAAAATGGTCTGACCATGATAGGGGTGTTATTTCAATACTTTTAGGTGGGAGATCCAAGATGGCCGCCGAGTGAATCGAACATGTGCGAGAGCTCCTGCGATTAACAGCATGTTCAAAATCAAGAAAAAGACTTTTGTCACGTTTGTGGCCGTGACCACCCTCATACTTACCCTGTTTCTGGGAGTCAGTGGCTGTGCTGGCTTCTGCTTGTCTCTGTGTCTGTCTCTGTCTTAGTTTCTCTCTGGCTCTGTGTGCTGATTGCCCTACTGAACCTCACCTGTGTGGGCTATGCCTCTTCCAAGATGGCTGCCGCCTCTTCCTCCTTGCCAGTTTCCAAGATGGCTCCCGCTGTTCCTTCCTATGGAATGACTGCTTTGTGTGTCAAGCCTCTGTTTGGTTGCAAGGTGATTGCTGCAGCTGTGGCTCTGGTCTTGATGGGCTTTATTAGTCACCTGAAGACTACAGTCCTGGCCTTTGCATTGCCATTCCCTCCGCAGTGCTTTAGGTCCCGAGGTTAGTGTGCTGTGAGCACCGTTTGCTTTCCTTGTCTTTTGCTCTGTGGGTTTTCAGCCCTTCTGTGTTTATTGTTCTGTGGGCTTCCTACCCTTCTGTGTTATTTGCTTTGTGGGTCTCCTACCCTTCTGTGGGTTTTCAGCCCTTCTGTGTTTATCGCTTGTGGGTTTCCAGCCCTTCTGTGTTTTGCTCTGTAGGTTCCCTGCCCTTCTGTGTTTATTGCGCTGTGGGTGTTCAGCCCTTCTGTGGTTATCGCTTTGTGGGTTTCCAGCCCTTCTGTATTTATTGCGCTGTGGGTTTTCTGCCCTTCTGTGGTTATCGCTTTGTGGGTTTCCAGCCCTTCTGTATTTATTGCGCTGTGGGTTTTCTGCCCTTCTGTGTTTATCGCTTTGTGGGTTTCCAGCCCTTCTGTGTTTATTGCGCTGTGGGTTTTCAGCCCTTCTGTGTTCTTGCTCTGTGGGTTTCCAGCCCTTCTGTGTTCTTGCTCTGTGGGTTTCCAGCCCTTCTGTGACCATTGCTTTGAACCTACCTATTGCCAGAACCCGGACATTCCCTGCTTGTCTGCCTTGCCATCGCTTAGGTGCCAGGGGGCACCCCTGGATCTTCATTCCTGCTGCCCCTGTAAGTCCTACCGGCTGCCAGAACCTGAAGGCTCAACCCGAGGGGGTAGGCAGTCAAGTGTAGGTGAAGCCTAGGTCCAGTCCGGGTTCCAGTCCAGTGGGTTCCGGTCCGGTGTGTGTTCCAGTCCGGGGGATTGTAGTCCAGTGTCCCAGTCCTGTGTCCTCCAGTCCGGGGGATTCTAGTCCAGGTGTTCCGGTTCGCTGGGCAGTGCCTGCAGTCCCTGCCGTTGTTCTTATCCAGTGTGGGTTGGTGGGTTTTGCCTGCTGCTGTCGCTCCTCGTCAGCAGCCCAAGGGCTCACGTTTGCTCCAGAGCCCGGTCCCGCGGGCTCAGAACCTGACAGAATGCAAAGGCCATGAGCCCGGCAAGAACCCCCACCCAGCTGACCCAGCTGGGGTCCAGCTCCATCGTTGTTCTTGATCCTTCTATGACTCTTCGTCAGTATCGTGGGAAACTTTTGTCTCATCCTGTTTTGAAGAAGACCCCTGAAGCGGCAGCTGAGAGAAAACGTGTCCGGTGGCTTGGAATCGCTGAAAACCCAGTTTCAGATATGGACCCTTTTATCACGCTCGCTGAATATCGCCGCAGCCTGGTCTTGAATCCAGCTTTGTGGGATACTCCTGAAGCTGTCGCAGAGAGGAGACGTCTTGGGAATTCCATGCTCTGGGCCCAGCAGGGGTCCAGTCCCATTCAAGCAGCGCGCCCAGACAAGCCTCTGAATCCAGTCCGAGCAGCACGTCCAGCCAAGCTTCAGAGTCCAGTCCGAGGGACGCTTCTGACCGAGCCTCCGATGCCAGTTCAGGTGACGCTTCCATTCGAGTCTCCGAGTCCAGTCCGTGGGGTGCTTCTGACGGAGCCTCAGATTCCTATGCAAGTGGCGCTCCAGGTCAAGCCTCCAGTCCTCGTTCAAGTGGCACGCCCCTTGAAGTCTCGGAGTCCAGTCCGTGGGGTGCTTCTGACGGAGCCTCAGATTCCTATGCAAGTGGCGCTTCGGGTCGAGCCTCCAGTCCTCCTTCAAATGGCACGCCCTTTGAAGTCTCCGAGTCCAGTCCGAGGGAAGCCTTCGATGGAGCGTCAGATTCCTGTGCAAATGGCGCTTCGGGTCAAGTCTCCGGTTCTTGTTCAAGTGACCCGTCCAGCCAAGCCACTGAGTCCAGTTCGAGGGGGGCTTCTAACCAAGCCTCCGATGCCAGTCCACAGGGTGGTTCAGGTGGCACCTCCGCTTCCAGTCTGGAGGGTACCTCCACTCAAGCTCCGAAGGCCAGTTCGAGTGGTGCTTCCGCTCGAGCCTCCGATCCCTGTCCAAAGGGTGTGTTCTGCCAAGCCTCAGTTAAAGTCCAGTTCGCGGGGCGCTCCCAGCCAAGCTCCTGAGTCCAGTTTGAGGGGCCCTGCCAGTCAAGCTTCTGATTCCAGTCCGGGTCCCAGTCCCGGTTCAACTCCTGTTCAAAGTTCCAGTTCCAGCCAAGATGCTGACCCTGCTCCGAGCTCCAGTTCCAGCCAAGATGCTGAGTCTGTTCCAAGTTCCAGTTCCAGCCAAGATGCTGACCCTGCTCCAAGCTCCAGTTCCAGCCAAGATGCTGACCCTGCTCCGAGCTCCAGTTCCAGCCAAGATGCTGAGTCCGTTCCTAGTTCCACTTCCAGCCAAGATGCTGAGCCTGCTCCTAGCTCCAGTTCCAGCCAAGATGCTGAGTCTGTTCCAAGTTCCAGTTCCAGCCAAGATGCTGACCCTGCTCCTAGCTCCAGTTCCAGCCAAGATGCTGAGTCTGTTCCAAGTTCCAGTTCCAGCCAAGATGCTGACCCTGCTCCTAGCTCTGGTTCCAGCCAAGATGCTGAGTCCGTTCCTAGTTCCACTTCCAGCCAAGATGCTGAGCCTGCTCTGAGTTCCAGTTCCAGTCAAGCTTCTGACGCCCACCTGGGTCCCAGGCCCGGTTTGCTTTTTGACTCTAGTCCGGGTCCCAGTCCCGGTTTGCTTCCTGAGTTCAGTCTGGGGTCCCTCGGAGAAGGGTGCCTTTTGAATGAGGTTCCTCTTGATGCTTCCAAGTTCCTGAGTTGGCCCAGCGGGGATTGGAAGGAGCCTCCTGTTGACAAGTTCCGCTCCTGTCTGCCACTTTGGAACTTCTTTGTGACTTCCAGTCCAGTGATCTATGTCGGGCTTTTGAGACCCATCAGGAGGTTTCACCATAGTTACCCCTGGACACCTGAACTCCTCAGGGGGACCGAGAGGGGGGTCTTGAGGAGGGGGTACTGTCACGTTTGTGGCCGTGACCACCCTCATACTTACCCTGTTTCTGGGAGTCAGTGGCTGTGCTGGCTTCTGCTTGTCTCTGTGTCTGTCTCTGTCTTAGTTTCTCTCTGGCTCTGGGTGCTGATTGCCCTACTGAACCTCACCTGTGTGGGCTATGCCTCTTCCAAGATGGCTGCCGCCTCTTCCTCCTTGCCAGTTTCCAAGATGGCTCCCGCTGTTCCTTCCTATGGAATGACTGCTTTGTGTGTCAAGCCTCTGTTTGGTTGCAAGGTGATTGCTGCAGCTGTGGCTCTGGTCTTGATGGGCTTTATTAGTCACCTGAAGACTACAGTCCTGGCCTTTGCATTGCCATTCCCTCCGCAGTGCTTTAGGTCCCGAGGTTAGTGTGCTGTGAGCACCGTTTGCTTTCCTTGTCTTTTGCTCTGTGGGTTTTCAGCCCTTCTGTGTTTATTGTTCTGTGGGCTTCCTACCCTTCTGTGTTATTTGCTTTGTGGGTCTCCTACCCTTCTGTGGGTTTTCAGCCCTTCTGTGTTTATCGCTTGTGGGTTTCCAGCCCTTCTGTGTTTATTGCTCTGTAGGTTCCCTGCCCTTCTGTGTTTATCGCTTTGTGGGTTTCCAGCCCTTCTGTGTTTATTGCGCTGTGGGTTTTCAGCCCTTCTGTGTTTATCGCTTGTGGGTTTCCAGCCCTTCTGTGTTTTGCTCTGTAGGTTCCCTGCCCTTCTGTGTTTATTGCGCTGTGGGTGTTCAGCCCTTCTGTGGTTATCGCTTTGTGGGTTTCCAGCCCTTCTGTATTTATTGCGCTGTGGGTTTTCTGCCCTTCTGTGTTTATCGCTTTGTGGGTTTCCAGCCCTTCTGTGTTTATTGCGCTGTGGGTTTTCAGCCCTTCTGTGTTTATCGCTTGTGGGTTTCCAGCCCTTCTGTGTTTATTGCTCTGTAGGTTCCCTGCCCTTCTGTGTTCTTGCTCTGTGGGTTTCCAGCCCTTCTGTGACCATTGCTTTGAACCTACCTATTGCCAGAACCCGGACATTCCCTGCTTGTCTGCCTTGCCATCGCTTAGGTGCCAGGGGGCACCCCTGGATCTTCATTCCTGCTGCCCCTGTAAGTCCTACCGGCTGCCAGAACCTGAAGGCTCAACCCGAGGGGGTAGGCAGTCAAGTGTAGGTGAAGCCTAGGTCCAGTCCGGGTTCCAGTCCAGTGGGTTCCGGTCCGGTGTGTGTTCCAGTCCGGGGGATTGTAGTCCAATGTCCCAGTCCTGTGTCCTCCAGTCCGGGGGATTCTAGTCCAGGTGTTCCGGTTCGCTGGGCAGTGCCTGCAGTCCCTGCCGTTGTTCTTATCCAGTGTGGGTTGGTGGGTTTTGCCTGCTGCTGTCGCTCCTCGTCAGCAGCCCAAGGGCTCACGTTTGCTCCAGAGCCCGGTCCCGCGGGCTCAGAACCTGACAGAACCTGACAACTTTCAGCAAATGTAATTACTGTAAAGTAATATAGTTAAAGACTTGACGAGTCTTAGGAGGAAGATGGAAATCTTTGAAAATTACTCTAGAAGTAACAACTTACGTTTTATAAATTTTCCTCAACAAATGACTGTCTGTCCTCAGGAAATGTTAAAAAATTACATTAAGGAAATCTTGGGGGCTGGGGAAGACAATATCCCCCCCCCCCCCCCCCCCCCCCCACTTCTCACAGGTTTATTATCTTCCCACCAAGAGTGATGAAAATCAACAAGTTCAGAATAATCAGGTGCTAGATGTCTCCGCATTGTTGGAAACATCAGATACAGAACAAGTAACAGCAGCTACCTTGGTAGCTACAGAAGTTTTGACACCAGATAAAATTTGGATTTTGAGGATGTTTTTCAAAAATAAAGAAAAAACCTTTAAGGGTTTAAAAATTCGAATTTATCCGGATGTCTCAAGGGACACACAAAAAAGACGTCAGCAATTTCTTCAAATGAAACCAGAAGTGCTTCAGCTAGGAGGTACTTTTTTCCTTAAATATCCATGTAAATGTGTGACCAGATACCATTCAGAGAAATTTGCTTATTACGAACCTTCTCAACTTGTAGCCTTTATAACATCTAAACGAAATGCTGGAGGTTGAATTATCCAGCATTTGCTCTTGTTAAGAAATATAGGATTTGTGCACAGCCAATAAAATTTAATTAGTATTTCCTTGATCTCCAGGGTTTAGGGATCTTGGACTCGAATTGTGGACTTGAGTGAGGTTAATAGAATAATTTCTTTCTTATATTATTTTCTGTATTAACATTTTAATTTAACTGAACCTTTCTGTACAAGTATATCTTTGCTTGTTTAATAATAGAAATTAATTAAAAAAAATTAAATTAAAAGGGATATCCACCCCTTTGTAGAATACCAGGTCTAGTATGTGACCCTTTTCGTGGGTTGGAGAATTTGGTCACCTGTGTAAATGCTAGTGCTGTCATCGTGTCCAGAAAGGCAGCTGTGGTGGTATGTAGTGTGTGTGGTGATGTGTAGATTGAAGTCTCCCATGATCACCAGCCTAGGGTAATTCAGGATCACTTGAGTAATCAGGTCTAGGAGTTCTTGCACAGATAATGTGTTGATACGAGGTGCTCTGTGAATCATGAGCAGCCAGATTGGCTTCTCCTCTTCAAGTTGGATTAAAAGAGATTCTGATCCATGTATCTAGGAGATGGATATTCTGCACAGTTTGATTGTGCCCCGAATCAATACTGCTACCCCTCCACCCTGTCTTCCTGGTCTTGGTTGATGTTGGATATTGAAACCTGTTAGGCATAGTTCAGCCAGTGGCAAACCCCCACTTTCATCTAGCCAGGTTTCACTTATTCCTAGGATGTCAAGATGCTGTTCATTTATGGCATCATGGATCACCGAGGATTTCTTTGCAGCTGATCTGGCATTCACCAATCCTATAGTTCCCAAGGGTGGTCTAGGGGTGCTGTACCCAAAGAAATGCAGCAGCCAAGCTATACCTAAATATTCAGCGCTAGCTGGTAATTCAAATACAGGTATTGCATATCTGGGATTAAAGAACCATGGCAGACTGTATTAAAATCAAATGCTGACTGTCATTGTTAAATATTGTTTCAAACTCTGTACTATAAACTAATGGGGCAATATTGAAATAGCTAGCAGTGTTGAGGGCCATGGGCATGCTTTACTTGAGATATACAAGCACATGTGCAAAGGGAAATTGCAGATGGCACTTCTCTTTAAACATGTGGACCACTGGGGAATGATGTATTCTGGATGTGCACAATTACATGCATGAGGCGTTCAACATAAGAGCCCTGCCTGGATGTTCTCTACCTGTTACAGGGTTGTACTTATTTGCTAATTAAAAGGTCCTTTTACTAAGCTGCAGTAAAAAGTGATCTGTGGTAGTGTGTTTTTGGTGCGCTGGGCCATTTTTTACTGCAGCTAGGGAAAAAAGGCATTTTCAATGGGGCTGTAAATGGCCATTCGCTATAATGAAAGGTAGCACACAGCTATTTACTGTCTGAACCCTTACCGCCAGCCATTGACCTAGCGGTGAGGGCTTACACGCTTATCATCTGCCTTTATGAAGAGATTCACGCAAGGCGGTGTACAGTAGGTACAGTTTAACATCAAACTTACAATTTTGTTAACAGCATAACAATAGTAAAATGTACAAGTATAAACATAAACACAACGAAAGAAGAAAACTTGAAAACAGCAAATTGAAACCAAATAATAAGACAACCAAGAAACGGGAACAAAAATATACACATCTAACAGCAATGAAATTCAAAATAAGAGATATAATACGATGTAAGCATAATAGTGATAGAAGATTTAACAAGCACACAATTAGATCAAATAATATTGCTATGATACTAATGTTTTTCCACAATACTGCTTACCATATAGCTGAGGTTCCAAATGCAGATGGAGACAAGATACATGGTACAGAGTCAGTTGGGCTAAATAGATGGATGCTAAACTAAAGGCAAGTTCTTTGTACAGTTAATCAAGATACGAAGAACTGGTCTAAGTACAGTCCAGGTGCAGAATGGGTGTATAGTCAGTCACCGTATGTATTAAAGGCTTGGGAGAAAAGCCAGGATTTTACCTGCTGTGGTGCTATCAAAAGACATATTTTGGCACTTAAGGGGGTAGTTGTTAAGGTGCATTATGTCCATAATGAATGTTCATTGCCCCTTAACATGCATTAAATGGCAATAATGTGCATTATATTACTGTAACACCGATTAATGTAAGTTGCTGCAGGATATACAGTAATGAGATGTAAAGCATTATTATTTAAATCAAATAACACTGCTTATGGTGAACACTGCAAACTTTGTTATTCTTGGAAATATATTGCCATCTAAAGCTGGAATTATCTTTTTCTGGATATGAGAGTATTGGGCTCCAAATCCATGGCTTGATGCTCCCGAGTCATATCTTAAAGGTAAAACTCCTTCTTCTTCTTCCCCAAACCCCCCTAATTATGCCCCCTATCCTGAAGCTCCCCCTTCCCCATTACAACTGTCCTTCTGAAGCACCTCCATTAAAACTCCCTCCCCGAGGAGCCCCCGTCCCATCCCACAAAGACCCCTGACCCTCTCACTGCCTCACCACCAGCCCAATCTAATGAAGTCACTGGTGTCTAGTGGTTACAGAACAGAAGCAATCTCTAGTTGCTCCTGCCCCTGGCAGCACTGGGCTCAAAATGGTGCCAGTGATACCTAGTGGTATTCTCATGGTACTGAAACCAGGAATCAAACTGACATATAAGGGCCTTTTTGCCTTTATACAGCAGCTTGACCACTAGCAGAGGGGAGATTGTTCTGCTAATTACACTCAAGACAGCTGGGACATCATCAGGTAGGACAAGGAGGGGGGCTGTGAGAGGGTAGGGGTCTGTGCAACAGGGGGAACTCCTCAGGGAGGAGGGTTGGGGGAGATGTGATGAGGGGTCAGGAGGGGGGATGTGTTTGCAGGAGGGAAGAGGAGGAAGAGGGAGATTTTGGCTTATTTTCCAAATCCTATAAGATGCTCCTGGGCAGTATGAATAGCGCAGCTTGTGAGGTTATTCATGTACCGCAGAGGTTGCTAATATGCAGTATGGGAATACCACATGTTAGTCACTCTCGTGGTAAACTATAGTGCAGTAAAAACCTGACTTAATAACTATCCCCATAGCATGTCGAGACTGGTTTGGAAATTGCTCATATTCATTTTTTTCGCTTCAGGCAAGAAGATAATTGAATATTTATAAGCAGTGGAAAGAAAGACTAGTAGCCCTAAGCAAAAACAACCAAAACATCAAAAATCTCTTCTGCCACCTGAGACTGTAGAGATTTAAACGCCATTATTATGTACTAACTTCAGAAAAGAGCAAGTTAATTAGCAAATATTTTCTTACAGCACATGAATTTTACAGAAGTACTACAAACAACAAAAATGTTTCCACTAGTTATTAACTTCTCTTGATTCATTCTGGCAAGAGAAAGCAAGACAACTATCTGTCAAATCTTTCACTTTTCTAACCCTCTCCAGCCCATTCAAATTTGGATTTAGCTCATCCTTTTCTCAGTACGCAAGTTACATTCAGTTGCGATGGGGGATTCCCTTTCTCCAGAGAGCTTACAACCTATTTGTACCTGAAGCAATGGAGGGTTAAGTGACTTTTCCCAAGATCACAATGACTAGCCATGAGATTTGAAACCTAGGGGCCCTTTTACTAAGGTGCGCCGAAAAATGGGCTGCGCTAGTGTAGGTGCGTGTTTTGGGTGCGTGCAGATCCATTTTTCAGTGCCCCAGTAAAAAAGGCCTTTTTAAAATTTTTGCCGAAAATGGATGAGCTGCAAAATAAAAATTGTCGCACATCCATTTTGGGTCTGAGACCTTACCACTAGCCATTGACTTAGCAGTAAGGTCTCATGCGTTAACCATGCAGTAATCGTCTAAGTGCGTAGAATGACAATTGCCGCCCGGTTTCTGCCTCGTGCCAGAAAATAAAAATTATTTTCTGAAGTATGTAGCGGATGCGCTTCAAAAATGAAATTACCACAAGGGCCATGCGGTAGCTGGGCAGTAACTCAAAACTGACGTACATTGGGCACACATAGGCACCTGTGTGGCTTAGTAAAAGGGCCCCCTAATTTTCCTAGGGCTCCTTTTAGAAAGGCGTGCTAGCGTTTTTAGTGTGCACTAAAAATTATCGTGTGCTTAATGCTAAGATGCCCATTGTATTCCTATGGGCATCTTAACATTTAGGGCCTTATTCTATAAAGGTTATGCTCCTTAATTTATGCTTCTAATTTATGAGCATAATTTATACTCCTAAATAACGAGCCTAATCTATTTTGGAGCATAGAGTATGCTCGCAATTTATGAGCATTAATTATGCTAATAATTGTAGGAGCGTAAACTCAGGAGCATAACCTTTATAGAATAAGGTCCTTAGTGCATGTGAATTTTTATCGTGTGCTAAAAACGCTAGTGCGCCTTTGTAAAAGACGCCCTTAGTTCTCAACCTGCTGCTGTAGCTATTACCTTCTCCTCTACTTCTGTTCAGCCTGTGCAGTCATAAGTAATATAGTGAGGAGTGGCTCAGGTGGAGTGAGAAGATGTTCATTAACTTAGTGCACATGTTAATTTTATTAGGTTATTTTTTTGTGTTTTATTGGTAGGTTTTAATATGCATTTACACACACACACCCTCTCTATATATATCTTGGTTCATGCCACTTTAAACCTTCTGAGAAGTAACAGTTTACATGATGTCTCACTTATCTTTCAAACAGGGGCGTTTTATACAGTGGCTCCAACTTCTTCTTGGATGGAAGAGAACATTTTGATGGACCTGAGCTTATATGGTCACAGGTGGAAACGGCATTTGGAATCCTTCAAATCAGTTGACACAACCCGCCCCAGCTTTGGAGAAGACACATCAGAACCCGGAGGTTTCACAGACTTGCTACTTGAAGAAGGACAAGACAATAGCACACAAATTGAGGTAAGCTGGCACTGCATTTGTGTTTCATTACCAGGCTTCTATTCATTTTTGAAGGGTTACATGTAAATGACTACATATCTGTAAGTATTGATTTTAGAAAAACTCGCTAATTATATGCCCTTTTTATGGCACCTAAAAGGATCAGTAGCAAAGGTTAGGACTTTAAAAATCGGGCATGGATGTTGTTTAAAAATATCATCATGGAAGCCCAGATTAGATGTATTCTATGTATTAACAAAGGTGGAAAGAAGAACAAATGACAGCCAGCATGGTTAAAAGGTAACATGAAAGAGGCTATTAGGTCCAAAAGAATGGAAAAAGAATCCAAATGAAGAAAATAAGAAGCAACATAAGCACTGTCAAACAAGATGCAAAGCATTGGTAAAGATGGCTAAAAGAGAATATAAAGAAAAAACGTGCTGTGAGACAAAAACTCATAGTAACACCTTTTTCAGGTACATCAGAAGCAGAAAGCCTGTAAGGGAATCCATGGGACCACTAGCTAATGAAGGAGCAAAAGGGGCACTCAGAGAGGACAAGGCCATAGCGGAGATATTGAATTAATTCTTTAGAAAAGAAGATGTAAGAGATCCACCTGTACCGGAAATGGTTTTCAAGGGTGATGATGTGGAGGATGACTGAGCCAAATTGACAAGTTAAAGAGTGATAAATCACCTGGACCAGATGGTATAGACCCAACAGTACTGAAAGAACTCAAACATGAAATTGTTAGTGATCTGAAACCTGTTGTTAAAATCATCTGTAGTGTCTGAAAATTGGAGGGTGGCCAATGTAACCAATTTTTTTCAAAGGGTGATCCTGGAAATTACAGACCGGTAAGCCTGACGTCAATGCCGGACAAAATAGTAAAAGCTATTATAAAGAATAGAATGATGGAACACATAGACAAACATGTTTAATGAGATAGCGTCAGCACGGATGGTGGGAGAATCAGGCCGCTCATTAGCAACCTGATGCTCTCAGGGAGGAAAGATAATGCCATCTCAAAGCTGGCATTATCTTTCCATGAATAATACAACTTGTGAGATTATATGTAAGCTACATTATTCATTTTCACTTGATTTGATTTATTACATTTTATATTCTACCTTTCATAGCAATAGCCACTTCAAAATGGATTACAATATTCCTGTAATAATAATCAGGTGCTCTGCATGAATTTTGAATTCTTTGCACTTCATTATTTGTCTTGTATTACCCTCAAAATGTGTATTAGGGGCAAATAACACAAATTTGCCATTTCATATGTATTATTGGGGGGGGGGGGGGCTCTGTTATTCACTTACAGCATGTTAGTAATTACTCATAATTAGCAGCAAAGGTAAAACAAAATACTTTCTCGGGTATCAAAAAGTGCTGCTTTAGCCTGGCTATTACTATATGCCAGTTACAAAGCTTTTTGGAACATGGAAAAATCTTGAAGCCCTCTGCTGAAGCCCGAGGACATTGTGAGATTGAGTTACCATGCAAATGACCTTTCATTTTCATACGCACTAAGACTGTTTTTCTTTTTAAATTGTTAAATATCTGTGATCATTTACATATTTTTCAAAGCCTGTTTGAGAATAGGGTCAGAAAATGTCTCCATTTCTCTATCCTACAGCTCGTTTTTATAAAAGATTTGTATGCAGTTTGTACGCTCTCTTTGTTGGCAACATACAATACAGATGTAATTTCTACATCCAGCAAATAAAATCTTGCTAATGCTGTAAATCAGGTAGACATTATAGCTACAATTACTGGTTGTCCATTAAAAAAATAATGAGTGTGGAAAATAGGGTTTCACATTTTCAGTCTGCTTTCCAAAGGAAGAAAAGGCTTATTTATTTATTTATTAGGATTTATTTACTGCCTTTTCACGCATTTTCAAAGCACTTAGATTTTCAAAGTTACATAGGTTACTATGGGGGCTCATTTTCGAAAAAGAAAAATGTCCAAAAAGTGTCATAATGCAGCATTTGGATGAATTTCTTCTCAAAAATGTCCAAATCGGTATGTTTGAAACCTATTTTACAGACGTTTATCTATGCAATTCATCTGTAGTGCATCCAAATCACAAGGGGGTATTTTGGGTTCAGGATTAGGGCGGGCTTAGGGCTTCGTTAACTCTTGGGCACATTATGGCCATATTGGAACAAAACGAAAACATCTAGGGCTAAAACTTCAACGTTTTAATATAGACCTGTTTTTAGAATGAATAAGGCACAAAAAGGTGCCCTAAATGACCAGATGACCACTGGAAGGAATCAGGGATATCCCCCCTTACTCCCCCAGTGACCACTGACCCCCTCCCACCCCCCCAAAATATGAATAAAAATAGTACTTACCAGCCTCTATGACAGCTTCAAATGTTGTAGCCAGTTCTAATAGAGCAGCAAGCAGGTCCCTGGAGTAGTGTAGTGGTCGGTGCAGTGCACTGTAGAGAAGGAGACCCAGGCCCACATCCCATTCTACTTGTCATAATTGTAGTGGAAACTGTTAGCCCTTCAAAACTCACCAAAAGCGTACTGTACCCATATATAGGTGCCCATTTCACCCATAAGGGCTATTATAGTGGTGTACAGTTGGGACGGTGGGTTTTGGAGGGCCCAGCAGACAAAATAAGAGGGGTTATGGTGAGATGTATACCTGGGAGCTTTTATATGAAGTCAACAGCAGTGCCACCTAGGTTGCCCCATTGCTCTCCTGGAATATCTGTGTGGCCAGTCTACTAAGATTTCTGGCTCCTCCTACATCCCACTAGGCTGCCCCTCTGCTCCTCTGTGATGTCTACATGGCCAGTTCACTGGGAATGGTGCTACATAGCCATCCATGAGAACTTTAGAGGTTTTTACCAAAACATCTACAATTGGACTTGGGTGTCATATCAGAAATACCCCTCCACATCAACTGGCTCACCTTTATCCATTTGTTTGTTTATACTATTGAAAAATTCTAACACATTGATAAGGCAGGACTTGCCTTTCCTCAGCCAACACTAACTCATTCCCATTAAGCTGTTTCTATATATTCAGTAGTTATGCTTTTTTTTAGTATAGCTTCTACCATTCTGCCCAGTACCCACATGAGGCTTACTGATCAATAGTTTCTCAGATTACCCTTGGAACCTTTTTAAAAAATCTACGCTACATTGGCCACCCTCCAGTCCTCAGATTGTATGGCTGTTTTAAATAATAGGTTACAGATTACTAGCAACAGGTTAGAAATTTCATGTTTGAGCTCTTTCAGGACTCTGAGATGAATACTGTCCAGTGCAAACTTAGTTAAGGAGCCCTACAGAGATGGGAAAATGCCTATTGTATCGGAGCTACAGCTGAATAAGTGAGCTAAATCTAAAATCCCTTTCCTTTCCCTTTCATTCTCTTCTCTTCCCAATGATTTTTTACCCTTTAGTTTGTCACTAGATCCAGGTTTAAAAACATTGGTAACCAGCTTTCCAAAAATGAGATCATGTCTGCCCCTTTAGCACCCTCTGGCAAACCGAGGAGCCTAATATTATTTCTGTGGTGTGGTGAAATACGGGACTTTTGTGCTTGTGATTTGTAATATTGCTTTATGACACTTTTTCCCTTTCATGGTATTTTCCCTGTTTGACCAGCGGGTGGTGTCTGTCCTCTGCACTATAGCTGTAGCAGAAGTCTGTTTTCCTTTTAGCTTACCTTCCCCAAAGAAAGGATGAAACCCCCTCAGGGGAAGAGTAACATGCCATGCCATTGGTCAAACACCCTTCGGGCTAATGCTTTGTACCCAGATTGTCCCTGAAGCCCAAGATCAGGCCCAGAAGGTTCTGGAATTCTCCAGTATCAGAGTGAGAGTGTGGAGGGGGTAGACTTTTGCACTGAGACCCTGTTCAATTCCTGTGAGCAGTTACTTTTCCTGATCTCCCCAGGTACTACTTAGGCAGAAAAAGTGTTTAGTTAGCTTTAATGCTGAGTACTTGTTATTTTACCTGTTTCTATTTGTTGTTTACCACTTTCACTGCTCACTATTCTACTTTTATTTGATAATAAACCTATTAGTTTGTTGGCTCTGATGTCCTACACTGACTAAGAATCCTAAAGCACACACAGAGAGGGTACAAAGTGCAGGTCAAGGTCCAAAGCAGTAGAAATAAAGAACTAAGTGCCTTCAAAATAGGGACACAGATCTTTTTAATAACGTAGCTTAAACATCAATCTTGTATCAATGACCCAGCAAGGGCCGTGTTTCGGTGCACTGCGCCTGCGTCAGGGGTCAATGAGTTATTCTTAAGCAATTCTGATTGTAAAGACCTGATGCACTAAATGGATATCCTCCCCGCATGATACACACTGAATTTCAGTGGCGTACCAAGGGGGGGCGGTGGGGGCGGTCCGCCCCGGGTGCACGCTGCTTGGGGGTGCCGCACATCTGTCGGCAACGCTTGTTCCCTGCTCCCTCTGCCCCGGAATGGGTTACTTCCTGTTCCGGGGCAGAGGGAGCAGGGAAGAGCAAAGCCGACAGGCGCGCGGCACCCCCCCCCCCCAGGCAGGTAAAGATGCACTCGGGGGGGGGGTGTCGTTTCGCCGGGGGAGGGAGGTCGTGTCTGTTGTTTCGCCGCTGGGGGGTGGGTGCCGCGCATCTGTCGGCAACGCTCGTTCCCTGCTCCCTCTGCCCCGGAACAGGAAGTAACCCGTTCCGGGGCAGAGGGAGCAGGGAACGAGCGTTGTCGACAGACGCGCGGCACCCCCCCTGCAGTTAAAGATGCACCAGGGGGGGTCAGGGGGTGTCTGTCATTTCGCCGGGAGGGGTCGCGCTGCACCCGGAGGGGGGGCGCATCGGCGATCCACCCCGGGTGTCAGCCACCCTAGGAACGCCACTGCTGAATTTTATTCTCTACTTCTCACAGTCTGATGCTAAAGAATCCTCTATAGACCAGAAATTAATCAAAATCCTGGCAGTTTGTGTTTTTGGTCTGTGAGTGGTTTTCTGGGCACTGTGGGTCCCCTAGGATTGTGGCCCCAGTGTCTCTAGAAACCATCGGGAAAATAACTTATGGGTAGGAGACTCACCCAGAGGCAAGTGGGACCCAGCAGGCGGATGGAGGGTATGCCAGTCTAGGTGCACATGTGTAGGTGAAGGCCTGGACAGTGCTGAGTAGGACATTCCAAGGTTAACTGCAGTTGGGTGCTAAAGGTAGCGCTCAGGTGTTACATGACATGTGGCTCCAATTAACTTAAGTCCTTGAAATTCTCCTGGAGTTTTGTAGTCGCTGCCATGTTAGTCGTAATCTGAATGAGTGGTGCTTTCAGTTTAATAGTTCACCCCTCAAGAGTTTCCAAATGTTGTTGGGAAGTAGCAATCTGTGAATTAATTCTTTCCAACCCCTGCCACATATCTCTGGAGATAGCCACATGATTTTGCAGCATTTCCTTGATAGTTTTAAATTTCAACATTACTAGATCACCCTCTGCATCAGGGTGAGGGTGGCGTCGTTTTATACCTTTTAAGCCCAGATTGCACCACAAATTGTGCTTCATCTATAGTCAGCTTCATAGCTATAAATATTAGAAGAATTTCACCCAAGCGATATTTTGTAAAGAGGAGGTTAGTGGCATTTAGATAACGATATTCTGCTACACGGGTAAGAGCTTCCTGCTCACATGTCCATGCGGCTCGAGTTCAAACCGGAAGTCCCCTACCCTTTAGTTTGTCAATTTGCTCTATTACATCCTCTATGCAAAAAAGAGGCAATTCTATAACAGGGCACCAACGTTTAGGGCGTTTAGGTACATATTTACATGGGTAGTGAGCTTAGTCTGTAAGAATACTTACACACAAGTGTTCTTATAGAATGCTAGTGTAAACTGGTGGAAGGATGGATGCAGGACCATAAGCTAAAGCTTAATTCGGAGAAAACAGCAATTTTGTGTTTTAATTACCATCCAGATTTAAATCCTTTATTTATTTATTTATTTATTGCATTTGTATCCCACATTTTCCCACCTCTTTGGAGGCTCAATGTGGCTTACAATACATCATGAATGGTGGAGAAGTATAAGAAATAAACATTTAGCATTACAGAAGGATCTTGGGTAAACATGATAGTAAAAAAGCATGATATTGGTATAACAAGCAAATGTTATGAGACAATTCTGGATAAAGTGGAGGGGTTCACATTTGTTGCTCTTTTATTTTATTTTTTTCCCCAGTCATTAAAATTTTGGGTGTTTAATTGGATTGTTCTATTTTACTAGAATTTCATTTAAACTCAACTTAAAAATTGCGCTTTATAAGGAAATATTTTGATTTGGCTCAATTTAAATGGTTGACTCATTCATTGATACTTTCATCACTTGATGTATGTAGTCTTTAATTTAATGTAGTGTACTTGGGCAGTACCAAACATTAATTTAAAGACTTCAGACAGTACAGAATATGGCAGTCAGACTGAGATATGGTCTTTCCAGATATGACAGTGTTTCCCCTCTTTGAAATAAACTGCGCTTAACTTTAGGCGAGGTTTATAGAATAGCACTAAGCACGTTTTTTTTCAGTGACAATTTGTTAGGTGCCATTTATAGAATTTAGTCTCATATGTTTAAACACCAAAATATACCCAGATTTGCCCCCGGGAATTCCTACCTTATACGCATATATGTGGGATCACTCACTGCATATATTTTTATATGTTATATGCTGACAAATGTTGCATAACATGTTTTCTACATGTAAAACCATGGTTAATATATAGAAAGTCTTTTTAAACATCCCCTTGTTCTTTATTTGGTGAGGATATATCTATGTTCTGCTTGTGTGACTGAAATGAGGTATTTTTGTTAATGTGTTACAGTATATCTATATAGGAATCTATAGCATTCTAGCTTCTGTTATTCCAGCAGAAGTAGCTGTTTAAATATTCAGTGATGACTTTTCATTGGTAGGGTCCTTGCTGTGTGATTCTGGGACTTAGACTTAATGCAGTTAAGGTGTGGTAGTTTTGCTCTGTGAGCTTTCTATATGACATTTTTGAAGGATTTTGTACAGTGGAGGGGAGTTTGCTTTACCAATATTTATCAAGTACATGCATGAATGATATCATTTTAAAATCTGTGTAAGTACTTGTGCATTCAAATTAAAATGCAGAAGTACTTGTGCATTCCACCCAAACTTTATCCTTGTGCCTTTCACTAGAAAAGTACACACTATCATGTTATGGCGCATACTTTCAACTAGTTGGTGTTCTATAAGGGATCATATTCACATACATACATACATACATACATACATACATACATACGGAGTGGAGGAGTGGCCTAGTGGTTAGAGCACCAGTCTTGATATCCGGAGGTGCCCAGTTCAATTTCCACTACTGCTGCTTGTGAACTTGGGCAAGTCACTTAACCATCTACTGCATCAGGTACAAACTTAGGGCCCTGTTTACAAAGGTGCACTAGCATTCATTAGTATTCCTAGGGGCTCCTACACAGCACACACTAATGAATGCTAGTACACCTTTATAAACAGGTTTCCATGATTGTGAGCCCTCCAGGGCCAGGGAAATACCCAATGTACCTGAATGTAACTCACCTTGAGCTACTACTGAAAAAGGTGTGAGCAAAAAATCCAAATAAATGAATATGTTGCCACATCCTCATGTAAATTATTAGAATACCCCAATGTGGGTACATACTTTATTGTTTAAAGTGCAAATCCCCTTATAGAATTATCCCCAGCATGAGTAATAATTCCCAGTGCAATATCCCTTTGAAAATTTATGACCTCATTCCTGCCCCCTCCTCGCCTTTTCCACTTTGGGGGGGGGGGGAGTGAAATTTTCAAAATGGCCTTCTTCACTGATAAACACACAGTTACCTGCAGAGATTCCTTTTGAAAATTGCCCCTTGTATGCTTAAATATAATCTGTATTCTAGAGGGGTTAGGTTGTTTCAGATGCCATGCTGGCTAAACTTCACAAATATAATTTAGCTTCATTTAGAATCATTAGCTACTGTGTGTGGCATAAAATATGTTTGTAGAAAATCTTAAGAAAGACTTTTATTTAAACTAATTATCTGTTAAATCCCAGGATATTTAAAGTTTCTGTTTGGACTTTTCAAGTGCTTTATTCTGCAAAATTATCTTTTCATTTAAGCGAAAGGGTCATGCTCTCTTTGCAAAATCAGAACATTTTTGTGCAGTATAAGACTTTTCAGGAATGAAAGGTCTTGTCATGTGTACTTCGAAGGTTAGCAAAATCAGTCTAGATTTGCTTAAAAGAAAGAGCTCCCCCCCCCCCCCCCCCAGATGATAATCACTAGTAAATGTAAATTACAGTAAATTACTACCCTTTGTAGGATTCATTGATTTCTTTTTAAGTATTCTCTTCAAAGAAGTGACAGAGAGTGAACTGGTCAAGGAGGAGTGAATTTCAGCTGAGAAACAACCACAGATTAAACCCATAGAGAGTCAGCATGAAATTAGTATCTGAGAAGAACATTCATTTTCTCACTTTTGTTCTAGCTATAGTTCAGCCAAGTTTTCCACTGCTGATGTCATCTAAGCTACTTAGCCAATTCCAATGTATCTCTGTCCCAGTTTTGTTTGGATTGCTAAATGGTATCGGAGAAAGAGGCATACATTTGTTTTTGTTGCTATTATTTAAAATGCATTGATTGCTTGCTTAAATCTGGAGTTCTTGATATTTTTCTAATGAAAGCAGCATAGATACCCGATTTAATGAGAGCACATTAATGCAGGGGAAGAAGGCATGAAAACACCAATTAATGCATGCTTGTGAAGAGATTATTGAAGTGACACACTTGGCCTGCTTTCCTTGCCCTTAAACTGAGAGCTGGCGTCCCCAAACAATGGTTCACAAGCCAGATATGACCCTTCAAGCGAGTGATTACTTTCTGGCTCATCGAGCGATGGATGTGGAGCAGGAGAGAGCGAATGAGAATAAAGAACAAAATTACTGAGCATATACAGTACATAGGCATGGATGAATGAGGCAAAGCCAACATTCATCATCATTCAACATTTTACGAAAGCGCAAAACCCCTGCGAGAAAAATTACACTGGCTCCCACTCAGAGAACGCATCATGTTCAAACTCTGTACCTTAGTCCACAAAATCATCCATGGGGACGCCCCAGCCTACATGTCAGACTTAATAGAACTTCCACCCAGGAACGCAAAAAAATCTTCTCGCACTTTCCTCAATCTTCGTCCTCCCAAATGTAAAGGCCTAAAGTACAAATCAATGCACGCATCTACCTTTTCCTACATGAGCACGCAGATCTGGAACGCGTTGCCACGCAACTTGAAAACTATCTACGAACTGACCAATTTCCACAACCTATTGAAAACCTATCTCTTCGACAAGATATATCTCAAGGATCAACACATTTAACAGTACAGTCTTTGATTTATCCAGAAGTGTTCTATACTATCTTTGCTTCAATACTATCATCTTACCCAAAACTCCTTGTAACCAAATGTATTTTCTCTTCTATTTCCCATACCCTCAATGAATTGTAAGCCACATTGAGCCTGCAAAAAGGTGGGATAATGTGGAATACAAATGCAATAAATAAATAAAAATAAATAAATAAACATGGCTTTAGTCAAAAGAGATCTTGCCTCAACAATCTACCTTATGCTATCAGTTTATCTTAATGGGCAGACTGGATGGACTGTACAGGTCTATATCTGTAGTCATCTACTATGTTACTATATTTATAAATGATCTAGAGATTAATGAGGTAATTAAATTAACTGATCACACAAAATTATTCAAAGTTGTTAAATCACAAGAGGATTGTGAAAAATTGCAAGAGGACCTTATAAGACTGGGAGACTGGTCATCCAAATTGCAGATGACGTTTAATGTGAGCAAGTGCAAAGTGATACATGTGGAAAGAAGAATTCAAACTATAGCTACGTGATGCAAGGTTTCACATTAGGATATGTTGAATCCTCTGCTCAGTGTGCAGCAGCAGCTAACAAAGTTAAATAAAATAGGAATGATTAGGAAAGGAATGGAGAACAAAACTGGAAATATTATAATGCACCTTGAGTATTGTGTGCAGTTTTGGTCAGTGCATTTCAAAAAAGATATAGTGGAATTAGAAAGGTACAGAGAAGGGCAAGGAAAATGATAAAGGGGATGGGATGACTTCCCTATGGGGAAAGACTAAAGAGGCTAGGGCTCTTCAGCCTGGAAAAGAGACGGCTGAGGGGAGATATGATAGAGGTTTATAAGGGGTCCTTTTACTAAGGTGCACTGACAAATGGGCTGTGCTAGTGTAGGCGCGTGTTTTAGGCACTCGCAGATCCATTTTTCAGCACGCCTGTAAAAAAGGTCTTTTTAAAATTTTTGCCGAAAATGGACGTGCAACAAAATAAAAATTGGGGCGTGTCCATATTGGATCTGAGACCTTACCACCAGCCATTGACTTAGCGGTAAGGTCTCTCGTGTTAACCATGCAGTAATCGCCTATGCACATCAAGTCAGAGTTACCGCCCGATTTTCGCCACATGCCATAAAATAAAATATATTTTCTGGCGCACGTAGCAGACGCACGTCAAAAATGAAATTACCGCATGGGCCATGCAGTAGCTGGACGGTAACTCCAAACTGACGCGAGTTGGGCACGCATAGGTGCCTATGCGGCTTAGTAAAAGGGCCCCTAAATCTGCAACAAAGAACCATCTACCAATATTGTAGAGATATATCGTTATGGAAGGAATCCAACCGAAAAGGACACGGGGCCAGAAGAAAGAAAGAAAGAAAGAAAGAAAGAAAAGAAAGAAAGAAAGAAAGAAAGAAAGAAAGAAAGAAAGAAAGAAAGAAAGAAAGAAAGAAAGAAAGAAAGAAAGAAAGCATTCAAATTAAAATGAAATCATCATATGCAGAAATGTCTCTGATAGACAGATATCTCAAAGGCTCAAGTGTCCCCTTTCACTAAAGCAGTTAGCATGTGGATTAGCATACAGTAACTATTACCAGACAGGAATGGTAGTGGCTACTGGAGTGACAGGACAACGCACTAATTTGTGCATTAACTGAATGTTGTGGTAGGGGGCAGACATTAGATAGGTCATGGGCAGAGAATGGGTGTGGAGATGCTAAGGGCTGGATTCAGTAAATGGTGCTGAAAAATAGATCCCAAAAAACCAAGACTCTGGGGTCCTTTTACTAAGGTGCACTGAAAATGGCCTGTAGTAGTATAGGCACATGGTTTGGATGCACGCAGAATCATTTTTCAGCGAACCTGTAAAAATCCTCTTTTTTTTCATTTTTACCGAAAATGGACGTGTAGAAAAATGAAAAATGATGCTCATCCATTTTGGGTCTGAGACCTGACCGCCAGCCATTGACTCAGTGGTAAGGTCTCACACGTTAACCGGGCGGTAAGGGTCTACGTGCATCAAGTGTCTTTTACCACCCAGTAGCGCTGTGAACCAGAAAATAAAAAATATTTTCTGGTGCACATAGGGGACATGTGCCAAAAATTAAATTACCGCCCGGCACACGCGGTAGCCAGGTGATAACTCGGAACTGGCATGCATTGGGTGTGCGTAGGCCCTAATGCGGCTTAGTAAAAGGACTTCTCTAATAGGTAACAATTCATACGTGTACTTGTGTACCTGAATGAAACTCACCTTAAGCTACTACTGAAAAAGGTGTGAGCAAAATCCAAATAAAAAGTCTTTATAAAATAAAGAGAGATTGTTTTTTAAAATAAGGGCATATATTGTAGTATTTTCTCTATGTGAATGCCTATTTGTAAAATACGCGCCTTCGAATATTGGTGTGTACTTACAAAATACTGCATAGCCAGAAAATAGTCATTTGATCATGTACGTGTCCATGTAAAACACATTTATGTACATTCTTGCCACCTAAATCAATGATTCCTTATAGAATTACCCCTATAGAGTTACCATCGTAGGCCTCAGCATACCTAAGTGCACAACAGAAAGAGGCAGTTCTATAAACTGGGCACCCACATGTATACAGTGTTATGTGCATAAATGTTTAGAATATTAACACTTACATGTGTATGTTGCACATACCCATGTAACTGCTAACAGGGTGCCTAAGCCCTATTCTGCAAATGCCCATGTAACATTGGGAGAATTTGACAGATTAGTTGTGTGAATTTGTCCTTGTTGTTCCCCAATTCATTTTTGTGCCTATGTGTTTGTTTGGTTTCTTTTTTATTTTTGGCTGGCAGCCTTTTCTGTTTTTGGGTGTTCCAGCTAATGAAAAAGGCTGCCTGCAGATTTCTGCAGCATTTTATTCCAGTGTTTTGCAGTCCTAGAAATCCTAGGCTGCCCTTTTGCTGAGCTTTTATTTCCTGCACCTTCTCAGGAACTCAGACCTTCAGGCACCAGAACTTTCCAGAGTCTTTAGAGGGGCATAGATGCAAGAAGGAGTTTGGATCTCTAAAGAGGTGGTCACTAGTTGCAGAAGTGAACTCCCCCCAAAGTAATTTTTTTTCATTTATTTTTTATTAAAGTTATATCACTTACAATCACAACAAATTATTGTGATAACAGAAATAACACAAAATTTCCAAGAAAAAAGAAAAAAAATAGAACTAATAGAATATTCACCCACAATAAACTTAGGGCCCTGTTTACTAAGGTGCGTTAGTGTTTTTTAGCGCACCTACACTTCACGTTCGCGCTATCCATGTAGGCACCTATTGGGATATTGTAGGCACATACATGGTTAACGCGCGCACATGGTTAATGTGTGTTAAAAACATTAACGCACCTATAATGCTGCTTAGTAAACAGGGTCCTTAGATCCAAGATATAAGGGGAAAAAAACAGTCTGCCAAGCTGGCCTCAGTGGATTCGGAACAGATGCTTGGATCCTAGCTTCTTCCTTAGACACTAGAAATTCAGATAATTGCTTAGGCTCAAAAACATAAATGACTTATTTTCAAACATTATTACACAAGAACAAGGAAATCACAAAGTAAATTTCAGACCCAATGCCTGGGACCTTGGACACAGTTCCTGGAACTCCTGTCATCATTTTTGAGTGAGCCAAGAACTTTCTCATCCTTTGTTAGGAAGTAACACTTAAGAACAAAAGTTCTGTCCGATTCCAAAGCAATTCAGCTAATAAGGTAGCCCTCTGGGTTATAATCTCAAGGGAAGATTCCAGGAATTCAATAACATCCATTACTGACTGTTTTCTTTCTCAAACAAGCACAGAATCAGATTGTGATAGCAAAGTCAAGTATTTAACAAGTGGTGGCAAGGATACCGCTGGTATTTTCAAAACGTCTCATATATATTTATGTAGCATGTCTAGAGGTGCTATCAAAGGAGACTTGGGGAAAATTCAAAAACCACAGTGTATTCTTGTGGGTTTGATTCTGAAAATATTCCATCTTCCTATAAGTAGCAATAATTCCTTGAAGTTCTTCAACCTTGGCTTCCAGGGAATTTATCATATTAGCATGTTGACCCAGCTCTTGAGAGTTGACTTCTAAGGTACCTCTGGAATTCGATCGCTCCTCCACAAGTTTAGCCACCAACACTAGAAGCCCCCAAAGTAATCTAAATTTCTTGATTGCCACCAAAAGTTGTCCTTGGTCATCTTCCACCTTGGCCCATTGACGCAATACATGCAGTTTATGTAATCTAAGTTTTGTCGGACCACAACCTGAGGCAGCATTTGCGAAACATGTCACATTTTGGTGGTGGCGTCCATATCTTGCCATGATTGAAATGATAAACGCCAAAAGTCAAGCATGTTTTAGAATTTAATAATTTCTTTTGTATGTGAAAAATTGAAGAAGAAAATGGGGTATATGTTCTCTTAAAGTGATGATATGGATGTTTTTTGAATAAACAAACTTATGAAGAAAATACTTGTGCGTTATGGAATGGATTGAAATATAATATTTAGCTGGGAAATTGTGGATAGCACATATATATATACACACATAAATTATAAAATATGCTAATCTATGCATGTATCTAAAAAATATAGATACAGACATTTACACCTGCTCTAAGACTTATAGCTATGTCATGCAAGGTTCCACGCTAGGAGTTACGGACCAAGAAAGGGATCTGGGTGTTGTCGATAATACACTGAAACCTTCTGCTCAGTGTGCGGCTGTGGCTTGGAAAGTGAATAGAATGTTGGGCATTATTAGGAAAGGTATGGAAAACAGGTGTGAGGATGTTATAATGCCGTTATATCGCGCCATGGTGCGACTGCACCTTGAGTATTGTGTTCAATTCTGGTCGCCGCATCTCAAGAAAGATATAGTGGAATTGGAAAAGGTGCAGCGAAGGGCGACTAAAATGATAGCGGGGATGGGACAACTTCCCTATGAAAAAAGACTAAGGAGGCTAGGGCTTTTCAGCTTGGAGAAGAGACGGCTGAGGGGAGACATGATAGAGGTATATAAAATAATGGGTGGAGTGGAACAGGTGGATGTGAAGCATCTGTTCACGCTTTCCAAAAATACTAGGACTAGGGGCATGCGATGAAACTACAGTGTAGTAAATTTAAAACTCTGGAATTTGTTGCCGGAGAACGTGGTGAAGACCGTTAGCTTGGCAGAGTTTAAAAGGGGGTTAGATGGTTTCTTAAAGGACAAGTCCATAAACCGCTACTAAATGGACTTGGGAAAAATCCACAATTCCAGGAATAACATGTATAGAATGTTTGTACGTTTGGGAAGCTTGCCAGGTGCTCTTGGCCTGGATTGGCCGCTGTTGTGGACAGGATGCTGGGCTCGATGGACCCTTGGTCTTTTCCCAGTGTGGCATTACTTATGTACTTATATTTTGCCTCTTAAACCAGTATTTTATGTCTCGCCTATATGTCTTTATAAAATTGACTTAAAATAGGTGCCTGGAAAAGTGATTGCAGTCTACTAGTCCAAGAAATACTTGCTTTCCATGAAATACAAGATAAAAACCTATAATACACTTGTACACTTAAACAAGTCAAAGCACTTTACATGGCAATATTAGTTATAAAACCAATCAATATTTGGACAGCATACTACACAGCAAGGCAAAGAATTTTACCACAGAACTATTACAAATTACCTTGTAAGAACTGAAATTGGGAACTACAGGAACACATACATTTGTCTCCCTGATGCCTGTTTGAAACAATGATTTTAAGTTTTGTCCCCAAAGACCCAATAGTTTCTTGATTAAGATCCACGGGGAGGATGCTCATACCAGTAGCTCAGCAGTGTAAAGAAAACCTTACATGGTTTCCAGCCAGATGAAATGCTTTAACTGAGAAAATAGAAATATTTTTCCTATGGATAGCTCGCCGGTAGATACTGTCTCTGCTAAATTGTGTTACTGCATTAGCCACACTAAAATCGTTACTATCCTTATAGTAAATGTGCTCCATTACATATAATGAGATCTGTGGTAAATAGTGCACGTTAATATGTGTTACCACATGCTAATCCGGTAGTTCCTTTTAGTATATCTAGACTTATACAGATATTACTTGTTCCTTAAGGAATAATCCTCAGAGATAATAATTAACATGACATCTATAATTTTACACATTCAAGCAACTTCCAAACTGTTTTTAATTATGATATTTATTTATACATTTATCCACCACCTATTCAATAAATGGATCCAGGCAGATGACAGTTCACACACATGGAGAATAATTCTATAAGGGGGTGTCTAGATTTAGGAAACAAAAATGCACCTACATGTCCTTATAGAATATTCTTTCTTTCTTTCTTTCTTTCTTTCTTGGGATTTATTAATTGCCTTTATTTATTTGTTGCATTTGTATCCCACATTTTCCCACCTATTTGCAGGCTCAATGTGGCCTACATTATGCCGTAATGGCGATCGCCATTTTCGGGGTGAGAAATACAAAGTGGTATTGCATTAAATTTCATAAGTGACAGAGTAGATTAAGCATTCAAGTATAAAGAGTTCATTTCCGGAATGAGAACCAGTGCTTTTTTTGTGCCGGTGTGCGCCAATACGGCATACCGGCACCTTTTTTCCTGAAGTCCGGCTCACTTGCCCACTCCCTTCCATTCCTGCTCCGGCGCTCCAAAATCTTTTACCCGAAGTCGAGATTCTCCTCTCTCCCCTGCCCTCCCCTCCATGTCCAGCAATTCTCTCCCCGCTCCCCTGCCCTCCTCTCTCATCCATGTCCAGCGATTCTCCTCTGCTCCATATCCTTCCCTGCCATCCATGTCCAGCAATTCTCTCTCCCCTCCCCTGCCCTCCCCTCCCTTGCCCTCCATGTCCAGCATGTCGCCTCCCTCCCCTGCCCTCCCCTCTCCAAGTCGTGGCGAACTGGAAGTGAAGGCAGCGCAGCAGTGCTCACTGAGGCAGGCACGCAGGCAGGTTCATCTCCTCTCACGTTGCTTCCCTCTAAGCGCTTCCCGCCTTCGAGGGTGGCACACACTGAGAGGGACGCAATGTGAGAGGAGACGAACCTGCCTGCGTGCCTGTCTCAGTGAGCACTGCTGCGCTGCCTTCACTTCTGGTTTGGCGCGACTTGGAGAGGGGAGGGCAGGGGAGGGAGGCGACATGCTGGATATGGAGGGCAAGGGAGGGGAGGGCAGGGGAGGGGAGAGAGAATTGGTGGACATGGAGGGGAGGGCAGGGGGAGAGGAGACATGCTGGACATGGACGGGGAGGGCAGGGGAGAGAGAAGAATTGTTGGGCATGGATGAGGGGAGGGCAGGGGAGAGAGAATTGCTGGACATGGAGGGGAGGGCAGGGGGTGAGGAGACATGCTGTACATGGAGGGGAGAGGAGGGCAGGGAAGAGAGAATTGCTGGACATGGATGAGAGGGGAGGGCAGGGGCAGAGGAGACATACTGGAGGGGAGGGGTGGTCAGCAAAGAGAGATTTGCTGGACAGGAAGGGCAGGGGAGAGAGGAGAATCGTTGGACATGGATGGGAGGGGAGGGCAGGGGAGAGAGGAGAATCGCTGGACAAGGATGAGAGGGGAGGGCAGGGAAGAGAGAATTGCTGGACATGGATGGGATGGGAGGGCAGGGGAGAGGAGAATCACTGGACATGGATGGGAGGGGAGGGAAGGGGAGAGGAGAGGAGCATTGCTGGACATGGATGGCAGGAAAGACAGGGCAGAGGAGAATCGCTGCACATGGATGAGAGGGGAGGGCAGGGGAGAGAGGAGACATGCTGGACATGGATGTGAGGGTAGGTCAGCGAAGAGAGATTCGCTGGACATGGATGGAAGGGGAGGGCAGGGGAGAGAGGAGAATCGTTGGACATGGATGAGAGGGGAGGTAAGGGGAGAGAGGAGAATCACTGGACATGGGAGGGGAGGGCAAGGGAGAGAAGAGACATGCTGGACATGGATGGAGGGGAGGGAAGACAGGAAGGAGATGCACATGGATGGGGGGGCAGGGGACAAAGGAGAAATGCTGGAAATGGATGAAGAGGAGAGCAGGAGATAAAGGAGAATTGCTGGACATGGATGGATGGAGGCGTTGGCGGGGAGAGAGGAGAAATGCTGGTCTTGGATGGAGGAGAGGGGAGAGAGAATTATTGCTTTATATGGATACAGGGGAGGGAAGAGAAAGGAGAAATGCTAGGTATGGATGGAGGGGAGGAGAGAGGAGAAGTGCTGGACATGGATGGAGGGGAGGAAAGAAAAAAAAAAGATGATGATCCACGTTATACCTCCTCCAGCCAATTCCACGGCGGAGGACACAGCTTTTACTTATGGATGTAGGGCAAGAAATGAAGAAGAAAGGAGAAAAGTAAAAAACTAAATGGAAAGGAAGCCCTGGAAACGGAGTTAAGAGAACAGATAGAGAGCAGTAGAATCAGAGACTCAGACCAATATGGATAGAAAAACAAAGTCACCAGACAACAAAGGTAGAAAAAAATCATTTTATTTTCATTTCAGTGTTTGGAATATGTCCAATTTGAGAATTTACATCTGCTGTCTTATTTTGCACTGGGTATACTGGAGCTGTAACAGCTTACAGAAATTATTTATAATGAAAAAAAATCACGTTATTTTTTTCTCCTATACTAGTATAATATTTTCAAGGATGTCTGTTTATATGCACCATGGCTGGTATAAGGGGTGTGGCTCATGTAGGTGTGGCTCATGTAGGTGTGGCTATAAAGGGGTGGAGTCATATGTGGTGACCCCTTCCATAATGAGTACCGGCACCTTTTTTTCTACAAAAAAAGCACTGATGAGAACTAAAGTGGAATTGCGTTCATGATCCTTAGTGACAGAGTGAATGAAGCAGTCAAGTGTAGAGAGTTCAGTTTTGTCCAGTTCCGATATACGTTTCGTTGTTTGGTATTTAGGTTGGGTCATTGTGGTATGCCTTTTTGAACAGGTTGGTTTTTAGTGATTTTCGGAAGTTTGTTAGGTCGTGTATTGTGTTTATGGCGTTTGGTAGTGCATTCCATAGTTGGGTGCTTATGTATGAGAAGCTGGATGCATATGTTGATTTATATTTTAGTCCTTTGCAGCTGGGGTAGTGGAGATTCAAGAATGTGTGTGCTGATCTTTTTGTGTTCCTGGTTGGTAGGTCTATGAGGTCTGACATGTAGGCTGGGGCCTCGCTGTGACTAATTTTATGAACCAAGGTGCAAAGTTTGAACGCAATACGTTCTTTAAGTGGGAGCCAGTGCAGTTTTTCTCTTAGGGGTTTGGCGCTTTCATATTTCATTTTTCCAAATATGAGTCTAGCCGCTGTGTTTTGTGAAGAGATTCACCCAAGGTGGTGCACAGCAGGTACAGTTTAACATTAACAATAGTAAAATAACCAAGAATAAACAAAAGTACAATAAATGAGGTACATAAGTACATAAGTATTGCCATACTGGGAAAGACCAAAGGTCCACCGAGACGAGCATCCTGTTTCCAACAGTGGCCAATCCAGGTCACAAATACCCAGCAAGATCCCAAAAATATACAAAACATTTTATACTGCTTATCCCAGAAATAGTGGATTTTCCCCAAGTCCATTTAATAATGGTCTATGGACTTTTCCTTTAGGAAGCTGTCCAAACCTTTTTTAAACTCCGCTAAGCTAACCGCCTTTACCACATTCTCTGGCAACGAATTCCAGAGTTTAATTACACATTGAGTGAAGAAAAATTTTCTACAATTCGTTTTAAATGGTTAGTGCAGGATCCCTTTCTGCCCACTAAATAGGTATCAGTAAGAGCTCACTTGCTAATGACCACACGGTAATTAGGAAATCAGTGCATGGCCATTAATTGAGGACATGAAAAATCAACCATTTTACAGCTGCACTAAAAGTGGCCTCAGCGTGCGGGAAACTATGCACTAGTCATAAATCAATTCATCTTTTAGCGCAACTTAGTGAAAGGGTCCTTATATGAACAATAGGGCCCACTATTGTGCAGTAGGGCACCCGTTTATAAACAGTGCACATTATTGATAACACAGGCTGAAGCCATTATTTTTTTAAATTTTTTCCCAATCATTTTGGCTTAAAACTGACATGAAACAACAACCTATGTCATTTCAAATAAATGAATCAGAAAACAAAACCACTAACAGGGAATACAAAAACACTGAAAAGAGAAGAATCCCATGCATTAAATAAGTAGAGGATGTAACATCTTCAACATAAAAGTATTTTCATTATTTTACGTAGAGAAATATTTTGTGACGGTAATGGTTACTCTCAGTTATCTAAGCCATGGCACCTAAGGCTTCTAAGGCTCCCCTATTCTGGTCGCCATCTTGCTTGACTTCTGTTGCAGCTTGTTTTCAGCTCTTTAATACTGGGGTTCCCCATGAAGGTTTTGAAATGGAGCTCAGTTAGAGAGTTTTGCTACCTGTCATCTATGAACTATTATGTGGTTTTCAGGTAAGTGTCACTTTTAAAGACTGTGACTTAGCCAGCTAAGATTTTTGTGACAATAGGGGGTCCTTTTACTAAGGTGCACTAAACAAAATGGCTTCTGGTAGTGTAGATGCGGGTTTTGGGCACTTTCCAATCCATTTTTCAGCGGGCCTGTAAAAAAACCCTTTTAAATAATTTTTGACAAAAATGTACCTGCGGCAAAATCAAAGTTGCCGTGCGTCCAATTTGGGTCTACGACCTTACCGGTAACCAGGCGGTAGTGACCTACACGTGCCAAATGCCACTTGGCATACTTCCAATATGCTCATCCGAAAATAAAAATTATTTATCGGACGCGTGCCAAAAATGAAATTGCTGCAAGAGCCACGTGGTAGCCAGGTGGTAACTCCATTTTGGTGTGCATCGGGCACACGTAGAGCCTTATACACCTTAGTAAAAGGGCCCCTAAATTTTTCTGGAATCTTTCTGTTTTATTGGGGAACACTGGATGTGATTGATAATAGTGGATGCATACACTTTTTGTAAATTTAGATTTGCAGAAATAACACTTTCACAAGGATTCTGGTTTACTTGGGGATGTATCTGAGCATCAAATGAGAGCCCCGTATGGTAGGCTCATATTTCTTGTTGCCTTAGAAACCTTTTGTAAAATAAAAAACGTTTATGTTGGAAGTGTTACATCCTCTACTTATTTAATGCATATCAAATGAATGCACATCCCTATTACATATACCTACAAACTAGCTAAAGACTTGGTTAAGAATCCATTTATGTAGTTAGATTTAATGCAGCCATTTGTGTACCACATTTAAGAGGCTAACATTATCTGCTTAGCACTGGCTGTCATGCCAAATGACTAAGGGGCCCATTTACTAAAGTGCATTGCACTTTGTTCTTAACATGCTTGTAATGTAGGATTTTAACAGGTGGCAAGCCCAAACCTAATGCCGCATCAAGAAGGAGCCTTCTCTATGTGTTTGCATTTTGGCTATGCATTAAAGTTGGTGTTAACACGCAGACAGTAAGTAGTTCCATGTTAACTCTGCGTTAGGCAGTTACGGATGGATTCTATAAATGGTGCACAAATTTATGCGTGCAAATCCTGAGATGCGCATGCAACTAAATAGGCCAGTGGTTCCCAAACCTGGTCCTGGAGGCACCCCAGCCAGTCAGGTTTTCAGGATATCCACAATGAATATTCAGGAGAGAGATTTGCATGCAGTGGAGGCAGTGCATGCAAATCTCTCTCATAAATATTTATTGTGGATATCCTAAAAGCCTGACTGGCTGGGGTGCCTCCAGGACCAGGTTTGGGAACCACTATGGGCTAATAAGTTCATTGGTGCCAATAATTGGGTGCTAACAATAAATTATTGGCAGTAATTGGCAACAATTGGGATTTGTGCATGCATCATGCTACATGCTATTCTGTATAGATCCATGCACATATAATATAGGATTAGATTCTATATATCACGCCTAAATAATTGGTGCTGAAAAAAATATGCTTAGATGTATTCTATAAAGTATGCCTAAATTTAGTTTTACTTTATAGAATACGCCTAAGTTTCTGCATGGTTTATAGAATATGCCAAGCGCCCATCTGCATAACTAAATTTAGTTATGGGCAGTTACATCAAGTAAAACTTGGTATAAAATGCCAGTGTCTAAATTAGGCACAGACTGAGTGTATTCTATAACAACTTGCATTCATTTTAGAAATGCCCATGACCCACCCATCCCATGCCCATGGCCACGTCCCCTTTTCAACTATTTGACTTAGAATTTACACACATCACATCACATTATAGAATGTTTAGACAGTTGTGTGAGTAAATTCTAATTAATGCTAATTAGTGTCAATAATTGCTTGTGAATTGGCAATTATCGGCACTGATTGGCTTGTTAACTAATTAAATTGCGCACCAGAATACAACTGGATTTGCACATGCATCTTAAATCACACTATATAGAATTTGGGGGATAGTGCATAACTCAAAAGGGGAACATGGCCATGGGAGGAGCATTGGCAGGTCAATGAGTGACATTCACTAGAGATGTGTGCAGTATTACTGAATACTGGGGATCCTCGCCTAAGGTATACACCAGGATTTATACTAGATTTCAGTTGGTACAAATCTTTAAGTCAAAAGTTGGTATCCCAGCACTACACACTATTCTGTAAAGGGCGCCAATCCCGGAATGCCCGGTATAGAACACGGTTCCACATTGATTTTTTTTTCAGCAACAAATTTTGAGTGCCATTTACTGAGTCCAGCTCTTAGTGAGCAGTAGTGCCCTGACGCTCAGAAGAAAACATGGGCACTAGAGGCCATTAGCGCTGGACTAGCGCTTGCATTAATGAGCTCAGAATGCTCTGAGGCTCTAGTGTGGGAAGGAACGAGTGTGCCAAAGATGATCGAAAATAGCATGCTAATGTAGTTAAACAGATGTTAATGAGATCATTTCCTATTCCCTCCCAATGCTCAGAGAACAGCGCATAAAACAAAGCCGCCCTTACCGCTGAAAAAATAGCACCAGCTCAGAGCAGGCGTTAAGGTGTTTGAAGAGAGGATTTCTCCTGATTGTCTCTTTAAAATCTGCTGGTTTTGCTTTCATTTTGAAGCAGAAGGAAGCCCGTGCAAGCCCCTAAGCGCCAGTAGTAAGAAACAAATGTGCATGAGTCCGAGCAAACCTGAAAGTGAAAGCACACATTTGGTGCCTGTTTTCTGCATTTAAATATAAGCCTTCCAAGTAAAAAAATAAAATGGAAAAGTTTATATTTAAAAGCACTGAAAATTGGTTTGCCTGGCACATGCTCACAGGAGCTGGGCTTATTGCAAAACTGTTTTGTGCATGTGCCAAGCACTTCCTCCCTTTTTTTTTTTTGTTACATTTGTACCCTGTGCTTTCCCACTCATGGCAGGCTCATTGTGGCTTACATGGGGCAATGGAGGGTTAAGTGATTTGCCCAGAGTCACAAGGAGCTGCCTGTGCCGGGAATTGAACTCAGTTCCCCAGGACCAAAGTACACCACCCTAACCACCCTAACCACTAGGCCACTCCTCCACTAAGCACTTCCTCCCTCCCTCCCTCCTTGCTTTCGCTTTAACAGCGAGCATGTAGTTCGCATATCATTTTCTTTCAGCATTGGCGAGCTAATCTTTTGCCCTATTCTGGCAGTATAGTTATGAAGATGGGGTGGTATAATTATATTATAGAATTACCCTTCATATTTAAAGAAAAGACTAAGTATTGGTAGAGAAACTCAGGGTCTCACATGGTCTGTCTCTACGCTGCCTTTATTGCGGGAAAATTAATAAAAGCTCTTTGAGTTGCTCTGTGTACAACTAGATAGACAGAGGTGATCTGTTCGCAATGTGAAATTACAGCAATATCGGTCCTCTGTTTTTATATTCCTGGCCCACAATTATGGAATTGATTACCTTCTTCCCTGTGAGCAATGAAATCTGTGGATAGTTTTAAAAGAAGTTTGAAGACTTTTTATTTCAACAAGCTTTTGGTGGTGTAGGCATGCTAGAGGTACTTACAGTATATATCAGAGAGCATTACCAGATAGCAATACTATGGACTCGTGTCTAGGGAGGTGTACCTCTATAGCCCGAATGACAAGCTAGCTGTTGTAAAAGAAACCATGCCACAGATGGAATATATTATTATTTATTATGTAAAGAAAAATATATATATAAACAGTACTGAAGCAAAATGCCAAGCAAAATACAAAAATAACTTGCTATAAAAATAGATTATCACCAGAATAGATAATACAATATGATTACCCTAACGGACTAACTAAAGGGGTGATTAAACCAATCGCAACTGATATCCTAATGATTATTATGAGAACTTATCACACGTCTTATGCAAAATACAGTTAGCAGCTGAATACACAGACCAGAAGTCCTGACATAAACCTATCTGTCTCAGACAAAACTAAGGACTAATTATCCCTGTGACCATAGGTAATATATCCTCTTATCTCACCTTGCCGTCTGTCACAGACCCCCAAAGGTAGAGAAGCAGATTTTTCCTCTGACTTGAGCTGAAGTCTCAGCGAGTCTCAGTCCAGAAATAGGTCCAAGATTTGTATATCTGATTATAGATTACACAGTCTTCAGCAGGACCTTCTGGTAGCTGAGCTAACCTTGAGTTTGTTACAAGGTATCCAGTTCACTGGTGTTAGGAAAATCAGTCTCTGGCTCTTCTGAGCATTCTGTTCACCTGCAAATCCTCTGGTGTTTCTGTCTTCCTCTGGTGTTCTCCCCCTGACTGATTCTCTTCAGTCCAAACCTTTTGGTATCCCAGGGTCGGATGATACCTGTGGACCAATCACCTACGATGACATAAGGTCCAGCCAGTTTCAGGGTCATGAAGAGAGTCTTTGTATAGATGGCATGGAAACTCCCTGTCTGATTGCATACTCCTGGAGCCATGTCTCTCTCTCCTCCAATGTTCCCAGGAGATAACGGGCTAATTTGCAACACAGACTATGCCCTTGGATGAAGTCATCTTAGAATGCACAGCAGTAATTTTCCTTTGCAAGAAAGCTGGATTCTGATAGTTTTGTTGTTGTTGTTGTTGTTACATTTGTACCCCGCGCTTTCCCACTCATGGCAGGCTCAATGTGGCTTACATGGGGCAATAGAAATAGAGGGTTAAGTGACTTGCCCAGAGTCACAAGGAGCTGCCTGTGCCTGAAGTTACAGATGTATTCAGGTCATAGGCTGTAGAATCCATATTGTTATAAGAATGATTCAGGCTTGTATAGGCCAAGACCAGCAAAGGTGAGATCTCAGGTAAATATCCCTACAGTGGTGCTTCATGATGAGACAGTGACTACGAAATATTGGTGATATTTAATATGGTTGTAAGCAGATATTTTATCATGCTTTGTTTTGTGTTTTGTGTTTTGTTTTATGTTTTGATTGTATTATATATGTCAATCTGTACCTTGGCAACAACTGTAGATTGAATGGGTTATAAATATTTTAAATCAAATATATAAAAATTAAAACAGTAGCTGAACATTGACCAAGCCCTCAGATGTGACTAACCTAGTTGCTCTGAACTCAAACATTCAGGATGTAGAATAAGCTGTGTTGTAGATAAGAAACTAGAAGATAGAGTAGACCTGCTCTATATAGGACTATCCTAGATTTTAGAAAATTGTCCTATGGAGGGTTTAAGCCACAACAGGATGTACAATTGGATCTTTTTGGTTTGCTGTTTTATATTTGTTTGTCTTGTATAATTCAAATATAATCAAATTATCTTGAAACAGAAATTAGAGGGTTAGCAAAAACTTTACCTACCTCTAATAATGATAAAAGGGAGAGGGGAGATTCTAATTCACTACAGTGAGTCCACCTATGGAGAGAAATCCAATATATCAACTTCCACAGGAGAAAAATAAATAGGGAATCTCACAGAACACAAAGCACTGCAAGATTTACAATTAGGCATTCCTCTCAGCTGCCTGAGCTTCAACAGTAGGACTATAAGGTCGGTGGTTACAACTTTATTACAAAGAAAAAGGGAGAGCTGTAAGGGCTCCTGAAAAACAAAGCTGGCTGCTTGATAATTTATGATACTCTTAGAAGGGTGTTTCAAATAGAAAGTAGCCTCCAACCGCAGTACCTTTGTTCTAAACTGGAGAAACAATTGCTTTCTTTTCTGAGTTGCCTTTACAGCATCAGGGAAGGCCTTGCATTTAGATCTATACAAGACATCATGCATCATCCCTGTGCTGAAAGTAAAGTTTAAACACAAATTGCATTTCTGATTCCATTTCACCATTTACTATAAGTGTGGCATACTTCACCAAGAGAACCTAAGAGGTTCAAGCTTTCAAACAATAGCTAAGAAACATGCAGAGCTTCTGGATCTGAGGAAACCTTTTATAGGTGGTTGAATAGTAAATTCTGTATGGAAAAGGCAAACAGTGAAGAAGTATGTGCAGCAATTCAGTCATATTTTAATGGGAGACAGGATATTGGGCTACATGGACCCTTGCTCTGACTCAATCGGACTACTCTTTTGAAATTGTTAATGCAGGTAGGGCAGGCATTTTCAGAACATGAATAAATCAGAGACCGTCTTGTAATCACATCCTCTGAGTTTTTCATTTTCTAAATTCAGAGGACTCGAAATTCAGCCGGCAGTGGGCAGTGCTTTTGTTGTCCACCGCCATCGTTAAACCCGGATTTTCAATGCAGGGCCATTTCCAGCAACCAGCATTGAATATACAGGGGGGTTTTGACTGCTAAAAAGTAAACCGGCTAAGATGATATTCAGTGTTAACTGGTTAACTTCTTAGCAGTTACAGATAGGTCTATTTATGCGGCCTATTTTAACTGCTTAACATAGCCAGTTAAGCATTGAATATCCACCTCTAACCAGTTATGTCGCACAATATAACCGGTTTGTGGCTAGCTGCTAACCATGGATATTTAGCGGGACGTAACTGGTTATCTCCTGCTGACTATCAGTGGTTAGGTCCCAATATGCTATTTAGTCAGCAGCTTTGAATATTGGTGGGAGAGTCATATTGTCCTTCATAGTAGCACTCGCATCATAGTAGCCTAGTGGTTAATGCAGTGGACTTTGATCCTGGGGAACTGAGTTCAATTCCCACTGCAGCTTCTTGTGACTCTGGCAAGTCACTTAACCCTCCATCACCCCTGGTACAAAATAAGTACCTGAAAATATGCAAACCGCTTTGAATGTAGTTGCAAAAACCTCAGAAAGTTGGTATATCGAGTCCCATTTCCCTTCTTTCACCTTGGAAACATTCTGATCGGTATTATCAATCCAGCTTCCATAATCTTTCATCTCAGTCTCAAAGCTTTCCACTCTGATTAATCCCTTTAAGCTGCTGAGAAACTTAAAATATCTATGCTGTGAAGGACTTCTTCAGGCCTGGCACAGCATTCTCTATCTTATCCAGTATAATAACCTGAGGCTTAGAAAAGGCCGATTGAAAAACTTCCAAGATGATAGAACCCCTTTATACTACCAAACCAAGTTTTTTTTTTAATTTTTTGTAAGTTGTGCATACAAAGAGTTAAATGAAAAGTAATGCCTCCACCTCCATAATTTATCAACAGATGGCAGCACTGATGCACATTTTCAATTGTTCTTTGAAATTTCTTCTTTCAACTCAGTTGGCGAGAAGTGTCTGTGTTGAGGCTGTTTTGCTATTGCTTGTGAAATGGAACTATGTAGTAAGCATGCAGTGCAATGTTAGCAATGTGCTGTGGTACAATTTCTGACTGTTGAAGGAGTCTCTCCAATTGAAATTCACTGCCACATGCAGGTTGTTTAAGGTGATGACTGGACAAAAAATATAAAGATTGTGGACAGGGAAGCTCTGCTTTGTGTGATCAAGATGAAGTGCATGACACATGATAGCAATGGACAAGTCTCACCTGAGAAAGGTTGGCAATCGAAGGATCACTCAAAACTTTACATTGTAACCCTGAAAACTTTGAAAGAACAATTGAGAAGAGTTTGAAATTATAAGAAGGAAATTTGGTTGCAACATGACATCGCTAGGTCTCACACAGCACGAAGCACCACAGAGTCAATTGCAAATATGGGTCTCACAGTTTTACTCTGTCTGCCATGCAGCCCAGACTTAGCGCCATGCGATTTCCATTTTTTTCAAAAATTGAAGGAATGCCTTCAGGGGCATCTGCTTGACTCAAATGAAGAGGTGAAAAGGGGGTGTGCTGTTTTTTCATGACGGCTTTCAAAAGCTTGCCCATCGTTGCCAAAGTATGTGGTGAATGGCAACTATGTAGAAAAGTAAATATATGTGATAAAAGAGCAAGTTTCAAGCATTGTTTCTGTTTTTTTATTCATTGCAATATCTTCATTTAAACAAATTATGGAGGTGGAGGCATTATTTATCATTTCACCCTTGTACATGGGGTTGACTAACATATGACTTGTCCAAGGATTAATCTCTAGCCTAGGCATACCTCATTGGTTGATATCATCTTTCAGGCTTGCCTTTCCTGGTGTTGTGCATTTCTCACTCCGCCTTCCACTGGCATAGCATGACTTGCTTCACTTGTCAGGGCTGCAATCCCAGAGGACCCCAGTCTTCTCAGTGCTGGAAGCTCTGATGTGTTCTTCTGGGAATCAAAGACATCTCCAGGTCCAGAGTCTATATCCTTCATTCTATAAACGGCGCACACATTATACATACAATTGCATACATAGTTTTAGAATAGTACCAGTTCCATGCATAACTTAGGGGCCCTTTTCCATTTCAGGCACTACAAAAATATTTTCTGTTTTTGTAGCACCGGTGTTTACCTGGCGGTTATCGAGCAGCTACCCGGTTACTGCTGGGTTAGTGCGGGAGCCCTTACTGCCATCTCAATGAGTGGTGGTAAGTGCCCCCCCTTTTTTGAGAAAAAAAAGGCAGCTTTAAAGGACCCCTTAATTTCTTAATTTGCCCTTGATTGATACTTAATTGGTGATGACTATCAATAATTGGCACTAATTTGTGGTTACACTTGTAAGTTATGACTCTTCTGTAAAGTGTGCATGTAAATTATATAGTGCATAACTGAACAGGGAACATTCATGTAGGAAGAGCATGGGTGGGTCATTAGCCTTTTGACTATTCTAGCCTGCACATTATCCAACTCTATCAGTTACAGGGCAAGGTGCCGCATGTAGACACGTGTTTACACATGCCACAGTCATGGTGTAGATGGTTGCATAAGTACATAAGTATCGCCACATTGGGATAGACCAAAGGTCCATCAAGCCCAGCGTCCTGTTTCCAAAAGTGGCCAATCCAGGTTACAAATACCTGGCTAGATCCCAAAAAAGTTCAATACATTTTATGCTGCTTATCCCAGAAATAAGCAGTGGATTTTCCCCAAGTTATTTTTAATAATGGTCTATGGACTTTTCCTTTAGGAAACCATCCAAACCTTTTTTTTAAACCCCACTAAGCTAGCTGCCTTTACCACATTCTCTGGCAACAAATTCCATAGTTTAATTACACGTTGAGTGATGAAAAATTTTCTCCGATTCATATTAAATTTACTACTTTGTATCTTCATCGCATGCCCCCTAGTCCTAGTATTTTTGGAAAGAGTAAACAAACAATTCACGTCCCTGTACCTTTTTTAATTCCACTATATCTTTTTTGAGATGCGGCGACCAGAATTGAAAATATTTGAGGTGAGGTCACGCCATGGAGCGATACAAAGGCATTATAACCGCCTAAATGTTGGTGTGTAAACAGTGGTGTTAACTTTTTAACAACAGGCTCTATGGGCATAGCCAGCCCTGCAATTTTTTTTTTGGGGGGGGGCAATGCTTTCTTCACTCTCCCCCCACCCTATGTGTGTGTGCTAGGCACACCTTTGCTTGCAGTGATGCTGAGCTCTGCCAGCCAAATAAATGGACTGCCGCCACTTCCCGCTGCTAGTTTCTGGCTCTGTGCACATGAGGGGCTACGTTAACAACCGGCTCCCAAAAGTCTTAAAAACGTAATAAAAGACTCTTGCGAGCTGGCTCAAGCACACCACTACATGTAAATGCCGACTTACGTTAGTATTCTATAACAGCTGTTATGGCTTAATTGCCATTATAGAATTTGCAATTAATGCATGAAATTTAGGCAGCTAACTTTAAGCAACCTTTTTTGAACTGACCCCCAAATCATTCTTGCTCCTCTGCTAGTAAAGGTTGAGCTGAATTCTATACTTGTGCTGTTGGACTGAAAGAAAAATCTATTGGACTATTTATTTACAAAAGCTACAGTGAAGGAGGCTATACTAATCCTTCACCCTTATTTTTCCCGTTAAAGATGTCAAAATTAATTTATCAAGGAAATTCAAGCACAGCTGGAATTCTAGCAAACACATGCAGCCCTAGCCCTATCTTAGATCTCCAAATTGACAGAGGCAGGTGACACCTTCTAGACTTAACTAATTTATTGAGTCATGGACTGGACTCCACTTCATCAGATGCTTGAAGTTAAGGTCAGGACATGGGTAAGATACATATAAGGAAAATGTATGAGGGAGAAAGAGGGATACAAAGATAGAGTATGGAAAGTGCAGGGCAGAATGTGGAAAATGAGATATAGAGAGGAATAATCGAACGGCGCCGGCGAAATAGATTGCCGGCGATCTATTTTGGCGGCGCCGCAAACAGCTGGCCGGAACCGTATTATCGAAAAAGATGGCCGGCCATCTTTTCTTTCAATAATACGGTTTGGACCGGCCAAATGCCAGAGTTCGCCAGGTTTGAGATGGCCGCTTTTGTTTTTCAGCGATAATGGAAACTAAAAGCGGCCATCTCAACCCCGGCTAAATCCAAGGCATTTGGTCGTGGGAGGAGCCAGCATTTGTAGTGCACTGGTCCCCCTGACATGCCAGGACACCAACCAGGCACCCTAGGGGGCACTTCTAAAAATTAAAAAATATATATACAAATAGCTCCCAGGTGCATAACTACTACTACTACTACTACTACTTAACATTTCTAAAGCGCTACTAGAGTTACGCAGTGCTGTACATTTTAACAAAGAAGGACGGTCCCTGCTCAAAGGAGCTTACAATCTAATGGACAACTCCCTTACCTTGGGTGCTGAGCCCCCACAAATCTCCCCAAAACCCACTCCCCACAACTCTACACCATTACCATAGCCCTTATGGGTGAAGGGGGGCACCTACATGTGGGTAGAGTGGGTTTTGGGGGGTTTGGAGAGCTCAGCACTTACCACCACAAGTGTAACAGGGGGGGGGATGGGCCCGGGTCCGCCTGCCTGAAGTCCACTGCAACCAACAAAAACTGTTCCAGGGACCTGCATTCTGCTGTCAGGGAGCTGGGTATGACATTTGAGGCTGGCATACAAGCTGACAAAAAAGGTTTTCATTTTTATTTTTTTAGTGTGGGAGGGGGTTGGTGACCACTAGGGGAGTACGGGGAGGTCATCCCCCATTCCCTCCGGTGGTCATCTGGTGAGTTGGAGCACCTTTTTGAGGCTTGATTGTGAAAATAAAAGGTATATATATATCCACTAAGTACTAACTATTTCTGAATTAAACATTCAATCTTATCAATAACTTTTATTTATTGAATCATTAATTGTAAACCCTCTTCCAATATAATATAACACAAAGTACCCCCAGAATTCCAGACAACCCTCCCCTTCTATCACACACATACACATGCACTGTCGATGTTTACATTATTAATTAGACTACCATACATTTCTTTGGGATACCCTGTAAACAGCTAAACATCAATTGAGCTCAATTATCATCTTCCGGGATTCCCCCGTTAGCGTATACTTCAAATGAGTCTCAAATGTTCATAAAGGGCTCTTGTCCCAAATCCAAATCCAAGTTTGGTAGCTTCATAAATCCAACATAAGTTGTTTATATTGACTAATCAGACCAATTGTAGGCCATGGCATGTGCTGGGCATCATTCCAGATTGGGTCTTGGCTACTGGAGACACCACTGATGTGTCCTCATCCAATTGATCACAACAGTTCCTGTTTATGTGAAAATAAAAGGACCAAGTAAAACTGGCGAAATATTCATTAACGCCGCTTTTGTTTTTTTCCATTATGCACTGAAGCCGGCCATCTGTTAGCCACGCCCATGGCTGCCCATGTCCCGCCTTCGCTACGCCGCCGACACGCCCCCTTAAACTTTCGCTGGCTCAGCGATGGGAAAGCAGCGATGGTGTCAAAAAAGGGGGTTTCGATTATACCGATTTGGCCACTTTTGAGAGATCGCCGGCCGTCTCCTGATTTGTGTCGGAAGATCGCCGGTGATCCCTTTCAAAAATAAGCCTGATAATGGCTACACAGAGGGAGGAGAAACTGGGACATGTCAGGGGGAGGAGAGGATAGGCTGGGAAAGATGAAAGAGGAGGAGTCTAGGGGAAAGTGCTCATATGGGATGCAGGGGAGAGAAGACTGAGACAGAAAATCAGAGATAGAACAAGGGGACTGGAAAAAAAAAAGACAGGTTGATCTCTGAGTAGTTAAGTCCAGTCAAAGAAGCTAATTATTCCAAGATCATCCTACCTTTCTTCTTTCTCACCCACCACAGATGTCATTTAACTGAAATGCGCAGCCATTATCTCTCCTTTTACTACTACTACTACTACTACTATTTATCATTTCTATAGCGCTACAAGGCATATGCAGCGCTGTACACCATACACAAAAAAGACTCTCAGTTTTTCTCTGCACATTTCTTATTTGTGATCGGGCTGTGATGTTCTGTGTATGTGGCCAAAATGAGGTATTCTGCTAATGTGTAGAGAATCCTACTAGTTTTATTTTTCCAAAAAGATTTGTAATATTGGAAGTGGAATATTTGCAAGCTGTCTTTTCATATGTTCTGTGGCTGGTTGCATGGGGTGTGGCTATTCTGGGGAGTGGCACATACAGTCACCCTATCCCTTATGGTTTAGGGTAAGTACTGGCACCTGTAGAAAAAAAGCAATGAGGGTCACATACCTGCACCTCTATAAGTTAGTCTCAATTAAACAAAATGCATTTCACTTACTCATATATTCATTAATATATGTATTCTTTCCTCCCTGTCTCTGTTTTTTAAATATTTTTAAAGATTATTTTCTGTAAGTAAAACCCTGAAGCATGCTGCCTGCTTTGTTGCAATAGAGTTATCACCTCAAAAATGTCTTTAATGATTTGCAGAATATGAAATAAACTCAATATTAAACTACCAAACCACATCATGTATGAATACGCAATTTTGCTAAGGCAAATCAGTAACCTGTGTGCTTCTCTGGCATTGTGCATCCAAGAGTGGAGTGGCTGAGTGGTTAAAACACCAGTCTTGAGATCTAGAGGTGGCTGGTTCAAATCCCACTGCTGCTCCTTGTGATCTTGGGCAAGTCACTTAACCCTCCATTTCCTCAGGTATCAGCTTAAATTGTGAGCCATCCTGGGACAGGGAGCTATCTAGTATACCTGAATAGAACTCACCTTGAGCTATTACTGAAAAAGATGTGAGCAAAGTCCAAATAAATAATGGGCACCTAGGGAAGATCCCTGGGTCACTTTATTCTTAGAGAAAGTACTCTCACAAATTTCTTAAACAATTTTAACATAATATTGTGTCTTTGCAATCCCTTACAAGTTCTGTGCAGTCTAATTGCCATAGTGACTGCAGGGACACTGAACATTGCCATTTTGTTGTCTTGCTGACTCGCGGGTTTTCAAGTCCTGACAATGACTGCAGTAAGAATCACAGGGATAATCAACAAGGTCAACTATTGTGTCCCAATGATTTATGGGTAGTATAGTCCTGATGCAGCTTGATCACCATGGCAATTGCAGGGTTGCAGCCATAATGCTACCAAATCAATACAGGTTGAGACTATTGGATTTTACATGTAGCAAATGTTTGGTTTATTTTTTCATATACGAAGAAAGTTTTAACACCAAAATTTTAGTGACCAGATCGTGATTCTATGAGGTGTTTTACTGATATTTATCAGTACAGAGGTGTCTTGTTTTCATTCTAGGTTAGATAATCAACAGTGTTTTGTTGAATATTTAACTATGGACTAATATTAAAAAAAAAGCTAAGTTCCTAAATAGTCACCTGTTAGGCTCCTAAGGGCTCCTTTTACAAAGCAGCAGTAAGCCCATCGCTGGTATACAGCTTGCTAAAAAGGAAGTACCACTGGGCTACTGCAGCAGCCCGGTAGAAGTTCCCACCTGCAGCACACCATCATACCCGGCGTTACTAAAATATATTTATTTTTGTAGCACCGGTGTTTACTTGGCAGCAGGGGCGTATCTGGACTCGGGCGGTAGGGGGGGCCAGAGGGAGGGGGCACATTTTAGCCCCCCCCCCCGGCGCCACCGATCCCCCCCCCCCCCCCGCCATTTCCGGACCCCCCCCTCGCCACCAATGACACCCTCCCCCGCTGCTATCACTTACCTTTGCTGGCGGGGGACCCCAACCCCCCGCCAGCCGAGGTCCTCTCTTCCATGCAGGCTGCGCCGCTGCAAGTTTCAACGCTTCCTGTTCTTCTGAGTCTGACGTCCTGCACATACAACGCGCAGGACGTCAGACTGAATTCCAAATTCTGAGTCTGACGTTCTGCACGTTGTACGTGCAGGACGTCAGACTCAGACGAACAGGAAGCGTTGAAACTTGCATCCTGCATGGAAGATAGGACTTCGGCTGGCGGGGGCTTGGGGTCCCCCGCCAGCAAAGATCGGCGACGGGTTGGTGGCGGGCGGGAGGGGGAGGTGGAGAGGGTCTGTTGTAGGGGGGTCCAGGGTGAAATCTGCGGGGGCCCAGGCCCCTGTGGCCCCACGTAGATACGCCCCTGCTTGGCAGTAATCGGGCAGTGCAGTTCGCTGCCTGGTTACCGCTGGGTTAGCACAGGAGCCCTTACCTCTACCTCAATGGGTGGTGATAAGGGATCCCCCCAAAATGGCCGCACAGCAAGTGCTTCACTTGCTGCACAGCCATTTCCTCAAAAAAGGAGGCCTCAGCGTGTGTAAAAACACGCACCGACACCAGCGCAGGCCCCCTTTTACCACAGCTTGGTAAAAGGGGTCCTAAATTTGGGACCTATTTCCATCCAAACATAAGAGTCAAAGCCGCGGGTGTTAGTGTTTTTAGCACGTGCTAAGCGTTAGTGCGTGCTAACCTTGTAGATGCCCAAAATATTCCTATGGGCATCTATCTACACGGTTAGCACGTGCTAAAAACACTAGCACACTTTAGTAAACAGGGCCCTAAGTTTTCAGCTGAAAATTTATCTTAATTTAGGAGCTTAAAAGTTATGCTTTTAAATCCAGAAGTGACGACTGTCACTACGGCATTATGTAAGCCACATTGAGCCTGCAAATAGGTCGGAAAATTTGGGATAGAAATGCAACAAATAAATAAATAAAATAAAATAAATTTAGGCCTGCAATTCATTTGCCTAGATTTATGAACCTAGTGCTGAACTCCTAAGTCTTTTTGTCTGTCATAAATCTGCCCCTGTTGCTGCTCATTTTTTAAAACTACTAAATTTAGGAATTCAGTGAAATTTTTAATATAAAGTTATGCACTCAGCCCTAGTAAATTTCAAAGAGACCAATTTATCAGCACAATTCTCAAAGTTAGGAGCATAAATCATTTGAATATTGGGCCCTATGATTTTGTTTCTCTTGATGGTATATACTTGTAGCAGGCTGCCAAGATGCTCTGTCATTATAGTTACAGAAAAACATTCTGGGCTCCTGTACCAATGGTGCCAATCAAACTATAATAGTAGGGAGTCTATTTAAAGAGTGACCCAATAGTTTTGGAGAGAAGTATGAGGGTTAAGTGAAAAATAATGCCTCCACTTCCATAATGCATCAACAGATGGCAGCAATAACGCTGTTCTTTGAAATCTCTTCCTTCACCTCGGTTGGTAAGAAGTGTCTGTTTGAAGAGGCTGTTTTGCTATTGCTTGTGAAATGGAACTATGCATTGAGCACTTGATGTGATATAAGCAACATGCCATGATAAATTTTCTGACTGTTGAAGGAGTCCCTCCAATTGAAATTCAGTGCTGCATGAAGGTTGTTTATGGTGATGACTTTGTTGATGTGAGTACTGTGCGTCATTGGTCCAAAAAATATATAGATTGTGGACTGGGAAGGCCTGATTTGTGTGATCAAAAATTAAGTGTATGACCCGTGACAGCAATAGACGAGTCTCACATGAGAAAAGTTGATGAACTCATAAAGAACAATCAGATGATAACTCAAAGTGTTACATTGCAACTTTGAAAGAATGATTGAGAAGAGCTCAAAAGCACAAGAGGGAAATTTTGGTGCAAAATGGTAATTCTAGGCCTCACACAGCTCGAAACAATTGCGAAGATGGATCTTACAGTCTTACCGCATGTGCCATACAGCCCAGACTTAGCATCATGTGATTTTCATCTTTTTCCAAAATTGAAGGAATACCATCGTGTTCATCTGTTTGACTCAGATGAAGAGGCGGAAAGCACTGTGAGCAACTGGTTGAGGAGACAAGATGTGCATTTTTTTTGTGATGGCTTTCAAAAACTTATCTATCATTGGCAAAAATATGTGGAAAATTGTGGTGACTATGAAGAAGAGTACATGCTTTTAATAAAAGAGCACATTTCAAGCATTATTTTCATTTTTTGTTCAGTTATAGGTAGGCTGGGGCAAGGGCGTAGCCAGATGGCCAATTTTGGGTGGGCCTGAAACCAAGGTGAGTGGGCATGGAATTTGCCTCCCCCCTGGTCCCCCTCCAGTTTGCCCCTTTTTTCACCCCTCCTTCCCAGAAACACCAAATATGAAATACTTGAGCTGGCAGAGATCCCCAAACCCTGCCAACTGAAGATTTCCTCCTCCTCCTCGAGCAGCCAGCACTCTTCCAAACTACAGCCGGCAGCACTTACCTTAAACTGATGCTGCTGCCGGTAGGCTGTGCATGCTCAGTGCTTTTGCATGTGCAAAAACTGAGCATGTGCAGAAGGGCCAGTCTCAGCATCAGCTCAAGGCAAATGCTGCTGGCTGCCCAACGAAAGAAAATCTTCAGCTGGCAAGGTTTGGGGATCCTCACCAGCCACAAGTGTGTCACAATTTTGGCTGAGCCTGAGTCCAAAGTGGGTGGGCCCCGGCCCACCCAGGCCCACCTGTGGCTACGCCACTGGGCTGGGGGGATCCTAGGGAAGAGGAGTGTTGATGTTTGAGAGAAATGGGAAGGAGGAAGGGGGATCAGAAGGGGGCTTTCTTCATGTTCTGCAGGGGTGAGAGGGAGGATCAGAAGAGGGGCTTTCTTCATGTTCCAGGGTTCAGTGAGAAGGTGGCATTGGCATACTCCAGGCTGGTACCATGAACCTATGCCTAAGGGTTGGTGCAGTGGCCTGAAAACAAGGGGAACTGGGTTCAATTCCCACTATAGATCCTTGTGACTCCAGTCAAGTAACTTAACCTTCCTTTGCCCCAGGTACAAAATAAGTACCTGTGTGTAATATGTAAAATGCTTTGATTGTAACCATAGAAAGGCAGTGCATCAAATCCTATCCCATCCCCTATCCATGGCAAAATCTTCTGAAAATTGACCCCAGCAACTCATCTGAGGGAACAAATGATAAATTAGGCCCTAACTTTGAACCTAATTATGTCAACAAATTAACAATTTTTAATAAAGCAATGTAGTTTTAATGAACAGAGGAGGGGGCTTTTGTTAAAACATCATGAATGTCTACAGTTGCAGAAGGATTTTGCTGGACATGTTGATGCTGCAGATATTTTAGTCGTGGAGAATGTATGTTGTTCCATTTGCTTGGTATATTATCCACCCACTATGTTGCAACTTGATGGTTCTCCCCTGTTGAATTTGTTAGTGAAACTTCCTGTTGATCCAATGGGATTGATAGTGATAGGGGACTTTAATTTACATATTATGCAAAATAGTACCTTCTCTCATGTGTTAATTGATGCTTTATCAGCTATCAAGTTGTGTTAGGTGATAACTCAGTCCACACATCAGGCAGGCCATATTCTAGGTTTAGTGTTTGTGCCTGCTGCCTGGCTTGCTATGATTATGGTAAAGATCAAGCCTGTTGTGTAGACAGACCATACTTTACTGATATTGAGTATAGTGTTGCAAAAGCCACTTAATGACTGGACTCAGACTGCACCTCCTAGGAAAGTTAGACCTAAAGTGCATTCTATCCCACTTGTGGCAGTATGAGTGCTGTTATTAAGTAGCAGGGCATTCACGGGGGTGGATGAGATGGTGGATCACTGGAATTGTTCCTTGTTAATAGCTTTGGATAGTGTTGCCCCGATGAAGGAAGTTGCTTGGGATAGGAATTATAAGCTTTTGCCGTGGCTCAACTCTGCCTTGTGTCTACTAAGACATGATCTACAGCAGGTGGAAGGAAAGTGGAGGAGAACCCGGGACATTGATGTGAGGGATTTCTATCTTTTGAAACTGAATGAATACAAATTGACAGTGGCTAAAGAGCAGGACAACTTTTATTGTAAGAGGATACAGGATTCCTTAAAGCACACTAAATAACTTTTTTTGATAGTAAGTTCATTGACTAAGGTGGGGCAATGTCCTAAAGGACAAGTCCATAGACCGCTATTAAATGGACTTGGAAAAATTCCGCATTTTTAGGTATAACTTGTCTGGAATGTTTTTACGTTTGGGGAGCGTGCCAGGTGCCCTTGACCTGGATTGGCCACTGTCGGTGACAGGATGCTGGGCTAGATGGACCTTTGGTCTTTCCCAGTATGGCACTACTTATGTAACCTGTAGAGTCATGTACTGTTTTTTCTCCAGATGATTTTAGTATGTTTTTTGGGTCTAAGCTTTCTCAGGTTGTGGATTCTTTACCTAATGTACAATTGTCAAAGACTAACCTCATGGAGGCTACCCAACACTGGGTAGAATTTGATGAGGTTGGGGAAGTTGAGGTGCACTCTTATTTGAGAGCATGCCATTCAATGGTCTCAGTATGTGATGTCTGCAATCCTTTGCTGTTAGGGAAATGGATAGTTTGGCTGTGCCTTTTTTGACTAAGATTGTGAACCAAAGGATGAAGAATGAGATTTACAGGGGGCTTTGAAGTTTGCTAAAGTGCGACCTGTTCTAAAAATTGTTATTGGGATATAATGAGTGTCCAATTTTTCACCCTATTTCTTCACTGCCATTGTTAGCCAAGGTTGTTTAAAAAAGCTGTATATTCACAGTCATCTACAGTGGTGGAAATAAGTATTTGATCCCTTGCTGATTTTGTAAGTTTGCCCACTGACAAAGACATGAGCAGCCCATAATTGAAGGGTAGGTTATTGGTAACAGTGAGAGATAGCACATCACAAATTAAATCCGGAAAATCACATTGTGGAAAGTATATGAATTTATTTGCATTCTGCAGAGGGAAATAAGTATTTGATCCCCCACCAACCAGTAAGAGATCTGGCCCCTACAGACCAGGTAGATGCTCCAAATCAACTCGTTACCTGCATGACAGACAGCTGTCGGCAATGGTCACCTGTATGAAAGACACCTGTCCACAGACTCAGTGAATCAGTCAGACTCTAACCTCTACAAAATGGCCAAGAGCAAGGAGCTGTCTAAGGATGTCAGGGACAAGATCATACACCTGCACAAGGCTGGAATGGGCTACAAAACCATCAGTAAGACGCTGGGCGAGAAGGAGACAACTGTTGGTGCCATAGTAAGAAAATGGAAGAAGTACAAAATGACTGTCAATCGACAAAGATCTGGGGCTCCACGCAAAATCTCACCTCGTGGGGTATCCTTGATCATGAGGAAGGTTAGAAATCAGCCTACAACTACAAGGGGGGGGAACTTGTCAATGATCTCAAGGCAGCTGGGACCACTGTCACCACGAAAACCATTGGTAACACATTACGACATAACGGATTGCAATCCTGCAGTGCCCGCAAGGTCCCCCTGCTCCGGAAGGCACATGTGACGGCCCGTCTGAAGTTTGCCAGTGAAAACCTGGATGATGCCGAGAGTGATTGGGAGAAGGTGCTGTGGTCAGATGAGACAAAAATTGAGCTCTTTGGCATGAACTCAACTCGCCGTGTTTGGAGGAAGAGAAATGCTGCCTATGACCCAAAGAACACCGTCCCCACTGTCAAGCATGGAGGTGGAAATGTTATGTTTTGGGGGTGTTTCTCTGCTAAGGGCACAGGACTACTTCACCGCATCAATGGGAGAATGGATGGGGCCATGTACCGTACAATTCTGAGTGACAACCTCCTTCCCTCCGCCAGGGCCTTAAAAATGGGTCGTGGCTGGGTCTTCCAGCACGACAATGACCCAAAACATACAGCCAAGGCAACAAAGGAGTGGCTCAGGAAGAAGCACATTAGGGTCATGGAGTGGCCTAGCCAGTCACCAGACCTTAATCCCATTGAAAACTTATGGAGGGAGCTGAAGCTGCGAGTTGCCAAGCGACAGCCCAGAACTCTTAATGATTTAGAGATGATCTGCAAAGAGGAGTGGACCAAAATTCCTCCTGACATGTGTGCAAACCTCATCATCAACTACAGAAGACGTCTGACCGCTGTGCTTGCCAACAAGGGTTTTGCCACCAAGTATTAGGTCTTGTTTGCCAGAGGGATTAAATACTTATTTCCCTCTGCAGAATGCAAACAAATTCATATACTTTCCACAATGTGATTTTCCGGATTTAATTTGTGATGTGCTATCTCTCACTGTTACCAATAACCTACCCTTCAATTATGGGCTGCTCATGTCTTTGTCAGTGGGCAAACTTACAAAATCAGCAAGGGATCAAATACTTATTTCCACCACTGTATGTTGGATCCCTTTCAATATGGTTTTCACAGGAATCATAGCACTGAGGCTTTAGTAGCAGCGACTATTGATGAATTACACCATGGATTAGATTGTTACACCAGTTACCTAGGTGCATTTTTATTTATTTATTTTATTTATTTGTTACATTTGTATCCCACGTTTTCCCACCTATTTGCAGGCTCAGTGTGGCTTACATAGTACCGTGGAGGCGTTAGCCAACTCTGGTGATGAAACAAATACAAAGTGATGTTATGGTCGAATAAGATTCATGTGTTACAGACACATTAGGGAATCGTATAGAAGAGGAGTTATATTGTTCATTACGGGCTTCAGGTTCACTGTTATTGCCTGATTCGGGCACTTAGGTTGGGTCGGTAGAGTATGCCTTTTCGAACAGGTTGGTCTTTAGTGATTTCCGGATGTTTGGACATTTCTGCAGCATTTGACATGCCGGACCACCAGATTCTGTTTACCAGACTGCGTGATTGTGGACTTCTGGGGAACGTGCTGCAATGGTTCCAATCTTTTCTTGCTGATACGTTTCAACAGGTTTGCATATTGGGATTGGCTCTCTGTTGCATTTGCATTGCACACAGAGGTGCCCTAGGGATCCTTGCTATCAGTGATGCTATTTAATGTATACCTGTACCCGCTTTGTCAACTGCTACAGTCCTTTGAAATTTCCTTTCAGATTTATGTGGACAATATTAATTTTTTTGTTCCTGTGCTATTATTCATACCTCCTACTCTGCTTAAATTATAGCAGAACTGCACTTGCAGTTTAAAATTGCATCCCTTGTTGCCTTGAACTGACTTTCAGAAAGTGTTACAGACTATGATATTGACTACCCTGGAGTACTGCAGTATTGTGTACTTGGGTCTACCAGCCTTTTGTTTACAGGCGTTGCCAGTGATGTAGAATTCTGCAGTTAAGTTATTCTATGACTGTCTTCATCTGACCAAGAAAGAATTGCATTGGTTGCCTGTGACCCAATTGTTATTGCTTGCTCATCTTGGGATTGTATCAGGATTTGCCTTTTTACTTGAGGGACAATCTCCATGAGTACATAACATCAAGACCTCTGCAATGCATACTTGTACACTTGAAGTGCCTAGCAGTGTTTACAACTTAGTCAAATAAGAAATGGGATGTGTTCAATTGCTGGTTCTCATGAATGGAATAAACTGTTTCTGGCACTAAGACAGCAAAGGAATGTTACTTCTTTTAGGTTAATGCTGAAGCACCATTTACATGGGGAGACTTATGGCTTGCTGTGATCTCATTGCTGTCTGAACTGATGTTGTGATTTTTTTGTTGTCTTTATTGTTTTGTTTTGTTTTGTATTGTATTATTTACTTATGTATGCTGCGCTGTTCTCCGCCTTGGAAAAAGGCGGGTTATAAATGTATAAACATAAACATAAGCATTTGAGAGCTGCTTTTAGAAAAGCATCAGAATTACATAAGTACATAAGTACATAAGTAGTGCCATACTGGGAAAGACCAAAGGTCCATCTAGCCCAGCATCCTGTCACCGACAGTGGCCAATCCAGGTCAAGGGCACCTGGCACGCTCCCCAAACGTAAAAACATTCCAGACAAGTTATACCTAAAAATGCGGAATTTTTCCAAGTCCATTTAATAGCGGTCTATGGACTTGTCCTTTAGGAATCTATCTAACCCCTTTTTAAACTCCGTCAAGCTAACCGCCCGTACCACGTTCTCCGGCAACGAATTCCAGAGTCTAATTACATGTTGGGTGAAGAAAAATTTTCTCTGATTCGTTTTAAATTTACCACACTGTAGCTTCAACTCATGCCCTCTAGTCCTAGTATTTTTGGATAGCGTGAACAGTCGCTTCACATCCACCCGATCCATTCCACTCATTATTTTATACACTTCTATCATATCTCCCCTCAGCCGTCTCTTCTCCAAGCTGAAAAGCCCTAGCCTTCTCAGCCTCTCTTCATAGGAAAGTCGTCCCATCCCCACTATCATTTTCGTCGCCCTTCGCTGTACCTTTTCCAATTCTACTATATCTTTTTTGAGATACGGAGACCAGTACTGAACACAATACTCCAGGTGCGGTCGCACCATGGAGCGATACAACGGCATTATAACATCCGCACACCTGGACTCCATACCCTTCCTAATAACACCCAACATTCTATTCGCTTTCCTAGCCGCAGCAGCACACTGAGCAGAAGGTTTCAGCGTATCATCGACGACGACACCCAGATCCCTTTCTTGATCCGTAACTCCTAACGCGGAACCTTGCAAGACGTAGCTATAATTCGGGTTCCTCTTACCCACATGCATCACTTTGCACTTGTCAACATTGAACTTCATCTGCCACTTGCACGCCCATTCTCCCAGTCTCGCAAGGTCCTCCTGTAATCGTTCACATTCCTCCTGCGACTTGACGACCCTGAATAATTTTGTGTCATCGGCGAATTTAACAACTCGGGCATTCGGCACACACTCAGACGTATCAACCCCCGCCCCCTTCAATACCACACTACAAGCCATATCTTCGATAGAATTGGATTTATTTTGGCCGCAGCCAGGAACATCAAAATTGTTACAACTTAAACAAATTACATTACATCTTCTACTAATCATTATGCCAGCATGCATTTCTACCCGGGTACACAGCTTCTACACGTAGTTGCATATTCTGGGCCACAGGCCAAGCCGTACCAAGCCCCTGTGGCCCCCTGTGCTGTTTTCCAAGCACCCGATGTCACTTGGTGTCTCCCGTTGAAGGAGGCACCTACCACATTTACAAAATGACGTTCTAGGCCTCCCGGCCGCCCAAGCCAGGAGACAAGCTGTATACACGTTGTTTCCCGTTGAAGGAGGCACCTACCACATTTACAAAATGACGTTCTAGGCCTCCCGGCCGCCCAAGCCAGGAGACAAGCTGTATACACGTTGTTTCCTTATAACAAGGCTGCTCACATGCAAGCCTACCATTTGCATCAACTTGATAATTTTCCACACAACTCTTTCTGCAGCAGTAGTTACCCCAAACTTGTAACTGTTATGTGTCAAGCTGCTGTGTACCCATTGCTGGCTGTGCGTAAACATTGTAGTCTAACGCCTCGCTGCGACAAATCTTGCCTCTCAAGTGGGTGGGCGGGTGGGCGTTGCTCTTCTCCTGCTTCCAAATTCAAAAGGACTTCCTGTGCAGTTCAAATTCCTCTCTCCTCCTCCCTTGCTCCTCCCCTTTTTTCCTGCCCCTCCCCTTGCTACCCCTTGTTTCCCTCCCACTACTACCTCTGCTCTCTAGCTAGGCCCTCCCTGTACCCTCCCCCACACTTCTGTCTTTGCTGGCCTTCAGCCCGGTTGTGGTCGGCCCCCCTTTAATGGGTGTGCCTAGTTCTCAACTCGGGCATTCGGCACACACTCAGACGTATCAACCCCCGCCCCCTTCAATACCACACTACAAGCCATATCTTCGATAGAATTGGATTTATTTTGGCCGCAGCCAGGAACATCAAAATTGTTACAACTTAAACAAATTACATTACATCTTCTACTAATCATTATGCCAGCATGCATTTCTACCCGGGTACACAGCTTCTACACGTAGTTGCATATTCTGGGCCACAGGCCAAGCCGTACCAAGCCCCTGTGGCCCCCTGTGCTGTTTTCCAAGCACCCGATGTCACTTGGTGTCTCCCGTTGAAGGAGGCACCTACCACATTTACAAAATGACGTTCTAGGCCTCCCGGCCGCCCAAGCCAGGAGACAAGCTGTATACACGTTGTTTCCCGTTGAAGGAGGCACCTACCACATTTACAAAATGACGTTCTAGGCCTCCCGGCCGCCCAAGCCAGGAGACAAGCTGTATACACGTTGTTTCCTTATAACAAGGCTGCTCACCTGCAAGCCTACCATTTGCATCAACTTGATAATTTTCCACACAACTCTTTCTGCAGCAGTAGTTACCCCAAACTTGTAACTGTTATGTGTCAAGCGTTGCTCTTCTCCTGCTTCCAAATTCAAAAGGACTTCCTGTGCAGTTCAAATTCCTCTCTCCTCCTCCTTGCTCCTCCCCTTTTTTCCTGCCCCTCCCCTTGCTACCCCTTGTTTCCCTCCCACTACTACCTCTGCTCTCTAGCTAGGCCCTCCCTGTACCCTCCCCCACACTTCTGTCTTTGCTGGCCTTCAGCCCGGTTGTGGTCGGCCCCCCTTTAATGGGTGTGCCTAGTTCTTTACCTCACTAGTTATTCCCATCTCTAGGTCATTTATAAATACATTAAAAAGCAACGTGCGGCACTTTGTCAAACGCCTTCTGAAAATCCAGATATACAATATCAACCGGCTCCCCATTGTCCACATATTTGCTTACCCCCTCAAAAAAATGCATTAGATTGGTGAGGCAAGACTTCCCTTCACTAAATCCGTGCTGACTTTGTCTCATCAGTCCATGTTTTTGTATATGCTCTGCAATTTTATTCTTAATAATAGCCTCCACCATCTTGCCCGGCACCGACGTCAGACTCACCGGTCTATAATTTCCCGGATCTCCTTTGGAACCCTTCTTAAAAATCGGAGTAACATTGGCTACCCTCCAGTCTTCCGGTACTACACTCGATTTTAGGGACAGATTGTATATTACATATACATTTTTGAACTAGTTTTACACACTGTAATTAAAACCTGTCAGGTTCTAAGATAACAAATTCAGCTTTTTCCCCATTGATAAACAGCAGGGAAGCCCTTTAAATTTGTAAGTTTACTTACATATTGTAGATTTTGACACACATTATTCAATTTATTTCATGGTCTTTCAGTTACTTTTTGTAAGATTTTATTTTCAAGAAGTTTTTTAGTCTGATTTAAAATGAGCTTCATTGACATCAATCTTCTGCTTTCTCAGTTGACCACTTTCAAGACAAGTTTTAATAAGGGGCTAATTTATTAAGGTGTGGTGAAAGTCGGGCTTTTACTGCATGTTTATTTACCCAAAGAATCAGCAACTGGCAGTAGATCACTACCACTAGTTACTGACTCCCATGGTATATTAATATCACTTTTAACTACCCATGATGTATTGTAAGCCACATTGAGCCTGCAAATAGGTGGGAAAATGTGGGATACAAATGCAATAAATAAATAAATAAAAGTTTGGATCTGATTGTCTACTCTGGGTAAGTCACTTAACCCTCCATTGCCCGCCGCATTGAACCTGCCATGAGTGGGAAAGTGCGGGATACAAATGTAACAAAAATAAAAAAATAAATACATGTAGTTTATGTAGACAATTCAATTTATGAGTTTACAGCTTACACTGTACTCTAAAAGAACGTTTGTAACATGTCTTTTCAGAATATGTTCCAATGTTTGTATTGGCCTTTACCTGTTTCTGCTTTTTGTGCTAAATAACCTCGGGTAAGCTGATTAATTATGTATATTTTTCTTGCACCTTGTGATGCACAGATTGCATTTTATATACCTATATCCTTTAAATTACATTACATCAGACACTTATATCCCCCACAAACCATGAGTTCAGTGTGGTTAACAAAAAAAAACAAGGCATTCCCAGGATGATCACAACATATCACCAAAAATATTCAATTCATCAATCTGTAACAAATTGTGGAAATAAGAAAGTTTTTAACAATCTAAGGGACCCTTTTACTAGGCTGCGGTAAGCACTAATCCATGCTTACCACAAATTAAAAATCACTACTGTGGGCAGTGGTAGTTATGGCATCTGCGTGCGCTTCCCACATGCTAAAAAATACTTTTTACATTTTAGTGGTAGGGGCATGTTTGGGGTGGAGAGCAGGCATGCGCAGCTACATCACTATGTGCCAACCTATTAGCATTTGGTTAGTGCGAGAGCCCTTACTGCCTAGAAAACGGGTGTCAGTAAGGTCTACCACACTAATGGCCACATGCTAATTGGGAAATTAGTGCATTGCCCTTAATGGGGGAAATAATAAGTGTGGCCACTTTACAGCCATGCTAAAAATGGCCTCAGCGCATAGGAAACCCCTGCTGTAGTCATAGTGCAGACCACTTTTGAGAGAGAGAGAAATATCTGGGTTTTCTAGCCCATTAAAAATCATAAAATTCTACTGCTTTGTCACCCTCTTATCTGCCATCCACGTCTCCCTGTCTCTCATCCACATCCATGTAGCTCTCCCTGTTTCTCACCTAACCTACCCCACCCTCTTCCTGTGAGACTGTCATTGGAATGCTTTGAATGTTTCATGTGTATATGTACTTTTATCATTTGCTTATTTCTGATCTGATGAAGAAGGGTTACCTTCTAAAGCTAATCAAAAATGTATTAAGTTTGTCCAATAAAAAAGGTATCATCTTATTTTCTTTTCTATGTTTTATTTTATTTCTGTTGATTACCTTTAAAAGTGGACTAACATGGCTATCACATCACTCTATTCAATTATTGAAGAAAATCCTCAGTAAGATATATTATAAGCTAGATCATGCCATGTATTTGTTCAGACCGGAATTGGCTAACGCCGTTAACGGTAATATGTAAGCCACATTGAGCCTGCAAAGATGTGGGAAAATGTGGAATACAAATGTAACAAATAAATAAATAAATAAATAAATAAATAAATAAAAACAATGTAAGGTATTTTATACTAAAAAGTTATACCCCACCTACCACTATGTGGCTTGCAATGTAAAAACATACCTAGAATATCAAAACATACCTCACATTTCAGATACAAATAATATTGGAAACCAAGAGTAATTAAGATTCCCACAAGCTCTGCCCACACTCTGGACTGATCCATGGGTGTAATGAGTTTGTGAGACCTCATACCACCTCCCTCCTTTAGTGAACCTCTTTGCCATAGGGAGGGCTGGAGGGAAGCAGTTAAATGAGAATCAGCACTGAGATAGATTATACACTGCTTGAATTTCCACCACTGCTTTTTCTTGCAGTGGCCTGACAAGCAATTAAAGGGCTGGAAGCAATACAAATGACTGAAAGCATTTCCTCAAACTGTTCAACTAATGCAGAAACAATGCATTCTAGGAACACTTCATCAACTGAGGAAGATTTGTCCAGTCTGCAGATCGATATTGAATTCTTCATCTGAGCTTTATTTTATTTCCGTGAGATTAATGCCTTCGGGTCTCCCATTTTCTTTCCTTTAAGTCTGTGTTCTTCTTTATGTCAAACTGCAGTTACATTTTCTACTACATGTATCTAAAATACCATCATCTAATTTAGATAGGCAATTAGTCTGGAGGAGTTCACTCCCCTTGGCTGTATTTCTTTTGAAATTTAATTTTATGAAAAAAATATCCCAGTGGGTCTATTTACCTTGAAGAGCTAAATCACCATGTTAATGTCCAACCCCATTTCATTGATTGCCTTCTGTTTCCTTCAGGATTGTGCCATGTTCTGTGTAGGGGCACAGTGCTATCTCAAAATATTTGAAAGAAAGGGAAGTTATCTTATCAAAACCAACAGTACCGTGTCCTTCATTTCCTTTCCAGCTCTAATTTGTATTAGTTCTTTGGACTATGTATGAATCCCTTTACTAAGGTGCACTGAAACATGGCCAGTGCTGGTATAGACGCATGTATTGGATGCGCGCAGGCCCATTTTTCAGTGCACTTGCAAAAAATACCTTTTGGGGGGGGGGGGGGGTCTGAAAATGGACATGCGGCAAAATGAAAATTGGCATGCATCCATTTTGCGACTGAGACCTTACTGCCACCCATTGACTTAGCAGTAAGGTCTCACGCGTTAACCAGGCAGTAATTGTCAGTGCACGTACAATGCCAATTACCGTCAGTTAGTGCCATGCGCTGGAACATTTTCTAGCACATTTTCTTAGTCAGGATCAGGTGACCCTCAGGGGGAGGAATGCTGGCTTCGGCCTAACCCCTGGTAAGCCTTTTCTTGGTTGAGAGGTGCCCAGCTCTCCCACCGGTTGCCTTCTCAGGTGCCGTGGAGGACTTGCAGCTCATCTGCATATCCTCGGAGCCTTCGCCGGAGTGACTCCCAGGTCCGTTCCGATCCACTCGGGGCCTCTGCTCAAGGTGCACAGTGCTCCTACCAGGTGCTGTGGAGGACTTGCAGCGTTCTGCATATCCTCACAGCTGCATCCGGGGTGACTCCCAAATCCACCCCGACCTTCCCAGGGCCTTCGCCACAGTTACCCAGGGCTTTCGCTCCACCTACCCAGAGCTACCAGGTACTTCTTAGCCAGGATCAGGTGACCCTCAGGGGGAGGAATGCTGGCTTCGGCCTAACCCCTGGTAAGCCTTTTCTTGGTTGAGAGGTGCCCAGCTCTCCCACCGGTTGCCTTCTCAGGTGCCGTGGAGGACTTGCAGCTCATCTGCATATCCTCGGAGCCTTCGCCGGAGTGACTCCCAGGTCCGTTCCTTCTAATAAGTTCTGGGAGAAGAGGATATTTCTCTGGTAAGTGAACAAATTTTGCTTGTGCTTTCGGAACTTGAAGATTGGGGTTTAAAGGAGGAACTGTAAGTTAGTGATAGGCTGATATCCTTAATACTTTAGCAAGTTTTAAATTACGGAAAAACTCAAAAAACACTAAGATGGAGTCAGCAGTCCAGCAGCGAGAGGGGTGCTATCCAGTCTTTTGCATTGAGTGTCACATGTATGATTATCTCCCAATTGGTGAGGTGTCATATGTGTGTGCCCAATGCAAAGAGCTCCTAGCTCTCAGAGAACGTGTCCGTTCTCTTGAGGCTAGAGTAGCAGACTTGATGGAGCTGAGGGAGACAGAGAGGTACATAGAGGAGACCTACAGGGATGTTGTAGAGAAGTCCCACCTCCAGTCAGGTAGCCCCTGTGCTACCTTGGAGGAGGGAGGTCTCCTAGAAGGAGAGCATCACCCTGGTGAAGTAGGAAGTACTCCTGTAGCCAGGACCTGCCCACCAGGGGATGTATTATCCTTTCGCACCGAGGATATATCTCCAAATGTTGCCCGGGAGGGAAAGGTTAGGACAGCTGTTGTACTTGGTGATTCGATCATTAGGCATATAGATAGCTGGGTGGCTGGTGGACGTGAGGATCGCCTGGTGACTTGCCTGCCTGGTGCGAAGGTGGCGGACCTCACGCGTCACCTAGATAGGATTTTATATAGTGCTGGGGAGGAGACGGCTGTCTTGGTACATGTGGGTACTAATGACATAGGAAAATGTGGGAGAGAGGTTCTGGAAACAAAATTTAGGCTCTTAGGTAGAAAGCTGAAATCCAGATCCTCCAGGGTAGCATTTTCTGAAATGCTACCTGTGCCACGCGCAGGGCCCAAGAGACAGGCAGAGCTCCAGAGTCTCAATGCGTGGATGAGACGATGGTGCAGGGAGGAGGGCTTTAGATTTGTTAGGAACTGGGCAACATTCTGGGGAAGGGGGAGCCTATTCCGAAAGGATGGGCTCCATCTTAACCAGAGTGGGACCAGGCTGCTGGCATCGGCGTTTAAGAAGGAGATAGAGCAGCTTTTAAACTAGAAATGGGGGGAAGGCCGACAGTCGCTCAAAAGAGCATGGTTCGGGATAAGGTATCTTTCAAAGATATCACCATAACAGGGAAGATAGAGTATCCTGATAGTGAGGTTGCAAAAGAGATTGTAGTAGATCGGGTATCTTTAAATAACAATAAAAATCAGACAAAAGATTGCCAATTAATACTGTCAAGTACTAAGCATGATGTACTTAGGAACAACAAACATAGTTTGAAATGTCTATATGCGAATGCCAGGAGCCTAAGAAATAAGATGGGGGAGTTGGAATATATTGCACTAAATGAAAAATTAGATATAATAGGCATCTCTGAGACCTGGTGGAAGGAGGATAACCAGTGGGACACTGTCATACCGGGGTACAAATTATATCGTAGTGATAGGGTGAATCGGATTGGTGGAGGGGTAGCATTGTATATTAACGAGAGCCTTGAATCAAATAGATTGAAAATTCTGCAGGAAACAAAACACTCCTTGGAATCACTGTGGATTGAAATTCCATGTGCAAAGGGGAAAAGGATAGTGATAGGAGTGTACTACCGTCCGCCTGGCCAGGACGAACAGACGGATGCGGAAATGTTAAAGGAAATCAGGGACGCAAACAAACTGGGCAACACAATAATAATGGGGGATTTCAATTACCCGCATATAGACTGGGTTAATGTAACATCTGTACACGCAAGGGACATAAGATTTCTTGATGAAATCAAGGACAGCTTCATGGAACAGCTAGTTCAGGAGCCGACAAGAGAAGGAAAAATACTAGACTTAGTCCTTAGTGGTGCTCATGATCTAGTGCAGGGGGTAACGATACGAGGGCCGCTTGATAACAGTGATCATAATATGATCGGTTTTGATATTGGCATTGAAGGAAGTGAAACTAGGAAATCAAGTACGCTAGCGTTTAACTATAGAAAAGGTGATTACGACAAAATGAGAAAAATGGTGAAAAAAAGACTGAAAGGAGCAGCTCGCAGAGTAAAAAACTTGCATCAGGCGTGGATGCTGTTTAAAAACACCATCCTGGAGGTTCAGGACAAATATATTCCACGTATTAGAAAAAAGGGAAAAAAGACTAAACATCAGCCGGCGTGGCTAAACAGTAAGGTAAAGGAAATCATTAGAGCCAAAAAACAATCCTTCAGAAAGTGGAGAAGAGAACCAACTGAAAGTAACAGGATAGATCATAAGGAATGCCAAGCCAAATGCAAAGCGGAGATAAGGAGGGCAAAAAAGGACTTTGAGAAGAAATTAGCGTTGGAAGCAAAAATACATAGTAAAAATTTTTTTAGATACATTAAAAGCAGGAAACCGGCCAAAGAGTCGGTTGGGCCGCTGGACGAAAATGGTGTTAAAGGGGCGATCAAGGAGGACAAAGCCGTAGCGGAGAAATTAAATGAATTCTTTGCTTCGGTCTTCACCGAGGAGGATTTGGGGGGGACACCGGTGCCGGAAAGAATATTTGAAGCGGGGGAGTCGGAGAAACTAAACAAATTCTCTGTAACCTTGGAGGATGTAATGGGTCAGTTCAGCAAGCTGAAGAGTAGTAAATCACCGGGACCTGATGGTATTCATCCCAGAGTATTAATAGAACTAAAAAATGAACTTGCGGATCTACTGTTAGAAATATGCAATCTGTCTCTAAAATCGAGTGTAGTACCGGAAGACTGGAGGGTAGCCAATGTTACTCCGATTTTTAAGAAGGGTTCCAGAGGAGATCCGGGAAATTATAGACCGGTGAGTCTGACGTCGGTGCCGGGCAAGATGGTGGAGGCTATTATTAAGAATAAAATTGCAGAGCATATACAAAAACATGGACTGATGAGACAAAGTCAGCACGGATTTAGTGAAGGGAAGTCTTGCCTCACCAATCTAATGCATTTTTTGAGGGGGTAAGCAAACATGTGGACAATGGGGAGCCGGTTGATATTGTATATCTGGATTTTCAGAAGGCGTTTGACAAAGTGCCGCACGAAAGACTCCTGAAGAAATTGCAGAGTCATGGAATCGGAGGTAGGGTATTATTATGAATTAAGAACTGGTTGAAAGATAGGAAGCAGAGAGTAGGATTGCGTGGCCAGTATTCTCAGTGGAGGAGGGTAGTTAGTGGGGTCCCGCAGGGGTCTGTGCTGGGTCCGTTGCTTTTTAATGTATTTATAAATGACCTAGAGATGGGAATAACTAGTGAGGTAATTAAATTCACCGATGACACAAAATTATTCAGGGTCGTCAAGTCGCAGGAGGAATGTGAACGATTACAGGAGGACCTTGCGAGACTGGGAGAATGGGCGTGCAAGTGGCAGATGAAGTTCAATGTTGACAAGTGCAAAGTGATGCATGTGGGTAAGAGGAACCCGAATTATAGCTACGTCTTGCAAGGTTCCGCGTTAGGAGTTACGGATCAAGAAAGGGATCTGGGTGTCGTCGTCGATGATACGCTGAAACCTTCTGCTCAGTGTGCTGCTGCGGCTAGGAAAGCGAATAGAATGTTGGGTGTTATTAGGAAGGGTATGGAGTCCAGGTGTGCGGATATTATAATGCCGTTGTATCGCTCCATGGTGCGACCGCACCTGGAGTATTGTGTTCAGTACTGGTCTCCGTATCTCAAAAAAGATATAGTAGAATTGGAAAAGGTACAGCGAAGGGCGACGAAAATGATAGTGGGGATGGGACGACTTTCCTACGAAGAGAGGCTGAGAAGGCTAGGGCTTTTCAGCTTGGAGAAGAGACGGCTGAGGGGAGATATGATAGAAGTGTATAAAATAATGAGTGGAATGGATCGGGTGGATGTGAAGCGACTGTTCACGCTATCCAAAAATACTAGGACTAGAGGGCATGAGTTGAAGCTACAGTGTGGTAAATTTAAAACGAATCGGAGAAAATTTTTCTTCACCCAACGTGTAATTAGACTCTGGAATTCGTTGCCGGAGAACGTGGTACGGGCGGTTAGCTTGACGGAGTTTAAAAAGGGGTTAGATAGATTCCTAAAGGACAAGTCCATAGACCGCTATTAAATGGACTTGGAAAAATTCCGCATTTTTAGGTATAACTTGTCTGGAATGTTTTTACGTTTGGGGAGCGTGCCAGGTGCCCTTGACCTGGATTGGCCACTGTCGGTGACAGGATGCTGGGCTAGATGGACCTTTGGTCTTTCCCAGTATGGCACTACTTATGTACCGCCTGGGCCATGCGGTAGCCGGGTGGTAGTTCAAAACTGATGCACGTAGGATGCACGTACGCACCTACATGGCTTAGTAAAAGGGCCCCCAAAAATTTAGAAGAGAATTATTACACCATAAATATGAATATACTGCGGCATCTTTTTCTATGAAAGAGAAACAAAATTTTATTTCTATGCTATTATTATGCTGACCTTTTTGTACCAATAAAGGCTACTTTGTCTGGAATAAGACCTGTTTTATAAGCTGTATCAATCTGTAAGCACACTTAAAATGCTGAAATTGGCACAATGCATGGTAAAAATGTGCTATTTTGTAATATTAGTATCACATGTCTTTGCACTGCTGATTTTGTGGGAAATATAAGGCAAGATGCATGCCAAAAAATGAATGAGCTAAGTCACATGCTAATTCACGAAAGCAGCTAATTAATATTTCTATTATTTAGTGAAGATTTAAACATTGCAATCTATGTTAAGCTGCATTTGTGACATACCTGAAAAGGTGTAGTTAACTAGCCCTAAGAGCATCAGTCAATCATCTAATGCCTCCCCCCCCCCCCCCCCCTCAAACATTAAAGCCTAAGGAAGAAATTTTCAAAGCCATTTCTGCAAGGAATGGGCTATCGTTTGAAACAAATGCCATTCATTGATAACAGTGCACACTATCCCCCAAATTCTATATATCACGCCTTAATTTCCGTGTGAAAATTGAAGTGTATTATATAACAATGTGCATAACTCAATTGGCTAACTCAGTGGTTCCCAAACCTGATCCTGGAGGCACCCCAGCCAGTCATATTTTCAGGATACCCATAGGCACCCCGTATAAGAGGCTTGAGGAGGCTAAACCTCCCCAGCCCAGCTGTGACCTTTCCCGCCTGCCTTCTCCTGCAATGTGGCCCTGGTACAGCCAGGAACAAAATTGTATCTTCTGCTGCCGCTGTCCCCCCCTCCTGCTGAGCCCGCCCTCGGCTCCCCGACAGCCCTCTTTTCCTTTCCTGCCATGGCTGCCCTGCATTTAAACCTTTCATTTTAAGTGGCAGCGGCGGCTCACCTCCAGCCTTTCCCTTCCTGCTCAATGTCCTGCCTTCTTCAGATGAGGTATTTCCTGTTTCCTCGAGGGCGGGACACTGAGCGGAAAGGGAAAGGCTGGAGGTTAGCTTCCGCTGCGACTGAAAATAAAAGGTTTAAACACGGGGGGACAGGAAGGAGCGGAGAGGAGAACTGTCGGGAAGCTGAGGGCGGGCAGGTGGGGCTGGGTTGGACATGAAGGAGACTGAATAGGGGAGCTGGGGAAGTCACTGGACATGGATGGGAGGGGAGGGGGTCAAAGGAGAATCGCTGGACATGAATGGGAGGAGAGGGCAGGGGAGAAAGGAGAAATCACTAGACATGGAGGGGAGGACAGGGGCAGAAGAGAATCGCTGGACATGGATGGGAGGGGAGGATAGGGGAGAGAAAAGAAATCACTGGACATGGAGGGGAGGGCAGGGGAGAGAGGAGATTTGGTATATATGGATGGAAGAGAGGGCAGGGGAGAGAGGAGAGTTGTTGGACATAGATGGATGGAGAGGAGGGAAGACAGGAAGGAGATGCACATGGATGGAGGGGAGGGAAGAGAGGAGAAATCTGGACATGGATGGAGGGAAAACTGCTGATTTTAAGGGCTGGATCAGAACACTTTGAGGGCAGATGCTGCAACTGGTGAAGGATAGGGACAGGGCTACAGATGGTAGACAGGACGCATAAGGACACAGGAGGATGGTGGACATGGTGAGAGAAAAAATATCAAATGGAAAGAAGATATTGCATAAAACAGAAGACACTAGGACCAAAGCGAATAGAAAAACTAAATGCTCAGACAACAAAGGTAAAAAAAATATATATTTTATTCAGAATTTATTAATTGGAATATGCCAGCTTTTGAAAATGTGCACGCTAAGGTTATAGTATATTGTCAGTTACATGTGAGCATTTACTCCAGCCTTTGACATGGCGTATGTGCTTGTGATTAAAATTAGGTGCTAAAATGCTGACGTAGGCTACTGTTCTCTAGTTTCAATTACAGAATTTGTGTTCTTTCTTCTGGCACTGCACCTGGCCCAGATGGTTTTTCTTCTGAATACTATAAACTCCTGTCTACCCAACTCTGTGGTGTATTATGAGGAAGCTACCTCACATTACTATCTAAGCCACATAAATCACATGATAGGCCTGAATCCTTTCATCCTATCTCTTTGTTAAACATAGACTTGAAGATCTTGGCCCACATCCTGGTTGACTAACTGGTGGTTCACCTCCCATCCTTGGTAGGGGATCACCAGGTAGGATTTGTTGATGGGTGCCAATCTGTCTTAAATGTTCATAAAGTTCTTTTAATAATAGCCCATAGTAGGTTACACAGGAATCTTTCCTGCTGGTCAACCTGGACGCAGAAAAGGCCTTTGACCAAGTGTGATGGGACTATCAATTTCAGGTCCTCCAGTATGTTGGCTTAGGAGGGTGGTATTTTAGTGCTGTTCAGACCTTCTACAGTAATCCTCATGCAGCCCTGATCATAAATGGTATATGCATGGCCACCTTTTTTGTTCATAGGAGTACCAGACAGAGCTGCCCCCTCTCACCACTTTTGTTCTTGCTTTATCTCAAACCCCTTCTTCATTCAATTCAGTTTGATCCTGACATTACAGGTGTGACTCTTCCTTTTTTAACAATTAAAGTCCTAGCATTTGCTGATGATCTGATGCTAACACTTACTTGTCCTCAATAAACTCTTCTCCCATCTTCTTAGTCTTATTAACGAGTTTTTATTCAGGATTTTGCCTCAACCTTCAAAAATCGATGGTGCTTCTGATTCATCTGTCCATGATGGAGAACTGGGTGGTGGACTTTCCCTTGCAATGGGCCTCGGGTTCCTTAAAATACCTTGGGGTATATATTCCTAGAGACCTGACCCACCTGTATGCCCATAATATCGGCCCCATCCATATAGCCATGGCCCATGCTCTGCAGAACTGATTCTCTCTTCCGGTTTCCTTACTGAGGCGGATAGCTCTTTATAATATGATCCTTCTCCCCAAATGGACATACATCCTTCAAATTCTTCCTTTATTTTTACTTTATAAAGATGAGCAGTTTTTGCTAAGGATTTTAACGTCCTATCTTTGGCAGGGTAAATGTGCTTGTTTCCCTACAAAGACATTGATGCTTCAGTACCCCTGGGTTGGCCTTGGGCTCTTGAATGTAAAGTTTTTTTTTTCAGTGGCCCGCTGCATGCATCACTCATCATTTCACATGCACTGCTACTGAGATAGAACTGCTGCATCCTTACCATTTTGGGTATTGGCTGCATGTTCCAGGAGGAGAGGCTAGGGCTTCTGCTTCCTTTATTGAGGAATCTTGCCTTTCCAGTGGGGTACACATCACCAGCCTTTCAGTGTTGGATGGTGAGAGGGAATAAGTATCTTTATCATGTGCTTGATGATGAGGGTCACATTCGCTCCTTTGATGACCTTGGCCTTGAACATGGCTTTGGTGTCAGGGACCACATGGCTTATCTTCAGCTCCAATACTATTTATGCTCATTACCTGTTATCCACCTGATATCTACCGTATGGGAATGCTTAGACACCACGTATGGCTTGGATGCACAGCTTTCTATCTCTTTGAAATACTAGTCATCTCTACAAGCAGCTCCCAGAATACAATTGCTACTCTAGCTGCCAAGTGGACTGGGGACTTATTGGTGTCAATTACTTCCCAATAGTTACAAACTTGCTTGTTGAATGTTTACTATACTACTGGCAATGCCTCCCTGTGGGAATTCAACTATAAGTTTACTTTGAGACTCCACATATCCCTACGCTGAGCTTTCTATGCTACGTTGCAGATGGATGACGTGGCAGAGTGGAGCCCACCTTCGGCATATGCTTTGGTCTTGCCTGGTTATACAACTCTTCTGGACCCAACTCAACTCTCATGTCTCCTTGTTTTGGAAGCTTCGTTGGTCTCCTTTCTGTCGTTGATTGTTTGATGTCTATTGGCTGCGAGAATATGTTCCTCCATCAGGGATATGTGCCTTTCTGCGACATGCAGTATTGATGGCCAAGAAGGTAATCTTGCACTTATGGCTCACTACAGACACTCCCATGATATCTAATTGGAGGGCAGCCATGATTCAGCTTTGTGCTTCGGAGAGCAGGGGCATCCCAGATGTTGCTTCTTCTACAGGAGATCTTTTTCTTTGGACCTGGGCACCTTTCTGGGATACTTTGACACCTGTGTCTCACAGCCGTTTCCTGATTGCATGATACCATGTTAGTGTTGTTGTTTTGGGAGGGGGTAGGGGTTGAGTGGGGGGTGGAGGTGTCTTGGAAAAAGTCTTTTGACATTACTATTCTGTACATTTGATTCTGTGAGTTGTTTGCCTTGTTGGTCCTTTGATTTATTACATATGTTTATTCTGCTACCTTTGCATTAGAACTTCATTGGTGGCAATAAGCATGATTTTGAAAAAAAATGTAAAGAGACTATTAGCAATTGCTCATATTTTCATTACTGATCTGAAACTTTACTTTCACCTCAGTAACATAAGCAACATCATGTGCCTTTAGGATCATGAGTGTGTTGTGATGTCCAACTGATTATGACAAGTGTATTCTAAATTGCTCCGCTGGGCAACTTTCAAACCAAATACTCTAATGCTAACCTCTAAGTGTACCCTGAATAACTGATCCATAAATTATTATTCACATTCATTACAAAAAAATAAATAAATCTCTTCCCCCCATTGGATCTTCTACTTAATTCAAGTACCTCGTTTATCATTTGTGACAAATGCAGCCATTAAATAAGTAAATTACCATTACTGCTGCCAGTTAATAAGAGCTATAGGACTATTGATTCTGTTTTCTAATCTTTTTTTTAAATGATAACTAATATGCGGCTTCTATTATGCAAAATTCCCGAAATGGACATTTTTATCTGATGCTGCACAAAAGATATTTGGAATCCAAATAAATCTACAGATGATGGGGTCCTTTTAGTAAGCTGCGGTAAGCACTAATGTGTGGTTACTGCAGGTTAAAATCCACTACTGCAAAATATGCTGAGGTGTCCTGTGGTACTTTTGTGTTTGGGGCACACTACCCATGTGCTAAAAAAAAATATATAAAAAAGACACTTAAAAAATATAAGACATATGCACCCTAACCTTCAGGATAATCTATGACCTTGCCCCCCCCAAATGTATGACTGGCCTCATTAACCTTCTCCTCAGGGGCGTAGCTACGGGCAGGCCTGGTCGGGCCCACCCACCCAGTTTTAAGCGCGGTTGAATTAAAGCGCACAGAGCAAAGCCAAAGCAGCAGCCTTTCACTAATTCATTTCTACCATCGTCGTGCCACGGCTCGCTCAGCTGATCTCCCAGTCCCACCTACCTTTGGGGGTATGGCAGTGAGTCGACTGGGCACTGAATAAACATGGTCGCAGCTCTTGACTTCATGGTGACCTGCAGCGTGCGTGACGTCCTCTTCCTTCTCAGCCCCCTGCGTGTTGATGATATGTTCCATCCCGCGCAGCCTCGTTCTCACGGCTTGTCATCTTCTCAACTGGCTAAAAAATAGCTGCACACTCAGCTGCAGGCACCGGGAGTCAGGACCACGTGGCAGTGTCTGCTCCTCCTCCCTCCCCGGGTCCGGACCGCAGTGTCACTGCCAGATGGAAAGGCTGGTGCCGCCTGGGTGTGTAGCAGCAGGCGCGGCTTCTTAGCTCTCACATTGTGCCTTAGTGCAGTAGCATTCCCCAGCGTCCCAGTAGTGCCCCAGGCCCACGGTGGGCCACAACATACTCTGCCTGAGTCAGCTACAGGAGCCAGGGTGTTCTGCACCACGTGGCAGTTGCAACTTTACTGCAAGCAGCTGCCCAGCACTGCAGGTAATAAAATTTGAAATATATCATGTAGGTTTTTTTTTTTGGTACTCAAAATGCTGCCTGGTGGTGGTGGGATTCTGGGTGGGGTAAGCACTTCACTTTTTGACAAAACTAGATTCCCTATCTCTTCTACATTAGATAGAGACAAAGAAATTCTTATTTCTGGCAGTTACATTTCGGAAATTATTTGAAAGCAGTGATTTTGCCACGAAAGGACTACAGAGTGCCATGTTGTTTGTTACAGATTGCATTAATCTTATAGAGTGCCTAAAAGAAGCGTTTGTTCAGTATAGGGAGAGCACATCAAATGTCTTTGATAAAGTTCTTAAGTTGACAGAGGATCTAATGGAGAAATATGATATTGAAAAGTTGGGGATGTTTCTTCCCCTCGAAAGACAAAGCTACCTATAAAGTTTGGTGATTCATTGTGTTTTTTCCACTTTGGGTAAATCTTCTTCAGTTCAAAGCAATGAAGATTTGAGACATCTGTGGAATGAGATAATTGACTGCCAGCTAAGTGAACTGAATAATCATTTTCAAGATGATGCTTATGGAATGATGACTGCTTCTGCTGCCTGTATGCCAACATCTGAGGCCTTTGGCCGAAGAGAGAGTCTACTGCCCCCATGCACTTTATATGGCATTACCATAGAGGAAGCTGAATTAACAGTGTTTGTTCAGCATCTAAAACGCAAAGTAGCAGAAGGCATAAAATTTCCATCTTTAATCGAAGTACTAGACAACTGCAATGCGGACATTTTCCCAAATGCCAATGCCCTTTTAAGAATACTTATCACTCTGCCAATGTCAACTTGCACTGTGGATCAAAACGGCATCAAGAGCCTCAATGCTCACCAGTCGTCTCCATAATCTGTCACTGTTATCATTTGAAAGAGAACTGTGTGATTAATTGGACTATGACAGAATTATTGATATATTCAACACCAAAAGATGGCGCCTCATTCTTTATTGAGCATAGTTTCTCAACTTAATTTGCTAGATACTATTATACAGCTTTGGAATTGTACATTAGCACCAACTTCCAGTTTACTTTATCTAAAACATCACTAGTGGCTGTCCACGAGGTACTTTTATAAGCCTATATACAGAGAGGCTCTTAGCCTTTGAGAAAGCCTAGCTGACTGTAGAGGATATGCCTTTTGTCAATCCCTATTAGACATATGCTCCTTATTTAAACTGTATTTGATTTTTTTTTTTGTCTCACTACACCAAACACATATGTAAAAAATGTGTTTTGTCTCACAACACAATATGCATTCCATATTATGCACTTACTGTTTTTGTATTAAAGCACACTGCACTGTTCTTTTTTAAACAGTTACACTTCTTGAGTGCATGTAACCACACCTGTACTTTCTACATTTAATAAGTAAGAGATGGCTTTGTTCTTGTTTTTATTTTAAACTTTTTTTTTTTTTTACAAATGCCCCTGACATAGCCTTCAGGCAAAACGTGGTCATGTTGGATCATTTTCAGTAAAGTTTTTTGGTTTGTTCTTCATCTGTGATTTGTTCTGTCCTTTGACATACGTTTCTTATAAAGCAAAGTTGAAGGATTTGTGCCAAATTGTGGCAATTTTATTTTGTCAGCATCAGAATAGAAAGAAAGCATTAGAGCCAAAGGAAGGGAAAAAAAAAACTTGAAAGGTTTTCTTCCTGTTTTGCTTAATCAGGCATTTACATTTGTTATAAGCAAAGTATATGCCATTGCTGTAATTATACTGTTATGTGTGTTGACATATTTGCCATTATAGTAGACATATCTGATCAAGTTTGATATATATATAGTGCCCACCCATATTAGCTCTGGGCACAGCCAAAATGCCAGGTCTGGCTGCGCCTATGCTTCTGCTATGAAACATAAACCCAGAAATGAGAAACTACCTCACCCAACACTACCCCAATTGTAAGGGCTTGAGATGCAAATCAATCTTCAACTCAGGATTCCATTATTTCTGCACAAAGAGCTGGAAAATGCTTCCCAATGATATAAGACGAATAAACAACTATTTGATCTTCTGCAAACACCTAAAAGCCGTTTTATTCTATGAAGACATACTGTAGTGACAAAGTTACACCAGCAATGCCCAATTCATTACCTTAGTCCACTATGCATAGGTAGAGTCAAATGTTAGCCCTTATTACCAAGTTAGTGCACAAAATGTAACAATATTGTTTATTGTAAGCCACATTGGAACAATGCTGTATTGGAAAATGTGGACTATAAATGCGGAAAAAAGTAATAAAAATAGGTGATAGAAAAATGCACAAGAAAATTCACAGAAAAAATGAAGATGGGTATTAAAATTGGAGATAGATCCATTTTTGGATTTTAAAAGCACTGATGTGGCCAGCAGAAGATGCCAAGTGCATGTGCAGCCTGGATGCAGTCTGACAAATTATACTGATATAATGATATGGATAAGATATTTCTGTGAAGTTATATGTATATTCAGCAATATTTATACATTTATTGCTGCTATTGGTTGCGGAGCTCTGACCTGGCGGGAAGGTCTGGGGGGTTACCCAGAGATAACTTTGTAAAACAATATTAGAGTTTATAGAAATTTGAAATTATAAGCAGCTCACTATAACAATTCAGTGATAAATGTAATGTAGATGGTACTACGGGTTCTTAAAGTTATGGTTTCATGTAAAGTGAAATGTTATGGTACAAAGAATGAACATAGAAATGCAAAGGGGATTGTGAGTTGGGATGTTCTTGAAATGTCTGAGAGGGTTTTCGGTAGTTGGGATGGTATATAAAAAAAAATGCTATAACATACATTTTTTGCTGTTGCTGTTTTTGCCAGCCCGAATGTAACCCAGTGGGTTAAAAGTTTTGAAAAAAAAAGGTACCTTGTTGGGTCTTCCAGTTGGGTTTTCCTGCTGGTGTGGTCAAGGTGGCAGTGTTACTGGAGCTTCCGTGAATCCAGAAATGATTGCACATGTGGGCGTTTTGGCTCTGGTGTGTTTTGGGAGAGAGAGAGGGGACAGCTGAGAGTGCCATCCCCGGAGCCTGCAGGGGATGGAGTACGTGTTGGGAGTTTGATGAGCAGGCTGTGTTTGGGCTTAATCGAGGCCTCTTCCGGGGAATCGGGCCTGACAGTACTAGCCCAATTTGAACAGCTGGGCCAGTTCTGTTGGTAGAGAGCACTCAGAGGTTTGGGGCACAATGCAGTGGCGTAGCCAAGGGTGGGCTTGGGTGGGCCCAGGCCCACCCACTTTGGGCTCAGGCCCACCCAGTAGCAGCACACCTATGATGTGGCTGACAGAGATCCCCAAGCCCCACCAGCCGAAAATTCCCAACAACTGTACCTCCTGCATACCTTGTAAATAGCAGATCTTTGTCTGCAGCAAGCAGCGACTGATACATACTGCTCGCATTGGCCCCACAGCCTTCCCTCTGACGTATTCCCACCTATGCGGAAACAGGAAGTTGCATCAGAGGGAAAGCTGTGGGGTCAACATGAGCAGAGTGTATTAGTTGCTGCTTGCTGCCGGTGAAAATCTGCTATTTATGCGAGGGAGGGGGGATGTTTGAGAGACCATATGGCATGCAGGTGAGAGAGGGAGAGACCAAATCACTTGTGGGGCAAGGCGGAGTTCTTCTGCCCACCCATCTTGGGCCCAGGCCCACCCAAAATTGGGTGTCTGGCTACGCCCCTGGCACAATGAGGAGACCTCCGGAGAGCCTCTCAGAGGTATTCTGTCGGGGCTGTGCGTGCTCAGGACAGCTGTACATGCGTGCTCACAAGGAGGAGTGTGAAGTGAGTGCCGGCTAGTGAGGAGAGCCATGCAGGAATCGCGTGCTGGTTGAGTTAATAAGATTTTTGTAAAGATAAAAATAAAGAACAGTGTGTGTAAAATGGGAAAATTGAGAATGCCTGTTAACTTATTCAAATTGATATTCACATTGGTAAAGGTTTTGTTGTGAGGCAAGGATGAGCTGCTGATATATGCTACTGTCAGTGTCTAGTGATGCTGTTAGTGCGCAGCTCATATGGGTGTTCTAAGTTCTAAAACTGTCCGTGGTGGCAGTTGGGAGGGAGAATTGATGAAGGACAGATGTGTGTGACTGTAGGCTGTCACTTTGTATAGAAAAATATGTATTTTGTTGTTAGAACCTAAGGAAAGGTTTGAGAGTGATTGAGTGGATGAAAGTTTAGTTAAATACTGAGCCCCATGGGACTTTGGGGCTCAAGACTGAATGAATGTGAGAGTAAGAAAAGGATTCTCATTTAGATTATTGAAGACTAGTAAAAAAGGCCCGTTTCTGACACAAACGGGCGCTAGCAAGGTTTTCCTCGGAGTGTGTATGTTTGAGAGAGTGTATGTGAGAGTGACTGTGTGTGAGAGAGAGAGTGAATGTGCGAGTGTGTGTGTGTGTGAGAGAGAGAGTGAGTCTGGGTGCGAGTGTGTCTGTGAGAGAGAGAGTGTATGTGTGAGAATGAGAGTATGTGTGCGTATGTGAGACACAGTGTGAGAGAGAGAGAGTGTGTTTCACACAGATACAGTGTGTGCGAGAGAGAGAGAGTGTGTGTGTAAGACATAGACTCTCTGTGAGACTGAGTGTATGAGACCAAGAGAGTGTGTGAGTGACTGTGTGACACATAGAGAGTGAATGTGATACAGTGTGAGACATAGAGTGTGTGAGAGACAGTGTGTGAGAGAGAGAAAGTGTCTGTGTGACAGAGATACCTCCCCCCCTCTCTAGTGTCAGCCCCCCCCCTCTCTCTCTGGTGTCTGAGCGTTACTGTGCAGGACGCTGAGCTCTGGCTGTGCTTCAAGGAACTGACCAATCCTATTTAATAGAATGCACCTCCAACATTCTGAAGCCGAGAAACCTCATGTGGTTGGTCACTTCTGCTTGTGATGAACCCGAAAGTACGTGATGTCAATTCAGGAGATGGATACAGAGAGCAGGAATGCCTCAGCCATGCAGTCAGCTTCAGAATGTTGGAGGTGTGTTTTATTATATAGGATCTGAAGTGTTAAATATATGAAATAAAACTTGTGTTTGAACTGAAACTGTGTTCAGGTCTTGGCTGATGTGGATGTAGTTCTCTGTCCATTGTCTGAGACATAATAATTGTCACATCAGAGTCTAGTGTGAAGTTGACAGAGAGGTACAGAAGTGTGTAGATATGTAAAGAACACTTAACCTCTGTCTCATATTGCAGTGCTATGCTCTGATATTTTGAGGAAAAGTGCTTGATGCAGAGTACTTTATCTGCTAAATAGTTATAGCTGTGGTATGCAGTGTTTTAAGCTGCTTTGTATGCCTGTGTGAGTGATTGCAAAGTTCTTTGAGGGCTAGCTTAGGGCAAACAAATTAGTTATTCTTTTCTGGGTAGCTAGTGAAAAAAGATACTCAAAATCTAGTTTGATTTAGCTTTCTGTAATAAATTTAAAAAAAAAAACAATTGGTTAGGGATTAGGCTTCATTTTCTTAGTTTGTACAGTCAGAGAAGTAGGTATTCATGTACCAATCTCCTGGCAGCTTCTGAAAGAGAGATTGGTACCCACTGAAAGCAAGAAGAAGAGTAATTCTAGAGAGCATGAAGTCCAGCTAATTCCCATAGCTGAAGGCTACAGAATAAAGAGAAAGAGAACTGTGAAATAGTACAGAGGATAGAAATAAAGGGAAAACAAGTATATATACTTAACTGCATTGGTATTCAGCATAAGGATCGTACCTGAAAAACATAAAGTTAACCACAAAGTATCAAATTCAAGGGTCAATTAGTAAAATTAGCTAGCAGTCTGACTTAGCCCCCTGTTTAATAAGCCGCGCTAGTGGCTGCAGAGCGCTAATGCTGACACAGCCTATTCACAGCCCAATCACGTGGGGCTAATGTGAAACTGTTACTAAAAAGAGATAACTTTCTGATATTGTTCTTGAAATGTTGAAATAGTTTTAAAATGTCCTTGATTGATATGTTGGTTTGTTTCTGGGAGCTCTGTAAAATGAAAATGGGTAAATGCCATTACAAATGTGTATAGATGTTTAAAAATGAAACTTAATTTTATTGCTAAACTCCTGGGTTGGCGTAGAATTTATTTGGGGAAACTCCGTGACAACTATGTAACATCATTGCCATACCTTGTTCCACCACCAGGGGGCAAACAATATGAAGACAATTTAATAACTGGTTGTCTAGGTAGGATGTCCAAGTAGGTGCCTATTTTGGGACCTATTTAGAAGTTGGTGTAAATTTACACATGTGAAGTATGCAAGTAGGCATGCGAATTCATCTGTGTTTTGCTCAGATTTCTTCCCTGAACATGCCCACACTCAAGTCACACAAAAATAGGCACTAGCATTCTCTGTGCCTCCCAGGGTGATATTATAAAAGCCCCTTTTCTCAAGTAGAAAAGGAGGTATTTGCAAAAAAAAAAAAAAAAGTTTCTAAATTTGCCCCATGGAAGTAATTTTTTTAACTAGTTTTGCACTTAAAATACTGTTTTAAGCACATAAGAAAACTAAACTTCACTATTTTATACAAAAGATATCATTGTTCGTTTAGGGCCCTGTTTACTAAGGAGCGTTAGTGTTTTTAGCGCACCTACTCTTAGTGCGCGCACTAACCATGTAGGCGTCTATATGGATATTGTAGGCACATACATGGTTAACGTGTGTACATGGTTAATGTGCATTAAAATGTTAACGCGTCTATAGCGCTGCTTAGTAAACAGGGCCCTTAACCTGTAAACAATTTATTCTGAACTCCTGTAAGCCATATTGAACCTACCAAAAGGCAGGAAAATGTGGGATACAAATGCAGAAATAAAATTTTTAAAAAATAAAAAGGCTTTAATAAAATTACCTCCTGCTTAAAAGTACAGGCACATACTTGTAAGCAACTTTAGAGTATCCATGATTAGGAGAGGAGTTTGGGCACAGGTAGAGTCACAATTTATGCACGTATTTTATGATGTTAATGCCTTCAATCTGGGTGCTATTTCTACAGGAGTTGTGATAGTATTTTATAAAGACACATAGAGCAGCATTTTAGAAAGGATGTTCAGATTAGTATGTCGTCAGTGGTTCTAATATTTTAGAATAGGATCTGCCATATTACAGCCTGTTCTAAAATTAATGAAAACTGGACTTCTATTTGCTGGTTATATCCAGCACGACTAGCTATTTTATAAACTCAAATGTCCAAACTATGCACAGGGCAAAACAAGGGACATGGATGTCATTATAATACCTAGGAATGCCCATGTTATAAAAGTCTGTGTTTGCAAGAGGAAAACTGCCTTTAAAGGTAGACAAGGGAAGGTGGCCTGAGGCAGAGAGAGGAAGGGTGTTGCGAGCTCTTCTTTTTTCCCTGCACATGCAACGCCGCCAGGTCAATCACCTGCCACTGTCATGCCCCTTTTCCCATCCCCAGTATCTGCGAGAGTCAGATTTTTCTCCCATCTTCAATCCTGTATGAGCCTCTAGTCCCCTTCTCCCAACTCAACTCCTATCCCCACCACTGCCTGCTTCATCCCTGCTCTCCCATCTCCCACATCTGCCAGAATCAGCCCCCTTCTACCATCCCTCTTCTCCTAGCTTAAGGATCAGACCCTTTCTCCCAAAATCAGCCCCCTTCTCCCAGCCCCAATATCAGTCTCCTTCTCTACTACTACTAATAATTTCTATAGTGCTACTATACATATGCAGCACTGTACACATCATATACAGGTACTTTCTCTGTCCCTAGGGGCTCACAATGTAAGTTTTTTTTTTGTACCTGGGACAATGGAGAGTTAAGTGACTTGCCCAAGGTCACAAGGAGCTGCAGTGGGAATCGAACCCAGGTTGTCAGGATCAAAGCCCGCTGCACTAACCACTCATCCTTAACATCTGTGAGTCAGTCCCCTTCTCCCATCTCTGTCATCAGATCCTCTGTCACTCTATCATCTGCCAGCATCAGCCTCCTTGTGACTCTACTTCCCCTCCCCAATCCAGCATCTCCCCTGTCTCGTCCCTCTTCCCTATGCCCCCCCTCAAAAAGAATGGATTGACATCTTTCCTCTCTTTCCAACTCCTCCCTACATGGTCCATCCTCTCCACCTCCCTCTCTCCTCCCCATCCAACCTCTCTCCTTCCGTCTCCCTATTATGCCATTCCTTGTGTCCAGCATGTCCCTTCTTTCCTCTTCCAGCCCATCTAGCCTCTTCCCTTCTTGCCATTCATTCCCCCTCCCTCCCATGGTCTGCCCCATCCAGCATGTCCCTTCTTTCCTCTTCCAGCCCATCTAGCCTCTTCCCTTCTTGCCATTCATTCCCCCTCCCTCCCGTGGTCTGCCCCATCCAGCATGGCTTTTTTTGTATTCTTGCCGCAACAGCATCAGCAAAGTAAAAAGAAGCTACCACTGAGCCTCACACTCATGTGCACATCGAATCCCTTCTGGTCCTGCCCACACACAACAGGAACTGTGAATAAGAGGGGACGAGACCCAGCAGATACTCAATGTGTACATGAGTTCGAGGTTCCACTGTAGTTTCTTTTTACTCTCCTGATGCTGACATGGTAAGAAACAAAAGTGGCCTAGTGGTTAGCGTGGCCTGGTGGTTAGCATGGTGGACTTTGGTCCTGGGGAACTGGGTTTGATTCCCACTGCAGGCACAGGCAGCTCCTTGTGACTCTGGGCAAGTCACTTAACCCTCCATTGTCCCAGGTACAAATAAGTGCCTATATATAATATGTAAGCAGCATTGAACCTGCTATGAGTGGGAAAGCGCGGGGTACAAATGTAACAAAATAAAAACCATATTTACAAGGGTTGAGGGGATGGGGCAGACCACAGGAGGGAGAAGGCAAGACCAGGAAAGGCTAGATGGCAAGGGGCTGGAAGAGGAAATATACCTAGAATTTTGTGCTCTGCTGTTATGTCTGTGCTCTCCTTGCCCTCTGGTGGCCAGAACCGGTGGCTGCTGTGGACCGTCACCCGTTCCAGATTTCAGCCCAGTCCGGTCCGGATCTTCCAGGCTGCCAGGTTTGCTTGTGCTGTTTGGGCCTGCACAGCACCCGTAGCTGCCTGGTGATTGCAGCAGCTGAGTTCCAACTGCTTCTGTGCTTATCAGCCATCTTGGAACATTTCTGCTTTGCCTTTGCATTGCGTCTAAGGCCCTGGTATGTTGGGGTGCTGGTGCACTTCTGCTGTTTCCAGTTCTAGTTTTTGCCTACCTTGATTCTTGTCTGTTCTTGCTAGTCTGTGGATAGTTAGATTAGATTGTTGTTTGTTTGCTTGTCTCTGAGTGGTAGTTTGGTGTTTAGTCCTTGTCTGTTTGTATCCTGCTGGCTGCTCTGCAGCTTTTAGTTCTGTGTCTTGTTAGTCAGTGTTTTGTTCCCTGTTTTAGTGGCTGCTTGCAGCTTCCAGTTTCTGTCCCCTAGCTTGTCCTGTCCCGGCCTTGTGTTGTATCGTCTAGCCCAGTTTTCTGCCTTGCTGCCCATGTTCCCTCCTTTCCCCTCTGACACTCTGTCCCTGTGCTGCCTAGCTGTTATCCAGCTCCTGCCCTGCCCTGCAAAGTCCTGTCGGCCACCTGAAGCTGGGAGCTTAACTCCTGGTGGAAAGTGGCCAGGTACAGGTGAAGCCTAACTGTTGTCAGAGTTCTGCCTTGCCCCTGGTGTGTGGGGTGGTTTTGCCTGCCACTGCCGCTCCTCGGCAGTGGCCCAAGGGCTCACAACCCAGTTCGAGATTTGAAATCGTGACATCTGCCCATTAGCAAGAAACTCAGCAAGAGACTTGGCAAATCTGCTATGACGAAGGGAAGAAATACAGTGGCAACAAGGAGGGGAAAGTGGCACATAGGCACCGTTTTTGTTTAAAATGCATTTTGGGGGAGCGGTTGCTCTCCTTGTGCCCCCTCCTTAGCTACAACTTTGATAGCTTGCAGGTGGTATATAAGACACTAATTAAAATAAAAAGTTTTAGTCCAATGAACGTCCATAGTTCCTGAATCTGTCGCAGAGCTGGTATCCCTTGCTACTTTCACATTCAGGGGAGGGGGGAGAGAGACAGAAACCTATAGGGGATTAAGAGGGTAATTTTCATTAATCCCTTCAGTGGAGCGCTGCTCAATCAGAGCACTTTTCTGTAGCCTGGATGTGCTGGATACCAAGTCTAAATATGAACATCCATCTTTTTCGACATAGACATCATTTCCTCTTCTGAAATCAGAGTTGGATGTCCATATTTTGTCCCCTTCCTAGACTCGCCCAAAACACACCCAGACCACACCCCCTTACTATGCAATATGGATGTCTAAATGCCAGTTTCCAGACGTCAAACACAAATGGTACGTCTAAAATAAGGGCCATAGTCGCTTATTTTCTTTATAAAAGAACAAAAATAGGTGACTTTGCAGTCTCCAAACATAGGTTCACTTTTATAAAATTACCCTTTATATCTTATAGGGCAGATTCTAGAAAGAATGTATAAATTGGAAATGTGATGTCCAGGTCAGGATGTGTCAATTTCTACTAGTATTTCGGAAAAGGATCTGCCAACTTAGAGCCTTTTCTAAAATACATGCATGAATGGACAATGTATGAGCAGAATACATGCAGTGGCCATACCCTTTTTGCAGTTGTCAACATCACATATCAATGGGTTCAATGTAGCAACATACACGCATGTATGTTGGGTTTTCAAAACATACATGGGTTTTCAAAACATACATGTCTATATTTCATCAAGCTATCACAGAGCCCGATATCATTTACCAGTATCATTTTTGTCAGAGGACAGAAAACACTGGAAGATTAAGGGGATGTGATCATACTTAAACCCTCCTGTTGACTGCTGTATAACATAAGCACCATTATATAACCCAGATGTCCCCGAGAACAGGTATAACTCACAACTTTGATCTTAGGGGATATAAATTTGCATTCTTCTGTCCCACCCTAGTCCTATGCAAAACACATCCAGACCATGCCCCCTTTCAGTATGCAAGTATTCACAATTTGAATGTGCCCTCGCTTTCTAAAATCGGGAATTAGACTTGTATGTGATATATGCAGTACATCTTTTATGCACATTCAAATTACAAATAGGGCTTCTATAATAACCACCTAAGTGGATATTGCCAGGTTGAAAATTTACCGTTATGTATTGACATTTTCAATGTTCTGCTTGGTTCATTTTGAAGGCTGCAGCAGAAATGTTCAAATGTATTGAACTATTTCAGCAGAAAATAATTAGAAGTGTTCTGAAGTATATTGATATTGAAACTTGCATTTTGCATGTCAAGGTCATATTTTAGAAATGGTTGCTGAATATTTCATTCTAAATGTTGATAAATTTGAATTTTTTTCCCCTTCCAGGAGGACATGGATCACAATTACTATACTTCTAGAGCATATGGCCCTACTGATTCTACCAGCAAGGATTTGTGGGTGAACATAGACCAAATGGAAAAGGATAAAGTGAAAATCCATGGAATTCTATCCAATACTCATCGGCAAGCTGCTGTAAGCAATCCATTACAAATTTATACTCAACAGCTATTGTCATACTGCTTCTTGTTAGACCTATGGCTCACCACTGCCCTTTACAAATACCTTTAAATGGCAAAATTCACTTTGAATGTTATCTCCCTGATTCTATAATGGTCGCTGGAAATTGCATGTGCAAATATAGGTGTGGTCCCAATTTGTTTGTGCAATTTAATAGGATAATGAGCCAATTAGTGCCAATAATTGGCTTTTTAACAAGCAATTATTTGCACAAATTAGATTTAATTAGGTGTTACTTGTGTACAGTTAGGCATTGGATTTGTGCCTAAAATTTACACATGGCCCGAAAAAGGAAGCATGGTCATGGGCCTTTTGGGGCAAAGTGGGGGGTGTGGTTAGGAGTTATGCACATAATTACCAAATAAGGGTGCTTCGCGTGTAAATTTAGGTGTAGGCATTTGCATCATATTTTCGTTGGTACAAATGGAGGTTCCTACATTTACGTGCGATCATAACGCTTAAGCGTTATTCTATAAAATGTGCCGAATATTAGGTGCAGCTTATAGAATAACACTTAATCGGGTTTTTTTTCTACTTTTTGTTTAGGTGCCACATACAGAATCTAATCCTATATGTAGATAATACTTTATCATTAGGATTCTGCTACGACCTAACCAATTATATCTATGCAGATGATGTCTAGAGTATCCACTTCACCAATTCCCTAAACCCCAGTCTCACCAGTTCAAATATGGCCCTTGATTCTATTGCTGCCTAGTTCACCTCACAGGGCATGAAACTCAAGCCTGCAAAATGTATAGCAATGCCAAATACCCAGCCTCAGATTCACAAATAGTTTTTTCCTTTATCTAACTCTATAAAAATTCTGGGTTGCAAATTTTTTTTTAATTGAGAATTTTTTATTTGACTTCTTTTCTGACTTTTTATTCTCAGATTTCATCAGTCCTTAAATCATCATATCTGGCTCTTCATCAACCACAATCAGTAAAGCCTTTTTCAATTAAAAACATCTGAAAATCTAATATTTGCTTTTAATTTAAGCTGTTTGAACTATTGAAGTTCTCAATATTATGGTCTCAACCATTCTAGTATTCAAAAGTTGCAATTAGTCCAAAATGCTGAAAACCCACCTTTTCACTGCTGCTTTTAGCTCCTAGCCATTACTCAATTGCCCTCCCCTTGTCCCTTCCTTCTTTCTCACCCATCACTTCCCTCACCTGTAACTGTCTTGTCTGTCTGTCTTATTTAGATTGTAAGCTCTTTTGAGTAGGGACTGTCTCTTTGTATCAGGTGTTCAGCACTGCGTGCGTCTGGTAGCGCTATACAAATGCTAATATTAATAAGGCTAATAATAATAATAATAAATTCTACTGCTCACTAAGGGGTCCTTTTACTAAGCCGCAGCAAAAAGTGGCCTGCGGCAGTGCGAGTGCATCTTTTGGGCATTTGCTGGGCCAGTTTTTACCGCATCCTGGAAAAAGGGCTTTTTTTTAAGGGGCCAGAAAATGGACGTGTGGCAAAATAATAACCAATGTGCATCCATTTTCGGCCTGAGAACTTACTGCTACCCATTGACCTAGTGGTAAGGTCTCACACGCTACCCGGGCGGTAAGCATGCAGCGCACGCCACTGCTGTTTACCACTGGGTAAGCGCCACATGGTAGAACATAGGAAATATTTTCAATTGCGTGTTTTTGGCGCAAGCCAAATTCAGAATTACCACCCCTGGCATGCAGTAGCTGGGTGGTAATGCCGATTTGGCACATGCTGGATGCACGTAGGCCCTTATGCGCCTTTGTAAAAGGGCCCCTGTATGATAGGACACCCATTATATTCATATTGATGTCTTATCATTTAGCGAGTGCTAAATCTGTTAGCACACGTTAGTAAAAGGACCTCTTACTAACACTAACAGCTTTGACCACATTACCCTTACTTTAAGGATGTTCCATTGGCTTCCAGTTTCATTTTGGATCTGTTACAAAGTTTTGTTTATGTTACTTAAAACCATCTCTATAGGTGTTTTTGACCATCTAGCTGTTTTATTTATTTATTTATGTTGATTTATATACCGTATCTTATTGCAACTGCAAAACAGAATGGTTTACATATTTATAAAAACAACTAACGTATACAAATAAACAAACAAAGAAATTCCATTCATGACAGGAAAGCACAGCAAATCAGAATGAACTACATAATAAAACCAATACAAATTAAAAATCTAATATACAGTTAAGCTACCCTTTTTTTTTGACCGCATCTCTTATGCTAAATTCTGTTCTACATAGCTTGTAAAAAAGAAGGTTTTCAAAAGTTTTCGGAAATGGATGTAGGATTTCTCTAATCTGATCTCCTTTGGAAGGCCATTCCAAAGGGTAGGGGACAAATAGAAAAAAGCCAATCTCCGTGTAGATTCCCATCTAGCCTTAGCAAGAGGGGGAATAACTAACCTATTATCTGTTAGCGATCTAAGAGTTCGCATAGCGGTGTAAGTAACTAGGGTTTAATGTGTAAAAGGCCTTGTGAGTCAGATCAAGAGCTTTAAAATTAACTCTTGCTTCGACTAGGTGCCAATGCAGACGATGCAGTAAAGGTGTTACTCTGTCATCCCTCCGGGCCCTGCAGATCATACGCGCTGCTGTGTTTTGAATTCTTTGTAATCGCTTTAAGTTGGCTTGAGTAATCTCGGCATATACAATATTACAGTAATCTAAACGTGAAGTAATATATGCAGATGTCAGTGTTTTGAGAGAGTCCTTACTTACTGAATTTCTAACTGACCAAAGCCGCCTCAGATGGAAGGAAGATTTTTCCCTATCTTACTCATTTTCCCACCCAGACATGATACTTTTAATCAATTATCCATTCCTCCCCCTTCTACACAAAAAATACTGCTGTCTCTTGTTTTGGGCCTAAAAAAGTTGGAATGACCTCCTTTATCCACTATATTCAGAGATAAATTAGGTATGCTTAGAGGGGCATTTTCGAAAGAAACGTCTAAGTCAGAATTTGAAGGTTTTACAAAGATGGCCAAATTCCGAGGCATTTTCGAAAAAGATGGACGTCGATATTTTGTGTTCGAAAATACCATGGACATCCTGCGATTTGGACGTTTTGCAATTTGGGCATCTTTGATTTTCGGCCATTTTTCAAACAAAGACGTCCAAGTCTAAAATGTCCGAAGTCAAGCCATTTGGACGTAGGAGGAGCCAGCATTATTAGTAGACTGGTCCCCCTGACATGCCAGGACTGCAGTCGGGCACCCTAGAGGGCACTGCATTGAACTTCATAAAATGTTCCCAGGTACACAGCTCCCTTACCTTGTATGCTAAGCCCCCCCCCCCCCCCCCCCCCGCAGCAAAAAAAAATCAACTACCCCCAATTATACACCACAACCATAGCCCTTACCAGTGAAAGGGGCACCTGTATGTAGGTACAGTGGGTTTCTGGTGGGTTTTGGAGGTCTCACAGTTTTCTGCACAATTGTAACAGGAAGGGGGGGATGGGCCTGGGTCCACCTGTCTGAAGTCCACTAAACTACTCCAGGGACCTGCATGCTGCTGTCATGGACTGAATATGACATCTGAGGCTGGCATAGTGGCTGGCAAGTAATGTTCTTCACCACACTTTTGGGGGGTGGGAGTGGGTTAGAGACCACTGGGGGAGTAAGGGGAGGTCATCCCTGATTCCCTCCAGTGGTCATCTGGTCATATGGGGCAGCTTTTTGTGCCTTATTCGTAACAGATAGCAATTCTTTATTGCAAGACCCGACATGGGCGGTGTTTTGGCATCTGTGCCTGAGTCAGGGGTCTGCAATGTATATTTAATGAAATGCTATCCAAGAAAAGTCCAAATGATCGCTATTAAAAGCCCAAAACTGCAACTTTGCAATCTACATCTTAAAACCAAAGGCATCGCTGCTGCCGCTGAATACCAGACCAATTGATTTTGAGACGCGGATTGCAAAGTTGCAGTTTGGGGCTTTTCAAAAATCCATTATGTCTCATTCTAATCTGAGTTACAAAGGTAATGATTTCCATAACGAATCTGACAGTTGCCTACAGTAGTATGTCATTGAGGGCCCCTTTTAATAAGCCATGATAGGCTCTACATGTGCCCAACAGGCGCCAAAATGAACTTAGTGCCCAACTACCAATGCGCCTCTTGCAGTAATTTCATTTTTGGTGCATGTCCGCTACACGCATCTGGAAAATATTTTTTATTTTCAGACAAATGTAGCGGACGTGGGCCAAGTGGCATCTGATGCGTGTAGGTCCTTACTTCGCAGATGCCTTACCACTAGGTCTATGGCTGGCGGTAAGGTCAGACACCCAAAATGGACGCACGGCAATTTTGATTTTGCTGCACGTCCATTTTCAGGGGAAAAAGGCATTTTTGATTTGTGCACTGAAAAATAGTTCTGTGCACGCCCAAAACCTGCAGCTACACTATCGCAAGCCACTTTTTACCGCGGCTTAGTAAAAGGAGCCCTGAAATTCTTGCTCTGGCCTCGTTGAGTGGCATTTATCTGGGTAGGAGCCATTCTTACCTGGATAAGTGTCACTGAATGTCAGGGCCAAAATTGTAAAATTATTCATTCCATCTCATTTATAAGCTGCTATTGCCTTTTGTGTGATAAGCTCCAGAACCAACCTAAAAAAGGACAGGATGACAAGACTTATCAATGAGGAATTTAGGATTAAGACGAGACAGGAAGAAGGCAGCAAGCCTAAAGGGATTAGATTCATATCCTGTATATGTGTCACTCTGAGAAAAGCTAATTCATTGCATTGTGAATGAAAGCTCAAACAAGACAGAGTAGATAACCCTTTCCCTTGAAGAATGGATACTTTAACTGCAGAGTCATCACAAAATCTTCATGTAATGTAAGGAAAACCTTAATGTGCAAAAGAATAAGAAATATAAACTGACCTGGAATAATTGGTATGAATTATATTCTCCAGCTGGAAAGGATGTTACTACTGAAAACAATCTTCACCTTGCAGGGAAAATGAGATTTTGTTGGTGGTGGTGGTGGTGTGGCGGATAAGGCAGCTTGTTACAACAAATAGATTTGAACCAAAAGGAAATTTAATTGTATGTGATAATAGAAACCAGACACCAAGTACATAACCTGCATACACAGATAAATGAGAGTATCTACATATAAGTATCCTAGGATTACCCTGGGTTTTTTTTTTTTGTTGTTGTTGGTTTTTTTTGTCAAGAAAGATTTATTGAAAACACAATCAACTAGAGCTTCTAGGGTAACTAATGGATGAAAGTGATATTCTGGGGTTGATTAGTATTACCAATGCAATGTCTTCTATTCCTTTTTCTATTCCACTTTTTCTTTTTATGATTTATTTCTTAGGTCCCTCTGTATTATGAGCTAATTATATAATTTGCTTAATGTTTATCTTGTATGCAAAGTTGACTATTAATTAATGTTGATAATAAATAAAAAAGAAAACATAATCAACTTTAGCAAATTATCTACATATTTCTGAATGCTTCTAATTATTCCTAAGATATCAACACATTTCTACATGAGCTGCTGTAACTGTATTATGGCTATTATGAGTGCAGTAGTCACAGAAAGCTATAGGTGCAGAATGTGTCAGGTAAACAAACTGAAAAAAAAAAGCTTTTCTGATGCCCTGTGAAAGAGCAAACTACACAACAACCACTCTGAGGAGGGCATTTTTAGGGGTGAAATGACTTGACAAACATATATAGAGAGAGTTGCCACCAGAGAGTTGCAACCAAACCTCGACCTGGGAGGGCACTTGAGCCCAAAGTGTTGTTGGGGAGGCATATTTTGCCCCTCCTCCCCGCCGCTCTTGACCCCCCCCCCCCATAACCCCACATACCTGGGCTGGCGGGGGTCCCCAAGCCCCACCAGTGGAAGCTTTCTTGCAGCAATATTTGCCACCACGCAGCCTGCCGAGCTTTCCTGCCCTGGCGTGCATGCTCATTTTTAGTGGAATTGGGCATGCACAAAGCTCTCACATGTTCAGTTTCACTAAAAATGAGCATGCGCATTGGGGGGGGGGGGGGAAGCAGGGCAGACAGCATGGAGGGAATTATCGCTGCAGGAAAGCGTCTGCTGGCGGGGCTTGGGGACCCCTGCTAGCCAAACCAACAGACCTTGGGGGGCCATGAAACCAACTTGGAGGGGCCCAGGCTATTCCACTGGCTGCCACTCTGAACTCTCTACTATTTGGGCTTGGCCAAGACAGCCCAGGAGGAAGTACCTTCTTACTTGCATAGGCTACGCTATGAAGAATTAGAGACAATTCTAGCTTTACTTGTATAAATGTAGCTGACAACGTTTGAAAACAAAGAATAGGGTGCCTCTTAGGATATTGAAAACGCAAAAAAATAAACCCAAAGGGATGCTTAAGGGAGTGAAGAATCTCTTGGGGTTAGGGAATGTGACTAGAAAGGAGGGGGTGGGTGCTGATCAATTTGCAGATTTTCATGTTGATAAAGTAGCTTTTTGGAAACAGGATTTGGGCACAGGACTTTCTGAGGAGATGATTTTGAATACTGTGTTTTCTGTACCTAAGGGGCAGAGGGGCCATTTTGTTAAGCAGTGTTATTGAATTGGCTTAGCTCACCCTAATAGGAAGTGCTAAGGGCTTGTGCATTGCTTTGCAGGGCCGGTTTAGACATGCTGAGGCCCAGTACAGAAATTAAGGAGGGGGCCCCTTCTCCCAGTCTCCCCACCCACCATTACTACACATATAAAACAACTTTACATGACTTCTTCACACACGAAACACACAGACACACCTTCACCAAATACAGGACAAGGGATCAGAAATTAGAAACCAGCATTTGTGATACATATATCCCAAAGTTAACATATTCCAGTTAATAAATTCAAAATAAAACACTTTTTTCTACCTTTGTTGTCTGGACATTTTATTTTTCTGTCATGTTGGTCCCAGTTTCTCTGTCTGTCTTCTGCTAATTCTCTTTCTAGTGGCTTTTGTCCATTTGTCTTTTCTTCTGTCTCTAGTCTTGTTCTATTCCTTCACTACACCTGTCTCTGACATATTGATCCTTCCTTTCTAGGTATTTTTCCTTTCTGCCTCTCTATCCACTCAAATTTCATCTTATTTCTCACCCTTCTCCTTCTTTTGACTTTTCAGCTACCTATTAACTTTCCATATTATTCTCTTATTCCCTAGCTGTCTCATTTCTCATCTCACTCCTTCCCCAGCTTGCTGTTACCTTCCATCTTCCATCTACCCTCCATTACTACATTTCTACCTCTGTAGTCACTATCCACCTTTCTCCCTCTCTCTGATTATCTTGCCACCCCTTCTTGACCTCTCCCACATAGTTCCAGCATTTCCACTATTTCACTTCCCTCTCCCTCCCTCCATTCTTGTAGCTCAGTATCTCCTCTCCCTGTCCCTTTTCTTCCACACCCTCATCATCTTCCAATCCCATCTCTCTTCCCATCTGCTACCTCCCCCCTCTTTCCTGCTATTGTTTCCCCACCCTAACCCGCATCACATCACATGAGCCAGCATCTCTCCCTCCCATTCTCCCTTTGTCCAGCACCTGCCTCTCCCTCCCTTGCTTACCTGGGTCCAACATCTTTCTCCATCTTTCCAGCTGCCCTCACACCTAGTATTTCTCCCTCCCTCCCTCCCCATCACTCCTGGGTCCAAAATTTCCCCCTCTCTCTTCTTCCCTCCACCCCATTCTCTCTCTCTCTCTCTCTTTATATATATATATATATATATATATATATATATATATATATATATATATATATACTGTATATATATATATATATATATATATATATATATATATATATATATATATATATATATATATATATATATATATATACCCTCTGTTCCTGGGCCCTTCATTTCTTCTTCCATATCCTCCCCTGACTCCCAATATGGCAGGCATGTCCCCCCATCCCAATCCCCTATTGCAGATTGCAGAAGCCACCAGATCCAGGGGGCTTCTGCAATCTGCCACCTCCTCCCATTCTCGCTACCCATATGTGAGGTCTCCCTTCTTTCCCCTAACCTTCCCAGTCTTCCTAACATTGCATTTTATTGATGGGGGGGGGGGGGGGGGGTTGGTAGCATGGCAGCGATTCTTATACAATGCCTGCATCTGTCCTGGCACTGTTTCTCTGCCATGATGCGTTCATCCCAGGCTGATACAGGAAGTTCCATCAGAAGGGGGAGGAACACAGCAGAGAAACAGCACCAGGCAGTGTATAACAATTGCTGCCGTGCTACTGACCCCCTCCCCCCCCCCCCATCAACAAAATGTGATGTTAGGAAGACAGGGAAGGTGAGGAGAATGGAGGGAGACCTCAGATGGGGGTGGTGAGAACGGGAATAGGTGGCAAACTGTGGGGGCCCCATGGAGTTGTGGGGCCCAGGACAGATAACCTGTTTGCCCCCCCTCCCCCAATGCAGGCCTGGAGCTTTGTGCTAAAGCCATCAGAATCTGTGTCTTGTCTGTGTGCCCAGCTCTGTCTTCCTGAGTCACATGCATCATCCACCCTAGGGTTCTGATCACTTTGGCTGTAATTTGTATAGTTTCCCACTGTGGTGACTTCCTATGTGAATCTTCTTCCATAATGCACAGGAGCACCTTGCCAGCAATAGGTTCCTAGCACCGCTGCTCCAGCTTATATCCTTCTAATGCTACAATGCCTTTATTAGACCAATGTCCCAGGTTGCACAGCTGTATTTAGTCATGAGCTCCATTTCTTGCAGCCTGAACTCCCCTACTAATACCTGGAAGTTAATCATTCACTGGCTGATATTCACACAGGTGCCTGGTTATCTTGCACATAAAGTTAGGACACCTATTTTACTGTCCTAACTTTATGCAGTTACTTAGCCAATTAGTGAACTGAAAATCACTGCCAATCAGCTAAGTTTCTACTCCACCCTAACTCTGACCCCAGACCGCCCACAAACTAGCTGTTTTCAGCATGAACGGTTAGAGGGGTCAGAGTTAGGGTGCTGTTGAATATCCTTGGATAGCCCCACACAACTTAATGAGCCTCTCCTGTAAGGCCACCAAGAGGGAGGCCAGGGAGGGAAAGATTCCCTGGGCCCGGCCTCCAAGGGGGGGGGGGCCCAGTGCCAGCAAGGTTTCCAGGGAGCAGAAGCTTCTTCCTGCCTGCCTAATTCCAGATCTGTCTCTCTCCAGCTCCTGTGTGCCATGACCCAGAAGATTGTAACATGATAACCCAGGTCCTGGCACACAGGAGCAAGAGCTGACAGACCAAAGGAGGAGCAGACACAGGAAGGTAAGGGGTGCAGCAGGGTTGGGGGCCCAGGGACCCGAGTGTGGGGGATGGCACGGTGCAACAGTGGCCCGTGGGGGGGGGGGGGCAGTCTTGCCTCAGGCCTAGCTGTGTCTCTTTGTAGGCCTGCTCTCCTGGCTGTTTAAATCATATTGAATATTGATCCCTCAATATCTAGAATTCAGAGTGCCAAAAATGATTTAATATTACATAGCAATCTGACTTGAAATATATAAATCTCATTTTAAAAACCACATTTTGTTTGTTTGCTCTTTTTCCTGTATTGATTTTCTTTTCTGATGTTCCTTGCAGAGAGTGAACTTGTCCTTTGACTTTCCATTTTATGGCCATTTTCTACGAGAAATTACTGTGGCAACAGGGGGTAAGTGGCTTTCTACAGGCTCACTTGCACTGTTTTGAGAGGATTTTCATGTAGGTATTAAATACTATAAGATGAGAATGTAAGAAAATAAAGAGCATGATAAATTAGGTTCCTAGATGAAAAATGATGGAAAAAAATGCTTGTTCATAACCAATGCTTAATTTGGGGGGAAATGGCCTGAAACACAGTTCTACCTCTTCAGTGCAGACTCCAGAGTATCTGGGATGTTGAGCATTCCCTCCTGTCCATGGAGCCTGTAGAGAAAAGGTGGGGAAGGAGTGAACCTAGATCAGAGCAGGGGACAGTCCCTAATCCACTGCCTCTTCTCTTGATGCTCCTGTCCCCAGCCCGCCTGCACTTTTTATATCTATTTTAACTTATGGATTTTTTAAATTACCCACTAAGAAACATTCTGGCCGATACTCGAAGCGATTTAAGCGGGAAGGAGAGGCTCCTGCTCACTTAAATCACTTGTAATCGTCTAACCCCCGATATTCAGCAGCACTAAAGCAGGCAGTACGATTGAATCTGGCCTCTGATTGGCCCCAGAAAAAGTGAATAGGTCAGGGGTGGTACAGGGGGGCAGTGTTAGGGAGGAGCCTGGGGTTATGCAGGTGCTGGCAATATTTAGTGCCGGCACCCACATAGCTAATCAGGTTAATTTAAGATAGCTCAAAAGTTGCATAATGAGATCACGGCAGCCATTTTAGTTTTGCGGCAAGGGGCAGGACCGAGGGGGCCTTCCTCCTACCCCCAATGACCCCACTGGACCACCAGGGAGGAAAGGTAGGGCCGAGGAGAGCCTACCTGGACTGCAGGGGGGTGGGGTCATTCCTAGAGTGGAAGAGTGGGAGGGGTAGCTGACTTGCAGGCTGGGGGAGGGGGAAAAAGGAGAAGGGGCTTTGCGGGGGATCAGGGTCAGAAAACAAAAAACAAAGTTATGTAGGCCCCAGCTGATATTCAGCCAGTGCCTGCATAGCTATCTTATGTGGGCCTAAGTTGAATATTGGCCGGGCCCACATATGCTCCTGCGCCAAGCCCACACAAAATTAGCCACTAATATTCAGTCCTGGTGCCAGGACGTAGCCCATCACTGAATATTGGGAAGCTAATGTAGCCAGCAACAGTAAGCATTTAAAAAAAACGTTGACCATCACTGGCTGAATATCGGGGGGATAATGTTTAGTGGTATATACATTATATACAGGGCTCCACAGTTCCACTTTTTTATGTATGTAAATTAAGACCTGTTCATAACTATAAAATGAATGTTATCCCTCTAAAGTTTAGTATATTTGTGGAGTATTTTGAACTGAGTGCTTTTGTTGTTTTTTTCTTTCTTACATAAACGAGGTAGTGCTTCTAGCATTTTAAGTGTAGCAGAGGATAAACCTGTAATCAGATTAGCAGTATTCAACTGCTGCACTTGTGTTTTATTTTAGTGTTTTATCACGGCCAATCCAGATGTTGCCTAAGGTGCTAAGACATTAAAATTTTATGTTTAAGGTAGCAGGCTTAAACATAAACTCCCCACTAACATTTCATTGCTGAGTTATAGTAGTCAAATTACTTCTAGAGAAAACTGGCTCCTTTGTAGGATCGAGGCTGTAAGAGAGGGAATCCAAAGCACACCTGAAGGAGCAACAAACCCAAAGAAGGACAAGGAGCTTTCAAGAGAATGGGCGTCAACTCTGAATTTTATTGATCAGACTAAAATTCTGGTTTAGACCCCTGACGCAGGCGGTGTCACCGAAACATGGAAAGTGTCAGGTCTGATAAATACATTCTGAGTTGATGTCCCCTCTCTTGAAGGCTCCTTGTTCTTCTTTTGGTTTGTTACTCCTTTGTAGGACCAAAGATATTTTGGTACAAGAGCTTTCAGGACCTTACTGATCTTTTGTTCTAATGTGAGTGTAAAGCTGCTGGAAGGAAAGTTCATGTCTTTCTTTATATCTTCTTCCTTAATTAACTCCTCAGTCATACCTGAAGAAGAGTTCTGTGAGGTTTCCTAAGCTCATTTTCTATATCAGATTTTTTGATTGGCCCTTTCAAAGGCTTTATGACATACAAGGCATCTAATTCAAAATTTACACCAGACTCCCCCACCAACACTAGACCCCCTTCCCCTTAGGGTAGCTCTCAACCTCCTTCCCCTCCATTAAAGACACATATCCCAAGAACCCTGGAGCCACCCCAGATTCACCCGCCAGGGCCCAAGGCATGCAAAAATGGCCCTTAGATGGCAAGTTCCTCCACACCCATCCCAGTGCCTGTCTCAAGTGACTAGTAGGGCAGGAATAATGTCCACTCACTCTTGAGTAGACACCAGGGACCCCAGTAAACCTACAGACTGTGTTATGGTTTGGGGGGGACTTGAGGACCAACAGCCATTTTTGCAGAGCTTGAGCCAAAGAGGGTGAGTCTGAGTAAGGTTACCACATATCAGGCATATGCCCACATATAGGGGGAGGGGGTCAAGTGTGCTACCAGCGAGTTGGGTGCTACCGCAGGGGAACTGATACTGTCTGGAAAAGAGAGGTCTGGTGCTGTCTGGAAGGGGGGTCTTGAGCCTGGAGAAGAGACAGGCTCAGGAGAGATGGTAAAGGTCTATCAAAACCTGACTGAATAGGAATAGGTAAATGTGAATTTAGAGGAGGATGGTGGTTCTTCAACTTGGAGAAGACAGTTGAAAAGAGATGGTTATTGTTCAAAAAAATTGCGGTAATTCCAACAAGTCTTTTTACCACTCCTACTGTATCTACAACCTACAACCATCACTCACAGCCTACTATTTTACTGTACAGTGTTTTCTCTCAGTATGTGCTGAAATTCCTCTCCCAGTCCCTGAGTCTGGGTACACTGGTTGAGAGTGGACTGTAGTAGCAGAAGCTTCAAAACCTTTCAAGCAACCAACTGTAAAGTTATTTTCTCCTTGTTCAAGTTACTACATTAAGGAAGATTTGCTTAAGAATTGAGACTCTGTCTTGGTGATGTTATACACTTACAGTGTTGGGTTTAAACTGCATGCTAATCATTCTGGGAGTCAGGTAGCATAACAGTGATAAAGCTTGTCTGAAACAGCACATAGACACCAATATATATGCTAGAATTTTGGCTGTTTAATGGAACCCCTATCAAAATTGATATGTCTGGACCAGACAGGATTTATTAGTGGCAGGTGCTCCTCTAACAATACTAGATTATGTCTTCATCTCATTCACCATGCTAAACAACTGACTTATCTCGCCTTCCTAGTATCCTTAGGTGCCAAGAAGGTCCTATCTAATTAAGGTGTTACATTGGTGCGTTTTTGGCCCTCATTATATACATATGGTCCAACTGCTTCACTTTAATCCAGTTGCCCGCATATATATTGATAGTACTATGTCTGTCCCACATGTATCACTTACATAGGGGCACTACACAGGGGTGCCCACTTTTGTCATTGCTTTTGATCTCACGCTGGAACCCCTGTTATGTGCTAGTCGAGCTTCACCTGACATCCAGGGTATTTCTCTGGCATGGATAGATTAAAAATTCTCTGCATACACGGATGATGTACTGCTCTATCTCTCTCATCCTGAATCTACAATTCCCCCTTTATTCCAGTTAATCAATACCTTTGGTTCTTTTTTGGAATACAAGATTAGCTGGACTAAATCAGAAGTAATGCATTTAAATGTGCACTGTACAAACGGTTTGTTCCAATGATTTCCTTTGCAATGGCAAAATCAGGGACTAAAATATTTAGGGATATTATTTCTTCCTGAACTTACAGACACTGTTCTTGCTAATGAACAACGTATACTATGTAAAGTACAGACACTATAGTTTATCAAGCAACACTGCATTTTTCCTGTAATGCACAACAATTCCTTTTAACACTTCCTGAAGAATAGGGTTAGGCGGGCCATTGTTATCTAGCAATGCCTCCATCTGCTTAGGACCTTGATTGGGGCGATACAGGTGCGTCTTGCCTTGGTATATTTGACTGGCGAAAACAGCTATCTGTTGCTTATATCTTGGATTCTTAAACAACACCATATATTTTGTATTTAAGGTGATAGTGTGGCTTGTTCTGCCTTGACAAAAAAGTTCTGGATGATATAGGTAATACTTAAGTTTCTGTGGTGTGTATATTTGGTAAAGGCTTTTTCAATCTCATCACTTTTACAAGCAGACTCCATATAATCATCAATGATGACCAGATTTACTTTATGGGCCATAAACAACAGGTCATCGTTAAATGTTACCAGCAGCAAATCCATAAAACGTATAAACGGGTACCGGTTTGACAATTAAGTACATACAGTGGTGGAAATAAGTATTTGATCCCTTGCTGATTTTGTAAGTTTGCCCACTGACAAAGACATGAGCAGCCCATAATTGAAGGGTAGGTTATTGGTAACAGTGAGAGATAGCACATCACAAATTAAATCCGGAAAATCACATTGTGGAAAGTATATGAATTTATTTGCATTCTGCAGAGGGAAATAAGTATTTAATCCCTCTGGCAAACAAGACCTAATACTTGGTGGCAAAACCCTTGTTGGCAAGCACAGCGGTCAGACGTCTTCTGTAGTTGATGATGAGGTTTGCACACATGTCAGGAGGAATTTTGGTCCACTCCTCTTTGCAGATCATCTCTAAATCATTAAGAGTTCTGGGCTGTCGCTTGGCAACTCGCAGCTTCAGCTCCCTCCATAAGTTTTCAATGGGATTAAGGTCTGGTGACTGGCTAGGCCACTCCATGACCCTAATGTGCTTCTTCCTGAGCCACTCCTTTGTTGCCTTGGCTGTATGTTTTGGGTCATTGTCGTGCTGGAAGACCCAGCCACGACCCATTTTTAAGGCCCTGGCGGAGGGAAGGAGGTTGTCACTCAGAATTGTACGGTACATGGCCCCATCCATTCTCCCATTGATGCGGTGAAGTAGTCCTGTGCCCTTAGCAGAGAAACACCCCCAAAACATAACATTTCCACCTCCATGCTTGACAGTGGGGACGGTGTTCTTTGGGTCATAGGCAGCATTTCTCTTCCTCCAAACACGGCGAGTTGAGTTCATGCCAAAGAGCTCAATTTTTGTCTCATCTGACCACAGCACCTTCTCCCAATCACTCTCGGCATCATCCAGGTGTTCACTGGCAAACTTCAGACGGGCCGTCACATGTGCCTTCCGGAGCAGGGGGACCTTGCGGGCACTGCAGGATTGCAATCCGTTATGTCGTAATGTGTTACCAATGGTTTTCGTGGTGACAGTGGTCCCAGCTGCCTTGAGATCATTGACAAGTTCCCCCCTTGTAGTTGTAGGCTGATTTCTAACCTTCCTCATGATCAAGGATACCCCACGAGGTGAGATTTTGCGTGGAGCCCCAGATCTTTGTCGATTGACAGTCATTTTGTACTTCTTCCATTTTCTTACTATGGCACCAACAGTTGTCTCCTTCTCGCCCAGCGTCTTACTGATGGTTTTGTAGCCCATTCCAGCCTTGTGCAGGTGTATGATCTTGTCCCTGACATCCTTAGACAGCTCCTTGCTCTTGGCCATTTTGTAGAGGTTAGAGTCTGACTGATTCACTGAGTCTGTGGACAGGTGTCTTTCATACAGGTGACCATTGCCGACAGCTGTCTGTCATGCAGGTAACGAGTTGATTTGGAGCATCTACCTGGTCTGTAGGGGCCAGATCTCTTACTGGTTGGTGGGGGATCAAATACTTATTTCCCTCTGCAGAATGCAAATAAATTCATATACTTTCCACAATGTGATTTTCCGGATTTAATTTGTGATGTGCTATCTCTCACTGTTACCAATAACCTACCCTTCAATTATGGGCTGCTCATGTCTTTGTCAGTGGGCAAACTTACAAAATCAGCAAGGGATCAAATACTTATTTCCACCACTGTAAGTACATAAGTACATAAGTAGTGCCATACTGGGAAAGACCAAAGGTCCATCTAGCCCAGCATCCTGTCACCGACAGTGGTCAATCCAGGTCAAGGGCACGCTCCCCAAACGTAAAAACATTCCAGACAAGTTATACCTAAAAATGCTGAACTGACCCATTACATCCTCCAACATTCTATTCGCTTTCCTAGCCGCAGCAGCACACTGAGCAGAAGGTTTCAGCGTATCATCGACGACGACACCCAGATCCCTTTCTTGATCCGTAACTCCTAACGCGGAACCTTGCAAGACGTAGCTATAATTCGGGTTCCTCTTACCCACATGCATCACTTTGCACTTGTCAACATTGAACTTCATCTGCCACTTGCACGCCCATTCTCCCAGTCTCGCAAGGTCCTCCTGTAATCGTTCACATTCCTCCTGCGACTTGACGACCCTGAATAATTTTGTGTCATCGGTGAATTTAATTACCTCACTAGTTATTCCCATCTCTAGGTCATTTATAAATACATTAAAAAGCAACGGACCCAGCACAGACCCCTGCGGGACCCCACTAACTACCCTCCTCCACTGAGAATACTGGCCACGCAATCCTACTCTCTGCTTCCTATCTTTCAACCAGTTCTTAATTCATAATAATACCCTACCTCCGATTCCATGACTCTGCAATTTCTTCAGGAGTCTTTCGTGCGGCACTTTGTCAAACGCCTTCTGAAAATCCAGATATACAATATCAACCGGCTCCCCATTGTCCACATGTTTGCTTACCCCCTCAAAAATGCATTAGATTGGTGAGGCAAGACTTCCCTTCACTAAATCCGTGCTGACTTTGTCTCATCAGTCCATGTTTTTGTATATGCTCTGCAATTTTATTCTTAATAATAGCCTCCACCATCTTGCCCGGCACCGACGTCAGACTCACCGGTCTATAATTTCCCGGATCTCCTCTGGAACCCTTCTTAAAAATCGGAGTAACATTGGCTACCCTCCAGTCTTCCGGTACTACACTCGATTTTAGAGACAGATTGCATATTTCTAACAGTAGATCCGCAAGTTCATTTTTTAGTTCTATTAATACTCTGGGATGAATACCATCAGGTCCCGGTGATTTACTACTCTTCAGCTTGCTGAACTGACCCATTACATCCTCCAAGGTTACAGAGAATTTGTTTAGTTTCTCCGACTCCCCCGCTTCAAATATTCTTTCCGGCACCGGTGTCCCCCCCAAATCCTCCTCGGTGAAGACCGAAGCAAAGAATTCATTTAATTTCTCCGCTACGGCTTTGTCCTCCTTGATCGCCCCTTTAACACCATTTTCGTCCAGCGGCCCAACCGACTCTTTGGCCGGTTTCCTGCTTTTAATGTATCTAAAAAAATTTTTACTATGTATTTTTGCTTCCAACGCTAATTTCTTCTCAAAGTCCTTTTTTGCCCTCCTTATCTCCGCTTTGCATTTGGCTTGGCATTCCTTATGATCTATCCTGTTACTTTCAGTTGGTTCTCTTCTCCACTTTCTGAAGGATTGTTTTTTGGCTCTAATGATTTCCTTTATCTTACTGTTTAGCCACGCCGGCTGACGTTTAGTCTTTTTTCCCTTTTTTCTAATACGTGGAATATATTTGTCCTGAACCTCCAGGATGGTGTTTTTAAACAGCATCCACGCCTGATGCAAGTTTTTTACTCTGCGAGCTGCTCCTTTCAGTCTTTTTTTCACCATTTTTCTCATTTTGTCGTAATCACCTTTTCTATAGTTAAACGCTAGCGTACTTGATTTCCTAGTTTCACTTCCTTCAATGCCAATATCAAAACCGATCATATTATGATCACTGTTATCAAGCGGCCCTCGTATCGTTACCCCCTGCACTAGATCATGAGCACCACTAAGGACTAAGTCTAGTATTTTTCCTTCTCTTGTCGGCTCCTGAACTAGCTGTTCCATGAAGCTGTCCTTGATTTCATCAAGAAATCTTATGTCCCTTGCGTGTACAGATGTTACATTAACCCAGTCTATATGCGGGTAATTGAAATCCCCCATTATTATTGTGTTGCCCAGTTTGTTTGCGTCCCTGATTTCCTTTAACATTTCCGCATCCGTCTGTTCGTCCTGGCCAGGCGGACGGTAGTACACTCCTATCACTATCCTTTTCCCCTTTGCACATGGAATTTCAATCCACAGTGATTCCATAGGTTGCCAGCAGGTGTAACACCATATGATTTGATTGTGTTTCATGCTGAATGTAAAAATGGTGTGCTAACAATTTATTAACAAAGAAACTTTTACCATTGTTGGAGGGTCCTGCTATGATGCTTGAGAAGGGATGGATCAGTTGTGTGTCAAACTCTTCACTAGCCATAGCAAAAAATATAAACTCCTTACTGCCTCCGGATTAAAGTAAATTCTGCTTAGGTTTACTTTGTACATGACTTCATAGGGCTTTGTGTGGTTCAACACTAGCACAGCATCGTAAAAAGAATGTGTTTTACTTTTAAAAGTCCACAAAGAAAGGGTGGGGGAGAGGGGAGGAGGCGCATGGATAGCTGAGTACGGCATCTCTCTATATGCAAGAGCTTTGGAATTTGCTAGCTTTTTTCAAGTTCTCAGCTTGTAAAAATTGGGTCATATCTTATGGCTAATGATTATGCTCACACACCTTGTGTACGGTACTCAAAAATGTCTTTGCTTGTGTTTTACTTAACTTTATTTGCTGAAAAAAATTGTGTCTATTTGTATTGTACTCATAATATTTTGGTTTGTATTTTACATAATGCTTCTTAGGTTAAAACAGAGCAAGCAATCCTTATATAAAAGGAAGCTGCCATATATTTCATTCACGTGACCTACATCCCTTTCTGCCTGCCAGGATAGAGAGGAAGGGGCTGCAGGGGTATGTCTTTTTGTTAAAGGAACTCCTGTACAAGCTTATGTGTATTTTGCATGACTTGTGCTGTACTCCCCAAATGAAAAGCTGGCTATTCATCTATGACTGTGTGAAATTCTGCCCTGCATCTTTACCCCCCCACCCCCCCAACAGGCACACAAAACAGCAAATTTTGCAAAAACATCTGTTTCCATGAAGGAGGAGCAGGCTGGTTGAGCTCATATAGACTAGCACAGTTTGAAACCAGCATGATTGCTGGTCTCTGTGTACAAGAGCTACATGATTAGAGGAGAGGGGTTGAGGGTGAATGGATGAAGGGGAGAGGGGGTCAAGCCTTTTTGCTATACTGTTCAGAAAAGGAGTTTAAAAACAGCATGATTGGAGATATCGATAAAATCCATGGCTAGCCAGACCCTCCTCTGTGTTTTTGTGAAAGTTATCTTAAAACAGCTTTGTGTCTACGTTCGGAGAGAGTCTCAGAGTGCATAGAAGGGGAGGTTGGTGTTTTGTTTTTTTTCCATCAGGGAAACTGTTATGATGCCTTGAAACAGGAGGGCTGTAACTAACAAAAAAAGTTGTTTTTTTTTTATTTTTTCTTGTGCTCTGATGTTTTCTGAAAGGAAGGTGATGCCCATTTGTCTGGGGAATGAACTTTTTAGCTGTAATGGACTTCTTCTTAATGCCACGGGTTAAAAAAACCAGGGGGCTGAAAAACTAAGTGGGAGGAGTGAACAGAAACGGTTTAAGGACAGGGATAAAATAAACTGCATATGCTCCTCCAGGACTACAGGGGACGGTGTTGGTGGTGATTGACATCACTTCCTGTCACATGACTCATCCAAGATAGTAATGAGTAGTGTGAAACAGGAAGTGATGTTGAAGCGCCCGGTGGTCACCGTCATCTTGAAAATGGATACAAATATGGTGGGGTTTGGGGCAGGGTTATGCAAAAGGCTTGGGGCATGGGTGGTGCTATGGCATCATATCTAGTGACATAATCAAAGGGAATGGGGTAGGGTGTGGGTATGGCTTGGATGGAGAGTGGGCATGGCTTGAGCAGATCCTTGATTCTGATGGACTAACATAATTGGAAGTGGGCATGGCCACCTTTCAAAAATATGCAAATTAGCTTTGACAAAAGGGGGTGATGTATACTTAGAATCATGATGGCAGTGCTCCAGGATATCTTAAGAAACTGGAAGTACGTAGGCAATCTCAAAATGTACAGTTTTGGTGGAACTCTGGTTTATAAATATGAGGCTACTGCTGTGGAATGTGTTGGGGCTTTAAGAAATTCTGTGATAAATGGTCCTTTCTGTGAGAGCATCTGAGTATCTAGGGTGCATACTGGTCCCATAGTCATTTATGTTACACTGGGGGTGGGTGGGAGGGGTGGGTTTCTCGCTATCATGCATTCCATGTATGTATCACTTGTCATTTCTCTTTGTTTTGTTTGTTAACTGTTATGAAATGTAATAAAAATAATGAATTTTAAAAAATCTGTTGTGGTTTGTTGTTTCCCTAGGAAATCAGATTAAATTTAAAAAAGTGTATACTCCATTTAGTACTGTGGAACATAGAAATGGCAGTTTGAGAAAGACAACCCTAACTGAAAATCCTGTTTATTCAAATGTTGGTGGATATGGCAAAGTTGCACAAGGTTATATGGATAAGTTTGGATTAAGTACAAACTCTGAGCTAGATAAGGGCAGACTATGGAAAATCTTAAATAAATGACTTTTCTCTACTTAAATAAAAATTTAGTTCTGATCATTTCAAACCAAGTTAGATGAAAACATTTATAGATTCACACGTTTATGTGATATACTCAAAGATTCACACCATCTATGATAAATGAATGTTTGCTTTAGCATTCCTGTTGTCCTGGCTGCTGTCTTTTTTACAGTCTGGAGACCATCAGATTTCAGTTTTAGATGGCTTTGCTTTTTGCTATACATCAGTACTCAGCCCACCATCATCATTTATTATTGTCTTGAGCATCTGCACCTGAAAAACCTGTTGCAATATATTTGCATTATATGCAACTTACAAACTCTTGACACATTCAAGCTTTGTTAGATCACCTCTTTTTTTTTCTGGTGCAATCATTGATTCTAGCACACCGCAAATACTATCATATGCAAAAAAAGAAGAATATTTCCTACTATTTATTTATTTATTTATTTTATTTTATTTGTTACATTTGTATCCCACATTTTCCCACCTATTTGTAGGCTCAATGTGGCTTACATAGTACCGAAAAGGCGTTTGCAGACTCCGATGTGATGTTGTGGTAAGATAAAGTTCTTGTGGTACAGCCTCATTAGGGAATCGTAGAATGGAAGAGTTGTGTTATGTCCATTACATGTTTTAGTTTGGTTGTGTTGCAGAGATCAGGCATTTAAGTTGGATGATAGGGTATGCCTTTTTAAACAGGTTAGTTTTTAGTGATTTCCGGAAGTTTAGGTGGTTGTACGTCGTTTTCAAGGCTTTTGGTAATGCGTTCCACAGTTGTGTGCTTATATAGGAAAAACTGGATGTGTAAGTTGATTTGTATTTAAGTCCTTTGCAGCTTAGGTAGTGCAGATTTAGATAAGTTCGTGTTGATTTGGATGTGTTTCTAATTGGTAAGTTGATCAAGTCTGTCATGTATCTCGGGGCTTCACCGTAGCTGATTTTGTGAACTAGGGTGCAAATTTTGAAGGTGATGCTTTCTTTGATTGGGAGCCAGTGTAGTTTTTCATGGATGGGTTTTATGCTTTCAAATCGTGTTTTTCCAAATATAAGCCTAGCTGCCGTGTTTTGAGCAGTCTGAAGTTTCTTTAAGGTTTGTTCTTTACATCCCGCATAAATTCCATTGCAGTAGTCTACCTGGCTTAGTACCATTGATTGAATCAGGTTGCGAAATGTTTCCCTCAGGAAGAATTGTTTCATGCATTTGAGTTTCCACATTGAGTGGAACATTTTCTTTGTTGTGGATGCCACTTGGCTCTCTAGTGTTAAGTTACAGTCCATTGTAACGCCGAGGATTTTCAGGCCGTCTGAGATAGGAAGGGTGTGATCTGGGGTGTTGATACTTGTGGGGTTGTCCGCGTTGTGTTGGGATGAGAGGATGAGACAATGTGTTTTTTCTTTATTGAGTTTTAGTTGAAATGCATTTGCCCATGAGTCCATGATGTTCAAGCTGAGCTTGATTCCATTGGTGATTTCTGTCAGTTTGGTTTTGTAAGGAATGCATATTGTGACATCGTCTGCATATATGAAAGGGTTAAGGCCTTGGTTGGATAAGGACTTGGCAAGTGGGGTCATCTTTAAGTTGAATAGGATCGGTGATAGTGGTGATCCTTGTGGTACTCCACAGTCTGCTTTCCACGGTGATGATATGTTTGAATTTGATTTTACTTGATAAGTTCTTGTGGTTAGGAAGCCCTTGATCCAGCTAAGTATGTTTCCACCAATCCCGAAGTTATCTAGTAATCATATTAATATATTATGGTTTACCATGTCGAATGCACTAGACATGTCGAATTGGAGGAGAAGGATGTTTTTGCCTGTTGCTATTTCCTGCTTGAATTTGGCTAGAAGAGTAATACTGTTTCAGTGCTGTGGAGGGGGTGAAAACCTGACTGTGATTCATGTAATATTGAGAATTTTTGTTTATATAATCTGTAAGTTGTTTAGTTACCATGCTTTGCATCAGTTTGACCACCAACGGGATAGATGCTACTGGACGGTAGTTAGTGATTTCATTTGTTTTTTTTCTTGGTATCTTTTGGTATTGGGGTGAGTAGGATATTGCCATTTTCCTTAGGGAAGAGGCCTAGCTGAAGCATGTAATTTAGGTGGGATGTGAGGTCTGCTATGAAGCGGTCAGGGTCGGATTTCATTAGGTAGCTGGGACAGGTATCTAGTTTACAGTGAGTGTTGGAGAACCTACTAATCACCTGGGTAACTGTAAAACATTTCTAGCCTGCCTAATTCTAGGTGGGTTACAATAAACATACACAAAGTCAATAAACAATACAACACAGAAAATTACAATGTACCACATCGCTCATGTAAGAACATCAACAGCAAAATGCCTGATCATTTAAGTGGGTTTTTAACTGTTTCTTAAAAATGGATAAATCAGTAAGACCTCAACCGAAAAGGCAACTTATTCCTTAAAATCGGACCACAAATAGAAAAAGCAACATTCTTTGTGATTGCATAGTGTATCTGTAAGATATCTGACAAGCAAAGTAGCTGCTTTCACCCCAAGCGCAATGCCCTGAGGGGGTGATAGATCTCACATAATTACTGAAAATACCATGGTGCAGAACCAGTGAGAGCTTTAAAAACCAGTACCAACAACTTAAACTCCACTCTGCATTTAATTAGCAGCCAATGAAAAGATTTCAGCACAGGTGTAATCCCCTGGATTCTATATATGGCTTGCTGAATAGTGTGCATAAATTTGTGCATGTGGCTAATTTATACGTGCTACTAAATTATGTAATGAGCTAATTAGTCTTGATAATTGGCTGATAATGACCAATTGTCAACACTAATTGTTCATAATTGAAATTTACATGCACTTCTTTTTAAGCGTAGTCTAAAAAGTGGTGCAGCTAAAAAGGGGGTGTGGTCATGGGAGGAGTGTAGGCGTGTCGGGACCATCGATCACATCTACGCATGTGATTATGGAATTGGGGGGAGCACACCTAGATTTAGGTGCATGCATTTACACCACTGTAAATGGTTGCGCCTAAATCTAGATATGTCCACCCAGCCTATGCTCTATTTCATAAACTGTATCTGAATGTAGACGCAGCTGATAGCATACAGATAGGTGCATGAATCAGACGTGCCTAGAGTTTAGTCGCTATATATAGAATCTGGCTCAATATGCTTAAAATGAGATGAACCCACTAACAAATGTGTTGCTGCATTCTGTACAACCTGGAAAGCATGATACCTAGCCTGAGTCTGCCTGCATATAAAGCATTACAGTAATCAACCTTCATCAACACAAGACTGTAACACTGACCAAAAATCAAATGTGGGGAGCATAGGTTTTAATCTGCTCCACATTCGTTTACATTATCACTTATGAAAATGTTGAACAGAACTGGTTGTCTGTTGAGGCTAGAATATTATTCATGTTTTACTATAATCTTTTAAAACTTTATTATGGCACTACTCCTTCTTATATGTTTTCACTAATTACTATTGTGGTTTCAAAGAAATCATACTTTTTGCATACATTAACACTGTTTTCTTATCCCAGCTTTAAAGGGATAAAATCCAAAAAAACGTTTACTTATTTTGTGGTGTACACTGCAATGATCCACTCTTGAGGTACTTGCACTTGCGGTACACAAGAACCAATTGTTATGTTATGCTAATTTCAAAATGGTTCCCATGATCTCCAGTGGTAGCCTTGTGGTACTACTGCTAGGAGTCAAGATATCATATAAAGGCCTAGTAGTAGTACTGTGAAAATACTGTTAAAGGTTATGCGTGCCATTTTGAGCCTAAAGCTGGCAGGGGCAGAAGCTACTCAGCATCACTTTTGCTCCATGATACTCCAGACCACTTGGGAAAGGGTAAGGTAGTCCCATGGGGCTTATGGGAGTGGGGTGAGGGACTATGGCATGTGTCTTCAGAGGGAATGTAGGATTATCCATCTGTTCCTTGTGACACATCCAACCAGTTCTGTTTTCAGAATATCCACAATGAATGTGAATGTGGAAGATCTGCATACAATGGAAATACCACATGCAGATTTATCTGATTTATATGTATTGTGAATATCCTGAGAACCTAACTGGTAGGTTGAGAACTTCTGGTTTAGATAATCAAGAAGGAAAGAGATGATCAGTGGAATATTTCAGATATGAGTCCTAAGATCAGATCTGTTCAACATTTTCATAAGTGATAGCGTTGGTGGCTTGCTTTTTGTTATTTTTTTTCTACTTTATGTATCTTTATTGGCATCTCCCTTTTTTCCTTGGAATCTCTCTTTCCTTATTTTGGCTTTCTGATTGAGATGTATACCTATTTGGACAAAGTTTGTTCTTTGTTAGTTTGTTGTAAAATTGCATTAACATATAATAATAAAATAGCACTTAGGCATTTTGTGGGTGTGTACACTTACCCTAGTATCCTATGTATTTACAAATGCAAGGGACATGTAAATGTGGGTGCCTAGAGTATAGAATTACCCTTTATATAATCTTTGTCTACCAAAATGCCATCAACCTCATAGTACTGACAAAAGCTGAAGGAAAAAGCTATGCATATATGGTTTCCAGGAAAGGGGCAGGGAAGATTGCACTGACCATGGTTGATATCAAATCTGCATTAAAATAATATATGAGCATTTCTGACATCATGGAGTAATTCTGTAACAGTCCCTCTACCTACAGGTGCCCAGAGGGTGCAAGGAAAATAGGTGTCGACTTTACTTTATAGAATGCCAGCATAACTGGATATATCTGTGTGTATGCGCTAAGGCGTGAACAGTGAGCACTTAAGCCAGCCACAGAGTGTGTATCTATGCTGTTTACTTGTACGGCCACCTGCAAACTATGTGCTGTTGGATATATATATGTGTAGTTGTAAAAACATTTTATTTATTTAATTTAATACATTTATATCCCACATTATCTCAACAAAGCTTGAGCTCAGTGTGGCTAACAGTAAAGACAGGTAAAGTTAAGTACGATTATTGAACATTAGAAAAGAGCGTAACCTCTGCTCACAGGACAAATTCCTCCTCTCAGTACCCTTCTCCACCACCGCCAACTCCAGGCTCCGCCCATTCTGCATCGCCTCACCCTATGCTTGGAATAAACTTCCTGAGCCCTTACGCCAAGCCCCCTCCCTACCCATCTTCAAATCCTTGCACAAAGCCCACCTCTTCAATGTTGCTTTCGGCACCTAACCTTTACACCTTTCAGGAAATCTAGACTGCCCCAATTTGACTGCTCCTACTTGACTGACTGTACATTTGTCCTTTAGATTGTAAGCTCTTTGAGCAGGGACTGTCCTTCTATTTTAAATTGTACAGCGCTGCGTAACCCTAGTAGCGCTTTAGAAATGTTAAGTAACATAGTAACATAACATAGTAGATGACGGCAGAAAAAGACCTGCACGGTCCATCCAGTCTGCCCAACAAGATAACTCATATTTGCTGCTTTTTGTGTATACCCTACTTTGATTTGTACCTATGCTCTTCAGGGCACAGACCGTATAAGTCTGCCCCACACTATCCCCGCCTCCCAACCACCAGCCCCACCTCCCAACCACCGGCTCTGGTACAGGCACAGACCGTATAAGTCTGCCCAGCACTATCCTCACCTCCCCAGCCCTGCCTCCCAACCCCGGCTCTGGCACAGACCGTACAAGTCTGTCCAGCACTATCCCCGCCTCCCAACCACCAGTCCCGCTTCCCACCACCGGCTCTGGCACAGATCGTATAAGTCTAGTAGTAGTAAGTGAGATATGTTTAGGTATTGTATTCAGATTGGTTATTAGATTTTTTGAAGAGGAAAGTTTTTAGGATTTTATGGAACTTTGCATAATTGTATTTTAGCGAGTTAGCTGCTAACCGGATAAGTTGCTGCTTCACCTTATCTCTGCCCCCAGACCGCCCCTAACCTAACTGATTAGGGGATTGCTGGTTAATGAGGATATTCAGTGTCACTACCCAGTTAAGTGCTGCTGAGTATCCAAGATTGTCTAGCTCAGTGAGGTTTAACCCCTCTTGAATATCAGTGCATATAGGCGGTGCATTGGAACATGAGTATATGCTGGTATTCTAATGATGTACATACATATGTGGCTTATTCATATAGGTATCTACATTATAGAATTATCCTGCATGTGTAAACAGGGCCTTCTGTACACAAATGAACAACATTAAAGTGTGCAGCATCGCATTATCAAAATATGATCCTCCTTGCAAAACAGATTTTAATAAATAGAGCACTAATGTGGTAAAGTTAGCTGCTAAAAATTAGCATACGTGATAGTAAACAGAGCCCAGTATTTTGTTTGTCATATTTACAACTCCTGGTTATGTAAGTGTGAAAACCTACATGTACTTGTCTCTTGATCAGTAGAGGCTTAAAACCAAAATGCCAACAGTTTAGATGCAAATTTACTTGCTTTGACCTTCTGCAGATCAATGACATTAAAAAAAAAGAGTTTGACTTAATGCTAGCTTCTCTTTGCTGCCACTGAATAATCACACAGCAGGATGCTTACTCCTATTGAAATTACTTTTCAGCAACATACTTTGATAATAAAACATTGCTTCTTTTATTTTAGAACAATTGTTCTTGGAGGGCAACATAGGTCTTAGTGTTCTTTAAACAAACAAACATCTACTTTATCTTCATTTTTACACAGCATATAAGAAAATATTGAATCCTAGAGGTCCAATATACAAAAAGGCTGAGCTCATAAATGTTTACTCCTAAGTTATGCTCCTAAATGTATGCACAATTTTTAGCCAATTTTAGGAACCTAACGGTCAGTATGCACAGTGGCGTTCCTTGGTCGGCTGCCACCCTGTGAGGTTCGGCGCTGTGCTCCCCCCCCCCCCCCCCGGGTGCAGCATGACCTCCCTCCCCAGGTGCAGCACAACACCCCCCCTGGCTGAGTGTCCCCCCTCCCCCGCCCGTGCATTCTTCCTACCTGCAGGGAGCAGCTGGTTCCCTGCTCCCTCTGTCCTGGAACAGAAATTAATAGCAGATGGAGGAGGGAGCCAGCTGAGCCGACAGCTGCTCCCTGCACCCCTCCTGCCGCGTGTGCCTGGGGCTGACCGCACACACCGCCCTGCCCTCGGTACACCACTGAGTATGCAGCCAGCTAAGTTAGACCTGGATCTTGAATATCCACCATTGAATATCTGTGTCTGAATGAACTGCTGCTGGCTGCTCATACTTTATACATGGAAGGCTGATGTCTAGTGGTAGTACCGTGAGACTACTGCTAGAGCTTGTGGCAGCCATTTTAAAACAGGCACCTGCTAGGAGCAGGAGTGAATGGGGATCACTCCTGCCCAGAAGAGCCCCACCAAACCATCAGGGATGTTGGTGGGCCCCAAAGGGAGAGAGCGCTTGATCTCAGAGCAATCTAATGGGAACTCCATCTCAGGAGGAAGAGTTTGGGAGAGGGGTTGGAATTGGCAAAGGAGGGAGGGGAGATGTTGGGAGCACATCAAACAATGTTGGCTGCTACCAGAAAGCTATGCAGGTGCTGTCCAGTATTCAGTGCCAGCAACTACATAGTTAAGTAACCAAGGTTAAGCACAGCTTGGTCGTTTTGCTATATGGGTGCTAGCGCTAAATATTACTGGCACCCAGATTGCTGCCAGCTCTTCCCCAACTCCACCTTCTGAAAGCCCCTCTCTGGCCCACTGCAAAAATAACCAGTCAGAACTGATATTCAGCAATTAACTGTCACTGAATATCGGCGGCCAACCCAGAGTGTGATATAAGCAGGCTGGAGCCTCTTCTACCCACTTAAATTGTTTTGAATATAAACCAGTAAGTTTTCAGCTGACAATTCTTCTTAATTTAGGAACTTAAAAGTTATGTGCCTGATTCAAAACCATTTAACTGGTTACATGGCGCTCAGCTGGCAATCTGGGGATATTAAGTGGCACTTACTTGCCTACTGCCACTATCACCTCTAACCAATCAAACAGAAACTGGCTGTCTTGTGGATGGTCTGCAAGTTGAGTCAGCACTTGTCCAGTTAAGCGCTGATATTCAGCCCTTAACTGGATAAGTTAACTGGACAAATATGACCGTGCAAATAGCAGTCCTGTCTTTCTCTGATTTACCTTATTCAGTTAAGGACTGAACATTGGCACTTAACTGGATAAGTGCTAGCCATCTTCACATTCCTGGATTTTCACTGCTGCTATCTGACATGGCTCAGCATTGAATATCCGGGTATATTTCTGCGGGTGGCAAAAAAAATTGCTGCTTCCCGCCAGCTGAATATTGCCCCCATATGCTTATAAATTCAGGTCTGACATTCATTTGCCAAGATTTCTGAGTCTAATAGATGTACCTAATGCTGAAAGTCAGTGCTAAGGTCTACTCTTGTAACTATCCATTTTTTATGCTCATATAGGTAGGAGTTTATTTGTTTATTTATTTGTTGCATTTGTATCCCACATTTTCCCACCTATTTGCAGGCTCAATGTGTCTTACAATGTTCCGTCATGGCATTCGCCATTCCAGAGTAAAATATACAATTGGTGTTACATAGAGAACATGGATGACATAATTGAATTAAGCAAACAGATATAGTAAGAAAACATTCAGATTATGAGGTAGAGTGGTGATGTGTTACAATTTCTGTTATTGATCATTGTGGTATGCCTTGTTGAAGAGATAGGTCTTCAGAGATTTACGAAAGTTAATTCATTCGTAAATTGTTTTTAGGTTAAGTGGCACTGCATTCCACAACTGCGTGCTCATGTAGGAAAAGCTGGACGCATGTGTTAGTCTGTATTTTAGTCCTCTACAGCTGGGGAAGTGAAGATTAAGGAATGTGCGGGCTGATCTTTTAGCATTCTTGGGTGGTAGGTCGACAAGTTCTGACATATAGACCGGGGCATCTCCGTGATTGATTTTATGAATTAGAGTGCAGACCTTGAACGTGATATGTTCTTTGAGAGGAAGTCAGTGTAGTTTTTCTCTTAGGGGTTTTGCACTTTCATATTTTGTTTTTCCAAATATGAGTCTGGCTGCAGTGTTCTGTGAAGTTTAGTGAAGCTGAAGTTTAATTTTAATTGAAGTTGAAGTTTAGTGAAGTTGAGTATAAAATTAGGCACTCAGCACTAGTACATTTTCCAAGAGGCCAATTTAGGAGCATAACTATCAATGCTAGGGAGCATTCATTTTTTTAATATCAGGCCCTAGGATTTTAGAATTTTTTTTATCCAGAGCATAAAAATAAAGATCAACAACTTTTATATTAATATTTTAGATGTCAGCCTACAACTTATTTACTGACCCTTATTTCTCCATTTCTACCTGTACTAACAGGGCAGCCACACTTCTTTTCAGAACAGAAAGCACAGACTGGGCCCCATGACTCAGATGGCAAGTGGAGTGCACTGTTATGTCCCTGCCCTGGTTAAATCTGTCAGTCCAATTTCTCTCTCTCCACATGCAGGCACAATGCTGATTGTAGCAGGAGAAGAGTTAATAAGACATCATCTCCTGTTGCCATGAGACAAGTCTCATGATGTGAACTTCAAAATCTCACAGCTCTTAGCATGTGAATGGTTTCATGGCAGCACATTGTGTGTGATTAGCGCTTCTCTTGCTGCCAACCAGGTGTAAGGCTCCATGGTGAAGCCGCAATGAGGGGCTAATGTATTGCTGCCAGAGCAGAAGGAAGTGAAAAGTGAAGTCATAAGCCAATTTCTGGTGCTCAGCAGAGCTGTCATATTAAAGGAACCAAGACAGTGTCTCTGTTGTATCCTGCTGCTTTTTCTTCAAGAATGCAGTTTGTTCTGCCTCACGGTCATTTGTGCATATTTTGCATTCATTTTTATATTGTAGCTCTAACATGTGTTTAATTCTGCTGTGGGTTCCTATTATGTTCAGGGCTGCTGTTACTTCTTGATTGCCCTTACAGTCTCTGAAAGGTCAGCCTTTGATTCTGACTCTCTCTCCAATCCTTGAGGCACTGGTAAGTACTGACCTTAAATAACATATATTGCTCCTTAGTCTTAAACATAGACTCTGTAGGTCCTTTTCCTTTCCCTCTAGCCTTGTAGGTCTTCTTTTTTATTTCTTTTCTTTTTTTATTTAACAAACTTGATATACCGTTGTTCGCACTAATCATGCAGAAAGCGGTTTACAGTAAAATGGTCGAGAGGGACTGCTGAGAGAGACAGGACAGAAGAGAGTAGAAAAGAGAAGGGTTAGATATTACTAGTGGGGTAAGTTTTTTTTTTTTTTTTTAAATAACCTGTCCCTGATATTTAGAAGCTTTTAACCGGCCAGGATGGGCACCTGGTCGGTTACTTGCCCGATAACTGGCTATCCATGAATTTTCAGCAGGACATGGCTAAAGACCCTACTACTACTACTACTATTTAGCATTTCTATAGCGCTACAAGGCATACGCAGCGCTGCACAAACATAGAAGAAAGACAGTCCCTGCTCAAAGAGCTTACAATCTAATAGACAAAAAATAAATAAAGTAAGCAAATCAAATCAATTAATGTGAACGGGAAGGAAGAGAGGAGGGTAGGTGGAGGCGAGTGGTTACAAGTGGTTACGAGTCAAAAGCAATGTTAAAGAGGTGGGCTTTCAGTCTAGATTTAAAGGTGGCCAAGGATGGGGCAAGACGTAGGGGCTCAGGAAGTTTATTCCAGGCGTAGGGTGCAGCGAGACAGAAGGCGCGAAGTCTGGAGTTGGCAGTAGTGGAGAAGGGAACAGATAAGAAGGATTTATCCATGGAGCGGAGTGCACGGGAAAGGGTGTAGGGAAGGACGAGTGTGGAGAGATACTGGGGAGCAGCAGAGTCAGTACATTTATAGGTTAGTAGAAGAAGTTTGAACAGGATGCGAAAACGGATAGGGAGCCAGTGAAGCGACTTGAGGAGAGGGGTAGTATGAGTAAAGCGACCCTGGCGGAAGACGAGACGGGCAGCAGAGTTTTGAACCGATTGGAGAGGGGAGAGGTGACTAAGTGGGAGGCCAGCAAGAAGCAGATTGCAGTAGTCTAAACGAGAGGTGACAAGGGTGTGGATGAGGGTTTTGGTAGAGTGCTCGGAAAGAAAGGGGCGGATTTTACAGATGTTGTAAAGAAAGACCCACTGAAAATTTGCGATTAGCAGCTAGCTGGTTATATCATGTGTATAACCAACTACTCACCAATTTACAGTGCATTGCTGGTTGACTGATGGCCATATTTGGCTGCATCAATATTAGGCCTATCTTTGGCCAGTTTGACTTTAACTGGCCCGCACTGAATATCGGCTTGGCTGGTTAAAGTCAAACCAGCTAAAAATAAACTGGATATTCAATGCTGGTCACCAGAAATGGCCCAGCATTGAATATTTGGTCTTAGAGCCGACCACGGAAGTCAACCCGTCTAGCTCCAACAGTCTGAATATCAGCCTCTAGGTCTTCAACAGCTTCTTAAAGACAGCATGAGAGGGTTCCATTTTGAGCTCCAGTGGGAAGTTGTTCTTAAGTTTGTAGGCAGCATATGTAAAGTTGGTTTCACGTGTTTTGTCCAGTCGGATGTGGGTAGTTAGTGGTAATTGTAGAAGAGCCATTTGGGATGAGTGAAGGGAATGTGAGGGAGTGTATGGTAATAGGGGTAGAGTGCTTCTTCTTCCTCTCTGCAAAATAATAATAATAATAGGAAAAGGTCATTACTTTCATGGCAGCTGTAAAAATGGCCTTAGTGCATGAGAAAGACATGTGTAAGGGCACACAGTAAGACCACGTCTTACCACAGCTTAGTAAAAGAACCCCATAAGCTGGAGTATATTCAAAAAAAGTACACCAAAAATGTGGCATGAAAAATATGGGTGCTAAGCACCAGTTCTATAATGGCAATTGTGTGCAAAATTCCCATTATTTTGACATTTATAGCCCACATTTTTCCAAAAGTGCTCAAGTTCAATGTGGTTTACAATAAATAAATAAATCAACAGGCAAAACAAAACAAAATATTGCGTAAGAGCAGAGTAGCATAAATAAGATACAAGTAAGAACTAAATAATAAACCATTGATGGTCAGTTACAATCTAACACACTCCATCAATGGGTAGAAACCTCTCAAAAAGGAAATTTTTCAGTCTTTTGTGAAATACCAAGTAATTAAGCTGACCCTTGATTGCTATTGGCAGTGAGTTCCACCTCTTAGCATCTTGGTATCTAAAGTCTGCGGGGTGAAACGACGTACAGCGCACTCTCTTGCAATCTGGAAGATGAAGTCTAAGGTAGTCCCTAGAATCAGAGGTTATATATTGCATAGTGGAATATTTATTAAGGGCTGCATGTAATCCGGTGTCATGCCATACAATATTTGAAAGACAAAAACACATAATTTAAAAAATAATCCTGGCTTTAATAGGCAGCCAGTGCAGTTTGCATAATAATAGAGTGGCTCTATCAAAACGCAATACCTTGAGGACAAGCCTAGCTGCTGTATTTTGAGCTGTTTCAACAATTTTAGGACACCCTCCTTACATCCAGCATATATGGAATTGGAGTAATTGAACTGAGTTAAAACCAAGAACTGAACTAGCAGTCTAAAGAAGGAACAGGTAGATGTGAAGCGTCTGTTTACGCTTTTCAAAAATACTAGGACTAGGGGGCATGTGATGAAGCTTCAATGTAGTAAATTCAAAACGAATCAGAGAAAATATTTCTTCACTCAACGTGTAATTAAACTCTGGAATTCGTTGGCAGAAAATGTGGTAAAGGCGGTTAGCTTAGTGGAGTTTAAAAAAGGTTTGGACAGCTTCCTAAAGAAAAAGTCCATAGACCATTATTAAATGGACTTGGGGAGAATCCACTATTTCTGGAATTAGCAGTATAGAATGTTTTGTACTTTTGGGGGGGGGATCTCACCAGGTATTTGTGACCTGGATTGGCCACTGTTGGAAACAGGATACTGGGCTTGATGGACCTTTGGTCTTTCCCAGTATGGCAATACTTATGTACTTAAGATATCAGGCGAGAAATATGATCTGATTCTCCTCAGCTTCCAAAGAGATATGAAGGATTTTTCACTACTGAGGAAACCTGAGGCTCGAACACGAGGTGACTGTCAATTAATACATCCAGTACCCTAAGTGTAGTGTCTAGGGATAGGATGCACTGTTAATGGTAAAAGTATTATATATGGTACGGTCAAAGGGGTTGGTTACTACAAGGTATTTAGTCTTATCTCTATTTAAATTAAATTTAAATTCAGAAGCCCATGATTCCAACAAATCAAGACCAAGCCTAATCTTATGGACAATTTCTGGAAGACCAGTTTTGAAAGGGATATAAATTATAAAATAGACATAAGTTGGCATGCAGAGATGGGTAGTAATGAAGTACTTGTACTTTGTTACAACACTTAAGTACAATTTTCATTACTTTTATTTGTAACGAGTTGTATTTTCTTGTGATACATTTTATTTGTAACCGTTACAAATAATCAGTACGTTTGTACTATGTAATGAAGTACAATTCCAGAAAGATTTTTTAAAGTATTTTCCCTGCCTCTGCTTGAACCCAATTGAATATCACTGGAATGGGGACCACAGTATCCAATCGGGTTTAAGCAGAGACAGGGAAAATAAAAGGCAGGCTGTCTGCCCCCACCCCCGAGTCTTAGTGTGTTTTCCTCAAGCCTATGTTTACATGCCCTGATGGTCAAGTGGCCTCTTCGCAGTGGGAAAGAAGCCCACTCTTTCCTGCTTGCTACCATTGCTCTCGATACTGCCACGTATTCAAAATGACTGCTGAGACTTCAAGTGGCAGTCTCGGCAGCCATATTGAAAAAGCAGCAGTATCGAGGAGAGCAGTGGTAGCAGGCAGGAAAGAATGGACTTCTTTCTTGCCCCAAAGAGGCCACTAGACCACCATGGAGCGTAAAGGTAGGCTTGGAGAGGATACACTGAGGCTTGGGGGAAGGGGTGGGGCAGACAGCCTGCCTTTTATTTTTCCCTGCCTCTGCCTTCTCACTGCTGGAGTTGAGATCCTGCTATTTTGTTTCATCATCTGAGGTCAAGTGAATTTTTAAGTGTTAAATGGGTCATATTATGTACATATTTACAATACAGTACTGCCTGTAAACATACTAGATTCTGTGATCCAACTTGTTAAGAATACTTTTTATTTTGTAGTAAAAAAGTAGTTTTAAGAGTTGTACTTTTTAATTTTTACGTGAGTTTTTTTTTTTTTTTTTTGGATAAGGCTTTCTATTTTTGCTTCACTACTTTTGAAGCCAGTACTTGTAATTTTTACTTAAGCACTTTTAAAAAGTAATGACCCCTTCTCTGTTGGCATGTGCACGCCTGTTTTTAAGCTCAAGCATTTACACCATGTCAGAGTTTACAGTTGAACACCAAGCATGAAACAGTAGAGTAAAGGAAAGGAACCTCTCGCAGATGTTGTCCAAAAACTGTCTTTATTTAAAAGTTCTTCTAAAACAGTAAGGGAGACCTGACACGACTTGTGTTTCGGCCTAACCTGCCTGCATCAAAAGTCTAGGAATGTGTCCTTCAATTCGTATTCCTAGATAAGTCGTCAGATGGCAAAATCTCCACTCGATGGTCTCTCAAAATGAGAAAACAATATCTCAGACACACTGAGAAGCGCTGTATCTGTAGCTGACAGTTGCACTCATGTGCACAACTTCAAGACACGCCCCTGATCTGCCCATGTTCACACCCCCTTTGTATTTGTGTGCTATAGCATTTAGGTGATAAGGGAGCCTTTTACCAAGCTGCTGCAAAAAGGGCCCTGCGCTAGCAGCGGGGGCTGTTTTGGCTGCTCGTTGTGGCCCTTTTTACCGCAGCAGGTAAAAATGCCTGAAAATAGGCATGACCATGTGGTAAGATTGCTCTTACAGCGTGGCCATGCAAGGGGGAGCACTTATTGAGGTGGTGGTAAGAGCTCTTGCACTAACCTGGCGGTAACTGTGTAGCATACGGCACTTCCTGATTACAGCTGGGTTACTGTCATGCTAGAAAATTGTGGATGATTTTCTGTAGCATGGCAAATTGCACACGCTAGGGCTGGAACTACCATCAGCACCCGTATTCGGCTGGGAGTAGTTCCAGATTAGTGTGTGGTAAGCCCATGTTGGGCTTACTGCCTCACTGTAAAAGGGCCCCTAAGTTTATAGATTAGCACCTAGGAGTAGTTATGCATATAAGCACAAATTAATGCCAGTTAGCACCACTTAGGGGCTTAATTGGTACTTAAGGGGAAAGGGAATTGGAACTTGATATACCATCTTGCTGTGGTTTTTGCAACGACATTCAAAGCGCTTTACATAGCATATACAGGTACTTATTTGTATCTGGGGCAATGGAGGGTTACGTGACTTGCCCAGAGTCACAAGGAGCTGCAGTGGGAATTGAACCCAATTCCCCAGAATCAAAGTCCGCTGCACTAACTACTAGGCTACTTCTCCTCTCCATTTGGCACATAATTTAACAATTAAATTAGGCACACAACTGGCACCATTATAAAAATTGTGCTTGCAAATTTGCATACTGGTCAGAAATTTAGGTTCATGACTGTTTAGAATGAAAGGGAAAGTGTCTTAATAAAATAGCAGCTAAGTAGACACGTTCTTGACCTATTAAATCAGGTTCCCTGTGATTAAACTGCCTTCATTACATCACATTTCTGGTTCTGGTTGAGTTGAAGAGAAAAAGAACAGGCAAGAGCTGCCTGGTCATTAAAAATCAAACAAAAAAACTGAATGAATGAAAAACACATGATGACAGCCAGCCTTCTGAGATGCATATAAATGTCATGTTTCTTTCAATTCTGTAAATTAAATTAGAATCACTTGCCACTTCTGGATAGTCAGGATTAGAGAATGCTATTTTTAAACTGTGGCGATGGAAAGTTTGAAATAAGGCACCAGACTTCTTCAGGATTTAATGATTTTAGCGGAATATACTTTTCACAGCAACATTGCCCAGAGGGTGGCCAGATTCACCAGATCTTGCAAGATAAGCAGGGTTAGGTTTGCTTGTTAGCTGAATGGAAGAGCAGATGCTGCAGCCTTCATAAGGAAATGGCAAACCACTGTAGTATCCTTCAGGAAATGACACAGTTGCATGGGGATTGCTTAATTGTGTAATAGAAAGGATACCTACTGCCACTGTAATATGCTATTATCCTTAATTTTTACTTTATCAGTGTTACTGATATGTTCATGATTAGGAGACCAATCAATTAGTTTGCATTGGTTAATAGTCTAATTCATATGGGGCAAATTCTATATATGGCAGTGGAAAAAAATTGGCACTGAAAAAATGTAATTCTATAAGCTGCTCTAAAATTTAAGTGCAGTTTATAGAATAGTGTTTACGCCTGGAAATTGTGCCTAACTTTAGGCATGGCCATTTGTACCAACTGAAATGTGGTGCAAATGTACACGCCTAAATTAGGTGCAAACCACCCCTCATTCTATAACAACGCGTGTAAATGTTAGGAATGCCCATGTTTCTTAGAATTAAAGATTTCTTGACATCATCCTTGAGTCCACCTCGTTTTTTGTTTGCCGCCCATGACCCTCCCATACCTGTGCCCCTTTTTTTTTCTCGTATGTCATGGATCCCATTCCTAAATTGAAACGTGTAAATTCTAATTACATTTAATGAGTGCCAATAATTGGTTAACAAGCCAATTGTTGGCATTAATTAGCTTATTCAATTAAATTGCTTGCACTAATTGGGCACACCCCCAAATTTGCGTGCACAATTTTCATAGAATTAGGGGGATGATGGCTATTTACTATATGCACTTACTACATTTCTCCTCCTTTACATGTCATATTCAATATAAGTGTGTAACACAGAGAAACACTGGTGCTTTTAAAAAGTAATGTTTATTTAATTTTATCATAGGCCATCTTTCCAACCTATTTCAATATAATTCTTTAAAGATTTAAAAAGTGCACTTCTAAACAGAAAAACATATGGATATTCAAAAGAAGTTACACATTCCCCAGCACTTGGTGAATATATAATTTCCCTGTAGATTTTCAGCCCTCATGCAGATACACCCTCATGCTACAACTTCATGCCTGACTTTAAGTGCATTTGGATGCTTAAATGTATAAGAAACTAGCACTTATTCAGGTAAATGTACACTTGCTTGTGGAAGTGCTAGGAGAACTCTCAGCGCTATTCTTTAAGGGGATCTTTTCCAAAGCAACTGTATCATTTTTAGCTCGCGGTAAAAATCAGCTGGCGCTCAACACTGAGATGCCCATTATATTCCTATGGGCATCTCAGCTAAAAACACTAGTGCAGCTTTGTAAGAGGCCCTCTTAAGGATGCACACAAATTGCTTAGCATGTAAACGCAAAGCAGCATTTCGAGGGGAGGAGCATGAGTGTAGCATGGCTCGGACTAACATTTACGTACCTCTCTTACAGAATACTGTAAGCTACGCTCTAAGGTGATGCATTTAGGGCCCCTCTTATGAAGTTGTGGCAAAAGGAGGCCTGCACTGGTGTCAGTGCTTGTTTTTGACGCGCGCCAAGGCCCCCTTTTACCACAGCAGGTAAAAGGTCAATCTTGCTTTTCTGCGGGAAATGGCCATGCGGCAAGTAAAGCAGTTGCCGCAAGGCCATTTTTGGGGGGGAGGGGGATCCCTTACCGCCACCCATTGAGGTGGCAGCAAGGGCACCCACACTAACCCAGTGGTAACTGGGCAGCGTGTGGCACTGCCCGATTACTGCTAGGTACACCGGCGCTACAAAAAATAAATATATTTTTATAGCGCCGGATATGACAGTGCGCTGGGGGTGGGAAGTACTGCCAGGCTGCTGCAGTAGCCTAGAAATGCTTCCTTTTTAGCGAGCAGTAAGCCCTCGTTGGGTTTATCACCACTTTATAAAAGGGGCCCTTAGGTACAAGCATTTATGCCTGCTGTTAATATGATGTAAGTGGGTGTGCTTAAATATAGGCACATTGATGTTTTATGCTAGTACTCTATAACAGAATCTCGGTGTCCAGATTCCATTATAGAATTAGCACACAGTGTGCTGCATCTAGACATCTTAATTGTAGCACCCAGTTACATAAGTGCATCTATAGTATCCGGCTGAAAATCTGTCTAGACGACTCACTACTATTCATAGAGAAAAGGGTGGAAGGAGCACCGGTTGTGAAATTAGCTGGGGCCCTGTTTACTAAGCTGTGCTGTAGGCACAATAATGTTTTTAGCACGCGCTAACACTAGAGACACCCATAAAAATATATGGGTGTCTCTAGCATTAGCATGTGCTAATTTTTAGTGTGCGCTAAAAATGCTAGCATACCTTAGTAAATAGGGCCCCTGGCTCGTTGTCGTATTAGCTGCTGACTAGATAAATTATATGTTTAGCTTAGACCTGCTCTCTAAATTTAGGAGCCTAATTGAGGAGTCTAAATTTAAGATTAATGATGCTTTATTTTTGGTAGTGGATGACTCTGCTGAGTTATTTATTGTATTTTATGTTGTTCGGTTTGTATTGTTATATTTTATTTTGTACTAGCTCTACCCAGCCACGCATTGCTGTGGCTCAGTCTGACTAAATGGAAAAGAAAGAAAAGAGGAAGTGCACATTTCTAATATGTTTAATTTCACAATGCTTGTGGGTATACAATATTTTTTGTTGTTCCATTGTGTGTGCAGAGATAGAGATTGTCTGGTTTGCCGACTGTAGAACATGCAACATATAATTGTCCATGTGAGATGCTTACATGGCTTAGTAAAAGGGGTCCAAAGTGTTTTATTGTGTTGACATTGTAAGTAGTATACTATTCCAGATTTTGTATTGTTATTTTAATATTTTTTACTGTTGTAATTGTCTATTGCTTATGTTTGATTTATTCTTACTGTACACAACCTTGAGTGAATTCCTTCAGAAAGGCGGTGAATGAATCCTAATAAATATCTGGGTTTAAAGAAGTTTTGGACACGTTCCTGGAGGAAAAGTCCATAGTCTACTATTGAGACAGATATGGGGAAGCAAATCGTGGAATGTTGCTTTGATTTGGGTTTCTACCAGGTACTTGTGTCCTGGTTTGGCCACTGTTGGAAACAGGATACTGGGCTAGATGGACTATTGGTCTGACCCAGTATGGCAACGCTTATGTTCTTATGATACAGGCTACGTCTAAGTTGAGACTACCTCTACTTCAAAAAGCTGGTGAAAGCCTGGCTCTTCTCACAAGCGTTGAAAACATGTGGTGACTGACTAAACAATCATTCCACACCTGGACTAGCTTGCTGCTCACCCTGTAATTTAGATCAGTTTCTCATATCTTGTTTAACTGTACATAGAAATTACCTTGAGTTTTCTTTTTGTTATATTTGTACCCTGCATTTTCCCACTCATGGCAGGCTCAATGCAGCTTACACATTAAATACAGGTACTTATTTGTACCTGGGACAATGGAGGGTTAAGTGACTTTCCCAGAGTCGCAAGGAGCTGCCTGTGCCTGAAGTGGGAATCAAACTCAATTACTCAGGACCAAAGTCCACCACCCTAACCACTAGGCCACTCCTCTACTCATTTGTTTTACCCGAATTGACTTTGTACCACCCATCTTGTCCCTGTCTATATATCTGCACTTGGCTCCTGGCTACATGGTATGATGTCTTATTGTACTGTATGAATAGTGTTAGCATCATATCTTCTTGGATTGTTTTCATTTCTTTCTAATTGCAGGACTTCCAGGGCTAGAGACCCACATCTTAATTTTTTCATCTTTTTCTGGAGTTAGGTATAAGAATATCTTAGAAGATCCTTTCCGCTATCAGGCAGCACATTTTTGGATTTCTTTATTTCCCCGATCTATGAGCCTCCCTTTATTATTCTTTCCGTAAAAATCTGAAAACGTATTTATTTACAAAATTTTGTTTAATCGCTTGTTGGAATTGCTTTTATAATTTTTGTTATCCACTTTGAACCACTGTTTAGTGGGAGTTACCAGGATACAAGAACATATTATATTATGTATCTATGTTATTCGAATGTTCTAATGTGCGCTTATTAGGTATTTTCCTTGGTATCAAACTGACATCGTATTATATATTTGTTATTTGAATTATCTTCCGTTCTGTCTATTATGGTACTGTTTGTGTTGTACTGATATAGACCATATTTCTGTTATATGATTTTTCTACAGTGTTATTAAATGTGTATATTTCAGATAATGTTTCATGTTAGTCCTATTACTAGGTTTTAATTTGCCGTTTAGAAGTTTACCTCATTGATTGTATTTATGCTTATATTTGGTCATTTTCCTGTTATGCTGTTAACAAAATTGCAAGTTTTATGCTAAACTGTACCTGCTGTACACTGCCTTGGGTGAATCTTTTCATAAAGGTGGTTAATAAATCCCGATAAATAAAATAAAAATAAAATACATGAGTGAAGCAGTGCCAACAAGTGTTTTATTGGCTTTACCCTGCTCTTCACATCACCTTGGAGTCCATAGTTCTCTATATGCAAGAAAGAAAAAAAAACAGTGAATGAGTCATACCTGCTGCTAAAAGCAGCCTGTTAATAGTGCCCCAGAAAAGGGTCCAAATTAAGGGAGGAGGAACATTCCCGTTGCCAGATCTGATGTAAAATATGTGGAGAACAGTCTCGTAGATACAGTAAAATGTAAACACCGCCATACCTTCGCTCAGGGTCAAATCACACAACTCCCTTAGGGGCCCTTTTACTAAGCCACAAAGGGGGTTACGTGCGTCAATTTTGAACTCCCCCCCCCCCCGGCCACTGCGTGGCCCGTGCAGTAATTTCATTTTTTTATGTACTGGTTGTAGATGCGCGTATTGGACACTCGCAGATCCATTTTTCAGTGCGCCTGCAAAAAAGGCCTTTTTTTGCTGTGCTGGTGTAGATGCGTATATTGGATGCGCGCAGACCCATTTTTCACCATGCCTGCAAAAAAAGGCCTTTTTTTCACAAAAATGGATGTGCGGCAAAATAAACATTGGGGCGCGGCCATTTTGGGCCTGAGACCTTACTGCCATCCATTGACCTAGCAGTAAGGTCTCACGCATTAACTGGGCAGAAATGGTCTATGTGCATACAATGCCAATTACTGCCCAATTTCCAGCACGCTTAGTGGATGTGCATAAAAAATGAAATTAACGCCCAGGCCACTAAGTACCTGGGCGGTAGTTCAAACCTGATGCACATAGGACATGTGTACGCGCCTACACGGCTTAGTAAAAGGACCCCTCAATGTGCTCAGTGTGTTTGTCATGGCGCAGCACTTATCTTCACTGGAAACACTGTGAGGCCCCATCAGGATTTTAAGATAAGTGTGCTGTGTTGCTACAGTTATCTGTTTTATAAAAATTATGAAAGATATGTACTCTCTTTGAAGAATAAAGAGTAATAAATAAACATAGAAGAAAGAAACATGAGTGGATGGAGGTTTTTTGGGCCAATGATGAATTGAGGTTCTGCTGGTTACTGTATTTATTGAAGGTGTGAGTACCACAGACTTGCAGAGGATTTTTTCCTTCATTCCATTTTCTTCTTTTTGTCTTCTTTTTTCATCGATATTATTGTAACACTGGGTGTTTAAACCACAATATATGTTTTTTGAAAAGATTTTTCTATACATTTGTGGAGTGTTCTATGATTTGGAAGTTTATAGTCCAAAATCACAATCCAAAATCCCACCTGATACCTGGATTTTCCCAAACGTTTTATGATAAATATCAGACTGCCAAAAAAAAAAAAGAACAAGATAAAATTTCAAAATTATTTAAATTCCCCAAACCAGTCTTTAAGTGATGTACATGAAATTAACTGAACTGTGATTTAATAAAACCTCTCATCACTTTATAACAATGCACATTTTCAGACTAGCTAGCTCAGACAGCGAGAAGAAAGGATCTAAGGGGAAAACAAAAAAGCAGAAAAAGATGGATATTTTAAACTAAAAGACTACAGGTGTCTAATTTAAAGTTGCTAACAAAATAAAAACCTGTAAAAACCAATTTATAGAGGTGAGATTAAAAGCAGAAGGAGGCATTGTATTTGAAGAAAAGACAGGGTAGGAAGATGGAGTGAGAATGAGAAATGTAATTCCAGGTAATCTTTTCACCACTAAATATTGTAGAAAAAAAATATATATATATATATTTTTTTTTTTTTTGGGGGGGGGGGGGGGGGGGAGAATGATTGCTGCTATCATACATAAGTATAGAAGGTCATATAGTTTCAAAGCCAATAGATTGCAAGCCAGGCATGGCAGACAAGATAGTTTTACACCTGGGATCATGGTGTTTGGTTGAATACGTTTTTCTCTAAACACGTCAAGGTTATGGTAGAAGATTATATATTTGCTTGCCTTTTTATCTGAAGGTTGCAATTCATTTTTCATAGAGTATTGATCAGGTGCTCTGTTACCGCCATCTCCGTCATTTGTTCTCCAGCTTGTCAGCAGAAGTGAAGACAGAAGTGACACTGCTCTAGTGAAAACCTTCCTGACATGTGCTTTTCCCACCCATAAGTTGACAGCGCTTACCTTTTGAGGAGAAAATGCATAGATGAAAGCACGTAGTCAGCAGGGTTCTCAACTGTATCTCTTCTTAGAGTTAGTTGCATTGATTTATAGCTGTGTTTTGCTAATTTCTTGTCTCCAGTCATTCTGGCAGCTAGCCTGGATATCAAAGGTCAGCAGTCCTCACCAAAGGCACTTTCACATTGTTGCATGTTGTAAAATGCTAACAGTTCTTATTTAATTAAATGGCTGTGACAGCATTTTTTTTTATTACTATTTTATTTTATGTGCTAAAGCCTTTTTTTTACAAAGCTGCGCTAGCGGCTACCGAGTGGCAGTGCCAACACAGCCCATTCAAAGTGAATGGGCTGTGTCAGCACGCACCGACAGCTGCTAGCGTGGCTTTGTAAAAGGGGGCCTAAGGTAGCAAAATAATACACCTGGGTGTTTTAAATTTTCATATGATAATTTATAAATGGTACTGCATTATGTTTTTACCATGCTTTCTCTTCCTTCTACTGTGGCCTAGTCCATTCATGTGATAGCTGAAAAAGAATGATGCATACTGTATATCAGTGGGGTAGCATATTGGTAGTCAACTTTCCTCACTGAAAAACATTTTATTGTTTAATCTACTGCAATAAGATGACATATGTCACATGTGTACATTCAGATTTAGATCATAGAGGAAATTAATAAGCAGCATTAAAATCTCAAGGTTTACCACAGTTTAGTTTACCAGAGGAATCACTAACCTGCAGTAACTTTGTACCACAGATTAGTAACTCGCCCTGTAAAAGAATAACACAACATGCAATCAACCTCACAAGCTAACGCATGGCCTGAAGCTCCTGGGGAGCCATCTTAAAAGGGCGTTGTGATCCACATAATTTATCATGTAAACACAATTCACAGTAACTACCTCGCTGTTTACTGTAAGGTTCATTCCCTACCCATTGACTTCCATGGTGGATGGCTAACAGAGAAATTGTCATGAACTGTCAAGGTGCCACTTTAACTGATAGTATGGCTGTGCACTGTTGGCAGTTGTGTAACAGGGCATATACAATTATGTTCCGCTTGAGCACGCAAACATACAGAAATCTGGCAGTTGCAGTTGTAACTGGCAGCAAATTGACTGAACACTATTTTGTAAGGGTGCATGTAAGTGGCATATTGAGTAAATACAAAGAGAGCATTCACATGGATGGAACATGGGAGGGGCATAGATGAGGCTACCACTTATGCATGCAACTTACAGAATATAGTAAGCTGTATGTGCCCTTGTCACATTTAGATGCCTGCAATTATACCAGATCTATGGTTAGTGTAACTTCAGGAGCATAAATCAGGAGTGCACTAATGCTAGGTTATGCTAGTATTCTATAATGGGATCTGGGCACCTGGAAGCTATTATAAAATAGACTCTCACCATATGGCATCAGGGCACTAAAAGGAGGGGCTTACTTAGGGGTCCTTTTACTAAGGTGTGCTAACATATTTAGTGCATGCTAATGATTAGCGCATGCTAAATGATGAGACACTCATAGGAATATAGGGGGAGATTCTATATGTGATGCCTAAAAAATAATCGGAGCTGAAATCAGTGCCGACTAACCATAATGTATAATCAGTGCCTAGATTTAGGCTCCAATTATAAAATAAGCTTAGTTGATACCTGTGGTCTTTGGAGATCTAGCCTTGGAGTGCTTGGAGCCTGACTATTCCAAAGCTAAGCAATATTTCATATATCTACTGGCTATTTCTAACCCTTGTGACGTTCTGTTGTATTTTAATACAACTGTGGAGATATCACAGCTAACACATTCCACAGATATTTGGTTGTCTAGGCCCTCCCTCCCCACCCCTCAACCCACCCACCCCAAGATTGACACTTCCTAAACACTTTGCCTCAGTACACTATTTATCACAATTAATTCTATCCAAATTACAGCTGTTAAATCATTCTTGATTTAGCAACTCTCCATACTTCTACTTGGTATCAGGTGCCTTCCTGCTTTAGATTAAAAGGATCTCTAAAAGTTACTCTCTATATACCACTATTAAAAGAATACTAATTTACCTTCTCTTTCCATTAAACTTGTTCATCAACTTATTACAGGCTTTTCCCTTACTCCCACTTCAAAAGAGAACAATCATACTGCCCTTCTGGCACTGTTGACAGTAGCTGTATTGGAAGGATAATCAAGAAAACATTGTCAATTATGTTACCTATAGATGAGATTAACCCTTTTAATTAGGCCTACAACCAAACACTGCATCGTGTGTGTGTGTGTGGGGGGGGGGGGAGAATTACTCCCCAAAAGGAAAAGCTAAATTACTGAATATCTCAATAATAATAATAGGTATACAACTGGTCTGGCCTTCCATGATGGTATTCTTAAACAATGTCCATGCCAGATTTAAAGTCCTAACCTTTGTGGTCGATCTTGTTAGCTTCTTTTTTACCACTTTCCTCATTTTGTTATAGTTGGGAGTCTTCCAACTGCTTTGGTGTGAGGTGATGCTTCATTGTTGTGTTTTCAATCTCTATAGATAAGCAGGTCCTCTGCAGAACTTGCCTGTCCTTCTGTATTGACAGTGTGATATTTAAACAGTATCCACACTGACAGGAATGTAGGTGGAGGACGTCCTCACAGCTTAGAGGAAACATTGGCTATAGAATTACCTAATGAACCCTTAGTGCCTGAAGAAGTGCCAAGAACCACTTCTCCCCTCTTTTCTTGATCTAACATTTCATTGAGTGCTATGTCAATTATGCCTTCCCTTCTGGAAAGCAATGCAACATAGTAAGGAATTTTACTAGTCATATGTTGCGACCCTTCTAACATAATCCCCAGTATTTCATTGAGAACTCCTTCACAATACTATAGTTTAGTTCTCATATTTCTTGCCCATCCAACCACTTCCTCTCAAAAAGATTAAGAATTGGGGTGATCCCATACTGAATTTTAATGACTAATTGATTTGTAACTGTTTCTGTAGTAACCAATATAGAATCAAAGCCGAAATTGACAAGTGGTATTTCAGACTTGCAACAAAATAGAAGCCACTTCAAAAACAACAACAACAACAACAAAAAAACAAATGTGGCCACTTATTGCTTTTTTAGAACAGCGTAAAAAACCTCAGTAAGAATCAACTAGCCAAACTTTTTTAAGGATCTAGTGGGACTATAATAAAATTATGAGTCAAAAAAACATCAAGGAAAAAAATGTTTTATGCAAGTATATTAACAATGTAGCAATAAGTGTTATTAATTTACTTTAGAAAAATAAGGTGAATTAGAAAGAAATATTTCCACATTATGAAATCATTTACCTTAATAGCAAACAGTTGTGATGTCTTCTTAATTCAATGCTTCTATTTAAATGGAACACCGGAGCACTGAAAATTACAAATAAAAAGTTAATTGCTGAAGCCCTAAAGTGGTGAAACTTTGGCAAAAGCAGCATGACACTCTACTGACTGGTATTTTAAATGTGTTTAAAGAAAAGCTTTTTTGAGCGCTGACACAACAGAAGTTTCTCCCCGATGAAGTGATGTGAAACATGGTCCATGTTGGGAGCTGCTTGCAGTGTCTCTGATAAAAACTGAATTTATGGCTTGTCTTAACCAGTTTTTCAAGCATTACCTCAAGCATGCGCTCAACAGTTACAATTTGCTAATTTTGATTATCACTAAAATAAATTAACATTCCTTAGGGGCCTTATTAAGCCTGTGAGTTATTGATAAATACGAATGATAAACATTTTTGAGATTTTTTGTTTTTCTTGCTTTTATTTCAATACTTGCCTTTACAAACTTGATAGTGGGGGTGTCGATATTTATTTATTTATTTAATACATTTATATCCCACATTTTCCCACTAATTGCAGGCTCAATGTGGCTTACACTAATCTGTAGGAAGGCTACAGTGCATGAAGTACAATTATACAGTTGATTGTAAAATAGTAAATATCCTTTAAAACAACAATACGTAAAAGATAAAAATGTTAATTAGTGTCCTTGAACCTTGTTAAGAGTAAAAATTGAACAGAATTACGTTGAACCTGGAGAATAAGCTTTTTTAAACAGTATGGACTTCAATAATTTTCTGAAATGTAGGTAGATCTGGGTAGATTTTACTGATTTGGGTAAGACATTCCACAATTGTGTGCCTATGAAAGTAAAGTTGGAGGCATACATAGTTTTGTACTTGAGACCATTACAATCTGGGTAGTGTAAATTCAAGTAGGATCATGAGAGACTGGATCTATTTCTAGGTGGTAAATCAATCAGTTCAAGCGTATATTCTGGAACTTCTCCATAGATTAATCTGTGAATTAAGGTGCAAACCTTGAAAGCAACTCGTTCCTTAATGGGAAGCCAGTGCAGTATTTCACAAAGGGGCTTGGTGGGTTCGAATTTAGATTTGCCAAAGATCAGTCTTGCCGCAGTGTTCTGAGCAGTCTGTAATTTCTTAAGTAGATGTTCTTTGCAGCCTGCATATATAACGTTGCAGTAATCCATCTGGCTTAAGACCATAGATTGTATCAGATTTCAGAAGACATCACAGGGAAAAAGGGGGTTTATTCGCCTAAGTCTCCACATTAAATAAAACATTTTCTTTGTGGTGTTAGTTATCTGGGTCTCCAGAGTTAAGTGGCTATCAATTGTAATCCCTAGAAGTTTCAAACTGTTCGAAATAGGTAGAGAAAGGTTGGGACTATTCAGAGTAGTGGGATTATATTTGTTATGCTGGGACGATAAAACAAGGCAGTGGATCTTTTCAGCATTCAACTTCAGATGGAATGAATTGGCCCATTCATTCATAGTGTTCAAACCAAGAGTGATAAGATTGGTGATTTCATCCAAGTTCTGTCTAAAAGATATATATATTGTGACATCATCTGCGTATATAAATGGATTTAATCCTAATTTGATTAGGGCATTGGCCAATGGAGTTAACATTATGTTAAACAGTGTAGGGGAAAGTGGTGAACCTTGAGGGACTCCACAAACTGCGTTCCAAGAAGAGGATAAGGTTGAATTCAATTTCACTTGATAGGATCTGAATGAAAGAAAACCCTTGAACCATTTAAGTACACTACCACCAATCCCGAAATAGTCCAAAAGATGTAATAAGACATCGTGGTCAACCATATCGAAAACGCTGGACATGTCAAATTGAAGGAGAAGTATATTCTTGCCAGCAGCAATTTGTTGTTTAAACTTGGATATAAGGGTGGCCAACACCGTTTCAGTACTGTATAAGGATCGAAAACCAGATTAAGAGTCATGTAAAATGGAAAACGTGTCCAGATACTCCGTAAATTGTTTAGTTACCATGCTCTCCATTAACTTAACTATCAGTGGTATGGAGGCAATTGGACGGTAGTTTGTGATGTCATTAGATTTTTTCTTGGTATCCTTAGGAATGGGAGTAAAGAGAATATTCCCATAATTTTGGGGGTAAAAAGCCAAATTTAAGCATAAAGTTTAAGTGAGATGTGAGGTCTTGAATGTAACAGGGGGGAACGGATTTAAATAGATAATTAGGGCAAATATCCAGTTTGCAGAATAAGTTGGAGAATTTGGAAATAGCTTTGGTGACTAAATCGATGGAAAGAGGGGTGAAATCCAACCTTTGTTAATCCAACATTATTCCAGATAATGCATACCATTCTCTGGAATGTTGAATATATTCAGAAGAACAGTGAAGGACATTTTATTTCTGGGCAAAGCAATCAGCTATATGAGAATCTGAATTTGTAAAACAGTCCATTTACATCTCGGCTGTTCAAGGAAGTGAAGGAACTGGAAGAACTGGCCTAACCCCCGAATTCTATAAAAGTTGCTAAAAATTGTATGCGCAAATTTGGGCATGCACCAAATTTGCATGTGCAATTTAAATGAATAACAATCTAATTAGCACTTAGAATAGGCTTGTTAACAAGCAAATATTGGCACTAATTATTAGATTTAATTGAAATCTATATGCACAAATATAAGTGTGGGGTACCAGAAGATTGGAGGGTGGCCAATGTAATGCTAGTTTTTAAAAAGGGTTGCAGAGGTGATCCTGGAAATAATAAACTGGTGAACCTGACATTGGTGCCAGGCAAAAAATGGTAGAGACCATTGTAAAGAACAAATTACGGAGCATATACAAAAGCATGGATTGATGAGACAAAGCCAACATGGATTTAGTGGAGGGACATGAGGCCTCGCCAGTCTACTACTTTTATTCGAAGGGGTGAATAAAGTCGATGTTGAATATGTGGATTCTCAAAAGGCATTTGACAAAACACCTCATGAAAGAATCCTGAGGAAATTAGAAAATCATGGGATAGGAGGGTAATGCCCTATTGTGGATTGAAAATTGGTTAAAAGATAGAATATAGAGTAGGGTTAAAGGGTCTGTAGTCCCAGTGGAGAAGAGTAGATAGAGGGGTTCACCTAGGGGTCTTTGCTGGGACTGCTGCTTTTTAACATATTTATAAATGATCTAGAGATGGGAATAACTAGTAAGGTAATTAAAATTTGCTGATGACACAAAGTTATTCAAAGTTGTTAAATCACAAGAGGATTGCGAAATATTGCAAGAGGACCTTACAAAACTGGGAAACTGGGCATCCAAATGGCATCCACTTTTAATGTGAGCAAGTGCAAAGTGATGCATGTGGGAAAGAAGAACCCGAACTATAGCTACATGATGCAAGGTTCCATATTAGGTGTCACCGCCCAGGAAAAGGTGTCATGTTGATGATACATTAAAACCCTCTGCTCAGTGTGCAGCGGCGGTTAAGAAAGCAAATAGAACATTAGGAATTATTAGTAAAGGAATGGAAAATAAAATAAGAATATTATAATGCCTAAAACTAGGCGCAGTTTATAGAATTCACCTGGAGTCCTTATGCATGCCTAAACCTAGTCACGGGAGTTTACACCAAGCAAAACCTGGTGTAAATACCAGTGCCTAAGTTAGACGCAGTGCAGGGGTATTCTGTAAGCATGAGCATAATTTTTTGTAATGCCTACAATCTACCCATTCCATCAGGGCCAGTCAAACCCGGTAAGCAAGGTATGCACTGCAGGAGGGCGCATGCCTTCAAGGGCGTCACTTTGCAAGCAATCAACCTCTGCTGAGTATCTAATCTCTGCTGCTCATCTCAGTCTGGCTCCAAAGCTGTCAGCTCTGTGTCCCGTCCCCTCCCCGCTCCCAAGCAGAGAAATACCCTCCTTGTTGTGTTTGTCAGAGGACTTCACTGCTCCAACTGAATCTGGCTCTGAAATAACTTGTGGGAGCTCAGCTAACCTCTGTCCTCTGCCCAGATTCTGAAATTTTGATAACACATTGTTTTTCAGAGTTGGCAAGACTGTCTGTTCTCCTAATTCCTGGTCTGTGTGCTAAGTTATTTTTCTTCTATACTGGTGTAATATTTTCAATGATGCCATGGCTGGTAAAAGGGGTGTGTCTACTGTGGGGGCGGAGCCATAGTGATCCCGCCTCTGGATGGGTAGGGGCGCCGACTAATAGACTGCAGGAGGGCGCTAGAAACCCTAGGGCCGGCCCTGCATTCCATGCCCATGGCCATGCCCCCTTTTTGGTTGCATGCATTAGAATTTATGCACACCTCTTTATAGGATATGCCTAGCACATTTTTTGAGTAAATTATAATTAGTCAATTAGTTTCAGTAATTGGCTGTTTAGCTTGTTTTGCGTGCACAATTTTGGTCGCACTATATAGAATCCAGGGGTAAATGTCTACTGTATCTCAAAATTTGGAAATAGGCTGGAGCAAATGGCTCTAAAGCTATAGAGGAAACAAGTAAAAGATTAAAAGGATCTTTTTCAAAGCATATAGACTTACTTAGATTACTATGTAACTTTGAAACATGAGCACCTATGTCTTCGATGTGAACACACAGAAAAACTTTAAGAAGACATATGGTGGGAAAATCTTGCTACAGCTAATGGATATCCATGGTAACCTTCCTAGCATTATAAAACCCTAAAGAGCTATCGGGAAATGCACTAAATAGGACTCCACATTATTATCAGTTAGCAGGGTGATTAACCCTAACGAGCCTTAGATATACCTACAGTAACTGGAAGCATCAGTAGCACAGAGTAAATGTAAGAATCTGTAATTCATTGCATGCTTTGATTTTTTTTTCTTGATGGTTTCCATAGCAATATAAGAGAAAAATCGATAAAACACACCATGATGTGATAGAAACAGTGGCCCTCCAGGTAATGTTTGGAGACAAAATGAAAATAGTGCACTTATCTGCAAACTGCAGACAGCATTTATAAGTCATTGAGGACACTTAATTTAATTCACTGATGATAATAACTCAAACCTGCAGGACAACCCCTATCCTTCCAGTCTCCACAGCCCTGACTGTACAACTTAAAGAGCTAAATTGCATTGACTTGTGGGGTAATTGATTGCAGTTTCTCTGGTTATAAAAACTGAAGAGCCACGCTTGAGTTAGTTAAATGGGATTAAAACAGTAACATAGCAGCAGATGGAAGAAAAGGACCAACTACCATCCTCTTTGTCCAGTTATATTCATATTAGAGTTCTGAACACAGAAATTGCAGTCATGATTATGATCTTGTTACTAATGTAATCTCCCATGATATTGGCATTACTAGACCCTACAGTAATAATTTTTTTACAGAGACCCTGGGGGGGGGGGGGGGGGGGGGTGAGGTCCCTGCCAGTGGGTGGAGTGTGAATTTGGAGGCCTGCCCAGGGGAGGGGTTGGCAGAGATAAAGTAATTTCCCTGTGTGAGTGACAGCAGGGGTGGAGTTCAAAAATAACAAAAGGGATTACAAGGAGGAACACGAGGTCTTTGTTTGCCTGTACATTGGCTAGGACCTTTGAGAGTATTGGAAGATCCTGGAATGATATAAATACAGGCTGAGAAAAGGAGTAGTTGCTGCCCATCTAAGTGACAACTGAGAAGGAGACAGAGCTTCAAGTAGACAAGGGGACTCCAGCTTGGAAGCGAGAACCAGAGCAGGGGAAGCCTGTTCAAGGCCAGGGTGCAGCCCTGCAAGGTGCATCGCTGGAAGGAGGGCAGCCTAAAGGGTCTATGCCTGAAAGAATCAGATTGGTATCAGGAGTAACAGAAACAGCCTTGAATTTATTACTGACAACAGGATGGGTAAAGGACAGGAGTCTGTGTAAATATGTACAGAGTTCACTCAAAGCCCATCTCTTCTCCCTTGCTTTTGGCGCCTAACCACCTTCCCCATTCATGATACCTACACTGACTACATAATTTGTAACCTTTAGATTGTAAGCTCTCTTGAGCAGGGACCGTCCTTCCCCATGTTTAACCTTGTACAGCGCTGCGTAACCCTGGCAGCGCTATAGAAATGCTAAGTAGTAGTAGTAGTAAGTGGCCGAGATTTCTACGGATGGTTTTGGATGTGTAATATGTATAAAGAGTTCTGAAGGTTTTATCTACTGTTTGCTGAAGTTCCAGTAAAGTTAGCTTGCATTGAATAAAAAACTCCTAGAGTGCAGAGTGGTTTTTGGTGTGAGAACGAGAAAGCTTGCTCTTAGACTGAGAAAGGACCCTTACTAAAATCTCTCAAACTCCAACACCTCGAATCGCTATTCTGGATATTGACCCACTAGCATACTCGTGGCTGGATGGCAGTGACTGCAAGAGTGGAGAACTGAGTGGAGAAAGAAATTGCTATGAGGAACAGTGTTTGTCCCTGTGACCTGAGTCTGTGTGAACTGAGCTGGTGTGGGTGAGGCCCGGGTTACATTAACAATGATATTTTTCTGGACTGCTTTTGTTCTGAAAACAAAGATGAACTGATATAGAACTACTTACCATAAAATACATTAGGATGCATCTGTCTTGGCTTACTCTAACAAAAATCAAAAAGAAAGCTGAGTTATGTCCTTTCATTGACAAGTCTACCTTGTGTCCATAATAAAATTGTTTTTCATCAATGAAGAAACAGAGAAAATGATGGCAGATAAAGACCATATAGAGACCTTTTGGGCTTGTCCAATGCTTTCTTGAATTCAGAAATCATCCTCATATCTACTATTTCCACTGGGAGACTGTTCCATGCATCCATACCCTTTCCATGAAGAAATACTTCCTTATATTACTCCTGAGTTGACCCCCTTTCATTCTCATGAGTGGAGGAGTGGCCTAGTGGTTAGTGCAGTGGACTTCAATCCTGGGGAGCTGAGTTCAGTTCCCATTGCAGCTCCTTGTGACTCTGGGCAAGTCACTTATCCCTCCATTGCCCCGGTACAAAATAAGTACCTGAATATATGTAAACCACTTTGAATGTAGTTGCAAAAAGAACCTCAGAAAGGCAGTATATCAAGTCCCTTTCCCCTTTCCCTCATCCTGTGTCCTGGCTACCTCTACATTTAAAAACATGGAGGTATTTAAATATTTCTATCATATCTCCCCCTCTTTTGCTTTTCTTCCAAAGTATACATATACATATTTTGATTGTCTATCTCCATATGCTTTCTAGCGAAGACCACTGACCATTTTAATAGCCACCCTCTGTACTGATTCCATCCTTTGTATATCCTTTTCAAAATATGTTCTCCTGAGCTGAAAATGTTGTACAAAATGAGTTTTCACCAGAAACTTATAAACAGGCACTATCACTTCTTTTTTGCTGTTGTCCATTCCTTTCCCCATGTACCCGAGCATCATTCTTGCTTTTGCTGTCACCTTGTAACTTCTTTTACCTATCTTAAGCTCTTCGGATGTGATCATTCCCAGATCACACTCTTTTTCCATGCACAGAAATACTTCACCTCTATATTGTACTGCTTCCTTGGGCCACCATGTTTTTTCAGGGGTGATCCAGGAAATTATAGACTGGTAAACCTGATGTCCATGCCAGGCAAAATAGTGGAAGTTATTGTAAATAATAAAATCACTGAACACATAGACAAACATGGTTTAATGGGACAGCGTCAACATGGATTTAGCCAAGGGAACTCTTTCCTCCCCAATTTTCTTCATTGAATAAACATGTGGATATAGTTGAGCCAGTTGATGTAGTCAGGATTTTCAGAAATCTTTTGGCAAAGACCCTCATGAAAGACTCCTGAGAAAATTAAAAACCCATGGGAGACAATACTTTGTTGTGGATTGGTTGAGGGATAAAAAAAACAAAAGGTAAGGTTAAATGGCCATTTTCTCAGTGGAGGAGGGTGAATAGTGGAGTGCTGCAGGGATTTGTATTAGGACTGGTGCTATTTAACATATTTATTAATGATCTGAAAATCAAAACAATGACCAAGATGATTAATTTTACAGACAACACAAAACTATTCAAAGTTAACATGCATGCAGATTGTGAAAAATTACAGGAAGACATTAGGAAATTGGAAGATTGGGCATCTAAATGGCAGATGACATTTAATGTGGACAAGTGCAAAGTGATGCACATTGGGAACAAAAATCCAAATCATAGTCATTTGATGCTAGGTTACATAAGAACAGTGCTTTTTTTGTGCCAGTACGCTCCGGTACGGTGTACCGGCACCTTTTTTCTGAGAGCCGGCTCACCGGCCATCAGCTCCCCGACTTTCCGTTCTGCCCCCTGCAAATCTTCTATTTACCCGAAGTCGCAGCGGTGAACAGGCAGTAGTGAAAGCAGCAAGCAAGCAGGCTCGCCTTCATCCTTTGCTTCCCTGCCCTCTCAGCATCCCACCTTCCTCTGATGTCATTTCCTTTCCACGAGGGCAGGACGCTGAGAGGACAGGGAAGTGAAGGACAGAGGCGAGCCTGCCTGCTTGCTGCTTTCACTGCCACCGCCCGCCGGTTCTCCACTGCAACTTCAGGTAAATAGAGAGTGGAGTGGAAGTGAGCCTATCTAGTCCACTGTAAGTAAGGAAGACATTTGATTAATCTCTGTTTCTACTCCCCCGCGCAGCCGTCATTGCTGTTCACTCAAAACACAGCAAGCAAACCTGTGAGCTGCTGCATCCATGTTGTTGTTCTTTATTGTTGGTCCATCTTTAGCAAGTCTAACACTATTTTTGTTGGATAGGCAGTGCCTTATAAGGTGGAGAAGAAAAGACATAATTGAATATCACTGAAACAACTTCAAAACTTATTGTAGCTAGTAGAAACAGCAGTTATACATTCTGTAGTTTGTGCTAATTTTTCATCACTGTGTTTCTATACAATTCAGATGGCCAGATGTCAGTGAGAATATTCTGTTTCCTGATGAGTTCATCTTAACTAGTTGTAATCTGCCTTGGGAAGCCTGGTGTTTATAAAGACGATGGAATATATGAAAATTAAATGGAAGTAGAATTAAACTCTCTTTTCACTGGGGCACATGGAATCACATCTTCATCTGTTTTGTAGAAGTTTACCCTGGACATGGATGGGGAGGGAGGGCAGGGGAGAGAGGAGAGTTGCTGGACATGGATGCATGGAGGGAAGGGCAGGAGAAATGCTGGACATGGATGGAGGAGAGGGAAGACAGGAAGGAGATGCACGTGGATGGAGCGGAGAGAGGAGAAATGCTAGACATGGATGGAGTAGAGGGCAGGGAAGAGAAATGTTGGAGGGAAGGAAAGACAGACGAAGGAGATACACACGGATGGAGGGGAAGGGAGAGACGAGACATGCTGGACTTGGATGGAGGAGAGAGAAGACAGAGGAAGGCGATGCACATGGATGGTGGGGAGGGCAGAGAGTTGAAATACTGGACATGGATGGAGAGGAGGAAATAGAGAGGAAGTGAGATGAACATGGATGGAGGGGAGGGGAGAGGAGAAGTGCTGTACATGGATAGAGGGGAGGGAAGACAGAGGAGGAGATGCACATGGATTTAGGGGAGTCGAGAAATTCTGGACATGGATGGAGGGGAGAGAGTTGAAATGCTGGACATGGATGGAGGGAAGGGAAGAGAGAGGAAGTGAGATGAACATGGATGGCGGGGAGGAGAGAGGAGAAATGCTGGACATGGATAGATGAGAGGGAAGAGAGAGGAAGGACAGGAGATGCATATGGATGGAAGGGGAGAGAAGAATAGGAAGGAGATGCATAATCATGTAAGCCACACTGAGCCTGCAAATAGGTGGGAAAATGTGGGATACAAATGCAATAAATAAAATAAATAAAAATACTGATGGAGATGAGGGAAAGGGAAAAGAGAAGAAAAACTGCACATGGATGGAGAAAATAGGCAAAAACTTGATCCACTCTATACCTCCTCCAGTCAAGTCTGCGGAGGACCCAGCTTTTACCTATGGATGTAGAGCAAAAAATGAAGAAGAAAGGAGGAAAGCAAAGAAATAAATGGAAAGAAAACCCTTGAAACGGAGTTAAGGGAACAGATAGAGAGCAGTAGAATCAGAGACTGGGACCGACATGATCAGAAAAACGAAGTCACCAGACAACAAAGGTAGAAAAAATAATTTAATTTTCATTTTAGTGTTTGAAATATATCCAATTTGAGAATTTACATCTGCTATCTTATTTTGCACTGGGTATACTGGAGCTGTAACATCTTACAGAAATTATTTATAATGAAAAAATTCAAGTTATTCTTTTCTGCTATACTGGCATAATATTTTCAATGATGCCTGTTTATATGTGCCATGGTTGGTATAAGGGGTGTGGCTAACATGGGTGTGGTTATCATAGGGGTGGAGCCATAGGTGGTGGCCCCACCCATAATGAGTACTGGTACCTTTTTTCCTACAAAAAACAAGCACTGCATAAGAACATAATATAAGAATAACCATACTGGGTCAGGTGGTCAATTTAGCCCAGTATCCTGCTTCCAGAAGTGGCTAATCCAGGTCGCAGAAACCCAGTTAATATCACCATTCCATGCTACCAATCCCAGGGCAATTAGTCCATGTCCATATCAATAACAAACTAAGGACTTTTCCTACAGGAACTTGTCTAAACCTTTTTTTTAAACCCAGATACTCTAACTGCCATTACCACACCCACCAGCAATAAGTTCCAGAGTTTAACTATCCTTTGAGTGAAAAAATATTTCCTCCTATTTGTTATTTAAAAGTATTTCCATGTAATTTCACTGACAGGCTTATTTTTGAAAGAGAAGGGCGCCCATCTTTCGACACAAATCGGGAGATGGGCGTCCTTCTCTCAGGGTCGCCCAAATCGGCATAATCGAAAGCCGATTTTGGGCGTCCCCAACTGCTTCCCGTTGCGGGGAAGACCAAAGTTCACGGGGGCGTGTCGGAGGCATAGTGAAGGCGGGACTGGGGTGTGCTTAACAGATGGGCGTCCTCGAACGATAATGGAAAAAAGAAGGGCATCCCTGACGAGCACTTGGGTGACTTTACTTGGTCCATTTTTTCTTACGACAAAGCCTCAAAAAGGTGTGTGAACTGACCAGATGACCACCGGAAGGAATTGGGGATGACCTCTCCTGACTCCCCCAGTGATGACTAACCCCCTCCCACCCTGAAAAAAACAACTTTAAAAACTTTTTTTTGCCAGCCTGAAATGTCATACTCAGGTCCATTGCAGCAGTATTCAGGTCCCTGGGAGGGGAGGTTTGTGTGTGTGTGTCAGCGGAGGCATAGCGAAGGCATGGACGTCCTTCTTGCAAACATTTTGGACGTGGAAAACAAAGCAGCAGATCTGTATAATATCCAAAAAGACTTTATTGAGGATACCGTGTATGAAACAAATGCCCGACACAGGCCGTGTTTCGCTCAACAATAGGGCTGCGTCAGGGGCTATAATAAATAACAAACATATAAAATTAGAAATATGTGAAATTAAAAAACATAAAATATATATAAAATATAAAACATGAATTATACTGTACGTGTAAAACATAGACATGAATTATAAAAACTAAAAGTGCTTTTTTAATTCAAAATTTTATAAAATAACATTGGACATGCCCCCCAGGGATGGCCAGATTTCAAGGGTATGAAGTGGAATGGAGGAATGGCCTAGTGGTTAGAGCACTGGTCTTGCAATCTGGCGGTGGCTGGTTCAAATCCCACTGCTGCTACGTGTAATCCAAATAAATAAAGGAGGTTTCAGAGGCATAGCAGCATGGACATCCTTCTCACAGAAACATGCAGGCATGGGTATTCTTCTCACAGAAACATCCACATTTTGGACGTCCTCCACCCATACTTGGACGTTTTCACCTGGTCTTGTATTTTTCTAAGGTTGTAGATGGCAATTTATTTAAGGTTGTAGACGGCTATTATACACACAGCTTGTCTGCATGTATGAAGCCATCTTTGGCATGCGCAGAGCAGCCATGCATAATGCTTGGCTGCTCTGCAGTGGCTTCCCATCCTTAGGAAGGAAATCGTGTGCAAATGAGCTAACAGTGAGCAGTTCATTTGCATGCAATTTCCTTCATGCATGCCCGTTCCTTTCCAAAACACTAAGAGATCGCCGGTAAGGGAAGGGCTTTTTCCGTTCAGTTAGTGCATCAGTTAGTCCACTGCAGTGCCCCCTATGTTGTCCGGTTGGTGTCCTGGCATGTCAGGGGGACCAGTGCACTACGAATGCTGGCTCCTCCCATGACCAAATAAGTTGGATTTGGTCGTTTTTGAGATGGGCGTCCTCGGTTTCCATTATCGCCGAAAACCGGGGACGACCATCTCTAAGGTCGACCTAAATGTTGAGATTCGGGTGTCCTCGACCGTATTATCGAAACGAAAGATGGACGCCCATCTCCTGCAAGGACACCCTCAGGAAAACTTGGGTGCCCCGTTCGATTATGCCCTCCACGTGTCTCCTGGTCTTTGTACTTTTTCAAAGAGTGGAAAAATCAATTAATTTTACCTACTCCACTCAGGATTTTGTAGACCTCAATCATGTGCCCCCTCATCTGTCTCTTTTCTAAGCTGAAAAGGACCTTTAACTTTCTTCATATGTACATAAGGACATAAGCACCACCATACTGGGAAAAGACCAAGGGTCCATCAAGCCCAGCATCCTGTCTCTAACAGCGGCCAATCCAGGCTTCAAGAAACCGGCACCCCCCCCCCCCCCCCCCCCAAAAAAAAAAAATTTAATAATGTTCAATGGACTTTTCCCTCAAGAATTACTATTTACTACTACTATTTAGCATTTCTATAGCGCTACAAGGCGTACTCTGTCCAAACCCCCTTTTTTAATTATTCTGCAGCAAATAGCTGTATAGTATCTTGTGGTATATGCTGTTTTTTTCTGACACTGCATACTTCTTAACATGGAGGTAATTGGCATGCCATTAGTTTACTGCATCAGAGAGCAAAACATTTGCATTAGGTTCGTATTAGAAGCCATTCGCTCAACCATTGGCACCCAGCTGTAGTGCATGGCTTTCTGCATCAGCTCCTGAGGCAAGATGAGCATATTAGAGACGTTCTTTGCCTGTTATATCGCTAGCTGTACTCTCCTGCTTTCAGCTGGGATTGGGCTGCCACAGGGAAAATACTGAGGTCATATGTTTGGGAGAGGAAGGGTCATATATAACATTGTTTTGGGGTTATGAAGACCCATCCTACATTGCTAGTAGTGCCTGAACTCCAGAGTTTGTCTTTCTACTTGTATACAGGCATGCCATTTCTTTTGATCTCAATGCATCTGAACCTGACAGATGTATACAACAGGATAGACAAGCCTCACAATCATAATAAATGCATGGTTGAAGATCTAATAAATAAGTGGCTCTCAACATCAAAGCTTTCCAGTGTAACCCCTCCCCCTCATGGTTCTGGTGATTTGTGTAAATATATCGGTGGTTGCAGTTTTACAAAGACCAGCATCATGCACCAGGGTGTTCATTCTGAAGCAAAACTCCTTCAATAACTCTAATTACTAGTGTGTGCTGCTTCATCAGACAATATTACTGTAATCTGAATAATAATCTTCTACAGTTACTTTTGAATTTTAATGTTGCATGCTGCATAATAGGACATAGACACAATTAGAACTGCCTGAGTTGACCTGAATGAAGTTCAATATGACAAATTCAACAATTTTTTTCATTCTTATTGACTGGAAACTCACACTATAGTATAGAAAAACAAATGAAAAAAAAATGTGACTTTCAACTGAAGTGGACATAGTATAAGATGTGCTGCGTCGGATTTGTGCTAAATCCCGCAGAGCAAAACAGAATATGAACCACGTACCAGAAAAGAAACAAGAAGCGGAAGAAAGTATAAGGAAGCTTGGGGAGCAAAAAGCATGTTAAACACTTACCGATTTTCATACTGAATATACTGTATTGAAATGCAAGAAAGAGAATCTATGCCAGCTTCTGCTTCCCCAGTGTACAGGAGGTCAACCCAGAAATGTGTGTGGAAGATAAATAAATAAATAAATAAAATATTGGAGGTAGACATGAGAATAAGGTCACTCAAGGATATTAGCCATACCCTTCAGAAGGAAGTAGATCTTTTAAAGAAGGAGATAAATTATTTAAAGGAAAGAGCAAATGGCAGAGAAAATAAAGATAAGTCTAACCTCAGTATCTTTGCATTTCCTGAGGGTGCTCAACTCCTTGAAATCCCTGAGTATATTATACAGTACAAAGTCTTGTAGAAGGTTTTTCTAAGGCCTCTGAAATAACTCAAAAAGAGGTAAGACCAAGCTGAAGTGACTGAGAAAAATATAGGGGCATAATAACTGATTTGCAAAAATACCAGGATGCATGGATGCTAATGAACATATGGGAAGAGGAGACAAATGGAATGCAACAGGTGTGACTTTCCTTGTCCTTAGTGCATTAAAATCCTGCTAGTGGGCCAAGAATATAGTATCCCTTGAGGAAAGAGTTGGTAAGTTCTTGCTAACATCTGAGGATGTGAAGGACTAGGATAATGAGGCTAAAAATTCTCCAGCCGATATTCAGCCCATGGCAACTGGTGGTGAATTATGTATATGTATATATTCAATTCTGTGCCATGTCTGGGTACTAGCATTGAAAATCCACATTAGTACAGATACTTGGAAATTACCATGGCACCCAGTGGACTGAATATCTTTACCACCTGGGTAAATCCCTGCTCAACCTCAGTTCCACTGTGGACTGTGCTGCAGTGATCAGAGGAGATATTCAGCTGCACTGCCTGATTAAGTGTTGCTGAATATCCCCTCCCAGTCATTTAGTGTAGTTTAAACCAGGAAGGATCCTCTCCTGCTTGATTAAACCCTCTTGAATACCAGGCCCTCTGAAAATAATATGCAAAAATCTTTGCTATTAATGTCTCTCCCCCCCCCTAAAAAACAAACAAACCCCAAATAAACCCTAAAATGGTGTCAGAAGCACACTGTCATACCTGGAGTGGTTGAGAGAGCCACAAAACAAAGAATGAGGAAAGAAACCAGAAAACTGGAGAATTTAGGGGATATTTCATCTCAGGGTGGCTCCAAGCTTAAGGGGCCCTTAGAACATTTGTCACCTCTTTTTCTATAAATACTCAGAAAAACCTATGGGATGCATCAACTGACTTTACTGGGGAATAGTGCAAAATAATTGTTTTCTCTGGGTAATCTCCATTTCCTGAGAGTGTGCAGCATTACGTAAACACTGCAAAGTCATTAAGTTTTTTTTGGTCTCTTATCTGTGCCTGTGATCCCTTCCAATGACTTCAGTCTTCTGCAGATTTGGGGGTTTTCCACATACTAGGCAGACCTATTCCCTCTCAGCTGAAACGTCATATTCCCTCCAATTCTGGGTCCTTTTCCCACACAGAATCTCTCATCTTGCTCTCACTGGGAATATTTCCTCTCAATATTTTCTCCTGTACTTAAGCTCCTGGTTGATGCTTCTCTTGCTCCTTTCTCTCCGCAGCTTGTAGTGTGAGCTGTCCACTTCACCCCTTAGATCCTTGCAGCTAGGCAGAGGGATGGCAAAACCTCTGGCCTTTATACACACTTCACACAGGATTCAAGGAAGACTTTACATTGGTTATTCACCAACTAAACCCAAAGGCTGAGCCCTAAACACAAGCATTAAACTTCACTACAGAAATCCACAAAGTCACCACCACCACAACACATTCACTAGGTGTTTCTGGCTTTTATAACCAGTCTCAACAGAGGATGTTGTAACCTCCTCACTACACTAAAACAGAGGGTGTCATGTTTACCTGGGGTGTGCTTCAGCAAGAATCATAAGTACATAAGCGTTGCCATACTGGGACAGACCGAAGCTTCATCAAACCCAGTATCCTGTTTCTAACAGTTGCCAATCCAGGTCATAAGTACCTGGCAAGATCCTAAAACACAGATTTTATGCTGCTTATCCTAGAAATAAGCAGTGAAGTTTTCCAAGTCCATCTTAATAGTGGCCAATACACTTTTCTTGTAGGAAATTATCCAAACCTTTTTAAAACCCTGTTATACCAACTGCTTTTACCACATTCTTTGGCAATGAATTCCAGAGTTTAATTACACATGGAGTGAAGAAATATTTTCTCTAATTTGTTTTGAATTTACTACTTAGTAGCTTCATTGCATGCCTCCTAGCCCTAGTATTTTTGGAAAGCGTAAACCACAATTCACTTCTACCCGTTCCATTCCACTCAGTATTTTATAGACTTCTATCATATCTCTCCTTAGCCATCTCTTCTCCAAGCTGAAGAGCCCTAGCTTTTTTAGCCTTTCCTCATAAGGAAGTTGTCACATCCTCTTTATCATTTTTGTTGCCCTTCTCTGTACCTTTTGTAATTCTGCTAAATCTTTTTTGATATGTGGTGACCAGAATTGCCACAGCATTCGAGGTGTGGTTGCACCATGGAGTGATATAAAGGCATTATAACATTCTCATTTTTGTTTTCCATTCCTTTCTTAATAATTCCTAACATTCTATTTGCTTTCTTAGCCGATGCTGCACATTGAGCAGAGGGTTTCAACTAGAGGGCTGCACAGGGACAGAAATCTAATCCATTCCCGCTGGAATCTAACCTGTCCCCTCCCATCCCCGTATGACGTTTGTGAGCCCTTGGCCCAGAGGTGGTCGCGTGAGAATCACCCAACTACCTCTGGGTAAACCGAGTCCCCTCAGAACTAAGAGTACCCCAAAGAACTGGACTGGACCACAAGTGGAGATGAACTGAGGCAGCTTTAATAGTAGCAAAAACACAAGGCTAAAGGGCAGCCAAACTGCACAGAAAGAAAAACAGGCAGCCTAGCTACACAGTCTAACTTAGCTGAAGCAAGGCAAACATAAAGCATCAAATAAGGTAAAGTAGAACAGTCTAGCTGTATAATGAATCAAACATAAGCAGCCTAGTAGTGCCTCTCTATACTGGCTGCAGCAAAGCATCAAATAAAGTAGCAAGGCCCAAGCCGATGCTCCCAGGGCTGGTAAAGTAAAGTAGCAAAACCCAAGACTGCACTCCCAGGGCAGGCAAAGTGAAGTACCAAAGCCCAAGCCAACGCTCTCAGGGCAGGCAAGGTAAAAAGCTAAAGGTAAAGCTTTACTCCTCAGGACAACCCGGCTGGAACACAGCAAAGGTGAAAGCTGTAGGCAGAGCCTTTACTCCTCAGGACTACCAGGCTTGAAAGCAGGCTTTACAGGAACACAGCATAAGGAGAAAGCTGTAGGCAAAGCTTCAGGCCACGGCCTCATCAAGCAACAGTAGTAGGAACAAGCAGAGCCCCAGGCAGGCCTGGGCTCAAACAAGAAAAATTGCCAGAACACTGAGCATACTCAGAAGCTAGCTTAAGAAGTGCTCAGTGTTGATGACATAACCAGCTTGGCCTCCACCACTCTACAGTGTCCCCACATGTCACTGAATGAAACTGCAGGTAATTTTAGTAGGTTTAGAAGGAGGAACAGGGCACTGATGAGCAAGGCATGGACGTCAGCAACAATGACTGTGACACCCCACAAGTAATCTTCTCCATTACCCACCCATACTTACAACCTTCAGAAGTAATGTTTGTTATTATTGAGTTTTTATTGAGTGTTGATAAGGTCAATAACCAATCAGTTCAAATACAGGGAATCCCACAAAATCAATTATCACAGCCTTCAATTGATCTTATATAACCTACTCTAATCTAATCTGCTAACAGGTACCAGTGATATTATCACTGCCCTATATTTCCTACATAGATTTAAACAATACAACGAGGAGGACCCCAACTCCAATAAAACCACATTAATTCAATAATTTCCACCCCATGATCATAACACACACACACACATGGGAAGCCAGACAGCCACCAGTACCACTACCTACTACCACCACTCCCCAGAACCTTCCAAAGTAGCTGAAACATCTAGAACTTCCATTTCCATACTACTGTAAATGTATATTCTTCTAGTAATGCAGTTGATAGATAATATATCAAATGTAAAAGGGTGAAAAATTAATAACAGAAACTCCCAGTACTTCAATTAGATATTTTCATCATCTCTTGGAAGTGAAAATGGAAGTGAAATAGAAGATTGTGTGGAGTTGAACACTGAGTAAACACAAATTCTAGTAAAATTCTCAAAATGTTCATCTTCAGCCTTAAATTAGACAAGTCTTTATCTAGGAATTTTAACTAGGGATTCCCTAGTTAAAGACTTGTCTAATTTAAGGCTGAAAGATGAACATTTTGAGAATTACACTAGAATTTGTGTTTACTCAATTTTCCTTTCCATAGTCTTCTAAGCTTGATTCCATTTTTTTTCTCTACTACAGTAAGGGACAATAATAAAAAATAAAAATAGGCAATTTTATCTCACCGACAACAAGTTGAGTAGTTTCAGTAATCAACATTATTAATCCTGAATGCCCTCTGCATTGCATTACAAGGAACTCGGCAGAGAGATAAGCCATAATGGTACCTATTAAATTCCATTGGTCAGTTGGGGTCAAGAGATGGAGACACACAAATACGGGCTAGCACAGAAGAGCAGGCAAGGAGAAAGGAATATGGACTCGGACTGGAGGCTGCTGCAGCACGTGGATGGATAGAATACTCAGAGCCACTAGAAAATTCCTTCACCTGCACGCAGCACACATTGTGGACATGCCTGACTGGATTGGAGCTGGATTCACACTGGAATGATTCACTCAGCAGCAGAAAGTGGAAACAGCCTCGCTAGATTTTGGAAGATTCACTGCCTCATGACCTCAGTTTGCAACAGTGCCAGCGAATCAGAGAGAGACAGACAAAGTCTGACTTTGGCTCGGATTCCCTGGGACTGTTGCAAACTGAGATCGCCAGGCAGCAAATCTTCCAGAATAACTGAGGTCACCATATGCACATGCCAGTAAGTCAGGTGACCTGACTCTAAAAGATCTGCCCTGCATCATCCAGACTGGAAGTCAGCACTCCACTTGCAAACATTACTCAGCCTCTGCCTTACAGCTGCATCCCACTTAACCCTCGGAATATTTTCATATTTGTGCACTATTTTAATCCTGGATGATGTTTGTCAAATGACAGCCAATCCGAGGCAGCCTCTGGCCAGGATACTGGAACCCAGTTTTCCAATAGGAACAGTAAATGAGTTGGCAATACCCAACGGGGGTGGGGGGGGGGGCAGGCTCCACTGAGAGTAAGATGCAGTAAAAGGGGGCCTGCGCTGGCATCAGTGCATGTTTTTGATGCGCGCTGAGGCCCCCTTTTACTGCAGTGGGTAAAAGGCCGCATTTTGTTTTTTAAAGAAATGGCCATGTGGCAAGTGAACCACTTGCTGCGCAGCCATTTTGGGGGGAGCACTTACTACAACCCATTAAGGGCTCCGGTGCTAACCTGGCAGTAAGCGGGCAGCATGCGGCACTGCTCGATTACCTCCGGGTAAACACGGGCACTACAAAAATAATACTTTTGTAGCGTTGGAAATGGCACGTGCTGGGGATGGGAACTACCGCCGGGCAGCTGCAGTAGCCCAGCGGTATTTCCGGATTACTCGGCGGTAAGCTCACGTTAGACTTACCGCTGCTTAGTAAAAGACCCCTGAGAAAGCAGACTAACTACAGGTTCTAGAGCATCTCCTTGTAAAATAAAAACACATAATACAGGCTATTTTAAAAACAACATGCGCTTTTAGGAGGATCCAGTGCAAATCCTGCAAATATTTAGCAACATTAACACATGAGTAACAGAACAAAACATAATTTAAAATAACAACAAATTAGTAACAGAAATTAGCAATATTCCACAGATTAAAAGAGCACCAAACTCTTTACCTATGAGTTAAGAGCAATGTTAAATAAGTGAGGTTTTAAACCTTGTTTGAATAACTTAAAAGATTGTTCTGCTTTAAAAGAAAAAAAGTAAGGTCATTCCATAATTTAGTTGCCAAGAAATAAAGGTGCCTTTTGATAAGGTGTGCCTTAAAGTGGCCTGTGCTGGTGTAGGCGTGTGTTTTGGACGTGCATATGTCATTTTTTCAATATGCCTGGAAAAAGGCTTTTTTTTGTGTGGTCGAAAATGAACGTATGGCAAAATTAAAACCAGCATGTGTCCATTTTTGGCCTGAGATCTTAACGCTACCCATTGACTTAGCGGTAAGATCTTGCACACTAACCGAGTAAGCGCCATGCAGTAGAAAATAGAACATATTTTCTACCACGTGTTTTGGACATGCATCAAAAATGAAATTACCGCCTGAGGCATGTGGTAGCTGGGCAGTAGTTCCAATTTGGTACATGGACACGTGTAGGCGCCTATGCGCCTTAGTAAAATACCCCAAAATGCACTATTCCTGGTTGACTGAGAAGGACATGGAAGTACAAGTTGATGATCATTGAAGGAGCGTAGAATGTGGGGAAGGGTGTAAGGGAGGACTAGGGAAGATACATAATCTGGGACACCTAAGTGAAGTGTTTTGAAAGTTAGGATACAAATTTTAAATTGTATTCTGAAACATACTGGAAGCCAGTAAAGTTAATCTATTTCTAGGTATGAATGGTTGTCTCTTTCCTAGCTTTGAATATGGAGTTCTATTTCTTTTCTTGAAGTTGCTTTATTTGTTAACTGCCTTGTTAGCCTGCTGGACAGATATATCAAATATGTATAAAAAACAAACATAAACACGATCACATCTTTTTGTGCAACAGATAAAATGAGAGGCAGTATTTTGAAGGGCTTGTAACTGTCTTAGTTCTGATTGGGTGACTTTGCAGAAATCTAGTTTGAGGAAATAAAAAGAATAATAAAGCATATGTAGGGAGTCCAAGACATTCCTAATAGATCTACATTTACAAAAAGAAAAGAAACCCAATTTCAGCAGTGCAGAAATTTGTTTAGAAAAGGATAATATGGGACAAGAGTTATGTTGGACAAAAGTAGTGGTAAATAAGGACAAAGCTGGACAGACTTCTCTGGTCTGTGTCCTGCAAATAGCAAAAGACTGAATAAGATTTGCCAAATCCAGCATGGGGGAACCAAAGCCACTATGGTCTGTGTGTCGCAAATGGTGACTGGTGAAGATTCGTCAACTCCAGCATTGGGGAGCTCAAGTCCGATGCCAGATAGCTTCTACAGTCTATGTCCCACAAATGCCAAAAGACTGGTGAAAATTTGTCAACTCTAGCATTGAGGGAATTAAGGCCGTGCCAGCCAAACTTCTACATTCTGTGTCCCACAAATGGCAAAAGACTGGTGAAAATTCAGCAACTTCAGCATTGAGGGAATCAAGGCTGATGGCAGACAGCCTTCTATTATCTGTGTCTCGCAAATGGCAAAAGACAGGTGAAGCTTCAACAACTCTAGTGTTGTAGATCATATTTTTGCCACGTGCTGCAAGTGAGGGTGCTGTGCAGCTTAGGAAGGAGAAGACCTCTTGACCGGTAAGTTGAATACAGTCAGAAACACTTGGGATGATATATGGTTATAATCTAGACTCCATGTTTAGCTGCCTATATTTGGTTGGCATGGTAGAGACCCACCAACCAGTTAAGCATGGATGGCTGTGGCCCCATCAAACAGGGCCGCCAAGACGAGGGAAAAATTCCCCAGGCCTGGCCTCCAAGGAGGACCTAGCACCTGAATCACTGCAGGAACCTGTAGGTGAGACCAGCAGGGAGGAGGAAGGGAGGGGAGAAAAGCGGCAGTGGTGGGGGGGGGGGGGTGGCGGCAGCCTGAAGATTTTTTTCCCCCAGGCCCAGCTTTTTCTCTCAGCGTCCCTGCCCACAGAGCACAAGTTAAGCTTGTTAAGGAGCCCGACAGCCCGGCTGGTTATTGAAGGTAATCAAAATTGGGAGTAAAAAAAAGTGAAATATACACAAAAAATGGTCTGCCCAAGATAAAACCTCAGTATTAGTATAACTGACTAAATAGGATAGGAGTGGAGAGGAAATTACAAGGCGAAGAGCATGTCCAGTCAAAAATGTTGTAGAAGAAACATGCTGTTTCAAACCAAGGTCCTTTAACAAAGTAAGAAAATGTGAAGTCTTAGAATTTGCTTGGAAACCAAGATGGAGATTGAAATTATCCATTACTAGAATGCTGCCAATCTAATGGTTACATCTGCCAATGATTGGTATACTAAGTCCCATTCGGAGGCATTTAGAAGGGTGGACAATACATTAGAAAACAGGTTTTATTTTAGCTCTTTGCAGACTGAGTAACGCCGTCGGATATCGGAGGAATTTGATAACAATAGGCCTCGGCGTTAGTTGATTTAGCCGTTTGAAAGATGGCGTTCTATTGGCCAGTTCAATTTCAAACCGTTGCTCAGTATTTTTCATTTGCCTGCGTCTACAGTGCTCTCTTACGAAGTTGTGATTTTGCGAGCCTCTTCTCCTAACATCTCTATCCTAGAATCCGATAAGACATTGTTCAATATATTGTTAGCTGTTGCTTTACACTTAATTGTTTCAAACTGGAAAAATAATGTGAATCTAAATTATAATGAATGGTGGAGTTATGTGTGTGTGTGATTGCAAAATATGAAACAATTCTGGCCCATAAACACCGGAGAGTTAAGTCAGTCTTAAAGACTTGGGCTTGTTTAGATTTATTTTGTCAAGATCCTAATAGCACTAACTGACCACTGTATAACTGCTGATTGTCTAAGGGTATTGTCATGGAATGCTGATAATGTTCTGTTTTTTCATTTATGCTTATTGTATTTGCCATGGATTGTTGTTATCGTTTGATTTTTCCTTTCTGTTTTATGTTTTGAAAAACCTTAATAAAAATATGAAACAAAAAAAAAGAAAACAGGTTTTATTAAAGGTTTTGCTTGAAATTCAGCCAGTAGAATTTTGAGTAAGAAAACTTGTTAAAAGACAGTTCTTGAAGAGGTAAACTATTTTTAGAAAAGATAGCAAGACCTCCACCTCATTTGGTCTGTGTGCAAGAATATGACACTGAGCAATGTGAAGGAAGGCATTGAAAAAGATAAGATTCCTCACCTGGTCAAAGCCAGGTTTCAGTAAGACAAAGATGTCCAAATTGGAAGTAGTTAAAAGATATGAGATTACATTAGTTTTGGAGCAAAGAGACCTACAATTTAAAAGGCCACATTTGACAGAGTCATAAGAGTCATTGTTGGTGGGAGAAGAAGTAGAGCAAAAAGTAAGGTTACACACCTCTCTAAAACATTAATAGCGTGTCAATTTCAAAGGGTGTTGGCCCCAATAGGAGCAGAAAGAGGCATTGCACAAATGGTCAGTGTCAGTACCGACAAAACTGAAATAAGAAACACTTTGCAAAGATTGTAAAACAGAGAACGCCCCTTGGGGCTTGCCCCAGTGCGTCCGCCTAAAGAGCACAACTTGTTCCTTAGGTGCGTGCCTGTAACACGCACCACAGCGGCATGAAACACCGCAGGTTGTTTGAACATATGTTCACTTTCTCGGGGAGAATGACATGCACCGGTCATGTGACTCGGTCAGTGGGGGGAGGCAAGGTCAGGATAACAGTCCAAAAACTGTGGAAATAATCAGCAACAGTATTCAATCAAAAACATAGCGTGCAAGGAGCAAATTAGAAACGCTGCAGATTGTTTGAATATATATTCACTTTGTTGGGGGAGAATGATGTGTGCTGGTCACACTGGTCACTATAGAATAATGCCTAAGCACAGTTGTGTGTGGAACTGCAAATTAGGTCCAAATACCAATTAATTCCAAAAATCACTCATTATTGGTTGCTAGTGTCAATTTTCACCTAATTAGGCAATTAATTTATACACATAACTGCATGCAGTTTTGCATACTAAATATGAAGATGTGTGAGCAAGATTATAACATGACGGGAAAAGTGACTACAGGAGACTGAGATCCTTGCTCTAACTAATAATCTCACAGGGCTTATAGGAGATTCTGAGTGTTACTTGGAGATCCCTTCAGTTACTGTTATAATATCTGCTTCTGGGTCCACGCCACTCCATATACTGGAAAATGGAATGGTTTTAATTCTGCTTCCACCCCTGTACCCTCTTTTCAACCCCATTACCTTTTCTAATTGCATGAGTCATTGCCATGCCAAATAAGTGGCTAATTTGTAATTCTGGTGTGTAATTGTTAAAATAGAGATGGTACTTTCAGGCTGCCTGTCTCAGTTGTGCATATTTTCTGGTGAAAGGTTCATAAACAAGCTCATACAGTTAGCAATGGGTCACCAAGGGAAATGGGTAGCTGACCATACTAGGAGAACTGAGATGCTAGAAGCTGCTAATGCCTTACTAGTGAAAGGGATTCTGGTTTTGGGGGAAAAAAACTGGAAAAGTTGGACAGCACCCTACATTCTTGTAATTTAAGATTTTTGAATTGTCCATATTGTAATCTGGTTTCCGCAAAGAGATGTTAAAAACAATATTTGATTGAATCGTGATTCTGCTTCTTTCCCATGGTTGGTTAAATCATTTATATTCTTGTTACTATTAAAAATGCTTTGGGGGGGGAGGTGCCATTCAAGATCAAGTTGTTAATTTGATGGAGCTGTTGAAGCTCTCTGTGCAGGAGAACACATTGAGTTACTGTGGTAGTAGCATCCTTCTCAGGGATTTCTGACTGAGATGTGATATCATTAAACTTTTCAAGAAAGATCAACGCTTTTTCATGGTCATATAATTTATCTTTATCTCCTTAAGTATCTCCTAGAACACAGGTGTGTAGGAGAGAATTTCTAAAGTTAAAACTAAGGGCAACTACACTTGGAATGTCTTTCCATTTAAAATGTCCTTGTGTATGATTAAATATCTAGGGAACGACTATGTTTTCATAGACCCCCAGCATTTGAAAGAGTTCATTGCCGCGTAGGAAGACAGGGTATGTGATAGCTTAGTTACCTGTTTAACTTGATGTTAATAGAGACAAATTGAATTATAATCAGGCATATTGAAAGTTGTTTTTTTTTTTCTTTTCCTGGATTTTCATTAGTAATTTTTCGATTACTTGGAGCATACAGATTTCTTTTTCATTTTTCTTCTGCTTATTGTGCTGTTCATGCTTGACTAAAAACAGCTGGTGTGTTCCTTTTTTTTTTTAATTTAATTTTGTTTATGATTTAAAAAACAATAAAAGTGTACGTTAAAAATTCAATGCCACAGCTACCAGAGGAAATTACAAGATTCTCACAGACTCTAAACATAATATGGCAGAAGTTAGGATATTGCATGCAGAAGGTACAAAAATTGTTGGTAATTAAATATGTCTCAGTATTTATTCACATGATATTGAATACATGCTGGTATGTGTACCTGCTAAGGAATCAGATTTGTGGAAACTAAGGGGCCCTTTCACTAATGTGAACTAAGAAGATAGCACCTGGATTAGTCCACAGTGTTAGTGCACAAGTATGCTAACCTTACACTGGCAAGACAGTTCATTTTAATTCACACATGTAACCAGGTCTTGCCTCCTCCACCACTGGTTCAGTCTCTCGGGGTCAGAGTGCCCCGCAGACCCTGGTCACATACATTACTTTTTCTCCACCTTCTATCTTTCTACCCACTCAATCACATAATTCACCATTCTTGTTTGGGAGTGGTCAAAGGCTGGAATATAGATTCCGAGCAATGGGGTGTACAGCTAAGGCTTCATAAGAGTGCTCTGCTAGTCCGGGACCACCCCCCCCCCCTTCTCCAAGTGTCCTGGCGTGGGTAGGCAACCAATGACCCCCGTGTTTCCCTCTGCAATCCCTTTTATCAACTCTAACTCCTCCCTATCATTCATTGCTCAGAAGTTATCCCAGAACTCACCCTCTTAGGGTGAATTATCACACCTATTTTCATTATTCTTATCTTATTGTAAGCCACACTGAGCCCGCAAAGAGGTGGGAAAATGTGGGATACAAATGCAAACAATAAATAAATAAAATAAAAAATCTCTCATACCTCAAATCCTCTCTCCAGTGACTCTGGAGAGTTCCACATACCAAACCTTAGTAATCACCATTATATTGCATATCCTATTAGGGAGTGGGGGAAAAAGGTGATTATGGGAGGGGATGGGCATGGAGTGTGCACCACAGTTAGTGTTTTATACCATGCAGTAATTCTGTCAATTACTGCATGCTGTTCAAGTTAGCTTGTATGCCCGTATCGCCTCCTAATTAGGGTGCTAAGTGGAGGTAAGCGCATCCATGCTGACTGTGTTTACACTTACCACTCACTAACAAACTGTATGAGAACCACTGTTCTCTCTAAAGTGAACAGGAGTCCTCAAACTACATTGTTGCCAGTGGGTGGTAGTGCTTCAATATTGTGCTTTCAATTACTAAGGACATGCAGGTTCCCTGGATTCCTTCAGAGTTTGTCTGTTCCTCACTATTGAAAATGTATTAGTAACACAGCGCCCACTACTGACAGAACTGTAGGTGGAGGACTCCCGCTCAGCTTAGAGGGATTTATCAATGTGCAGTCTCACTCAGCAACATGGATACAACATTTTTCCTTAGAGAGCAGTCAAAGCCTTAATGCTTTTAAAACACTGAAGAGCTCCTGTGAGACTAACACTTCATGTTAATGAAGTCATAAAGTCCTAGGTAGGGCTGTTACTACTGGCTGACTTTTGAGAAGATGCAGAGGGACAGATGTTACAAATTGCAAAGCTGTCATCCAAAGTAAATGTGTTTAAGTGCAAAACTCCCAAGTAATTGCAATGTGAAATAAACAGAAAACAGTGTACGTATGCTGGAAATGTTTCCTAGTACAATCCTTGACCTGATTTACGTGAGATTCTAAGACCATCCAGTTAAAATCCTGCATGTTTCACAAGATGTGCCCAGCCTCAAAAGGAATTCTGTTTCTAATTCTGTCCTTAGAGCTAGCTTCTTCAATTGTGCCAGGTCAAAGGAAATTAATGCTGCATTTTATTATGCAAAGCAGAACAGTGCATAGGGATTTTTTTATGTGCTAAAGTAGAGGAGTGTGGTAGCCGTGTTAGTCCACTCTCAAGGTTATCAATAGAAATCAAACAAAATAAAACATGGAAAAGAAAATAAGATGATACCTTTTTTATTGGACATAACTTAATACATTTCTTGATTAGCTTTCGAAGGTTGCCCTTCTTCGTCAGATCGGAAATAAGCAAATGTGCTAGCTGACAGTGTATATAAGTGAAAAACATTCAAGCATTGCTATGACAGTCTGACAGGGTGGGAGGATGGGGGTGGGTAGGAAGTATGCATGGGGACATCAAAGTATATCATTGGTATTCTAACAGGGTGGGTGTGGACCTTACAGGGTGGGTGTGGACTTAACAAGGACCTGGGGTTCCTAGCCCATTATAAACCATAAAGCTGTATGTCTCTGTTGATCACCCTCCCCTCACCTGTCCACACCCACCCTGTTAGAATACCAATGATATACTTTGATGTCCCCATGCATACTTCCTACCCACCCCCATCCTCCCACCCTGTCAGACTGTCATAGCAATGCTTGAATGTTTTTCACTTATATACACTGTCAGCTAGCACATTTGCTTATTTCCGATCTGACGAAGAAGGGCAACCTTCGAAAGCTAATCAAGAAATGTATTAAGATATGTCCAATAAAAAAGGTATCATCTTATTTTCTTTTCCATGTTTTATTTTGTTTGATTTCTATTGATAACCTTTATGTGCTAAAGAATGCCTTAATATAAAAATATATACAGGGCCAGATTTAAAAATTGGGGGGGAGTAATTTTCAGCTGACCGCTGCTGGTAAATTAGTCCCAGATATTCTTTCTTCTTTCTGCCCCCCCCCCCCCCCCATGGTTCTTTTTTCTGCTTCCTCTTTCTCCCATGGTCCCCGCCCCCCACTGTGGCCCACATCTCTCTGTCTTCTTTTCTTTTTTCTGCTTTCTCTTTCTCCCGTGCTCCCTGTCCCACCCCCCACTGTAGTCCGCATCTTTCTCTGTCTTCTTTTTTCTACTTCCTCTTTCTCTCATGCCCCACACCCTGCCCCAGCTGTGTTCCACATATTTCTCTCTCTTTTTTCTGCTTCCTCTTTCTTCCGTGCCCCTGCCGCCCCCACCGTGGTTGCATCTTTCTTTCTGTCTTCGGTATATCTTCTTACCTCTCCCAGCACGATACTCGAACAGGCCCCCCTCTCCTCTGCGGCTCCTTCTCCTTGCTCCTCTCCACTGCAGACTGCACTGAAATCAGTGCTGCATCTCACCTGGCCTGAAGGTCTCTCTGTAACAGAGGCACTGCAGGCAGGATGAGAAGCAGCACTGTTTACACTGCACAGGTGAGGAGCAAGGAGAAGGAGCCACAGAGGAGAGGGGGCCCATTAGAGTGCCGTGCTGGGAAAGGTAAGAAGAGGTGCCGGATGGTGGGGGAGAGATGACAGCGTTAATCCGTTAAAATTTTAACGTGAGTTATTCACTTAACATATTAATTGCATTAATGATGTGTTAAATGGACAGCTCTAATTATTACTTATCATTTCTATAGCACTACTAGACATACATAGCACTGTACACATTATATACATGTACTTTCTGTGTCCCTAGTGGGCTCACAAATTAATGTTGTACCTGGAGCAATGGAAGGTTTAGTGACTTGTCCAGAGTGAGAAGGACCTGCAATGAGAACTGAACCCAAATATTCTGGTTCTCAGGTCACTGCACTAACCATTAGGCTACTCCTAAAAAAAAAAGTGGAACTTGAACCTACAACCTTTGGTTAATAGGCAACTGCTCTAATAATTAGACTATGGCTTCATTTTAGTAAAGGGTCAGCTGATGTTCTAAAATGCATTGAGAAATGGACATTTATGCACCGGTTACCTGCAGCAGGAGCATTCATTCTAGAAATATAAATGTCTAAACTACCAACAAATCAGAATGAGCATAAATGTCCATGCTGACACATAACACCCCAATATTCAGCACTATTTAACTGACCAGAAATGACTGCTGACCAGTTAAATAGCGCCAAAAAGATAAACGGTTATATCGTGCAATAACCAACAATATTCAGCGCTGACTGGCTAAGATTAGCACCCAAATCTGACCGCCTAAACAGCAGTCCTATCTTTGGCCGCTATAAAGTTAACTGGCCACCGCTGAATATTAACATAGCTGGTTAAGTTTGAGCCACCTAAAAAGAACCCAGATATTCAATGCCAGAAACAAGAAACAGCCCAGCATTGAGTATCTGGGGTTAGTGCTGATTGTGGCACTTAGGTTGACTGCCTCCCGTGGGCTGGATATCGGCCTTATAAATGTTCATTTTTGCTGACACTGACACTGAACCCAGTATCTCTTGCCAGGGGAGGAGGGGCATCAATGACTTCCCAGATTAAGGGTGTAATCTCACCTGATCCCTCCAGTGGAGTGCTGCTCTATAGGAGCACTTCTCTGGAACCTAGATGACCTGGGTAGCAGGTGTAAATCCTAACATCATCCTTTTGGACATTGACTTGCATTCTCCTTCTGAAGCAGGGAATACATGTTTATTTTCTAGGTCCACCCTAATCTTATCCAAAACATACCCAGACTATGCCCCTTGCCAGATGCACAGTTTTCAATTTTAGACATGCATATCCCAGCATTGTAAAATTGGGATTTAGAGATTTATGTAATATAAACTAGTGATGGGCTGTCATTTGCAACAAGATAGGAAATGTCTTTTCAACATAACCCATGTCGTTGCATGTTGTTAAATGAAAACAAGCAGAAAAGGCGCATTTGCAGTATTGTTCATTTTGTTTTGTTTTGGTTAGTCTTCGTTTTCATTTTGGGGGCAATGTTGTTAATAGCGCGCCTCTTTACGTAAAGAGTGCACTGTTTGCAAAGAGGGCACACTTTTAACAACACTGCCCCTGAAACGAAAATGAAAACTAACCAAGACAAAACAGAATGAACAGAGCTGCAAATGACATAGAGAAATGTTCATCCCTCATATAAATGTCTAAGGGGGGAAGATATCAATGTGGGCTACCATTAAGATGTGTTATGTTACCGTTAACCCCAGTTATCAGTAACAAGGTCTCATTGCATCAAATAGAACTTGTGGTAAAATAGCACGAGTTAGTGGTAAATGAACACATCTTAACAATAGCCCATGTTGATAACTATGAGCCCTGTTTACTAAGCTGTGCTAGAGGCACGTTAGTGTTTCCAGCACACACTGTGTAGAAACCTATAATATTCCTATGGGCATCTACACGGTTAATGCAAGTTAATTTTTAGCATGCACTAAAAATGCTAGCTGATCTTAGTAAACAGGGCCCTATGTCCTTAAATGCTAGTTCATGAATGTCTAAAACCCAAATAGCACTCTAAAATAAGCACCATTTTTAGTTGTGCTGAACGTACATATTTTTTTAAACATTGCAGTCATTGTTTTAAAAAAAATGGGGTCACCACCACCATTGAATATTGAGCATCACCCCCTCAGATTCTATATATGATGGCCAAAATTGAGTGCTGATACTTGGGCACCGATCCAAGATGTGTGCCCAATTAAATTGGCTAAGGAGCCAATTAGAGACGATAATTAGGTGTTACTTGACCCTAATCAGCACCAATTTGGAATTGAGTGTACATTTTGCTATGTGCTATTCTATAACAATGTGTGCCCAAATCCCATAGCGTGCACCCCAAAAGGGGATGTGGCCTTGGGAGGTATATGGGCAGGTCAGGACATTCCTAAAATTTGTGAGTCGTGTTATAGAATACCAGAAATGTGTGCCCAAATTGGGCACCGGAAATTGCACCTGGTTTCAGCAGATGTAAATCCTGGTGCTGAAATCAGCACTCAATCCTATTCTGTAATAGGTACTTGCCTTTGAGTGCCCATTATAGAATAGCATTGAGTGCCAATGATTTACTGAACCTAACCCCTTATCTTTTGGACTTAGAAAAATAGAAAGAAACATAGAAACTTGACGGCAGATAAGAGCCAAATGGCCCATCCAGTCTGCCCATCCATAGCAACCACTATCTCCTCCTTTCCCTAAGAGATCCTACGTGCCTATCTCATGCTTTCTTAAACTCAGACACAGTCCTCATCTCACTACCTTCACCAGGAGGCAATTCCACATGTCCACCACCCTTTCTGTAAAAAAAATGTTTCCTTAGATTACTCCTGAGCCTATAACCTCTTGATAATGGAACCAAAGTATTTCCTGGCTAAGGTCAGAAATGAACAAAAATGGCCATAAATCAGGACCTAGTCATACATAGGCATGTTTACCAGGGAAGTCAGATCCCATCATGGTCTCCTTATATTGGCAGCCCTTTATTTAAATAATGTATTATGTAACTTGTATGAAATCAACAAAAAAAAAAAAAACATTAAAAAGTGCCGTCCAAGGCCTCGGGGCACACCCAGCCAGTTGAGGTTACTGAGGATGGTTTAAAACCTCTGGTCCAAAGAGTCATGCATCAGGCTCTTGTGCTGTACCCTTCTCATAATTTCAATCAATATTTTATTGTATTGATTTTTGCTCACACCTTTTTAGTAGTAGCTTAAGATGAGTTACATTTATATACACTGGGTATTTCCCTGTACTGTTCACAATCTATGTTTGTACCTGGGGAAACAGAGAGTTAAATGACTTACCCAAGATCATAAGGAGCAACAGTGGGATTTGAACCAACTACCTCTGAATGTCAAGATCAGTACTCTAACAATTAGGCCACTCCATCTAATGTACCACTCTCTGTCTAATGTTTGATAATGATTGCATCAGCTGCAAAGAGTAGATTAATAGTAGAAAGTGGCAAGGCTGCCCCCTACTTTCATCTTGGTTCTGGGGTCACTATACATTACCAGTCCCGAGGAGGCATCCTGGAGGCTCGTCCTCCCCAACTGTAAAAGTATAGGTCTTTGTATAGTTCTTGGTCCTTGGTGTATGTTGGAAATAAATGGAGAGAGACAGAAGGTTCAATCACTAGTCAGTATCTTATGTATCCTTGTATCTTGTGATAGTCTACAAATAGAGATTGCATTATATTTCTATCATAGTACATAGATTTTCCAGACAAGGTCTGGAAAGTAGTAAACCCAGTTTGCCTGAGGGAGGGCAACTGTCAGCAAAGAATAGTAGAAATACTATCTAGTGCATGTCCTGTGACATTCTATCATAGCATAGCAGTTTATCTGAGGCCGAATGTAAACATTTAGAGGGCACATACTAAATAAGTCTATCCTTTGCAGATAGGTGAATATTCTGTCTTTGCAGCTCCGGGGAAGCCTGTAAATAGACAGAAACAGAACAGACACACATAGGAGAACTCTGAAAAAGAAATGTTCAGCGTCAGTCCTGGCCCTCTCCATGTGGCTCTTTCATAATTTCAATTCATATTTGTCACTTTATATAACACCTTCGACAAAGACACTTTTATTTGTAGCCTTAAAGACTTACAGGGGAAGGTCTCAACATGGGCTACCGTTAACACAGGTTATTTTACCACAAGTTGTGCTCTTTTAGCACAGGGCCCCATTGCATAAAATTATGGGAACATTGGACACTAAAGGGTTAAACACATAAAACAGCGGCCCTGAGCCCCAGATTCTTAAAAGGGGATGGCTTGGGGTCAGACCCATTTGCCCTGAGTTAATTCTAGTGCTAGATTAGGGTTGGGGATGTTAGCCTACCAAGACAAGAAGTCTCAGGAGGAAGGCCAGGGTAGCTTTGATTCATACCAACTGCCCCTTTCATTTTAAGCTAATATCTCATGAAAAGGACTTTTTTATTGGGTTCACACAAAAATATTTATTCAAAGCTGTATTTAAACTGATTGTTTCCCAAAAATGAGCCCTAAAAGCTTTTTTGTGTATGTTTGTTTGTATACTTGTTTTCCCCAAAATATTTCATTAATGAGCTGCTTTGCATAAATGTAGATCACAGGAGCTCAATAATGATTAAATAATGTAGCCCATTTTGCAAACCTTACGCAAATGAGCTTTCCTATGTTAATACACAAAAATATCAACATTTTTGGCTTTTATGAGCATCTGCCAGTGTTTTAGCACCATTTAATATACAAACCCCTATTTTGAAAGAAAAAAAAGATTTCATTTGCCACACAGGAATCGCTAACGTGATTTAGTAAAAGAGGCCCTAAATGAGTTCATAAATCCCATTTAATTTTCTTATAATAAAATAATGGTGCCAAGATAAGGAACAAAAGTATAAAAATACTAGAAAATACAAGCAGACAGACCAATAGGATTTGTTCCTGGTGCAAAACTCCATAAGCACATTGCAACATGCCAAATGGTAGTGAAATATATCCCCTGGATCCTCATTGCATGAATGTGTAAGCAATATATCTCTGAATGCTTTATTCCTCTCATATCTCACCATTTATAAATCAAATTTAAAAGTCCCTGGTGGGCTTTTTTTTGCGCTTGCTTCTTCCATTTAAGTTTAAACTGTGGAAATGGACAGTCAGAAAATATAACAGTATATCAAAAATGATATATTAATTCCAAACGAAAAGAAAATATAACTATACAATTCATGTTTCAAAAGCCATTTGTACCATTGGTAAGTCCTGAAGTTAAGAAAAGGTTAAAAAAAACATATCTCACTGGGTTCTTCAGCTACATTTCCTCCAAAAGTCTGTACAGTGTAATCTGAAAGCCTAATAGTGAATTAAGGGGTCCTTTTACTAAGGTGCACTGAAAAGTGGCCTGCACTGGTGTAGACACGTGTATTGGACGCATGCAGGTGTATTTTTCAGCACACCTGCAAAAAAGGACTTTTTTTTAGAGCCGAAAATGGACATGTAGCAAAATAAAAATTGGCACACGTCCATTTTGGGCCTGAGACCTTACCGCCACCCATTGATCTAGCGGTAAAGTCTCACACGTTAACCAGGCAGTAATCAGTGTGCGTACAATGCTGATTACTGCCCGGTTAGCGCCACACACCAGAAACTTTCCAGGGCGCGTAGTGGGTGTGCATAGAAAATGAAATTACCACCCGGCCACGTGGCAGTCAGGCGGTAGTTCAAAATTGATGTACATAGGATGCTCGTACGCGCCTACGTGGCTTAGTAAAAGGTCCCCTCAATTGGGGATATAGTAATAATAGTTTTTTGAATAATATCTTAATCTTAGGCTTTATTGACATAGTTCTCCAAATTTATGTTTAAAATTGTGCATGTCCCTATTGTGGTGTGTTAGTATCACTGTGGTATATATGGAAAACATCAGACCAAGATTAGTTTCATTCAAGAAAGTTAAGGAACTCTAGCTGCAAATCACAACACTGTTGTGAATAAAATGCATTTAAATTTGAGAGGACCATGGTAGATTTGGGTGCCAGGGACCATTATATGGAATTGGATACATCATACTTTGGGATGTGGAATGCACCTGAATATGAGATTCAGGTCTGGTGGTGGAGAAAGGAAAACTTTTGCTGTGGCAAACCACCCACTGTACATTCATTATTGCCAGGAAACTACTTTTCCAGCTAGGTAACTATATTTGTTATATTAATAGTCCTTAAAACCTAAGCTTAATTAGTGATTATATTCTAAAGACCTAAATTATCCTTCTTAATCCTATCTTTATTGATGTAAAACTGTATATGCATAATATACTCCATTTTCAATAATTATCTAATATCATAATAGAAGCTCTATGTAGTTTTCATTGATGTCAGATTTTTGTATGCCAGTTTCCTAAACAAGAGTGCTGGGAAGTAGGTAAGCCCAGTAATGAGGTAGTGTATTGCCTGAGAAAGCAAAACATCTTTCTACTGGCTGTGTGACTGTAATTCTTCGATTGTATGGTTTCCAGCTTTGTATTTTTCTCAGTCCTATTGTAAATGGCATTCCTTTTGTGGGCGATAATTTCATTTTTTATGCGCGTCCACTACGTGCGTTGGAAAATATATTTTATTTTCTAGTGTGCGGCACTAACCGGGTGGTAATCAGCATTGTATGTGCACTGACGAATATCACCTGGTTAACGCATGAGACCTTACTGCTAAGTGAATGGGTGGCAGTAAAGTCTGAGGCCCAAAATGGATGTGAGCCAAGTATTGACTGAGTAAATATTATGTGCATGCACTTTCCTGTATTTTGAAAAATATTTTTATGCATATTTCCACTTTGAAAATTACCCCTGGGAATTTATGTGTGTGTATATATACGCTGCTGTTTGTTGTGTACAAATCTTCTTGGGTTAATTTACATGCAACCCCACCCTGGGAACTTTTCTACTCAGTCTATTTTTGCCTGTGAATGGCTTTACCATAGAAATGTCTGTATGGGTAACTGATTATACTTGGTATGTTTTGAGAACTCACTAACCTCATGCAAATGTTTCACCACTGCAGGTTTTATTTATACTGGGGAAGTTGTGCATCGAATGCTAACAGCTACACAATATATAGCACCCTTGATGGCAAACTTTGACCCCAGTGTATCCAGAAATTCAACGGTCCGGTATTTTGACAACGGTATGTAAAATTCCTTTGCAAAATGAACTGTAAATGTGATGGAAAATCAAGCCCAATCGTGTTATTAAGAGTGAGGGGAAGGGGTTAGCATATCCCAATGGTTTGCAAACTGTAGGATCCTTTTACTAAGGAGCGGCAAGCACTGAGGCGTGCTTTCCATGCGCCAACATGCACTACTGGGAGCGCGCTCAGGTGCCCAGTGATAGTTCTGGCATCTGTGCATGCTTCTCCAATGCTAAAAAATATTTTTTAGCACCAGGGGTGTGTTTTGGGGCAGAGAGTAGGCGTGCCCAGTGCTAATCAGTTAGTGCAGCTACATTGCTGCATGCCAACCGAATAGCACATGATTAGTGCATGAGCTCTTTCCACTCACTAAATAGGCATCGGTAGCTCCAATGTCAGTAAAGGCTCATGCACTAATGGTCATACCCTAATTTGGAAACTAGCACCTGGCCATTAATAGAAAACATGGAAATGCAGCCTTTGTACAGCCACACTAAAAGGGGCCTCAGAGCATGGAGAAAACCACATGCTAATCTTAGCGCATGGCCCTTTTTAGCACAGCTTCATAAAAGCACTCCTTTGATTGCTTTGATCACCTGCTTCCTTTGCAAACATAAGAACCTGTCTACAATGGGAAAACCCACAGAGAACTAGATATTCCTATGACTCTGATGTGGTTAATTAAACCATACCAGCTACTACATGAGATCAATATCTTTTCTTAGACAACTTCCCAATTTTTAATGTGTTTGTGTGTTTGTGTGTTTGTGTATTTGTGTGTTTGTGTGTGTGTATGTGTGTGTGAGAGAGGGGGTATATAGAACACTGCCCTTCACCCTCAAGAATAGTCCCTCATGTAGCTAGAACTACCTTAAAACCCCTAGACCCACCCAGAGAGGAAGTGAGATTGGTGGGGTGGAGCCAAAAGGACATGAACCAGGAACTATAAAAGGCAGAGCCAGAGTGGGGTTAAGGATGCCCAGGCGAGGAAGAAATAGTCTCCAGCATATTCCTTTACTACATACATCTAGCTACTATGACCTGGCTGAGGTAAGCCATTTGGATATTTGTGAATGCAGTTCTGAGGTCTGACTGGCCCAGAGAGTGAGAGAGAATCTTTACAGACTATGTTTGGAGCGTTGTTTAGATTGATTAGTTTCTTTTGATATTGGTATAATGATGATTTCGGCCAGGCTTTGGGGAAAGAATCCTAGTGACCATTGCTCATCAATCCATGAGAGGACATTGGCGTGGAATGTTAGTGGGGTGGTGGTAATTAAGTGGGGAGGGCATATGTCTAGTATGCAGTGGGAGGGAGCTACCTTGAGAATAGTTTGGTAAATGCAGACCATTGTGTGTTATCAAATTCCTTCCAGGTTATGTTAGCAGGGGTGCCTTCTTTTGGGGGGGGGGGGGTAGGGACACTTCTGAGTCAAAGTTTTTGTCAGTGGTAAGGGGAAGATTGGTTCTAAGCTTATTTACGTTCTCATGGAAATATGTGGCTAGTTGGTTTGCCGAGGGAAGTTTCTCTTTCATGTGCTGTTCAGGTTTGGAAGGCATAGTAAGTGAATTGACAGAGGAGAACAGTTGCTTCATACTACATCCCCCTTTTTGGATCAGCTCCGAGTAATATTTTTTTTCTGGCTAAAGTTGTAGCTTTTTTGTAGATGTGGACTGCTGCTCGCCATTTGTCCCTGGATAGATTGGATTTCTCTTTAATCCATTTGCGTTCAAGTTTTTCTACATTCACGTTTTAGTTTCAGAAGGTCACTCTTCCATAGCAGCTTAGTTTTGGAGCAGAGGGGGGCTAACTCATCCAGGATCTCGAGGACGATTTTTGGCCAGTCAATTTCTAGAACGAGTAGTAGTACTGCATCCCAAAAGGTGTTGGGTTCTATTCTCCCTCTGGATATAATGTGTTGTTGTTGTTGTTGTTGTTGTAGGTTGGAGTTTTTCTTGAAGTGATTCCAGTTGATTGTAAAGGAGCATCTGTAGTAGTCAGACCATAGTGATAGTTCCCAGCAAACATCTGATAGACTAATAGCTGGGCTTGTGTTTCCATTATCACTGAAGGTGACCAGATCTAGTTGGTGACTCTTAATGTGTGTTGGTGTGGGGGAAGGTATCACATAGTTTAGAGAGGACAGCAAAGCACAGAGATCAGACCTGCTGGTGTCAGGTTTTCTAAATGGACATTAATGTCACCAAGTAGTAGTTTATAGGGACTTTCTAATGAGTTTTTTGAGACAAATTTGCAGAATTGGGTATAAGCTTTGGGCCATTTATTGGGTGGGCTGTAGCATAGTATACATGTTAGATAGTATTTTGATGAGGCGTCTTTGAGGTGGCATGCATGGATCTCTAGATCTAGAGTTAGGAACAAGTCGGTAAGAGAAACATTGAATATGTCTTTATATATGAGGGCAATGCCCCTCCTTTTTTACCATTCCAGGATAGTGTGATGGTTTTATATGCTGTGGGAGTTAATTCTTTTATTCGTGGGTCTTCTTCAGAGAATAACTAGGTTTCCGTTAAGAAGACGCATCCTGGCTGGTGTTTCTCTAGCCAGTATTTTAGGAGTTGTGTTTTGTTGCCCACTGATCTGATGCTGAGGTAGTAGTAAGGAATGGGAGTAGAGGATGAGATGTAGATTTTTTGATATTGTATCTGTAGGAGGGATCAGCCTTGGCCTTTTGATTTTAGACCATGCATTGTTCCGATGTGGCATACAGGATTAGGTTCCCACCAATCTTTATTTTCGTGAAAATATGAAAAGTGAAGCTTTTCTCCTATGGGAAATATACTACTACTACTACTTAGCATTTCTATAGCGCTGCCAGGGTTATGCAGCCCTGTACAAGTTTAAACATGGGGAAGGACAGTCCCTGCTCAAGAGAGCTTACAATCTAAAGGTAACAAACTATGTAGTCAGTGTAGGTATCATGAATGGGGGAAGGTGGTTAGGCGCCAAAAGCAAGGGAGAAGAGATGGGCTTTGAGTAAGGACTTGAAAATGGGCAGGGAGGGCGCATGGCGTATGGGCTCGGGAAGTCTGTTTCAGGCATAAGGTGATGCGAGGCAGAAGGGGCGGAGTCTGGAGTTAGCGGTGGTGGAGAAGGGTACAGATAGGAGTGATTTGTCCTGAGAGCGGAGGTTACGGGTGGGAACATACGGGGAGAGGAGGGTAGAGAGGTAATGGGGGGCTGCAGATTAAGTGCACTTGAAGGTCAGTAGGAGAAGCTTGAACTGTATACGGTAGCGGATCGGGAGCCAGTGAAGCGACTTGAGGAGAGGGGTGATATGAGAGTATCGGTTCATGCAGTAGATAAGACGTGCGTCGGAATTTTGGACAGATTGAAGGGGGGATAGGTGGCTAAGCGGGAGGCCAGTGAGGAGAAGGTTGCAATAGTCAAGACGAGAGGTAACGAGCAAGTGGACGAGGGTTCGGGTGGTCTGTTCAGAGAGGAATGGGTGAATTTTGCTAATATTATAGAGGAAGAAGCGACAGGTCTTAGCTGTCTGCTGGATATGGGCAGAGAAGGAGAGGGAGGAGTCGAAAATGACTCCGAGATTGCGGGCTGAAGAGACGGGGAGGATGAGGGCATTGTCAACAGAGACGGAAAATGGGGGAAGAGGAGAAGAGGGTTTGGGTGGAAAGACAAGGAGCTCAGTCTTTGCCATGTTTGTTCAGTTTCAGATGCCGGTTGGACATCCAGGCAGCGATGTCTGAAAGGCAGGCCAAAACTTTGGCCTGGGTTTCGACTGTGATGTCGGGAGTGGAGAGGTAAAGCTGGGTGTCACCAGCATAGAGATGGTACTGGAAACCATGTGATGAGATCAGCGAGCCCAGGGAAGAGGTGTATATCGAGAAAAGAAGCGGTCCAAGGACAGATCCTTGAGGAACCCCAACACAGAGCGGGACGGGGGTGGAAGAAGAGCCATTAGAAAATACTCTGAAGGTGCATTGGGAAAGATACGAAGAGAACCAGGAGAGGACGGAGCCCTGGAACCCGAATGAGGACAGTGTGTCAAGAAGTAAATTATGATTGACGGTGTCAAAGGCGGCAGATAGGTCGAGGAGGATGAGGATGGAATAGTGACCTTTGGATTTGGCAAGGAACAGGTCATTGCAGACTTTAGAGAGTGCTGTTTCTGTCGAGTGTAGTGGGCGAAAACCGGATTGAAGCGGATCGAGGACGGCCTGAGAGGAGAGGAAATCAAGGCAGCGGTTGTGGACAGCGCGTTCAAGTAATTTGGAGAGGAAGGGTAGAAGAGAGATGGGGCAGTAGTTGGAGGGACAGGTGGGGCAAGTGATGGTTTTTTGAGAAGTGGTGTGACTACAGTGTGCTTGAAGGTGTCAGGGACAGTAGCGGTGGAGAGAGAGAGAGGTTGAGGGTGTGACAGATTGAGGGGTTAACTGTAGGAGAGATGTTGGTAAGCAGATTGGTGGGAATGGGATCAGAGGAACAGGTGGTGCACTTAGAGGAAGAAAGAAGGCGAGCAGTTTCCTCTTCGGTGATCTTAGGGAAGGAGGAGAAGGAGGCCAGGTTAGGTTGGTTGAGGGAGTTGGTTAAGAAGTCACAGGGAGGAGAAGGCTTGGAAGTGAATTCAAGGTTTATCTTCTGCACTTTATCGCGGAAGTAGTCAGCTAGTGTTTGAGGAGAGAGTGAGGGGGGTGGGAGTGGAGGGTACTTTAAGTAGGGAGTTGAGGGTGGCAAAGAGGCGACGAGGGTTGGAGCCAAGAGAATTGGTTAATTGAGAATAATATTCCTGTTTGGCAAGGAATAGGGAGGACTGGAAGGAGGATAGCATGAATTTGTAGTGGGTGAAGTCTGACAGGGTGCGAGATTTCCTCCAGAGTCGTTCAGCAGATCGGGTGCAGGAGCGAAGGTAGCGGATGCAAGGGGTTAACCAGGGCTGAGGATTAATGCGCTTAGTGGGGCGAGAGACAGATGGTGCTAGGGTATCCAGAGCAGTGGAGAGAATTTCATTGTAGGTAGAGACAGCCGTGTCAACAGATTCAGAAGACGAGATGGAAGGGAAGAGATTGGCAGGGAGTGTGGGAGAAAAGATATCCTCCTTGGCATAGGGCTGCGATTGAGGTTAGATTCCAGCTTGCATTTTTGTCATACAATGAAAAACCAAAAAAAACTGCAAATGCTGCATACTGAATACAAAATTATTTGCAGTAATATTAAGCAGTTACAATACTAAAATAAATATGCACAGGAAACAATGCAGGAAACTAAAACAGCATTATACATCAACAACTGCATGAGAGGGAGAGGTTTGCATCTCCTGCACAGTAGAAGACAATGAAGACATCGACACTGGCAGATCGACCTCAGGAGAGATTTGCGCATCCTGCAAAATAGGAGATGATGAAGATGGTGAAGCTGGCAGATCAACCTCTGGAGCCTGGCTCTCGTGACTCACTGACCCGAACAACTGTGTCAGCCTTGTCTGCATGGCTTTCCTCCAAGTCCTTAAGCATCTCTGTGTAAGGGACAAATGCAGAGTTTGTAAGATGCTTAAATTTTAAACTGCACTCTAGCATAGGATCACATTCCTCCATGTCGCTGAACATTGTATCCAGTGTTGACGTCCACTCCACAATTTTTGCCACTGTGAGAGGCACAATTTTTGGAGCCTTAGGCTGATCTTCCTATTCATTGTCATCATCACTGCCTCTGATGCCTTGTTCTACCGTCTCATCTAGGTCTTCATTGCTGGGCTCTAATGCAGTCTCAGCCAAAATTTTATCCACATCTTCTTATGTCATGTCCTTAAAGTCCTCGCCACTGATTCTTCACACAAAGTGCATTATATCCACACCTTTTTTTCACCTTTTCTGCACCACCTTCAAAGCTTTCAAAGGTTGTTATGCAGTCAGGACAAGTTTTTTCCATCAATTGTTTATTATATTGTATTGTATTACGCTGTCCCACACTATGCCAACACTGAATATCTTCACTGTCTTCCATTAATCAAGCATAGTGGTTTCATTGTTGGCATCTAAAGCTTCACAGGCTTTGTTGTAAATCTCTCACATGTAGTGATACTTGAAAGCCTTTATAATTCCCTGATTGAGGGTCTAGATGATAGAAGTAGTGTTCAGGGGCATAAGAAGGACTTCTACATCTGGGTGAGCATTTTCAAGGGCTTCATTACAGTGTACTGGGGCATAATCCAAAAACCTTTAAGGCAAGGTTTTTGTGATGGAGATAATGTTTAACATCGGGGATGAAACATCTATGAAACTCAATCCCAGAATATTTTGGTCGTCATCCAAGCTTTGCAGTTCCATCTCCAGTGGACTGGCATGCAGTTCAGGTTCTTTCCTTTTTCAAGGATTTTGTGCTCTGTAGACCATGAGAGGCTTGTATTTGAAATCGCCTTGGCAAATGTACACAATAAAAGGGTGGCACGGCCTTTACATGATTTAGAGCCAGGGACTTTGGCTGCCATTTTCATTATATACTGTATGTCCATTTCCCTATTTGTAAAACAAGCCAATCTCATCGACATTGAAGACCTGTTGCAATGCATAATCCTTTTGTTCTATCACACTTAGCAGGTATTTTTAGAATTCTTCAGCAGCTTCATTGTTAGCGGAATCCACCTCACCAGAAAGCTTTTCATTTTAAAATGCAAATCACCTTTTAAAAGCAAAAGCCAGCCAGAACTCGCAGAAATGGTTCACGTTTTCCTAGAACTGTGTGATGTGTTTATAATTTTCTTTGGCTTCCATCTTCACAACAATGCTATCCACTATGCTTTTTTCATCATCAACCATTTAAATAATCCACAAATGTAGCCACTTTTCCATCTTTTCTATTGACCGATCATGAACCACAGATGTTGTTTTAGCACTTTCCAGCACAGCCTCACGAATAGACTAATGGATGCCTTCTTCATTTAGCTGGATGTATCGGATTGTTGATTTGTTAACACTGAACTCACGGCCAACAAAAGTAACAGACAAGCCAGAATGAAGCATATCTAAAACATGTTTTTTATCATAAGGCACCTCAAAGATTTCTTGCGTTTATGAATGCTAGATTGAGACTCACTTGCAGGATGCTTAGGTGTCATTTTCAGTTCTGATATATATGCTAGCAGCAAGGGTGACCACTTCCCCAGCAAACTGGTGCCACCAATGACTCCACTCCTTTCAGTTCTGATATAAACGCCAGCAAAGTGAAAGCAAAGTATTGATAAAAATGCCAGCAAAGTGAAAGTGAAAGAACTTGTTTTAAAATACGCATGTCCGCAAATAGCTGGCAATGCAGCATGAAATGTGATTTGGTTACATAAACATGTTCGCGAATATACAGAAGTGCAAATCTTGAATGCACAGATAGCGAGAACGCACTGGACATGACTACAAAGTGTATGGCGTGTAGGCATTCTTAAGAGCATAGTATGGGCAGAGTGGAGGCAGAGTTGCAATGTACAGGAATTTTATATAACTTATGGCACACATATAGAATACATGCATATATTTACACCCATCTTTGGAGCAGGTGTAAATCTGTGCATTTTAATCTGCATACTACTGGGGTTAGTTTTAGGTGCCAATTTTGTAAAAGGCATATAGGCGCCTAAGTTGCTTTTATAAAAGGAGGATAAAAAGCACCTTCTGGTGTCTTTTACCATAGACATCCAGTTACAAAATTAACCTCATGTGCAAATCACAATACAGATCAGTCAGGATTAATGTCTACATTCATAATCACCGTTTCTCATTATGAAATACTAATAAAATGTGTATTACTATTTTCTGTTTACTGTCTTGCTGTAAACATTTTATATCAGCCTGGCCTTTTTTGGTTATGGGGGTTAATCCATAAGAATTAAAATGTTGAGAATTTTCTTATAAAAGACCTTCTTAGCTTTCCTGCTCACTTTCATCTATCTCCTTAGGTGCTTATTTGTGGGACACATGGGATCAATGGGTCTGCTGGTGCCATTTTGGATTATGGTACTGACAAGAGAAGAACAATTGAGGACAGTTTGTTTCCCTGAAGACCCTCTGGCTTCTGTTATGGTGCTTGTAGGGCAGCTGTGATAGAATTTTACAGATTGTATTCAGAGACCCAGTTCTTTCCTAGCTGGGCAAAGGAACTGTCTCAGCATAAACATGGGAATCAGTCATTTTCTTTGCCTAGCCCTTTAAAGATCATGCACTGGGTCTACCTCTCTTTTGATTTCTTGGCAGTTGTCCCCAAAGCACCTGCTTTGTTTCTAGAATGAAAGTTAAGTACTCTGCTTAAGCTGCAATTATTTGGTTTAATATTAATGAGTTGATTTGAATGAATTTTCAAGAAGCCCATCAATTTTTTGCTTGTGTGACCCCAGCAATGTCGTATTATTAAAGCCTTATTTTTTTCTGTGGCTTTCCTGCCTCTTTTTGACCATGTTATTTCACTGCTAAAAATGTTTCATCATCTGGAGTTATTCATTCCTTTTTATGCCACCTTCATCACGCTTTTCTACACAATATTCAACTTTTGGGCTTTATCCATTCCTGAAGATGCAGGTAATATATGAAGAAAGAAGTCAAAACTAGAAAAAAGAGGTTAGTGGTGAGATGAGACCGGAAGAGTTATGAGGTTAAGTAGAAAAGAAGCAAAAGAATGGGCAAAGTCCAGAAGCTCGATATTGGACAGAAAAGAGGTGGGGGGAGCTGTGTTTTTCAGTCATTTTTAATATATTTATTTTACTTTACTTTACTTTATTAGATTTATACCCCACACGCATCTGAGTCATGGACTCAGATCTGTGTGGCTTACATAAGCTAAGTCGATGTACAATTACTGGTCATGGGTGCATAGTAGGGAGAGCAGAAAGATAGGAAGCAGAGGGGTAGAGGGGGGATGGTAAGCAGCTCCCAGACGATGGGCACAAGAAACATAGGTAACATAATCAAGTATAGCTTATTGAGATGTCTTGTAGCTTGGAGTTAAGTTGCATCTATCAGCAGAAATTTCTTGTATAAAAATGTTTTCCATTTTTTTCATAAGCTGTTGTAGGCAGTGTTGTGTCGCGTATCTTTGGGTAATGCATTCCACCACCTGGCCGCATTGTATAAGGAACCTGAAAGTGCATCTTTCCAAGGATAGAAATCCATAGCAAAGAAAAAGAAAGGAAACTCCAATTTCCTCTTTCGCCTCAGCTTATGATCGACTGTTTTCTTAAATCATGTAATGACGTTCTCATTTCCATACTCTGTAAGCCACATTGAGCCTGCAAAAAGGTGGGAAAATGTGGGGTACAAATACAATAATAATAATAATAATAATTTGCACTCGTTCCCATGGTTCTCTCTTTGCATCATAAATAGTTTTTAGGCGTGTTTCACATTAGTCTCTAGATTCTATATATATGGCACTCAAAACTGCATGCGTGTACCCAATTTGTGCATGCAGTTTAATTGAGTAGCGAGCCAATTAGCAACAATAATTGGGCACTAATAATTAGTTATTGGCATTAATTGGCAACCATTTTGGATTTGCATGTATATCTTGCTAAGTGCTATTCTATAAAGATGCACGTGGAAATCTTTTAGCACACGACCGAAATGGGGACATGGCTATGGGAGGGCTTGGGTGTTCACTAAAGATGCACGCAGTGTTATAGAATTCAGGGGATCTGTGCCTAATGTACATGTACCAGCCTAGTGTAATGTACCAGATGAAACCTGGTGTAAATCCTCATCCCTAAAGTTGGGCATGGATCCTGGTGCTATGTGCTACTCCATAAATACCGCCCAATTCAGAGCATCAGAGGCATACTCCACTATTAAATGTTGGTGCAGTAGCAATTTTCGACTTTTCTCATCATCGGTCTAGTTTTTTTTATATATATCAAAACATTTTTAAACTTTTAAACAGCTCTTCAAAATGTTTGCAATTGTGATATGTCTGTACTTATCTTAGACAATGGTATCAGGGGACTTTAAATTCAAACTCGGTTCACCTGGGGCTGTACTATTCAAAAACATAAATATTAAACTTCATGATAGTCATATACCTTTTAGTCTCCAGAGCGAGTACTTAATTCTTCACCCTTTACACCAGTATGGCCATGGGGATTGGAAGTGGGAAATTGGGGGGACCTGCCACGTGACAGATATCTTTGTGCAGATCCCACAAATATCATTTGGGTCCATGACCCACATAAATTCCAGTGGAGTGTGTGTGCCTGAATATGCCCCGATATTCAATCCTAGTGGTCAGCACTGAATATCAGGGCAAAAATCAGCTCATGTCAGTGTTAGGTTATAATATGTATTTTCCTGGAAAGTTGTGGTCCAGTTTTTTTTAATGTAATCTGCATCAAACTGCTCAGGTGTTTGCTATCTATAAGCAGTGTATATTATAAGTATAGTATAGTGTTTGAAAACATGCTAACCACCATTGGCTGAATATTGGGAGGTTGTAGTAATGTTCCTTAAGATATTTGGAAATTAAATATTTTGAATAGATTATAAATTTTATGCGGAGATTCATTCAGAGGAAAGACCCATGCCCTGCCCCGCCCACAGCCTGATATCCCGGATTTCCCCAACAAAGATCTGGCAGCTTTATCCTATGCTGACAAAGATGAGATAGGACTTGTTTGATAGCTGAGTATGGCATGGTGCTGCAGATTCAGATCACGTTCTCCTTTACCCTCCATTTACTCCTTTCATCTCCTCTGCACTAAGCCCCCCCCCCCTCCCATCCAGCAATCACTTACTCATTCTGCCCTGCTTCACTCCCTATACACTCAGCCTCTCTGCCTATAATACCCCAGCTACTCACTCTGCTACTAATAACTCCTGCATTCATGCACTGATTCAGCTCCCCCATTACTCTTAGCACTTCATACACTTAGTCACTTGACTCCTTACTACTTATAATCCATCGTCCCCTAACTCATTCACTATTCTTCCACTCATAACCCCCATCAACTCAGTCACTCAGCCCCCTACCATTCATAATCCTTACATTTACTTGCACACTCATCACTAGTACTACTCAATCCCTTTCATTCAGTAACTCGATCATCATAGGCATTCGGTGGCTCAGTTGTTTGGGGAGGCTAAAGTGGGTAGGGGTGGGGCTGGGGCAGGGCATGAGTCTACAATTGTCTGACAACAGGCAGAAAGAAGGGTCAGCAAATAGTTGCAAGTAATACCTTCTGATAAATTTAGATATTAAATATGTATCAAATGCCAAAGAATAATGCGGCAAGAAAATTAAACTGCAAACTTCAGTAGAAATATACAATTGAATTAAAGCAGATTGAAAAATGTCTACTTCTCTTATCTCTTTCACATCTCACTTGCCCTCAGCTATCAGATCATGTCTGATGTTATGACAAGATAAAATTATATTAAATTTTTAATGTCACCTCAGTAAGGCCAACACAGTCCCTCCACTGCAAAATAGCTATGCAGAAGCTTGTGCAAAAGCACACTTAGAACCTTACCATAGCATAATATCACTAGCTCCCAGAACTAAAAGAGCAGCAATAATATGTGTGAAAAGGCAGCACTGTAAATATTATACTGGGCCCTAAAACACTAATATACCACCTAGTGCAAAAAACAACCCAAAATGAAACAAAAACAAACGGGACTGCAACAAGATCTCTGCATTTCCACTCTGTATCCATATCCCTTCTTCTATGATCAGCATTGCCCCTCTGTGTCTCTTTCCTCCCTTCTGTGTCCAGCGTTGTCCCTGTGTGTACCTATACCCTCTCTATCCAGAATTGACCATTTGTGTCCCTGTCTCTATGCTCACTCCATGCCCAGCATTTCTTCTCTGTTTCCATGACCCTCCCCTTTTTCTTCCCTTTCTCCTGTCCTGCTCCCCCTATCCTGAGGCCAGTATCTCTCCCTCTCAGTTCACAGCAGCCATTCACAGTCCAATACCTCTCCCCTCTTTTCCACCCAGCATATTTCTCCCTCTCTACCCCTCCCCCCCCCCCCCCCCCCCCCCCCCCCCCATCCAGGCTATCTCTTTCCCTCCCCGCAGCAGGTCCACATCTATAACTTCCTTCTCCCCATTTGGGTCCATCCTTCCCCACCCCAGATCAAGCAATGTGGCACCTGCACTTCTCTCTCCCTCTATCCCACAGATCCAGTGTCTCTTCCCCTCCCTACCAACCCCTGGAAGTGGTTCCAGCACTTCTCCCTTTTCCTCCTTCCCCACAATCCAACGATCCCTTGCACTTGCCTTAATCACTGACAGTAACAGCACTACAGGTATTAGAGCAGACTGCCTTGGAGCCTTGGCCTTCCCTGTGATGCTGCGATGCTGTGATGCATCCCACCTCCTCTGATGCAACTTCCTGTTCTGCAGGTGCGGGATGCATCGCAGCATTGCAGGAAAGGCCACGGCTCCAAGACAGCCTGGTATAATTGCTGCAGTGCCGCTACTGGAAGTGATCAAGGAAGAGAAAGAGATGCCAGAAGCCCAGGACAATGTCTTCCCTGAGGTGAGAGTTGGCATCAGGGGGACTGCTGCAGAGATAGTGGAGCTAGAGGAGTGGCCTAGTGGTTAGGGTGGTGGACTTTGGTCCTGGGGAATTGAGGAACTGAGTTCAATTCCCAGCACAGGCAGCTCCTTGTGACTCTGGGCAAGTCACTTAACCCTCCATTGCCTGCCACATTGAGCCTGCCATGAGTGGGAAAGCACAGGGTACAAATGTAAATAAATAAAATAGAAGGTCCTCTGGTTTGTGGTTACTGTGGTGGGCTCTTTCTTGTGTGTGTGGTGCTGGGCTGCCACTGGTTTTTAACTTGTGGAGGCCAGTTGTACTTGTGGCTGGGGAGACTTGACTTTCCCAAGCCTCTTATACCAGGTGCCTATGTGAATCATCCTGCCTTTTCTCTGTCACTCATACCCTTACTATGGACTTTGTTAGTAAAACACATCATTGTGCAGTGGGTTAGAGCATCCACTTTCAACTTTTTATTGACATTTCAATATAAATTCCTGTTTATAGAGCTCCTTTGCACTGATAGAACAAATGACTGGGGTAGTAATCATCCCACGTCAGCCAGCATTTTTATTAAACACCAGCAGCCTCAGGATTTTATATACCCAAATATTCAGCACCCTGCAGTACCTGGATATCAGATAGCCAACTATAAAACAACTGCTTGGCATTTATCTGTGTGTTGTAGTTGGCAGTTCAATCATTAGTCATATGGATAGCTGGGTGACTGGTGGACCTGAGGATTGCTTAGTAACTTGCCTGACTTGTCACCTACTGTAGATAAGGTTTTAGATAGTGCTGGGTAGGAGTCAGCTGTCCTGTAGCTAAGTTTATAATTTTGGGTAGAAAGTTGAAATCCAGAACTTCCAGGGTAGCAATTTCAGAAATGCTCCATGTTCCACATACAGGATCCAAAGGCAGGCAGAGTTCTGGAGTCTCAATGGAATAATCCACACGACAACCCACTCAATTAAGATAACTCATCTACTATAACTCAATTAAGATAACTCATCTACTATAACTACCTAAATCACTCCTCTCCTTCTTCTTCTACCCTAATTTAACCTCCACACAACATTAAATGTATATGTCACCTTGCAATGACAATGTTAACAAAACTCTGTAAGCCACATTGAGCCTGCAAATAGGTGGGATAATGTGGGATACAAATGAAAAAAAATAAATAAATAAAATGGTGTAGGAAAGAGAATTTAGATTGCTGGGAACTAAGCAGAATTCAGGGGAAGGGGGTGGCATATTTTGAAAAGATGGGCTCCACCTTACCCAGGGTGGAACTAGAGTGCTTGTACTAATGTTTAAAATGTAGATAAAGTAACTCCTAACATAGGTAGCACTGTCAGCTTGTTCTTTTGCACATCATCTGATATCATCAAACAACTTTTCAAAAAAGTGGTGTTCCTATTAATATTTTAGCCATATGAAACAGCCCTGTGAGTGCAGGGAGAATCCTCAGTATTGAACAATCGCCTTCCCTTTGCCCAGGAGGGGTATTTTTTAAAAGTTGGTACCATTTAAAACCTTTGCCAGCATTGGCTACCAATAAGTTATGGATGTAAGTTTAAGGTTCTGCTATAATTGCATGGTGATTTTTATTCTAGCCTTTCAATTTGTCTTGCTAAATTGTTAGTGTTCTATATACCTCTTCATTCCTTGAGTTTCTCTCAACAGAATCAACGTAGCGTTCTGTCATCTTCTAAGCTTCATTTTGAGTCTACGCAGTGCTCAGTTTTTGTGTATCTTGCTCCATACCTTTGGAACATGCTTACCAACCAACTTAAATTAGAATCTTCTTACTTTAGATTCAAAACAGGTTTGAAGACCTAGGCCCCTGTTTACAAAGCCGCAGTAGTGGCTGGCAGTGCAGTACTGTTGACACAGCCTATTCACTTTAAATGGGCTCCTAGGAGGAGTGGCCTAGTGTTAGAGCACCAGTCTTGCAATCCAGAGGTAGCCAGTTCAAATCCCACTGCTGCTCCTTGTGATCTTGGGCAAGTCACTTAACCCTCCATTGCCTCAGGTACAAACTTAGATTGTGAGCCCTCCTGAGACAGAAAACTATCCAGAGTACCTGAATATAACTCACCTTGAGCTACTACTGAAAAAGGTGTGAGTAAAATCTAAATAAATAAATATATCAGCAATGCCACATGGCTTTGTAAATAGTGGGGGCTATTGACTTGGAGTAGGATCTTTTCATATACTTACTGAGGTTGGAGGGAGGGTTTTGTTGCATTTTCAGATCATTATTTATACTGTACTTTTTACCACTTAAATCAGCGTTACTTTTTCTTATTGATATGATTGTGTTATGTTTACGTTGTTCACTGTCTTGCTGTGCATCTTTGAAAGGCAGTTAATCAAATTATAATAAACATAAACATGAATATATTGCCTTCCTGGATCTATGGTATAACTTCCATAAGCGTGGTGCTTAGCTCATATAGGGGTCATTTTATTAAGCTGTGGTAAAAATAGGTCTTAGCATGTGTGAGGAATTAGATAGTATATTGAAAAGAACACTCCCTCATAGATGCTGCAGTTCAACCTCCTTGCAGCAGAGGGCACTAGTCAGCTGAGGCTGTTGCTGAATCCAAGGGGCAGGGCTCAGATCAGGGTGGAGCTAAAGCCCTGAAGCTGAATCGATCAGGGAGGCCCCGATACAGAGGCCCTAGGAGAAGAAAAGCTGCCCTGTAGTGTAAGGGTTCCCGTGCTGATGTGCAGTGACCGTGACCTGGCTGTAAGCCACTTTTGCTATTTGACTAAGACTTGCAAGTTGTGTTTTGAAGTCCGGCTGGAGCCAGTCCTAAGACTTGGAAAGAACCAAGAACTTAAAGGCCCCACCAGCCACAGACTATGTTTGGGCCTGTCAGCCAGAGGCCTGCTCGAGACTATGTTTATTGAATGGAGGAGGTTTTCCAATGTTCCTGGCCCTGTGAAGTAACAGGCCTCAGGACTCATATATATATACATACTTATTTTTGCTTATATCCTGTTGTTCAGCTGAGTTCTTCCACCTGTCCACCCTCAACCCTTGCTCAGTGTATCACAGCATGCGCTTATGCAGGTCATTCCCGCATACTAAGGCCATTTTTACTATGATCAACTAATATCCAAATGTTTGTCCGGTTGCAGATCGACTTCACTATTATACAAACAAAAGAACTGCTGTTGAAAAATGACAAATAACAACTAAATAGTATGCCACGCTAGCGGAAAAGGCCTCAAAGAGCTTCCAGGTCTTGAATTGATCTGTTGAAGCTATATCGGGTCAAAAGGACCCTGCTTTCATCATTGGCACAAAAAACCGCTGCTGCTTAAACTGTTTATAATTTCAATTATTTTGCTTAGCTTTTATTACTAATGTTGCTATCAATGTTAAATAAACACCACACTTATCTTTATAGTGGGTGCTTCAAGGATCGCGTATATTGCTGAATTCTTCTCTCTCAGGTACATGTGCGGGGCCGACGATGGCCAGCATTTCGCAAGGCTGCTTCAGGGCCTCTGTTGCACACTTTAGAAGAAAGGTCAGCCCAATCTATCACGCTCTCCTATAGCTCTTTGAGGCCTTTCCGCTAGCGTGGCATACTATTTAGTTGTTATTAGTCATTTTTCGACAGCAGTTCTTTTGTTTGTATAACATTTTTACTATGGCCATAAAAACCCCTATTTCTTTTTTTTTTTTTTTGTATTAATGGCCATGCACTTATGTTGCTATTAGTATGCAGCCATTTTAAAAAACATTACTGCAGGAAAACGTACTGACATCTATTTTGTAGGCAATAAGGGCTCCTGCATTATCTGCTCGCTAACCAGTTAGCGTGCAGCAATGTAGATGTGCAAAATGGTTAGCAAAGGAATGCCCACTCTCTACCCTGACACGCTCCCTCAAGAAATACCAAAAATTATTTAGCACACGCACATTCTCAGATTACCATGTGTGAGCACCTAACACAGCTTAGTAAAAGGACCCTATATTCTTTAATTCAATCTACTTTTTCCCTGATCTCTATTGATTATTTCTCTAGAATTTGCTGCCTCAAGATGAACGTAGAAACAACTGGAATGTTTATTTTCTCACTTTACCTTAATCACACTGTCACACTGCAGAGCCTCCTACCCCTCTACAATGTTTTAATCCCTCTCATAAAGGGCGATTGTAGCCAGAATCTGACTAGAGCTTCTAATTCAAGAATGTTTTACAATAATGAAATTGTGCTAATGAATAGAGGGAAAATTCATGTTAATTGACATTTTATGAAAATGTAGCTCATTAAAATTTGATTATCCGTCAACCTTGATTAATCACCAACTTACAAGTCATTTGTTATACATTTATGATTATAATCAAAATTCCAGTTTACGTATGCCTTTCTTCAGGCAAAACCCACATCCAAAATGACTCATGACCCAAAATAGTTTACAGATGTAGATGTTGCTTCACGCAAGTACTACATCTAAAAGGGGGGTGAATGATATTACAATCTTAAAATGCAACGACTCAAAGAAAATCTTCTAGAACAGTAGTTGTGTCCTGTCAAATAAATATATGAGAAAAGTGGGAAGAAAAACATATGCATACCAGCATGTCTCTGCAACAGATGTATAGAACATTAAAAACCACATTTTACAGAACAGGGACATAACATTAGCATTTGCACCCCTTCTCATTCTCACTCACTCATAACCTTAAGTAAAACCTTCAGACCCAAAACTTGGAACAAATATTGGCCGCAGCTTTATTAACAATAAAAACAACCAAATAGTTAATACAATGACAATCTTAACTTATTAAATACATTCTAGCATGGCCTTCACTTAACTCCCATCTCCCTTCTTCTGCAGCTAGTCGGTATCAAACTAGTTGTCCCTTTTCAACCTTCATATAAAACTAACCAACCAAACTTAATTTCCATGAGACCTGTGGTGTAGCCAAGGTCTCGCTTCCACTTGTGGCAGTATCACACACAACCAGGCACAGTCTCAGTATTTTGTTTCAGTTTCCCCTTTTTCCCTTAATCAAGAACACTACCTGGAATTGAACACATTTCCTGCTGTGACCCCCCCTCCCCTAGTCAACCACATTCTCAAAATAACACCCCAAATCAAATATCACCCAATAGACTCCAACAACCCAGGGAAGGACAGGATGGGAGCACAGCATACCACACTCCCACTCTCAACCACCCAAATGCACCTCACAAAAAGTCCCTGCTCAAAATGAGTTCCCAACATTTCTGCCTTCATTACATCACCACTCTTGTTCTGGCCAATCACGTTACTCCACTTCCACCCCACTGTACTATAATGTTTCAAATGCTCTACCATAACTTCCTTGTTCCCTTTATTTTGTAGTGGAGGAGTGGCCTAGTGGTTAAAACACCAGTTTTGCCATCCAGAGATGGCATGTTCAAATCCCACTGCTGCTCCTTGTGCTCTTGGACAAGTCACTTGGGCATGTTACAGCCATAATGGAACAAAACAAAACTGTCCAGGATTAAAACTAAGAAGCTTTGAGTTAGACCTGTTTTTTATAATGAATAAGGCACAAAAGGGTGCCCTAAATTACCACATGACCACTGGAGGGAATCAGGGGTGACCCCCAATACACACCCAGTGGTCATTCACTCCCTCCCACTCCCCCAAAAAATGTGAATAAAAATATGACTTCCCAGCCTCTATGACAGCCTCAGATGTTAGAGCCAGGTCTATTAGAGCAGAATGCAGGTCCTTGGAGTAGTGTAATGGCCAGTGCAGTGCACCATGGCATGGGGGACTCTGGTCCCTATCTCCCTCTACCTGTCACATTTGTGGAGGAGAGCCCTCCAAAACTCACCAGAAACCCACTATACCCACATATAGGTGCCCCCTTCACTTGTAAGGGCTATTGTAGTGGTGTACAGTTGGGGTAATGGGTTTGGGGGAGCTCAGCAGACAAAATAAGGGAGCAATGGTGAGATGTGTATCTGGGAGTATTTTTTTGAAGTCCATTGCAGTGCCCCCTAGGTATGTCTAGGGAACCTGTCTATTAAAAATGCTGGCTCCTCCTACATCCCAATGGCTTGATTTTGTGCATTTTGCACTTGGTCTTTTTTTTTTTTTTTTTTTTTTTAATGGACCAAAACACAAAACATCCAAATCATAAAACCTTATTCAAAACAGTATTTTTAGAAAAAAAAAAAAGATAGTTTTTCTTTTTTTGAAAATACCTTTTTTTCTATTCAGATTTTGGACTTTTTTTGCAAAACGTCCAAAGTCAGAAAGACATCATATCGAAAATGCCCCTCCATGGGCAAAATGTGCCTCCCAAAAAGCAATAATTTCTGAAAATAAAGAAGTAATATATTTTCTTAGTTGCAGTCTTCTGATATGCATTATTGGACAGCCCAAGAGCCTACTGTATAGTTGCCTGAAAAATTCTGGAAAGAGCTGTCACTGCTGTCAATGTCAAACCACTGTTATCACTGTAAACAAAGTAGAATCAACAGAAGCTTACAACACTGTGGAACAAAATGACAAAGACTGCTATTACATCTACTGCCATTGCTGCTCTGAGTGAAGGGAGGCGGAACTCCCAATGCTGTCATAATGTATCAGAATTCAGACTTCAGCTAATGTTTCAACATTATTTGATTTAGAGAAAATCCAAACATATCCTAGCAAATGTCTGAACTTATGCTCAGTGGCTTGTGTACTCCAAAATCTCATACAGAAAGTACAAGGAAAACAAAACACTGAAGTCATTAAAAAAAAAAAAATGGGGATCCATGACATCCCTGTAACAATAATGTGTAAACCCAAGACACACAGGACCATATTGGGGGTCAAAGAAAAATACTATGTACCTGGAAAATGCAGTAGTTTGTCATATAAACAAAAATAAAATAAAAATTAATCCAAAATTCATACAAACATACCTGAGTCCAATTCAGTGTTTATGCTTAAAGGGCTCAACAGGTTTACATATAAAGGTCCAATATTGCTCCAGCTGAAGCAATAGCCTTTACCTTTTATCAATTTTGCAGTGATGAATAAGATTGTTTATAACAGCCAGTGTATCCCTGGAACAGTGAACTCTGCAGTAGATGGACTAAGAAATAAGTGACACAATGGTTCAGGTACTGAATCATCTTGTGATGAGGACAGAAGGAACCATAATAGGAGTACCACAGCATTGGTCCAAGATTTTTTAGTGAGAAAACCCTGCTGTAGGAAGCACTCATGGAAAGGAAGCTATGGTTTTTTTTTTTGTTACATTGTGCCCCGCGCTTTCCCACTCATGGCAGGCTCGATGTGGCTTACATGGGGCAATGGAGGGTTAAGTGACTTGCCCAGAGTCACAAGGAGCTGCCTGTGCCTGAAGTGGGAATCAAACTCAGTTCCTCAGTTCCCCAGGACCAAAGTCCTATCCCTAGCTTCTCAATAAGACTACATCTGACCTGGATCAGTTCACAAACAGGAGATATCCTCAGTGATTAATCTGTCCTCTAAGTTATTGAGTGGTCCTTTTACCAAGCTACTACTACTAATCATTTCTGTAGCACTACTAGATGTATGTAGTACTGTACACAGTATATGCAGGTACCTTCTCTGTCCCTAGAGGGCTCACAATCTAAGGGCCCCTTTTACTAAGCCACGTTAGGCTCTACGCGCACTCAAAGCGCGCCAAAATGAACTTACCACCCGACTACCGCATGCCTCTTGCAATAATTTCATTTTTGGCACGTGTCTGGAAAATATTTTTTATTTTCAGACACGCGTAATGGACTCGCACCACGTGGCATCTGACACATATAGGTCCTTACCATGCATCTAGATCTATGGCTGGCGGTAAGGTCAGACACCCAAAATGGACGCATGTTGATGCCCCTCTACAAGTCATTGGTGAGGCCCCACTTAAAGTATTGTGTTCAGTTTTGGAAGCTGTATCTTACTAAGGATGTAACAAGAACTTAGCTTGATTTTAGCTGGTCTCCGTGTTCTTCCCCGGGCCCCAACCGTGATCAACAGTGGCCAGCGTTTCAAAGACTTTCTCTCAAGCTTCCGTCGGCTTTACTGAACGGCTGTCCCTTCGGCTTGTGATCCTGAAGCAGAGAGCAGTGAGTCGAAACCCTGGCCACCGTTGATCACGGTCGGGGCCTGGGGAAGAACACGGAGACCAGCTAAAATCAAGCTAAGTTCTTCTATTAAGCTATTGCCTTGTTCTGAATAGTTACAGATTATCCTGTAGAGGTTTTTGCCGATGATGAAGAAGTCCTACTCCCGTGTGACCATGTAAAAGTCTAGGAGCTTCTCGAGGCTTTTCCTCTATATCACAGCGAGTGTATTGACCCTATTGTAAGAGAACCCTCAGTTTTAGAGTGTGTCTACAAGCAGTTTTGGGCTTCTCAACCCCTACCTTTATTGTTTAGTAAATCTAAATTTGATCATAATCATAGTGGTAAATGCTTATAATAGCATAAATGCAGGTGTGACAGCTTTCACGTCTTCTTTGTAATTTTCAGGCACTGCACTAGTTGTTCAATGGGATCACGTACATCTTCAGGATAATTACAACCTGGGGAGTTTCACTTTTCAAGCTACTCTGCTCAGTGATGGCCGAATAGTCTTTGGATACAAAGATGTAAGTAGGTCAAGAAACATTTTTTATAATACAGTTTGTGAATTACTTTGCAAAAATCTCATCTCTCCTTCTTAGAAAGTATAATGTGCTGCAATGTATTCATACATGTGGAACAGCTATGAGGTATAATTCCCTATTTAATTTATGCAAAATAAATGTCCATTAGCTTGATTGTTTAGCCCACAGTGGTATATGTAATATATGTAATATATGTAATTGGTTCTTTAGTCTATCTATCTATCTATCTATCTGGTTTTATGGGTGCATGTAGAATATATGAACCATAAAAAGACAAAAATAAATTCTAGGGTTTGAAATCATCTAAATTTATGGAAAGCTTTCTTTATATCACTATTAAGTGAGTTTGATTCCCACTTCAGACACAGGCAGCTCCTTGTGACTCTGGGCAAGTCACTTAACCCTCCATTGCCCCATGTAAGCCGCATTGAGCCTGCCATGAGTGGGAAAGCGCGGGGTACAAATGTAACAAATATATATATATATATATATATATATATATATATATATATAGGTCTCACCTTGATGATCCTACCAGTCAACTAAATTGGCTAACAAACTGCTGTTAAGATGGCTCAGAACACTGTAGGATATGTGGACTGCAGCAATAAGTCTGAAAGGGGTCCTTTTACTAAGGTGCGCCGAAAAGTGACCTGTGCTGGTATAGACGTGTGTATTGGATGTGCGCAGGTCCATGTTTCAGCGCACCTACAAAAAAATGGCTTTTTTTCAATTGAAAATGGATGTGTGGCAAAATAAAGATTAAAGTCACCCATTCACTTAGTGGTAAGGTCTCATGCGTTATCGGGGTGGTAATCGTCAGCGCATGTACATTGCCAATTACCACCCAGTTAGCGCCATGCGGTAGAAAATAAAAAATATTTTCTGCCACGCATATCAGACACATGTAAAAAATGGAATTACCACCTGGGGCTCGTGGTAGCTGAGTGGTAGTTCCAAAGTGATGCAAGTTGAACAAGCATAGGCGCCTACTCGCTTTAGTAAAAGGGCCTCAAAGTCTTTCTGAAGTTCTACATTGTTTTAGGAGTCAGTAACTAGTTTGAATCTGCCTTCATGATATGAGGTATAACAGATATTAGAACAAGTGGCTTTATATGTAGGGGCAGGGCTAGATTTAAGATTTCAGCACCTATAAGCAGCACCAGAGGGTAAGGGCGGGGATCTTCCCTCACAACTCAGAAATCCAAGGAGGGTTCAATATACTCAAGGAAGTGAGAAGTGAGAGGGGATATTCAACCAGAATGCCATGGTGGTGTCTTTAAGTGGCACCAATGGACAGTTTAAAGCAAGTGGAAGAAGGCTCTTTAATGCCCTGGGTGCTTGGCACCTTTATTTGTTGCATTTGTATCCCACATTGTCCCACCTCTTTGCAGGCTCAACCTTCAGCATATAGTGCCAACATTGCCTATGCCTAAATCCAGACCTGCATAAGAGTGTCACAAAATGTGACCTGTATTACTTACATCAGTTTTCCCTACTGGACTGAATGGTGTGGTTAGAGACAAGGAGTGTGTTTTCTCTGAGAAACGCCCCAGTGGGAAAGTTTCTCAGGTAAAGATCCTTCCAGATGCATTCTTCTGCAAAATGTATGAGCCTATATTATATTTACTCTTCTGTTTTCTGTTAGCCTTATATGTTCCTGAGGGTTATGGGAGGAGCTCTCAGGCACCCAAGAGTGGGAGCATCTTAGTCCAAGAGGCTCTTTAGACTAAGGAGCCTAGAGACTAAAGTTGGTGAAAACTAGTGGCCTCTGTTCCTTGTGTTTCGCTAAAGAGTTCTCTCAAATATTTCTGCAGTGGAGTTTCTTGTTGAATCAAAGGGAGCACTGCTGGGCAGATAGAGATTCTACAGAGTAGCTTTCAAAATGGAATTCAGCTTGAACTGAGCCACCTTTCCTCAGGAGGAACTTTTCTTAGTAGCAATCTTCTGCCAGGTCACTGACCCAGAACCTTTTAAATTTGTTTCCTTTTCCCCATCCCAGCTGAACAGGGAACTCTACCAATCTCCTAACCTTCTTAAGGTAAATTACCACTGGTTTTGCTATGTAATAGTGCTGATCTGCATCAAAGTCATACAGTATCAATATGAAGAAAGCCCAAGGTGGATTTCCTTCCACAGAGTACCTTTGCTAAGGAATAGTTGATGAAAAAAGCTCCAGTGAGTGCATATTTCCAGTAACTACAATCACTATTGTTTTCAAAGCAAAATTATTGCTCTCTTAGTTACATTGGATTATCTAAACAAGCTTTACAAAAACTGCACAAAATAGGGGGAAATGGATTGGGACTTAATATACTGCCTTTCTGTGTTTTTTGCAACTAAAGGTCATAAAGCAATGCATGACCTAACAACTTTCCGAAAACTACTGAAAACCAACCTATTCAAAAAGGCATACCACAATAATCCATCTTAAATAGTAAACAACGACACTCCACCAAAACCAGGCAAAATTATCTCTCTACACTGGACTGACTCATACACTCTGTTACCAATGAACAATAACGCAACACCACTTTATTTCGCCGTTATGAACTTCTATATTTGATTGTCTAATTGACTCTATACTTTACTCTATCAGCTACTTCAATACAATACCATTATGTATTTCTCATCCCGGAAATGGCGATTGCCATTACGGCATACTGTAAGCCACATTGAGCCTGCAAATAGGTGGGAAAATGTGGGATACAAATGCAACAAACAAACAAATACATTCAAAGTGGTTTACATATTATATACAGGTACTTTATTTGTACCTGGGGCAATGGAGGGTTAAGTGACTTGCCTAGAGTCATAAGGAGCTGCAGTGGGAATTGAACCCAGCTCCCCAGGATCAAAGTCTGCTGCAGTAACCACTAAATGGCACATGGAGGGGGTAGGCACTACTGTCAGGCTCCTGTGGCAGCCTGGTGGTAGTGCCTGATTGGTGAGTGCCAATGCCACAGTAGCCCCTAAGGAAGCAATAATGATGGTACTACTAATCTGAAGTTTGGCTAATTTTTTCTTTAAATAAATTTGATAGGATCTTTCAATATTATGTCAAGCTCCATTGACTGCCTATTAAGGTGAGAATCATGTTTAAATTTGCTTGTATTTTATAGAGACTTTTAAATGGTGACTGTCCAGGATATATGTTTTCACATTTTGTATTCTCCAATAGGAATAGGAGATTGTATAATAATTCCCCTTTATCCTTCCATTACATTACATATTGGTTTTATATTCTGCAAAAACCTATTCAGTTCCATGAGGATCACAAAGACAAAGAAGCCAAAATACTAATCTGGGCATTACAAAAGTCAGTGGCATAACTAGTTTGTTTGCAACCTGAGGCAGGTCGCTGCTGAGTCCCTCCCTGGTACAACACCCCCCAAAGCACATCTCCCATCACCTTTTCTCCTAGCAAGGGGGCGCATGGAGTAGGTGCATGGCTGTTGGCTCCCCTGCCCCGAAACAGGAAGTAACATCAGAGGGGGTGGGGGACTGGCAGAGCCAAAGCCACATGCCTGCTCCACACACTCCCTTGCTGCCTGTACCTGGAGTGGACTGCCCCACCTCCCCACCCTTGGTACATTACTAACAAAACCTCAGTTTACAGATAACAATATAAGTCAACCCACATAATTTTTAAATAAAAAGTTTTTAGCTGTTTTCCAAAGCTTAAATAGTCCTTTACAGAATTAATTACAGTAGGAAGAGAATTCCAAATTGAAGCAGCTTTATAAGATTGAAAAACAAAGAGCTGTATAAAGGATTTAACTGAACCAACTGAGGGAAACCGTAAAACAACCTGTTCCCGAATTAGCTGTCTAGTTAAGGGAGAAAAACCCCCAGACCAAATAAGAGGGAAAATCACCATAAAGGGACCAAAAAACTATTGAGCATAATTTAACATGAGACCTCGCCATTATAGGTAGCCAGTAAAGTTTATGAAAATATGGAGTTATTGGTTCATCCCAGCGTAGAGAGAAAATGACTCTAATTGCTAAGGGCTCCTTTTACAAAGCCATGCTGGCATTTCTGGCATGGCAAATGTGATAAAGCCCATTCAATTCCTATGGGCTTTGTCACATTTGCAGCACCAGAATCACTAGCGCTGCGATAGCTGTACCACAATGTTATAAAAGGGCCCCTAAGAAAGCAACAATGATTGTACTATTAATCTGAAGCAAGGCAGCTCAAAATGTCTTCAAATAGCTCTTTATTTCCTCAATTGACAATAAAAGGAGTTTTTAGTTTCTTTATTTACCTGATCTATCATAAACTAGCTGTCCACCTCAACTCCTAAAATAGGTGTAATAAATTCAAACTTAAATACATTTTTTCTATAATAAAGGTTTCTTTTCCCATTATGTTCTTAATAGGGCCCAGCTATAAGAATTTTGTTTTATCCTGGTTGAGCTTTTAATGAAAACAGGTAGCCCACTGTTCTGTAACTTTTACACATTTCTGTATTCTCCTCAGCATTTCTTCACTTGATGGATTAGAATTATATTAATTTGTTTATGCAGACGACATTACAATTTTGATGTTGTCTCCTAAAGCTCATGAAGAAATGCTGAGGAGAATACAGAAATGTGGATTACCCAGTGGTTGTAACAATAGATGAAATAGAATAGGTGAAAGGGGTGAGCCCTGCGGCATTCCAGTCCAGTTAAAGAGGGAAAAAAGCCGTAAACTTCATGAAAATCTCTTAGCTTTTCAAGCTCCAAAAATCTGGAAGGAAATTGTTTAGAATATAAAGACTTTTTCTATTTAAAAGATATCTTCAATGTTAATGGAGTTAGTCTCATTGTATGGTGTTTTTATTTTTTGTACTCTTAAGATATTGTCTATACATTTTGGAGCCCTTTTACTAAGCTTTGGTAAGTATGCTATAAAGGCACTACCACAGGACATGTTCAGGCGTTCCAAGGTATTTCTGGGATCGGTGCATGCCAATCCCATGTTAAATAATCTAAAATATTTTTTAGCTTGGAGGGCATGTTTGGCGACGGAGAGTAGGCGTGTCTTGTGCTAATCTAGTAGCACAGGTAAATTGCTGCATGCTACCCGATTAGCACGGGATTAGTGTGGGAGCCCCTACTGTCTACAAAATAGGTGGCAGGAAGGGCTTCCATGCTAATGGCCATGCGCTAATTGGCAAATTAGCACATGGCCATTAATAGAAAAAAAGAAATTGCAGCCATTTTAAGGCCATGCTAAAAGTGGCCTCAGTGCGTGGAAAACCCACACTGTAAAAATAGCGCAGGCTATTTTTTTTCGCAGTTTAGTAAAAGGGCCCCTTTATTTGTGACTGTAATTCCCAAGTGTTTTGCTCATTGTAAACAGTGTAGAACCTTACGTTACCTGTGGTATATAAATAAATGATAACTTATATGGATGTCTTTATTATTATTATCTATATTTTTTAAGCAAACTTTTTAACCAGATATCCATGTACCAATGAGCTTCCGAATATCATGGCTTAACAATGTCTGACTATCTTAGACCTGTGATAGCTGCACTAAATGACCAGATGACCACTGGAGGGAATCAGGGATGACCTCCCCTTATGCCACCAGTGGTCACTAACCCACTCCCACCTCCCAAAAAATGTGATTAAAAAACATTACTTACCATCCTCTATGCCAGCCTCAGATATAATACTCAGATCCATTAGAGCAGCATGCAGGTGCCTGGAGTAGTCTAGTTGTGGGTGCAGTGCACTGCAGACAGGTGGACCCAGGTCCAAACCTCCCCCTACCTGTTACACTTGTGGTGAAAACAGGGAGCCTTCCAGAACTCACCAGAAAGCCACTGAACCCATATATAGGTGCTCCCTTCACCCATAAGGGCTATTGTAGTGGTGTACAGTTGGGGGTAGTGGGTTTTGGGCGGCTCAGCACACAAGATATGGGAGCAACGGTGAGAAGTGTACCTGGGAGCATTTATTTGAAGTCCAGTGCAGTGCTCCCTAGGGTGCCCCATTGCTCTTCTGGGATGTATGGCCAATCTACTAAGAATGCTGGCTCCTCCTACATCCCAATGGCTTGATTTTGTGTGTATTTCACTTGGATCTGTTTTTTTTTCTCAAAAATGGACCAAAAAGATATACGCACAGACCACAAAATTATCTATCAAATAGCCATTTTTGGAAAAAAAAAAAAAAAAGAAAGCTGGTTTTCTGTTTTGAAAATTGCTGTATTCCCCACTTGAATTTTGGACATTTTGAGCAAAACATCCAAAGTTGCATTTAGACGCCATATCAAAAATGCCCCTCTAACTGCTATTCTATCAATATGCACCTATCTTATTTAGGGGTCCTTTTACTAAGGTGCGCCAAAAAATGGCCTTCACTGGTGTAGACACATGTATTGGACATGTGCAGGTCTATTTTTCAGCGCAGCTGCAATAAAAGGACTTTTTTTGGGGGGGGGCGAAAATGGATGTGTGGCAAAATGAAAATCGGCGCATGTCCATTTTGGGCCTGAGACCTTACCGCCACCCATTGACTTAGTGATAATGTCTCACGTGTTAACCGGGTGGTAATTGTTGGCACACGTACAATGCCGATTACTGCCCGGTTAGCGCCGCATGCTGGAAAATTTTCTGGCGCGTGTAAAAAATGAAATTACCGCCCAGCCATTCAAAATTGGCGTGCATAGGACGTGTGTATGTGCCTACACAGCTTACTAAAAGGGCCCCTTAGTTCTTATTTTACAGATAGGTGTACACATGGTGTAACCCGGTACCTCTAGGTGCAGCCAAGGATAGAACAATCTCCTCCAGCCACAGGCTCCCGGTAAAGTCAAGAAATAAATGTCCACCAGCAACTTCAATCTTAAGGACTTTATTCCATGCAGGTTTCTAGTAGACCTGATACACAGTTCCAACAACAGCATTCACCTTCAATCTTAAGCACATATAAGCCACCTGAAAGTGTGTGGGCAAATAGTCCCCTTTAAGCAGTAGGCTATCAGCACATACCAGGATTCAATACAGGCTCACAGTCAGCTCCAGTCTGGGCTGTTTATCCAGTGCACAATAAACAGTAGTTCAATTCCAAATAGAAGCAGTTCATTCAGTTCATCATCACAGTTAAATCACAAAGAAGCAGTTTCTACCTTCTACTCTCTTTACCTTCAGGAGGGGTTCCATAATTTAGGGATTTCTCCTACCCCAAGGAATTCCCCTTTACATTGGCTTCACTGGTAGATTCAATACTTTAGGGACCTTTATTACCCAAGGATTTCCAGCCTGCAAATACTTTTGGGACTTTCTCACACCCAAGGGATTTCACCCTGCATCTGCTTTACTCTACCCTCTTCTCTCCTTCTGCTTCTCTCTTCCCTGGGACTCCTTCCCACCTGCCTAATCAATCCCTGACTTCTGCTACCACAACCAATCATTCTTCTTCCATTAGCTTCCCCCACACCCATACCAGCTGAGTTAAGCATTAGACTAATGATGAGCTCCTGCACACAGGGTTTCCTATCTCTCTTACCCCCTAGTGGCAGCCAGCTTACGCCAATATCTTCCCCTATTGCAGCTAGGAGTCCAGTTCGGGTTCTTCATCTCACCCTCTGGCTCCTTGCCTGCAATGCCTTCTGGCACTTGTATTTCAGACTGAAACTGCCTTAACCCAAATATCCTGGATGTGACTCTATCACAATGGGAAGAAGGGACTCTCACTTACACACATAACTTAGAATACTATTAGTTGTACATGTGTCGCCAGATCTATGGTTGGTATAAGTGCTTATGCTTAAATTATAGGCATGTTTTTCACTTGATACACTCTTATTTTATGAAGGAAAGTAGGCACAGTGTTATACAATTGCCCTTTTAATACAGTGAAAGTATATAGAGTAAATACAAAAATGGAGTTTTCCCTGCTCCCAGCATTTGAAGAATTCAAATACTTTTTAAACTTTAATTTTTGAGCTACTTTTTTTTAGGAATACACATTCTCACAAATCTCATGTTATAGGCTAAATCCAATCTAACTACCCCCCCCCCCCCCCCCCAACCAGGCATCTAATTCCAGTGGAGTAAACCCCACTTCAGTAGCCATATAACTCTATCAAGCCCCCCACACCCAGAGCAGTTAAGGCTCTAATCGCAGAACACAAGGTAATATTGAAAATCTGAAAGAAAAATCTTAATGGCTAAGATTATCAATGGTAGGCAATCATAAAATCAAGTTTCTGTAGCAAACCAAAGATGAAAAGGCTCCCTCATCATCTGAAACTTTTCAACATAGCCTTTCTTATCACTGTCAGTTTGCCCAGAAAGTATATATTCAATCATCTTTCTAAATCCTGGCTGGTTTCTGGGAGATCACATCTCTTTCAGAATTTATCAGTTTTACACCTTTCAGCAACCAGATATGTACTCACAAAAATCCATTCTTCTTATATATATTCAGAATCTCAAATTTACTTACGTTTATTTTGAAGCTTGCTACAGCTACAAGGTCTTGAAGTACATAAGTACATAAGTAATGCCATACTGGGAAAAGACCAAGGGTCCATCGAGCCCAGCATCTTGTCCACGATAGCGGCCAATCTAGGCCAAGGGCACCTGGCAAGCTTCCCAAATGTACAAACATTCTATACATGTTATTCCTGGGATTTTGGATTTTTCCAAGTCCGTTTAGTAGCGGTTTATGGACTTGTCCTTTAGGAAACCGTCCAACCCCTTTTTAAACTCTGCTAAGCTAACCGCCTTCACCACATTTTCCGGCAATGAATTCCAGAGTTTAATTACACGTTTCTCCAATTTGTTTTAAATTTACTACATTTTAGTTTAATCGCATGCCCCCTAGTCCTAGTATTTTTGGAAAGCGTGAACAGACGCTTCACATCCACCTGTTCCACTCCACTCATTATTTTATATACCTCTATCATGTCTCCCCTCAGCCGTCTCTTCTCCAAGCTGAATAGCCCTAGCCTCCTTAGTCTTTCTTCATAGGGAAATCATCCCACCCCCGCTATCATTTTAGTCGCCCTTCGCTGCACCTTTTCCAATTCTACTATATCTTTCTTGAGATGCGGCGACCAGAATTGAACACAATACTCAAGGTGCGGTCGCACCATGGAGCGATACAACGGCATTATAACATCCTCACACCTGTTTTCCATGCCTTTCCTAATAATACCCAACATTCTATTCGCTTTCCTAGCCGCAGCAGCACACAGAGCAGAAGGTTTGAGTGTGTTATCGACGACGACACCCAGATCCCTTTCTTGGTCCGTAACTCCTAACGTGGAACCTTGCATGACGTAGCTATAATTCGGGTTCTTTTTTCCCACAAGCATCACCTTGCACTTGCTCACATTAAACGTCATCTGCCATTTAGCCGCCCAGTCTCCCAGTCTCGTAGGTCCTCTTGTAATTTTTCACAATCCTGTCGCGAGTTAACGACTTTGAATAACTTTGTGTCATCAGCAAATTTAATTATCTCGCTAGTTACTCCCATCTCTAAATCATTTATAAATATATTAAAAAGCAGCGGTCCTAGCACAGACCCCTGAGGAACCCCACTAACTACCCTTCTCCATTGTGAATACTGCCCATTTAACCCCACTCTCTGTTTCCTATCCTTCAACCAGTTTTTAATCCACAATAGGACATTTCCTCCTATCCCATGACCCTCCAATTTCCTCTGTAGCCTTTCATGAGGTATCTTGTCAAACGCCTTTTGAAAATCCAGATACACAATATCAACCGGCTCCCCTTTGTCCTGATAATGGCAGGAAGAGACAGGTGCAGACGTCTCAATGAGAAGAGAACATCGTCTTTGAAGAGAGCTATTTGATATTGACCTAGTCCTCTTTAATCCCATTAATGTCTTTGTTGTCACTTACTTCCATTGCCAGTGGCTCTGTACTGAGGGTGAAAAGCAATGGAGAAAGATGGCATCCCTGTCAGGTTCCCTCTCCCACAGGACACAGATCAGAATACTTTCCATTGATCTTAACAAAACCTTAAGGATCCCTGTACAGGACCTCAATCCTTCTAACAATTTGTTTTCCGAAAAGTGTATTCTATGCAGCAATATGCCTTTTTGCAGATGTTACCAAGATTTGTAACAGAGTGGACACCCCGGATGGAGTGGAAAACATGAAAAAGGATCTGCAGAAGCTAGAAGAATGGTCTAAGGTTTGGCAATTAAAATTCAATGTGAAGAAATGCAAAGTGATGCACTTAGGGAGTAGAAATCCACGGGAGACGTATGTGTTAGGTGGTGAGAGTCTGATATGTACGGATGGGGAGAGGGATCTTGGGGTGATAGTATCTGAGGATCTGAAAGCGATGAAACAGTGTGACAAGGCGGTGGCCATAGCTAGAAGGTTTCTAGGCTGTATAGAGAGAGGTGTGACCAGCAGAAGAATGTGTTGATGCCCCTGTACAAGTCATTGGTGAGGCCCCACCTGGAGTATTGTGTTCAGTTTTGGAGGCCGTATCTTGCTAAGGATGTAAAAAGAATTGAAGCAGTGCAAAGAAAAGCTACAAAAATGGTATGGGATTTGCGTTACAAGACGTATGAGGAGAGACTTGCTGACCTGAACATGTATACCCTGGAGGAAAGGAGAAATAGGGTGATATGATACAGACGTTCAAACGAACCTTTTCCGGAGATGGGAAGGCAGTAGAACTAGAGGACATGAAATGAGACTGAAGGGAGGCAGACTCAAGAAAAATGTCAGGAAGTATTTTGTCACGGAGAGAATGGTGGATACTTGGAATGCCCTCCCGCGGGAGGTGGTGGGGATGAAAACGGTAACGGAATTCAAAAATGCATGGGATAAACATAAAGGAATCCTGTTCAGAAGGAATGGATCCTCAGAAGCTTAGTGGAGATTGGGTGGCAGCATCGGTGGTGGGAGGCGGGGCTAGTGCTGGGCAGACTTCTACGATCTGTGCCCTGAAAATGACAGATACAAATCAAGGTCAGGTATACACATAAAGTAGCACATATGAGTTTATCTTGTTCAGCAGACTGGATGGACTGTAATGTCTTTCTCTTCCGTCATCTACTATGTTACTATCCTGCTTGTTTTTGAAGAAGAAGGGCGCCCATCTTCCAACACAAATCGGGAGATGGGTGTCCTTCTCCTAAGGTCACTCAAATCGGCATAATCGAAAGCCGATTTTGGGCATCCTCAACTGCTTTCTGTCGCAGGGACGACCAAAGTTCAAGAGGGCGTGTTGGCAGTGTACTGAAGGCGGAATGGGGCGTGGTTAACAGATGGGCATCCTCGGCCGATAATGGAAAAAAGAAGGGGGTTCCTCACGAGCATTTGGCCAACTTTACTTGGTCCATTTATTTTCATGACCAAGCATCAAAAAGGTGTGCGAACTGACCAGATGACCACCGGAGGGAATCGGGGATGACTTCCCCTGACTTCCCCAGTGGTCACTAACCACCTCCCACTCCAAAAAAAACAACTTCAAAACCTTTTGTCTTTTTTTTTTTTAGAGTGTGTCCTTTGCTATGCCCGGCAGTTGAGGACATCCAAAATGTGGATGTTTCTGTGAGAAGGACATCCATGCCTTTGCTATACCCCTGACACCGATTTTGGATCACAGGTAGCAGCAGTGGAATTTGAATCGGCCACCTCTGGATTGCAAGACCAGTGCTCTAACCACTAGGCCACTCTGCCACTCCTCCACTCCACTCTCTTGAAATTTGGCCATCCCTGTAGGGGGGGGTCAGTATGCAGGTCCCTAGGGAGGGGGTATGTGTGTGTCAGCGGAGGCATAACGAAGGCATGGACATCCTTTCAAACATTTTGAATGGCCTCAACTGCCCCCCACAGGGATGGCCAAATTTCCAGTGAGTGGAGGAGTGGCAGAGTGGTCTAGTGGTTAAAGCACTGGTCTTGCAATCTAGAGGTGGCCAGTTCAAATCCCACTGCTGCTACTTGTGATCCAAAATTGAAATAAATAAATAAAGCAGGTGTCAGAGGCAAAAGGTATGCATGTCCTTCTCACAGAAACATCCACATTTTGGACATCCTCAACTGCCGTTGCTTCCCCTCCTTAAGAAGGAAATCATGTGCAAATGACTTGCCAATGATAGTGAAAAATAGTCCAAATGGAAAAATACACATTTACCAAATGTTCTCATTTATTTGCTTATACATAACATCTTGCTTTCAATGATTAAATTTGCAGATGACACAAAACTATTCAAGGTTGTTAAAACATATGCACACTGTGAAAAATTGCAGGAAGACTTTAGGAATTTGGAAGACTGAGCATCCAAATGGCACATGAAATTTAATGTGGACAAATGCAAATGCACATTGGGAAGAATAATCCAAATCATAGTTATATGATTCTAGAGTCCACCATGGGAATCAGCACCCAAGAAAAAGATCTAGGTGTTGTTGTAGACAATATGCTGAAATCTTCTGCCCAGTTTGCAACAGGCAGCATGCTAGGAATTATTAGGAAATGGATGGTAAATAATGCCAAGAATACTATAATGCCTCTATATCACCTCACCTTGAGTATTGTGTTCAGTTTTGGTCACTGTATCTCAAAAAAGATATAGCAGAATTAGAGAAGGTTCAAAGAAGAGTGACCAAAATGATAAAGGGGATGGAATTACTTTCATATGAGGAAAATCTAAAAAGGTTAGGGCTCTTCAGCTTGGAAAAGAGACAGCTGAGGGGAGATATGATTGAGGTCTACAAAATCCTGAGTGGTGTAGAACGAGTAGAAATGAATTGATTTTTTATTCTTTCAAAAAGTACAAATCCTAGGGGACAGTTAATGAAGTTACATGGAAACACTTTTAAAACAAATAGGAGGAAATGATTTTTTCTTTCAATGAATAGTTAAGCTCTGGAACTCTTTGTCGGAGGATGTAGTAACAGTGGTTAGCGTATCTGTGTTTAAACGAGGTTTGGACAAGTTCCTGGAGGAAAAGTCTATAGTCTGTTATTGAGACAGCCAGCCCTGTTTGCCCTAGGATTGGTAGCATGGATGTTACTACTATTTGGATTTCTGCCAGGTACTTGTGACCTGGATTGGCCACTGTTGGAAACAGGATACTGGGCTAGATGGACCATTGGTCTGACTCAGTATGGCTATTCTTATGTTCTTATTCCACTGAGGTGGAGGAATTCTCAGTTCAAGGGTAAGGGTAAAGGAAGTGTCCAGCCCATGTGACACTACCATAGCTCCTGCTTCCAGAAGTTTCTCAATCAGGCTTACTGCACCAAATTCTAAATCCTTAGCCCACTACATGAAAGCATCAATTGGTCCCGGATGTAGGGTTCTCCTCAGATTTGGAGGGGAAAACCTATTTTTTTCCTCTGCATTTGTTCATAATTATAAGGTAGTACAAGAAGGTGCAGCCAAGGTGTCTCACAGCACTGCTTCCATCTTGATCTCAGACTCACCACACCACCAATTTTCTATATTTCTAAGTAAACTATCATCTTCTTTTGACCCAAAGGTATTAGGATTAGAGAGGATTGTTCTACATTTAATTAAACTTAATCTTGGACTTCCATTTCCCAGACAATCTAAAATATAATGCCTTAGGTGCAAGGTGAGGGGGGAGGGAAAAGAGATTTTTATAAAGAAAATAAGGTTTACTAAAACCTATTCACTTTGTCTAGGCATCCACTTCTATTTCCCTCAGCCTGTAGTGAAGATGAGGGATCCAGGGTAAAAATTAGTGGTGACTTTTAACTTTTAACTCAACGTTCTTTTCATGGTATTCCTAATGAATATGCATGAAAGAGATTAGTTAGTGCAGCCTTGCTTTTATGCATGGCTCTCATGCAAATGCATTAAGACTATCATGAAATCTCAATCAATTTGCAGGCATCAAGGACTGAAGTTTCCCAACCCTTTGTCTATACTGTCTTCAGAAGGTACTGGACTGAATATTCAAAGATAACTGTTAAGGGGTTGATTTTCAGCCAGTGGTAGTGAGTACTTTTTGCCGCTGCTGGTGTTATTCCTGTATATTCAATGTCAGGCTATATCCAGGCACTGGCATTGAATATCTGGGTTTTTGTGGCCAGCTCTCTCTTATGCGGTCAAGTGGGATAGAGATAGGACTGGATTTTATGCGGTCCAATTTGAGCACTAAATTTAGGCTGTTAAGTGATAAATATTGGCACTTATCCGCCTAAGTGCTGACTCTGCCCATAGACCACCCACAAAATTAAGCTCTTTCACTTTAGTGGTCTGTGGTGGTACTCATCAGCATTAACCAGTTAAGTGCCACTGGATGGTCCCACACAAGCAATTTAACTGGCCAAGAGCCATTTCTGGCCACTTAAATCACTTTAAATATTGATCCCTGAATGTGTAAACTAGATATCTAAATTTTCAACAGCTCTATAAGCATAGCAGCAGTGAAAATTCTTAGTGATACCCCAGCGTAGGTGTTCTGCCCAATTATATAGATAACTGGCAATATTCAGCCGCTGTCTGCAGAGTTAAGTGGTTTAAGTTAGGATATCATGGCCTCTGCTGAATATATGCTGATGATTTAAACACCGTGGCCCGCATTTTTAAAAGATGCTGGCTATCGTATTTAAATATTCAGCCATCTGATTTTGGAAACAGGAAATACCGATTCTCCTTATCCCCCAACATTTGTTTGCTTGCGTTTGTTTGAGATAGCAAATGAATATTGGGTGCAGATGCAAATACATAATGACTTGAAGCCTCTGCATGAAGGCATCATGTCACCATTTGGTTACAATTCACAACCTTTTCTGTTTAGCAATGCAAAGAAAAGCCAGAGGTCCAGACTACTGCCTATGGGTGAGTTTTCACATATTGTTGCATTAGCTTGCTTTGAAGTTTTACTATTGTGCAACACACCCAGATTATCCACCCAAGCGGGAAAGAGCTAACTTCCGCTGTCGGTTCTGTGCCCGGATATTCAATGCCGGGCCATTTCTGATGACAGACATTGAATATCCAGTTTAATTTTGGCCAGTTCAAACTTAACTGACGAAGCCGATATTCAGTGATAGCCGGTCAAGTCTGAACCTGCCAAAGATATTCCAGATACTCATGTGACCAAATATGGCCACCAAACTCAGGCTGAAAATTGGCAGATAGCCCGTTATATTGGGCGATATAGCTAGCTATCCACAAAATTTCAGTGGGTCATGGCTGCACAAGTCCTGCTAAAAATTCACGGATAGCTGGCCAGGTGGCGATCCTGGCCAGTTAAATGCTTTTGAATATCAGAAGGAATATTACTTCACCAAACATTTATGGTGGAAAACACCGAAAATCTGTCTTTCTTCATTTTTTCTTAACTTTATTTGAGTGTCAAAGAAATATATGAGCAGTACAACAGTTGGTGTACATTGTGTTTTCAATGTTCCCCAGCATAACAAGAATCCAGGTGGTTTTATCCTTGAATATTGTTGTACTGTTGGCTGGTTGGTTGGTTGGTTCTTTTTAGCTGGGTATGGTGCCTAACACCCCATAAATTTGTTTCTTTTGTAGATTCCTGTCTCAGTGTTGCAGATAAGCTCCATCAACCATCCGGTGAAAGTAGGACTATCTGATGCATTTGTGGTGGTCCACAGGATTCAACAAATTCCCAGTAGGTAAACATGGATAATGGAACCAGTGGTGGTACTCAAACCATTTCTCAGACCCCTTCCCTCTCCCCCTCCCCCCCCCGATTTGACTTTTCAGATTATCCCTAATGAATGTGCAGAAGGTATATTTCCATGCATCACTGTACACACAAATGTGCCTCATGCATATTCATCAGGGTCAACCTGAACACCTAACTAGCTTCAAGGGGTGGGGGATGGGCAAGGATAGATTTGATCACCACAGCTTCTTTGCTTTCTGTTCATCATTTCAGTTTGTAGTTTTTATAGGCCAAACTGATATAGAGGGCCTAATCACACTTAGGTGCCTGCCATAAATGATCCAGGGGTCCTTTTACTAAGGTGCGCTGAAAAATGACTTCCGGTAGTGTAGGCATGGGTTTTGGGTGCGCGCCAATCGGATCCATTTTTCAGCTTGCCTGTAAAAAAGACCTTTTTAAAATTTTTGCCAAAAATGGACGTGCAGCAAAATCAAAATTTTTGGATCTGCGACCTTACTGCCAGCCATTGACCAAGCTGTAAAGTCTCACATAGTAATGACCTACCCGCATAAAATGCCACTTGGCGTGCGTCCGTTACACGCATCCGAAAATAAAAATTAATTTTCGGCCGTGCATATCGGCCGCACAACAAAAATGAAATTACTGCAAGAGCCATGCGGTAGTCGGGTGGTAACTCCATTTTGGTGCGTGTTGGGTGTTTATAGACACTTACGCGGCTTAATAAAAGGGCCCCCTAGTCTTTTGTTTTTTAAATGTTGCACAGGTCCCAGTCAACTTCAACGTACCACTGAGAGCCTGGCTGAGCACTGTTGAGTCCATGACACTGGGGTTTCAATGGTAAGCTGAAATGAATTTTGGCATCTGCACACGCTTTCCATGCACTAAAATATAGATTTTACTTTTTAGCACTGAGGGTGGGTTGGGGGGGCAGAGAGTAGGCATGTTCTGCGCTTATCAGTTAATGCAGCTACATTGCCGTGTGCTAACCGATTAGTGAGTGATCCCTTACCACCTAGAAAATAGGTGTCAGTAAGTGTTCACGTGCTAATGGGAAATTTAGTGTGTGAACATAATTAAGAACATAATAACATAAGAATAGCCATACTGGGTCAGACTAATGGTCCATCTAGCCCAGTTTACTGCTTCCAACAGTGGCCAATCTAGGTCACAAGTACCTGGCAGAAACCCAATTAAAAGCAACATTGCATGCTACCAATCCCAGGGCAAGCAGTGGCTTCTCCATGTCCATCTCAATAACAGACTATGGACTTTTCCTCCAGGAACTTGTCGAAACCTTTTTTAAACCCAGATAAACTAACCACTGTTACTACATCCTCTGTCAGCGAGTTTCAGAGCTTAACTATTCTTTGAGTGAAAAAATATTTCCTTCTATTTGTTTTAAAAGTATTTCCATGTAATTTCATTGAATATCCCCTAGTCTTTGTACTTTTTGAAAGAGTGAAAAATCGAATCACTCCTACCCATTCTACACCACTCAGGATTTTATAGACCTCAATCATATCCCACTTAAACTGTCTCTTTTCCAAGCTTGAGAGCCCTAACCTCTTTAGCCTTTTCTCATATGGGAGGAGTTCCATCCTCTTTATCATTTTGATTACTCTTCTTTGAACTTTTTCTAATTCTGCTATATCTTTTTTGAGATACGTCAAACAGAATTGAACACAATACTCAAGGTGAGGTTGCACCATGGGGCAATACAGAGGCATTATAATATTCTTGGTCTTATTTTACATTCCTTTCCTAATAATTCCTAGCATCCTGTTTGTTTTTTTGGCCACCACCACACACTGGGCATAAGATTTCAGTGTATTGTCTACAACACCTAGATCTTTTTCTTGAGTGTTGACTCCTAAGGTGGACACTAGCATCAGTTAACTATGATTCGGATTTGGCCATTTTACCCATGCAAAAAAAAATGGCCTTAGCACACAGGAATGACCCACGTAACCACACGCTAAGGCCAATTTTTACCAAGGTGTGGTAAAACGGCCCCTTAGTAAATCAGGCTTAATAATCTGTGGGAAACTAAATCTTTGATTGTTGAGGGGGAAAGTTCTGAAAATGAATCATTTGCAGTAAATTTAGCTCAGTCATGGAAAAAGACTCCTCAGTCAAGTGGCTGTAAACATCCTATATAATAATTAGCACCTCCAACGTTCCATCACTGTCTGGCTGCCTGGGTTCGTAACATCGCATGACATCAGCCAGCCTCCAGCGTTTCATTCCCCCTCACTGCCCCGCCCTCACATCAAAACGTAATGACGTCAGAGGGCGGAACAGTGAGAGGGAAGGGAATGCTGAAGGCGAGCTGATGTCAGGATGTTACCAACGGAAGGGAAACCAGCCAGGCCAGCCAGACAACGATGAGGTACAAAAGAAGAGAGAATCGCGGCACATCGAGGGGAGGGCAGGGCAGAGCAGAGCAGAATCGATGGACATGGATGGGATGGGAGGAGAGAAGAGAATTGCGGGACACAGATGGGAGGGCAGGGAAGAGGAGAATCGCTGGACATGGAGGGGAGGGGAAGGGAGGGGAGGGAAGAATCGCTGGACATGGAGGGGAGGGGAGGGCAGGGGAGAGACAAAAAAATCGCTTAAAAGAGAGCCTTTCTAGGGCCTGTTTCATTGTTGAGGAAACGGGCTGGGTTCCACTAGTTATAAATGAAAGAGCAATAAAAACCTATTTCCTTACTCTCTGGAGATTTATGTCTGCATCTGTTACTAATTCTCAAGAATGGCATTCTTTTTGCTTAGAGTAAACCAACTTAAAAAAAACAAAACTATAATGTGCTTAACTAGCTTAAGTAGTTTAGGTCTAAGGAGAAAATAAACTAAATCTGCATCTGTCCTTCATTCCACCAATCACAGACAAGGTCTTTTTTCTGTTTTGTGTATTTGTGTGTTTGTGTGTGGTGGGGGGGGGGTGGGAATGCCATGTTTCAGTCAAGCTGTAAAGTCGGCATAGTTGCAGCTTTTTTTTTATGATGACCTTCAGTCGACAATAATTTGTTTGATCTAAGATTGACTTTCACTCTACTTTTTTAAAGGTCAAAGCTGTTTATACCATTGTTTTATGCAAGTTTTAAATCCAGTGGGGAGGCATTTTTCATTCAGGGGAATAACCAAACCCAAGCAAATTTTCTTTAAGCAAAATTGCACTTCCAACAAAACAAAATCTGTTGGTATAAAATGGCAATATAAGAATATCCTGTCAGAACTGTTAAATAATGTTGGCCCATAGAGAGACAATGTCAGCTACCCTTTGAGTATGAATGTTCTTGCATTCCTATCTTTCAAAGGTGTTAAATCAACCATGGCGCCAGTCAATTACTGTAAAGTGAAATGAAAGACTAGTTGTTTTAGTTTATTTGTTGGTTCTTTGGGACACATAAAGAATTTCAATTGCTTCTTGCTTTATCTTCAGAAAAGGCACTTCAAAGATCCTGCAGCCACGTAGTTTGTGCTTCTCTGGTAAAACTGACTACGCATTTGCTAAAGACTAACCTTGATACTGAATGAAAGTAAAAAAAAAAAGTGAACAGCTGGCTAACATTTTATGTTTAGGATGTTTTGTAAATAGAAATGTGCTTACAGTTTTGATTTTCTCTTTTTTTATAGGGACGAGAGGGGAGAGCAGACAATTAGGTACAGAAGGGGGAGGAGAAATTGGATTGGGAAAGGGGACTGGTAAGGAAGAGAAAAATAATGGACTGAGAGGGGAAGGAGAGAAGAGACTAGAGGAAAGGTGAGAAAGGAGTGAACTGGAGGACATGAAAGGGAAAGGAAGGAGTGGAGTGGTGGAGATTTTACTGGGCAAGCAGAAAGAAGATAGTGTAGTGGCAGTAAAAGAAGGGAAAGAATGAACTGGGAGAGGAGGAGAGAGGGTAAGAGGAAAGTGAACTGTAAGGAGAGGAAAGAATTGGCAGGGGAAGGAAAGGAAGAGAGTAAGACAGAGGAAGAGCATAAAAAGGAAGTAGCTGGGAAAGGAGTACCTAGTAGAGTGTATGTGGTGTATGCACGTCCCCCACACATCCCTCATCCCCCAGACCCACATACTTCAATCTATTCCTGTCCTCCCTCATCCATCCCCAAAGCTCACTCTACTCCCTTTCCACGGATCAAGTGGGACAGCTCACATACAGGCATGGAGTTTATAAAAAAAAAAAGTGCTCTTAAGTTGCTTTGCAGTTATATTATATGAATGTGCTTTACTTTCTTTCTCTAGTTCATTTGTCTCCCCCTTCCCTCATCATTTGCTTTCGTCTCTCATTCAGTATATGTAATACATGACAACTTCTGCCTTTCTTCAGTTTACTCCATTTAAACATATGATTCACTAGGTGGGTAATTTCATAAGGTACAGTTTATGTAGGTTCTTAAATAACTGTCCTTTGACTTACACTACCAACCAGTAGCATATAGTTTTATGTGATATGGGTGTAGACATTCCTGGAGGTAGAGAAAAGGCAGATTTGGGCTGGCATTTATGTGTGTATTTTATAAAATGCATGTACACACACTGATCTTTTCCAGCTCACACATATACCAATTCCACCTACCTCAAAGCAGATGTAAATTTTGTATGAGAGCATTAATATGCTACTGGAGATTAATATAAGAGCCTAGTTTACCAGTGAGTGTTGCCTGTATAAAATAAAACTTTACAACTGCAGTTGTGTTTTAATATATTAAAGGATTTTAAAATGCAGGAGCAAACTTTAAATCATACCAATGATATATAATATCCACAGTTTATATTTTATATCAATTTAAATTTTAATGGCCTCAATGGTGTAGCCCTCATGATCTAAATCTTCACTAGAGAGATTTACCACACCTCAATCGTCACAGGTCATAAAACATTTTTGTAATTGTTTCAAATTTTATCTTCAAGAATTTTCACAATTTATAAAAATCTATCAAAAATGACTGATACTCATCAATTTATTTAGTTACACTTGTACCCTGTGCTTTCCCACTCATGGCAGGCTCAATGTGGCTTACATGGGACAATGGAGGGTTAAGTGGCTTGCCCAGAGTCACAAGGAGCTGCCTGTGCCTGAAGTGGGAATTGAACTCAGTTCCCCAGGACCAAAGTCTACCACCCTAACCACTAGGTCACTCCTCCACTTCTAGAAAAATTGATCAGCTAGGGGACAGTACTGTGACATGATTCATGTTTCGCAGATGCTGTCTCAAGGAACACTCCTATAAAACATTCAAGACAAAATATTAATTTCAACAAAAAACTTTTTCAAAGACCTTCTACAACAGTCCTTATTTAGCCAAACCTGACAATCTTCTGTTTCCTCCACGGTCAATACTTTTAATTTCCTTTCAGCTGACTTAATGCAACCAATCAAAACCAAAGATTCAAACCAGCTTCATCCACTCAAGTTCAGCATTCAGTCCTCTTGGTGTCACCAAATCCAAATGGAAGATCCAATATTGCTCTTTAAAATTCAATTGCTGTTCTGCATTACCATCCTCCCACCCTTCTATTACTTCATCAATTACATGTCATCTCAAATCTGAAACAGAGTGTTCCTTTATCCAACAAATGCTGGTCAATAGGAGCTTGTAAATTTTCTGCCTTAATACAAGATTTATGTTCATTTAAATGAAGCTTTATAGGGTAACTATTGTGCTCTACATAAATCAAATCACAGGGACATATTATTAAATAAACCACAAGTTGCATTGGACCAGGCATGGATCACAATTGAGGTATGGTAAGTCTCTTCGATGAAGTTTTAGATTGTGAGAGCTACACTGCTTAGGTCATTAAAATTAATATAAAATATAAACTGTGGACATTGTGGGCCTCATTTTCAAAACAAAAAAAACAAATTTAAAAAATGTCGTAAGGTGATAGAAGGATGTTGTTCTCTCAAAAACATCCAAGTTGCGATTTTCAACACACCACTAGAGGGATTACGGCATAACACCCTCCCCTTTACTTCCCTAGTGGTCACTGACCTCCCATCCATAGTAACGTGGAGGGGCATAATCGAACGGCGCCGGCAAAATAGATCACCGGCGATCTATTTTGGCGGCGGCGCAACAGCTGGCCGGAACCATATTATCGAAAAAGATGGCCAGCCATCTTTTCTTTCAATAATACGGTTTGGCCCGGCCAAATGCCAGAGTTCGCCGGGTTTGAGATGGCCGGTTTTGTTTTTCAGCAATAATGGAAAAAATGCCGGCCATCTCAAACCCGGCGAAATCCATGGCATTTGATCATGGGAGGAGCCAGCATTTGTAGTGCACTGGTCCCCCTCACATGCCAGGACACCAACCGGGCACCCCTAGGGGGCACTTCTAAAAATTTAAAAAAAATACACAAATAGCTCCCAGGTGCATAGCTCCCTTACCTTGGGTGCTGAGCCCCCCCCCCAAATCCCCCCAAACCCACTCCCCACAACTCTACACCATTACCATAGCCCTTATGGGTGAAGGGGGGCACCTACATGTGGGTACAGTTGGTTTTGGGGGGGGTTGGAGGGGCTCAACACTTAGCACCACAAGTGTAACAGGTAGGGGAAGGATGGACCTGGGTCTGCCTGCCTGAAGTGCACTGCACCCATTAAAAACTGCTCCAGGGACCTGCATACTGCTGTCAGGGAGCTGGGTTTGACATTTGAGGCTGGCATACAGGCTGGCAAAAAAGTGTTTTATTTTAATTTGTTTAGTGTGGGAAGGAGTTGATGACCACTGGAGAAGTATGGGGAGGTTATCCTCCATTCTCTCCAGTGGTCATCTGGTCAATTGGGGCACCTTTTTGAGGCTTGGTCGTGAAAATTAAAGGACCAAGTAATCCCGGCGAAATACTGCTTAACGCCGCTTTTTTTTCCATTATCCGCAAAAGCCGGCCATCTGGTAGCCACGCCCATGCCCGCCCATGTCCCGTCTTCGCTTCGCCGCTGACATGCCCCCTTGAACTTTTGCCAGCGCGGCGACAGTAAAGCGGCGATGGTGTCAAAAATGCCGCTTTCGATTATACTGATTTTGCCGCTTTTGTGAAATCGCCGGCCATCTCTCGATTTATGTCGGAAGATAGCCGGCAATCACTTTCGAAAATAAGCCTGATAGTAACATAGTAGATGACGGCAGAGAAAGACCTGTATGGTCCATCCAGTCTGCCCAACAAGATAAACTCATATGTGCTACTTTATGTGTATTACCTGACCTTGATTTGTATCTGCCATTTTCAGGGCACAGACCGTAGAAGTCTGCCCAGTACTAGCCCCACCTCCCACCACTGGCTCTGCCACCCAATCTCCACTAAGCTTCTGAGGATCCATTCCTTCTGAACAGGATTCCTTTATGTTTATCCCACGCATTTTTGAATTCTGTTACCATTTTCATCTCCACCATCTCCCGCGGGAGGGCATTCCAAGTATCTACCATTCTCTCCGTGAAAAAATACTTACTGACATTTTTCTTGAATCTGCCCCCCTTCAATCTCATTTCATGTCCTCTAGTTCTACCGCCTTCATATCTACGGAAAAGGTTTGTTCGCGGATTAATACCTTTCAAATATTTGAACGTCTGTATCATATCACCCCTGTTTCTCCTTTCCTCCAGGGTATACATGTTCAGGTCAGCAAGTCTCTCCTCATACGTCTTGTAACGCAAATCCCATACCATTTTTGTAGCTTTTCTTTGCACCGCTTCAATTCATTTTACATCCTTAGCAAGATACGGCCTCCAAAACTGAACACTACTCCAAGTGGGGCCTCACCAACAACTTATACAGGGGCATCAACACCTCCTTTCTTCTGCTGGTCACACCTCTCTCTATACAGCCTAGTAACCTTCTAGCTATGGCCACCGCCTTGTCACACTGTTTCGTCGCTTTCAGATCCTCAGATACTATCACCCCAAGATCCCTCTCCCCGTCTGTACATATCAGACTCTCACCACCTAACACATATGTCTCCCGTGGATTTCTACTCCCTAAGTGCATCACTTTGCATTTCTTCGCATTGAATTTTAATTGCCAAACCTTAGACCATTCTTCTAGCTTCTGCAGATCCTTTTTTCATGTTTTCCACTCCCTCCAGGGTGTCCACTTTGTTACGAATCTTAGTATCATCTGCAAAAAGGCAAACTTTACCTTCTAACCCTTCGGCAATGTCACTCACAAATATATTGAACAGAATCGGCCCCGGCAAGGATCCCTGAGGCACTCCACTACTCACCTTTCCCTCATTCGAGCGAATTCCATTAACCACCAACCTCTGGCGTCTGTCTGTCAACCAGTTCCTAATCCAGTTCACCACATCGGGTCCTATCTTCAGCCTGTCAAGTTTATTCAAGAGCCTCCTGTGGGGAACTGTGTCAAAAGCTTTGCTGAAATCTAAGTAGATTACGTCTATAGCACGTCCATGATTCAATTCTCCGGTCACCCAGTCAAAGAATTCAATGAGATTCGTTTGGCACGATTTACCTTTGGTAAAACCATGTTGTCTCGGATCTTGCAACTTATTGGCTTCCAGGAAATTCACTATCCTTTCCTTCAGCATCGCTTCCATTACTTTTCCAATAACCGAAATGAGGCTTACCGGCCTGTAGTTTCCAGCTTCTTTCCTGTCACCACTTTTGTGAAGAGGGACCACGTCCGCTGTTCTCCAATCCCACGGAACCTCTCCCATCTCCAAGGAGTTATTAAACAAATCTTTAAGAGGACTCGCAAGAACCTCTCTGAGCTCCCTCAATATCCTGGGGTGGATCCCGTCCGGTCCCATGGCTTTGACCACCTTTAGATTTTCAAGTTGTTCATACACACCCTCTTCCGTGAATGGTGCTATATCCACTCCATTCTCGTATGCACTTTTGTCAGTCAATCGTGGTCCTTCTCTAGGATTTTCTTCTGTGAAAACAGAACAAAAGTATCTATTTAGCAAATTTGCTTTTTCTTCATCATTATCTACATAGCGGTTCGCAGCATCTTTCAGTCCCACAATTCCCTTTTTAGTCTTCCTCCTTTCACTAATATACCTGAAGAAGTTTTTGTCACCCCTCCTTACATTCCTAGCCATTTGTTCTTCTGCTTGCGCTTTCACCAAATGTATCTCTCTCTTGGCTTCTTTCAGTTTCATCCGGTATTCTTCTCCGTGTCCCTGTTCTTGAGTTTTTCTGTATTTCAAGAAAGCCAACTCTTTAGCCTTTATTTTCTCAGCCACTTGCTAGGAGAACCATATCGGTTTCCTTTTTCTCTTGCTTTTATTTACTCTCCTTACATAAAGGTTTGTGGCCTTATTTATAGCTTCTTTCAGCCTAGACCACTGTCCTTACACTTCTTGTACGTCCTCCCAGCCCAGCAGCTCCTTCCTTAGGTATTCCCCCATTTTACTAAAGTCAGCATGCTTGAAATCCAGGACTTTGAGTTTTGAGTGGCCGCCCTCCACTTCAGCTGTCATATCAAACCAAACTGTTTGATGGTCACTGTTGCCCAGTTGGGGACCCACTGGGACATTTGACACACTATCCCCATTTGTGAGCACCAGATCCAGTGTCGCCGCCCTCGTGGGTTCCGTCACCATTTCTCTGAGCAGAGCATTTTGAAAAGCATCCACGATCTCTCTACTTCTTTCCAATTCCGCAGATGGAACCTTCCAATCTACATCCGGCAGATTGAAATCTCTCATCAACAGCACCTCTCTCTTCTTTCCCAACTTTTGAATATCTGTGATCAGATCTTTATCTGTTCCTCCAATTGTGTTGGAGGTCTGTAGACAACACCCATGTGGACAGAGGTTCTATCAACTCTTTTTAAGGTGATCCATATCGCTTCTTCCTTTCCCCAGGTCCCTGTCATTTCAGTCGCTGCAATATCATTTCTCACATACAGTGCTACTCCTCCACCTTTACGACCATCTGTATCCTTCCTAAATAGATTATAGCCTGGTATGTTTGCATCCCATTCATGAGAACCATAGAGCCATGTCTCCATGATTGCAGCAACGTCTAAGTCTGCCTCCAACATCAGGGCTTTATTGCTTAGACTGCGAGCATTTGTGGTCATCGCTTTCCATCTACATTTCAGTGGAATTTTTATCTTTTGTTTGGTTTCTTGTTTAGTTTCACTTCCTGCTGTCTTGGTAAGAAGTGATTTGCTAAGATTGTTGTTTTCATTGCTTTCTTTTCTATTGACGCAGCTTGTCTTTAGCTTTAGCTGGGGGTGAGCACTTGAAATGAACTGCCTCCATATGCCACCCCCGCCTTCTAGTTTAAATACCTAGAAATATATTGTCTGAATTTCTCCCCAAGGATTTTTTTCCTGCCACAGTGAGATGCAGCCTTTGTTTTCCCATGTATTGCCCCATCCTCCTATGTACCTAAATCCTTCTTAGTGACACCAGGCTTTGAACCAGCTATTGAAATTCTCAGTACTTTGCAATCTTTTCTCTCCCTTTCCAAAGGTAGGTAGTAGTTCAGAGAAAGCTATTGTTTGTATCAAAGGTTTTAACCCCTCACCCAGCTCCTGAAAAGCTCTCTGCATGGCAAGTGGGGTATTACTGAACAAGTCATTTGTTCCCAGGTGGATAACAACATCAGTGTTTGACTCCTTAGTTTCTTCTCTGATTATAAAGATTATTTGCTTGGTACTCCTGGTAGCTGAAGAGCCTGGAAGGCATTTCACTTTGCATGGCCCCTTGAACTGTGTTTCAAAGCTAATGCCTCTGATAATGGAATCCCCTAGTAGCAACAGTTTCCTGGTATGAGTTTCAACATTAGTGCTTTGGGGGTGTCTTTTCTCTGTGGGTACCTTTATATCTTTTTGTTCCACCTTCATTGCTTTTTCTTCCGCCTCAGTTCTATTTTCAGGAACATCACAGTGCTGTAATGGAGCAAAATAATTCTGTAGGGGCAACACTTGTGAGGGCGGATGCCTCTGTGCCACATAACGAAGTCTGCCTGAGCCTACTGTGAACCATCTATTCTTAGGTGGTTTTATCCTTTGAGGGAGTGGTGAGAAGTTGGTATGATTCTGTGTAGTCCTAGAAGCTGCTTTAAGTGCATCCAATTCCTGCTTTACTTTACTGAGCTCCTGTTTTAAACTAGCAAGCTGAAGATAGGACAAGCCTTAAGTCTCCAGATGATTGGCTTTGAAACTAAAGCACCACAACTATTACAGAGAATAAAAGTCATCCTGAATGGTTGAAATGGGTATGAACAGGTGTACTATGATGGGGTTAACAGTCTGCAAGATTGCCTGTGTGTAACTGAGGAGTAAAGTTAATGAGTTTTGGCTTGTCTATATATGACTGGAAAACCCTGAGGTGAGTGGGTTGTGGAGAGGGTGGGTGGGACTTTAAGTCTCAGTGAGTCAGCCAAGTGCTGTATCAAAAAACGTTCTCTAGGTATGACCAGAAATGATACAGTCTGATCAAAGAATTTTCAGTTGATTTAACTTTCAAATTCCACTAGAATATAACTTTCCTTTAGTAAATAAATCTAAATATTCCCAATAATTATAGCAGTTTCATCAATGTAAAATGCAAATTTATAGGACCAGAAGCAGTTAGAAAAGCCTATCCTCTATCAGAACTAGGCAGGAAAGGAAAGAGAGTATTATTTTGTTGTTGTTGTTTTTGTCTTTTTGGGAGGGTGGGACAGGGTTAGAAGACAGAGAAGTGCACCACAATACAGATTCACAGGACAAATTAATTAAGCAATAAGCATTAAATTAAAGAGAATATCAGGTAGCTAAACCTATAGCCAAAAAGTTGAGAAGTTAGATTAAAATAATCCCTGTTTTTGTAATGTGGTGCTTGAGGGTAAACATTTTCAGTTTGTAAATCCAAAACAGTTGAAAGAGTTTATTGATGCAAGAGTTGATGTGAATATAGTAAACCTTCCCTAATTTAGCAGGCTGGGGTCTGAACCAGAGGAAGCATCTATTGATTATTAATTTTTGTATCTTTTTTCTTTTTTATTTCCTTAATCTTGGAATCAAATTTCTTTAACTTGTGGACAAATGGGCTGTAAAGATATATACTTATCATTTTTGTTTCCTAATGTTAAATAATGCCGATTGCATATTCACTTTATGTGGTGATATATTGGAAAATTTAAATAATAATAAAAAAAAAAGAATAAAATAATCCCCCAAGGATGTGAAAGAAACAGTACATAATCAGCCTCTATGACAGCTTCAGATGTTATGACCAACCCTATTAGAGGAGCAAGCACATCCCTGGAGTAGCCTAGTGGTTGGTGCAGTGGACTATAGTAAGAGAAGGGGACCCAGGCCGATATCCCACTCTACCTGGTACATTTGTAATGGAAAGTGTGAACCCTCCAAAACCTACCAAACACCTATTGTACCTACATATAGTGGTGTGGAGGCGTGGCCTAGTGGTTAGAGCACTGGTCTTTGACATCCTGAGGCACCAGTTCAAATCCCACTGGTGCTCCTTGTGATCATGGGCAAGTCAGTTAACCTTCCAGTGCCTCAGGTGCAAGGTTGGATTGAGATCCCTCCAGGGACAGGGAAATACCCAGTGTACCTGAATGTAACTCACCTTGAGCTACTACTGAAAAAAGTGTGCGCTAAATCTAAATAAATAAGGAATAAGAGCCATTGTAGTGGTGTACAGTAGGTTTTGGAGGGCTCACCATACAATATAAGGGGGTAATGGTGAGATGTGTACCTGGGATCTTTTATGTGAAGTATACTGCAGTGCCCCCTAATATGCCCCACTGCTCTGCTGGGATGTCTGTGTGGCCAGTCTACTTAAAATGCTGCCCCTCCCCCCCTCATACATCCAAGTGACTTATTTTTTTGCGTTTTCCCCTTGGACATTTTTTTTTAATATGGTCCAAAAAGATGGACACACTGAGCACAAAAATGTCTAGCAAATGGCCATTTTCAAAACACAAATTTGGATTTTTTTTTTTTTTCTGGTTTGAAAATGGCTATGTTTGCTACTGGATTTTTTGGCAATTTTTGCAAAACATCCAAAATTGGACAAATGCCCTCCACATATTATTTGTATGATTTAAAGTTTGCTCCTACTTTTATAAAATATACAGATTTTTTTTATTAGATACTCTGTTATAAAATTATCCCCCCTGTGCCTTCTTAAATTATCAATGTGTCCTTTCATCCCTCTGTACCAGTTAGTGTATCTGCCCAACCTATCTTGGGCATCTATCCCTCATCTATTTCTACCATATATATGTCTTTCCATCCATCCACTTTGGGGTCTTTTGTTTTCCACTTCCTCTCTACACTGGACATTTCCCTTTTGCAGTCTATCCCTGCTCTAGATTTCTTTCTTAAGTAAGTTTCATATCCCAGATGTCTAGTTATCCTACTTATCCCTTCTTTGCCCTCCTACTTTTCTTCTCCCCTTATCTCCCTCACCACATTCCTTCCTTCCTTGGCCTGCCTCTTCATCCCTCTCTTTCTTGTAGCTTTGTCTTTCCCATTCCTTCCTACCCTAAGCAATTCTGCCTATCTTCTCTCTCTAGCGTCCCTTCTTTGATTTCCCTCCTTACCCCAGCTGACCATAAGGAGCTTCTGTTGACTGGAATGAAGAGTGCAACTTGGTAGATAAGGAAGCAACAATTGGTGTAGGAATAATGGTAAACCTGTTTGTAAAATATTGTGCATCAAAATTAAAAATTTAAATGGAATTCCGGTAGACACTGGAAGCCAATGTTCTTGTTTAAGTAGAAGTGTAACATGGTCAGATCATTTTCATTTACAGCAGTTTTTTGTACAACTCGTAATTTTTTAATATCAACTAAGTGGATGCCCTGAAAAAGGGCACTGCAATAATCCAAGTGTCTAAGCACTAATGAATGAAGGAGAATATACAGTGATTTTTTTTTTATCACAATAAGACTTAACTGAATGTATCTTTTTGTATAACTGATAAAATATGTTTATGACAATCTAATTTATCATCAATGATGACACCAAAAGTTTTAGAGAGTCAACTATTTGTATTTGCTTGCCATCAATGGCTAGTTCAGTAAGCATCAGTAGGTTCCTTTCTATCCCTGGCCTCATGTTCCTCACCTGTCTCTCTCACCTGTTTTTATATTTATCATACCTCTAATTCTTCCTCCTCTTCTATCTCTGCAACCTATCATTATGGTTTATGGTTTATTTAACTCAGGGGCTCATTTTCTAAAAAAGAAAAACATCCCAAAAAAATGGTATAACAGGCAGATAAATTTATTTCTCACAGAAAAAACATCTAAAGCATATAATCAAACCAACACACACACAAAAACAAAACAAAACAAAACAAAAAAAAACAAGTCCACTAGCCACCGAAAAGAAGAAGTTCCCAGAGGGGGTATTTCATGGTTGTGACATGCGCAGTGTTACGTGATGAACATTTATTGCCGAAAAAGCATAGCAAAATGACTTTTTGGGGGTGGAAAGAAAAATACCCAGAATTAGACCAGCTTTAAAAGCATCTAGGGTAAGGCTAAAACTGTCTTTAGACCCTTTTGTGATTTTGCTGAGTTACAGATTAGAGAAGTGAAGTGGCCGTTTGTGAGAAATAGTAGAGAGTTGCTGAGTGCTTTGTTACGTTTGTGTTTGCCCCAGTCTGAACCTTTTGATCCTTACATTTCCTCACTTTTTCCCTCTGTGTCTCACCTCCTTAACTGCTTGCCCACACCTGCTAGCCCCCCAGCAACACCCATACCTTCCTCTGTATCTCATCCCCTTCCCCCAACAAACACTCATTGTCCCCAAACATCAACACATCACATTCTACTTCCCTACCTGCTTGTCTCCTGTCTCTCATTGTTCCTCTGTTTGTCCAGTCCCAGATTGTCAGTGTGCTCTGTGCAGCTGCTGATTGTGTGAGGGTCATGTGCTGTTCCTGGGAAATTGAATGCTTTCTGCTGCTTTTATGTGTGTGGGGACTGGTGCAAGGAGAGTGTGTGCTTAGTGCTGGAGCTGCTTTTGTCTGGATTGTTTGTTGATGGCAGCAGAGTGAGTTTTTTGGGCAGATGGTGAGTGTCTCATGACTGTGTACTGGTGCTGGGACTCACGAGGTGCAATAGGTGGAGGTGTGCACAGTGGTGTTTCTGGGGTCAGTGGGTTGCACCTGTGGTGATGGGACACCTGCATGGTAATCATGGATGTGCTACATATTTTGGTGACTCACACCTTGCTGGAGGTGGATGAGAGTTTGGAAAGGAGACCCTAGAGGAGATATCCCTATCAAAGAGTCTTCAGACTTCGCACCCACTTCTAGGACCTCACTAACCAGGAATGCCTTACTAGGTTTTGCTTTGACAGGGTTGCCATACATCACCTCTATGACTAGCTATAACCCCTCCTCCAGGCCTGGACACGCAGGAAAAATCCTGTGCCAGTCCACCTGAAAGTCACTGCCTCTCTTGCATTTCACCTTTTTGGCCACCAAAACTTTCCATTCAGTGCTAGCAGTCAATGCAGGCCTTACCCAACCCACCACCTCCAACTGTCTTACCCAGCTCCTCAATGCCTTCCTCACCCACACATCAGACTATATTACTTTCCCCACTACCACCTAGGCATTCCAGAACAACATGGCTCAGTTGTACAACATAGACCGCTTCCCCTCAGTCATAGGCATCATCAACTGCACACATGTCACACTCAGACCCACCCCCCCCCCCCCCCCCCAGGCACAGAAGGAGACCTACAGGAATAGAAAATCATTTCACTCCACGAACATGCAGGTTGGGTGTGATGCCCAGTGGGAGGTTGCGGATGTGTGTGTGCCATCTACTCGGGCTCCACCCATGATGCCTACATCCTTTAGTATTCATGAATTTACCGCAGGTTTCACCAAAGGAAGATCACCGGCGGTTGGCTCCTAGGTCAGCAGTACAGGGATTTCCAAACCTCATAACCCCTCTCCCTTCTAACCTCCAACACACTCCACCCCTATAGATACGCCCATAACCATTACCCCACCTCCACAAGATCACCATACCAGCCAATACATACCCATGTCTATGATTCTGCTTCCCCCCCCCCCCCCCCCCGACAGGTGACAAAGGCAGAGGAGGAGTCCACCCCCACAATGAGGCAGAGGAGGAGTAAAACAAGAGGCATAAAAGCACCCATACCATAATAGAATGGACCTTTGGCCAGCTCAAAAATAGGTTCAGAAGTCTGGACTGTTCTGGAAGGGAGCTCCTCTATAGCTCTGAAAAGGCTGAACATTTTTCATGGCCTGCTGCATGCTGCACAACCCAATTCTCTGAAGAAGACAGGCCCTGCCAGAGGAGGGACAGTGACTGCAGCAGCAGCCACCAGACCCAGAGGATGAAGAGCCCTCCCCCCTCCCTGCACACAGATATGACCAGGGAGCATACCAGTTGGCGGTCCATGCCAGACAAAGATTCATTCTCACCAATTTTCATTAACGGTAAGTGCACTATTTATTTGTGCGCAACATCTCTGCACCATCCCCCTTACTACTATCACCCCCACTCCCCTTGCCACACAACCCCCTCCTCCTGCATACACACATACCCACCCCCCCTTTATCCATCCCCGCCCCCTGCACACTCTCACACCCTCTCTCCTACACACATGACCACAGCATAGCAATTAGGTGGCTCACAGACTTACATCATTCTCCCCCTCCCTGTTCCCTCTGGAATTCCGACCTGTTGGCAATGGCCCCGACGTTGCAGGAGCATAAAGTGTGTTAGAGTCATCCACTGCGGGGTTCCTACTGTCCTCACAATCATCAGTCCATCCTGCTGCCCCTGCTGCACTCTGGAAATCTGGCTACCTGATTGGCTGGGTGGCTGATCTGCTGCTGGGCCCAGCACCCAGCAAGGGAGCATCTGCTGTCCTAAGGGACTTGGCATCACTGTTGTTCCACTGGCTTGGGGTGCTCTGGGTCCCATCCTTGTGCACTTGAATGGGGGTTGTGGCTCAGCATTTGAGGCGGGTGCTGTGAAACTTGGCTGGGTGGTTTGACCACTGGTGCCACTTGCAGCTGCTGCTGCTGTTACTTCAGACTGGTGGTCTCACTGCTTCTAGCCCCAAGCTCTTGCTGTGTCAGCAGTGTGCTTGCCAAGGCTGCCGTGTATTCCTGGAAATCACACTGGATCCCCAGAAGCTGCTGCCAGATATTCTACTACTACTACTACTTATCATTTCTATAGCGCTACTAGATGTACGCAGCGCTGTACACTTGAATATGAAGAGACAGTCCCTGCTCGACAGAGCTTACAATCTAATTAGGACAGACAAACAGGACAAACAAGAGATAAGGGAATATTAAAGTGAGGATGATAAAATAAGGGTTCTGAACAAGTGAATAAGGGTTAGGAGTTAAAAGCAGCATCAAAAAGGTGGGCTTTTAGCTTAGTTTTGAAGACGGTCAGAGATGGCGCTTGACGTACCGGCTCAGGAAGTCTATTCCATGCATATGGTGCAGCAAGATAAAAGGAATGGAGCCTCGAGTTAGCGGTGGAGAAGGGTGCAGATAAGAGAGATTTACCCAGTGAACGGAGTTCCCGGGGAGGAATGTAGGGAGAGATGAGAGTGGAGAGGTACTGAGGAGCTGCAGAGTGAATGCACTTGTAAGTCAATAAGAGGAGTTTGAACTGTATGCGGAAACGGATAGGAAGCCAGTGAAGTGACTTGAGGAGAGGGCTAATATGAGCATAACAACACTGGCAAATATTAGTCGTGCAGCAGACTATTCTGTGCTGCCTACCGGCCCTCCTGCTGGATACTCCAGAGCAGCTGCCTACATTCCTGCTGTACTTGGAGTCTCTCCTGTAGCTTTATTTATTTATTTATAGTACATTTCTACCCCACATTTTCCCACGCATGCAGGCACAATGTGGCTAACAAGGGATAAGTAAAAATGACAATACAATAAGAGAAATAGAAGAGACAAAAATTAGGCAGGAAGGGGAAGGGGGCATAACAGTTTCAGGGGTAAGTAAGTGGGACTATTCATCGGTAAGAGTGTGAGGGGAGTAGACCATTCCAAATAGGTGGGTTTTGCTGCTGGTAGTCCGCTAACTGCAAATTCTGTGCCAGCAGTTTGTTAGCAAACTGTAACACCTGCCACCTGTGGTGGTTGGATCCCCTACAGGCCAGCTGTGGCTCCTCATCGCCTCCTCTGCCTCTTTTGGGCCATCTGCAAATGCAGGAGGGGGGTGGTGGGCTCCTGCATTAATTGCTCCTGCTCTTCTTTCCCTGCAGGCGGCTCCTGGCTTGTGTCGTCAGCATCAGAGGCATAGCCATGTTTTGACATCAGGGGGAGCAAACTTTTGTAAAATAGGCGCCAGTGCAAGGCTGAAAGACTGTGAGAGAGGGAAGGGTTAAAATCCTCATAGACATATGTGTGATCAGTGATTAAGGCTAAGGTGGAGTGAGGTGGGCCTAGAGTGGAGTTGGGGCAGGGCTAGATAAAGTCCTTAGGGTGAGGGCAGCACCTATGTCAGCAGAAAAGGAACAGTGAAGGTACTATTGAACACAGCAGTGAAGGACCCCTTCACTGTGTCTGTGGCGCAACTGCACCAGTCATTTTCCCCTAGTATCTCTATTACTGATGGTATTATGTACACTGAATACACTCTAGGGAATTATGAGCTGAAAATATCCCCTGTACCACAACAATTCTAATTATGAAACAGAATAGTATTTCCAGTATTCTGGAAATATATGCAGGTACTTTTAACACTTGACTCCCAGTCAGTCCTAGCTCTCCAGTCCAGCATCTTCCTGTTGGCCATGTGAACACTGATGTTCAGCAGCACTGTAACAGAAATCCTGTGGTAACTAGTAACCATAAGATGATTTGGCTATCACATTTTTGGTAAGCTGCCAAATGGCCACCAAGTTTACTGTAGAGTTACTGTAGAGTTACAGAACAAGGGATCACAAATTAAAAATATAAAGACAAAAACTGAACTGGGAAACCCAAGAAGTCAAACTAGGTATGTACTAGACAAAAAAATACAAAGACATCCATGATACACATTTCCCAAAGCTAATGTATTCCACCAAATAAATTCAAATAAAACACTTTTTTTTCTACATTTGTTGCCTGGGTACTTTCTTTTTCCAAGCATATTGGTTCCAGTTTCTTCTTTTCTGTTTTCCTCCTTTCTTCTGCTCTCTTTCCAGTGAGTGCAGTCCATTTGTCCTTTCTCTTCGTTACTCTTATCTTTTCCTATTCCCTCACTATATCTCTGATATATTTCCTCTCTCTCTCTCCCTCTCTCTCTCTCTCTCTCTCTATTTTCTGTCTCTCCCCACGTTTCACCTTCTCACTCTTCAGTCCTCCACTTATATTTCACTTACCAGTACCTATCAACTTTTTATCTCCTCCTGTCACCCCATCCCTGGCCTCCTATTCCCTTCTCTTTCACCCACTCCCCATTAGTACAATTCTTCCCTCTGTATTTACTATCCTCTTCTCCTTGAGATCCCCCATGATCTCTCCCACATGGTTCCACCATGCCAAGTTATCTCCCCCCCCTCTCTCTCCCTTCTTACACCCTTGTAGCCCAGCATCTCCGTGTCCCTTCCCTCTCTTCCACCACTATGGTCCAGCATTTCCCTGTCCCCTATAGTCCAGTAACTCCCTGTCCCCTCTACACCTATGGTCAAGCAACTTCCTGTCCTCTCTCTCTCTCCATCTACTTTTATGGTCCAGCACTCCCCTTCTCATTTCTCTCCTCTCTTTCTCTTTATGGTCCATGAATTCCCTGTCCCCTCTTCTGTTTCCTCCACCCCTATACTGCAGCAACTCCATGTCCTCTCTTTTTTCCCCCTTATTGTCCAGCAGCTCCCTGCCCCCTCTCTCTCCCTTTCCCACCCCTCAAAATGAAGCTTCAGGATTCAGCAGGGCAGCAGCTCAGAGAGGAAAGTCTACTCAGGAAACCCAGTATGGTGCAAGGACAAGTGGCTACACATATCCCAGTGCCATGTGCCTTTCCAGGTTGTGTAAGAAGCGGCAAAATGCACAGTAGAAATGAAAATCTGCTAAGCATGGTTTAGCCCCTACGCAACCCAGGAAGGAGCACCGCATCAAGGGTTGTGTACTTGCATCTCCTGTGAGTCCAGTATCTCTCCCCTTCTCTTACTCACGCTCTCTATCCCCCTATGGCCTTCCATCTTCTTCCTCTCTCCCTGGTCCCTCATAGTCTGGCATCTCTCCTATCCTCCTACCCCTGCAGATCTAGTACCTGTCCCCTTCCCTCCCTCTTTCTTCCCCCTCCCATGGGTTCTGAACATTCCCCTTCTCCCCAATGAGTCCAGGACCTTTCTCTCTTCTTCCCAAAGTCCCCCTGGAGTCCAGAACCTCTCCTTCTGCCCTCAGCCCCCCACCCCCATGAATCCAGCAACTCTTCCTCTCATTCCCTCAGTCCTCCCCCCTGAGTCCAACAACTTCTTCCTCCCCAAGGAGGTTAGATTGAGAACAGGAGATGACTTGATGTCAAAAAGCTGAAGCCAAATAGGGTTAGTCTCCCTTTCCTTCTCCTCCTCACCCAAAACAAAACAAACAAACCTACAAGCTGCTCTATCCACATTGTCATTCTTTATTGTTGGTAGCATTTTTATTTGATCTCACTTATATTTTCAAACATGCCGGCTTGTGCAGGATATAGATGTACACAGGGGAAGTACTGGTTCCATCAGGTGGAGGGGCATAATCGAACGGAAGCGCCTATCTCCATGGGCGTTTATCTCCGAGAACGGGTCCGTGAAGGGGCGGGCCGAACCTTATTTTAGAAAAAATGGTCGTTTTTGAGCTGGGCGTTTGTTTTTTTTTTAGCGATAATGGAAACTAAAAACGCCCAGCTCAAAAACGTCCTAATCCGAGCCATTTGGTCGTGGGAGGGGCCACGATTCATAGTACACTTGCCCCCCTGATATGCCAGGACACCAACTGGGCACCCTACGTCAGTGCGGTGGACTTCAGAAAAAGCTCCCACATGCATAGCTCCCTTACCAAGGGTGCTGAACACCCAACCCCCCCCCCAAAAAAAACCCACAAATGTACAACACTACCATAGCTCTTAGGGGTGAAGGGGGCACCTACATGTGGGTACAGTGGGTTTTGGAGGCCTCCCATTTACCAGCACAAGTGTTACAGGTGGGGGGATGGGCCTGGGGCCACCTGGCTGAAGTGCACTGCGGTACCCACTAAAAGTGCTCCAGGGACCTGCATACACGCAGGCCTCTAGGACTGGTTGCTGCTATATAACCTTGGCACACCAGTTGACACCTGAAGACTAATCTCTACGAAAATGTCCTTTATTGGAATAACCGCCTTTACTCACAGTTAACTGCAGATCAGAGGTTGTGCCCCACTGGCAACGAGTCTCCCTGGTACTGAGATGAGCAGTAGGTCAGAACTGGCAGAATGCTGTACAATGCCCTCATTCAGCCACATTCAAGGGAAGAACTAAGTTGTCTAACGTGGCTAACACAGGAAAGGGAACTAAAACTGGCTTACAAAAATGGCCACTACCGCATGGACTACAACAGGAAACACAACAGGGCACACTCTGACCTAGTAGGCAGGGGGAAAAGCACCATGGGAGAAGAGCCTACCAACTACCAACATTGTGAGACTGTAACACAAGCTAATGAAATCACGGAGCCCAATACCCTACACCCACCACAATGCAATGCTGATGTGACCCTGTACTGCACCCGAGAGCTACATCTGACCCAGGGAAAGGCTGTGACAGGATCGAACACATTCTGTTGTCATGGAGGTGGGTACGGCATTTGAGGCTGGCATACAGGCTGGAAAAAAGTTTTTAAAGTGGGTTTTTTTTTTGGTGGGGGGGGTTAGTGACCACTGGGGGAGTCCAGGGAGGTCATCACCGATTCCCTCCAGTGGTCATCTGGGCAGTTGGGGCACTTTTTTGGGACTTGTTCGTGAAAAAAAAGGGTCCAAAAAAGTGACCTAAAATCACGGTAAAAACGCCTTTTTTTTTTTTTTCGATTATCAGCTAAAGATGCCCAGCTCTCCTCGGCTGATAACCACGCCCCAGTTCCGCCACCACCACACCTCCGACACCCCCCCCCCCCCCCCGTCAACTTTATTCGTTTCTGTGATAGAGTGCAGTTGGAAACGCCCAAAATCGGCTTCCGATTATACCGATTTGGGCGCCTTTGCGAGACAAACGTCTATCTCCCGATTTAGGTCGCACTATAGGTGTTTTTCTCTTTCGAAAATAAGCTGGTTAGAGTACTAATTAGTTCTAAATTGTAAATCATTGTGTCATTTGTAGGGGCTAGTTATAAGGGCTCCCTGTATTCATGCACAGATGTTCTCACCTAGTAAAGGGCCACCAAAACAGAAGAATCAGGTGCTTAACAATCAGAAATCCTGATTTTTTTTGTAAATTATACATATAAACACATTAATTATGTTGAAACCTGGGGACATTTAACATCTTTTTTTCCTCAAAAGCACAGTCAGTCTAAATGTACCAACATATTGTCCAGTTCAGCACACTATAGCTTCCAAGTTCACACAAAGTTTATTATGTTCAGTGGAAAATAAATCTGTTGGCTCAGGCTGCTTGCTATGTGAATATTTCATCATCGTTTCATGACTGCTACCAAGTATTACATATTAAGGGCCTTTGCTTTAGGTGAATCCTAAGGGTGGTAACCTGAGTTATTTTGGCATAATATGAGATATAAATGGAAAAAAGAATAATAATAATCCTTTATCCTCCACCTTTTAAGACACTGCCTATTCAGCAGGATGGTGATGGCACAAGGAAAGCAAGTTTGGTCCAGTGAAGACCAACTCAAAATAACCTGTTCTTTAGCTAGACTCTAGTATGTTGAAAATGCAACCATACCATGCCTCTATGGTTATGTTCCACTAATAAATGATTAACTGGCTTTCTTGAAAGGATTATATAACATTTGGATGCATGACTAGGAACAAAAACAAACTTATTTATTCAGTATCACAATTCCTCATGTACAGCCACAAAACAACCTTTTAGGGTGGATAGTGTTCACAATGAGCTCCTTTTATTATCGACCAGATAGAAGAGATAAAGAGTTTTAAGTTTTGGCACAGTATAAGTCATCACAAGAACAAAATAAAAGAAAACCAATGGGCTGAATTAGGGGTTTATAGCTCATTTAGTTATGTTAAAAGAAATCTGCAGAACATGAAGTGGAGGAGTGGCCTAGTGGTTAGAGTGGTGGACTTTGGTCCTAGGGAATTGGGTTCAATTACCACTGCAGGCACAGGCAGCTCCTTGTGACTCTGGGCAAGTCACTTAACTCTCCATTGCCCCAGGTACAAATAAGTACCTGTATATAATATGGAAGCCACATTGAACCTGCTATGAGTGGGAAAGCACACAAATGTAACAAAAAAAAAAAAAGATGTGATTCCATAAGCCCCGATGAAAGGATAGTTTAATTTTACTTCCATTTAGTTTCAATATATTCCATCATCTTTATAACACCAGGCTTCCCAAGGCAGATTACAACAGTTAAGATGAACCCATTATGAAACAGGATATCCTCACTGAAATCTCTTCATCTGTATTGTATAGAACAGTGTAGAAAAATGAGCACAAAATTCAAAGTTTTTAACTGCTGTTTCTATCAGCTACACCTTTTTTTTAAAGCAGTTGTAGTGATATTCAATTTTTATTTTGTATAATGGACTCATCCTGTCTTCATCCAACTTCCTTGGCTGATACCAACTCCAGTTCTCAGTCTAACCTCCTTTTTCCTCCCCTTCCATCTCTCAAATCTGCTTTTCTTTAGCAGCCCCTGCAGCATTAACAGGCTGCCCGAGCCGGTGCAGAAAGCTTCCCTCTGCCGCGTCCCACCCTCGCGTACACAGGAAGTTGTTGTGTCAGAGGGGCGGAGCAGAAGGAAGCATTCAGCGACGGCTCAGGCAGCCTGTCAGCGCTACAAGGCAGCAAGGAGGGGCCGCTAAAGAAAGCAGGTTTGAGGGACTGAGGGTGAGGGAGGGGGAAGGGAAAGCGAAAACGGTGTCTACTAGATTTGGGCGGGGGGGGGGGGGGGAATGGATGCTTTTGGTATGGGGGGAGAGAGAGAGAAGAGTTAGTTATGCCGCCAAGACAAGTTTAAAATAAAATCCATGGTGCTATGTGGCGGCCCAGCAGCAAGAGAGGTAGGCGCCATTTTCCCTTAAAATCTGATTGGGGGAGTGGTCACTCCCCTTGCACCCCACCTGGCTATGCCACTGGTCAGCGTGCTTTTCCTCTCCTACGGTGCCCTCCTGTGATTGCTCAGCAGCCACCGATTCACCCTCCATCTCCAGATGTGCCTGTGCTGCCTGCTGGCTGCTGGATCCCGACTCACCATCGGACTCCATGCCCTCACCTGCATAGGGAAATTAGAGTTACTGTTAGGCTCATTTTCAAAAGAGATGGACGTCCAAAAAGTGACATAAATCGGCATTTGGATGTAAATCTCACAGAAACGTCCAAATCAGTACAATCAAAACCACATTTTGGACGTCTTTCTCAGAAGTCCGTCGGAAGGACATCCAAATCTCAGGGGGGCACATTGGAGGCGTGTTCAAGGCGGGTCTTGGGTGTTCCTAAGACTTGGACATCTTTGAGCCATAATGGAACAAAGCAAAAACGTTCAGCACTAAAACGTGGATGTTTTGAGCTAGACCTTTTTTTGTTATGAATAAGGCACAAAAAGGTGCCCCAAATGACCAGATGACCACTGGAGGGAATCAGTGATGACCTCCCCTTAATCCCTCCCACCCCCAAAAAGTGTGTTGAAGAACATTACTTGCCAGCCTATATGCCAGCCTCAGATGTCATACTCAGGTCCATGACAGCAGCAGCATGCAGGTCCCTGGAGTAGTTTACTGCACTTCAGACAGGTGGACCCAGGCCCATCCCCCACTACCTGTCACATGTGCAGGAGACTGTGAGCCCTCCAAAACCCACCACAAACCCACTGTACCCACATATAGGTGACCCCTTCACCTGTAAGGGCTATGGTAGTGGTGTACAGTTGGGGGTAGTGGGTTTGGGTGGGTTTTGGGGGCATCAGCATACAAGGTAAGGGAGCAATGGTCAGATGTGTGCCTGGGAACATTTTATGCAGTCCACTGCAGTGCCCCCTAGGGTACCCTATTGCTGTCCTGGCATGTCAGGGGGACCAATCTACTAAAAATGCTGGCTCCTCCAACGTCCAAATGGCTTGACTTTGGACGTTGAACGTTCTTTTTTTTTTTTTTTTTTCAAAAATGGCCGAAAATCAAAGACGTTCAAATCGCAAAACATCCAAATCCAAGGATGTCCATCTTTTTCGAAAATGACCTTCTCCCTGCTTCGGAATTTGGACGTCTTTGTAAAACGTCCAAATTTTGACTTAGACATTTCATTCAAAAATGCCCCTCTGTGTCTGTTGCACTAGCTAACTTCGCAGTCTGCTGCAGCCTTTCTGAACATACCCCTCCATGTGCACTTCTAGACCACAGCTGATGAAGAATGGCATTGTTATGCAACACAAAGATGAATGCCTCTGCATCCAACATTGCAGGAGGCAAGGGGTATGATGCACTGTGTACCTCAGAGGCCAGGGTGCCATACAGCCACACAACCAGGTGGGTATAGGTTTGTGGAAGTGGTGTGGAGGGCACAGTGAGAGGAACCCTGAGGTATAGAAAACAGGAATAGACACTGGTTGGTGATGTGCCTAGGCGAAGGTGGGGAAGGAAGGCACCTAAATATTGCAAATACAGGGGCCCTCCATACGGTGAGCTGATTGACCCCAGACCTGCCCATTAACCTGTACTCCCTGTTGAATTGTTGGGACATGATAACCAGCCTTTCAGCATGTACTCTGATGTGCCTTCTTACCCAATCCCCCCCCCCCCACCTGAGAACTTGTACTATACATAGGAGTGCTATCAATAAGACCCCCACACTGTCTCTTCTTGAGGAAGAGAGGGTGATACAAAGAAAATAGCCAGCACATCTTAGTTTGACCAAACTTACCTGATTCCCTAGCCTGTGCTGACCTGTCCTGGATTCCCAGGCCATGGATGCCCTCCTGGGAAAGGAGCCTGTGCACCATGTACTCCATAGCGATGAGGTTCACAGTGTCCACACCCAGCAGATTGGCCTTAGGCTTACGCCTCACCAACCTCTTCAGCTGCCTCCATTTTCTTTTGATGTCTTCTATATCTCTATGTGCGTGGTACACCTCATTAAGCTCATTGCATACAGTGAACCATTCTTTTTCCTTGGTATACATGGCATAAATAAATAAAAGGCCCTATTTTCTAAGCTGTGCTATAGGCGCACTAACATTTTTAGCATGCACTAATGCTAGAGACACCTAGAGGAATATATGGGTGTCTCTAGCATTAGCGCACGCTAAAAACACTAGCACATCTTAGTAAACAGGGCCCATAGTTTTCTCCTTGGAAGCAAAGAGATTATGATGGCGTGCCGTGATCTCCTTGACAAAGAGCTCAATCTCACCATCACTGAAATTGCACATGCAAATCTAAAATATTGCCTACTAAGGCCAATAATTGATTTTTAGCATCCAATTATTGGCGCTAATCGGCTCATTAGCCAATTTAGCTGTGTGCACATCTCAGGATAGTGTGCAATTTAATGTGTGGACATTTGCACGCCATTTATAGAAACTGGGAGGAAAGTGTTGGTAAACTGGAGTCCGTGCTGGTGAAAATAAAATAACCAATGATCTGGCCTAGAGTTAGGCAAAGGCAACACTGGAAATTGATTCTCATATCTGCTTGTGATAGGCACAGGAATGCTGCTGTTGCTGCCATAACTCAGCCCGGTTTGGCACTACTGTCTTGTTCAATAACCTGGTCCCTAAGCAGTGGCAGCAGCAGCAGCAGCAGGATATTGAAATTCACTTCAAAGCTTCAACATAGACAAATTCACTTCAGAGCTTAGGGGATGGAGCACCAGAGAGCCTGTCAATGTGCTAAATTTGAAGTGGGGTTTTTTCTGGTGGTTCTTCTGCTTGGGGACCAGGTTGATGAGGATGGAGAGTTAGGTAAGAGGGGATGTGGGAGAAGGCACTATGGTGGGAGAGGGGAAGTTCTCTTCCCTTCCCCCTCCACCTTCCCACCCACTTTCCTTCCGTTGTCTGTGGGCTCTCATGAAGGAAATCAGGCTTTGTAAATTATATACTCCAGTGATTCCCAAACTTGGTCCTGGAGGCACCCCAGCCAGTCAGGTTTTCAGGATATCCACAATGAATATTCTTGAGAGATATTTGCATGCACTGCCTCCACTGCATGCAAATCTCTCTCAGGCATTTCCATTGTGGATATCCTGAAAACCTGACTGGATGGGGTGCCTCCAGAACCAGGTTTGGGAACCACTGATTTACTCAATGACTTGGAACCAGGACCAGTTTGTTTCAACACTTTTATTAGTGACACTGCAGAGGAATGTCATCTACAGATGATACAAAAGTGTGTAAAATAAAGTACAATGTAGAACAAGGCTAAAAGACTAAAAGGGAACTTAAAACTGAGTTTTCAAAATGAGCTTCATTGCTCCAAGTATAAAATCATATATTTCATGTGCAAAAATTAATTTGCTACATATGAAATATAAAGCTTGAACAAGAAAGAAATCTAGCAGTGATCCTCAGATGACATCAATGTAGCCATTCAATATACCAAAGCAACTGGAAAAACTCCAGTATGCTCAGTTGCACAATAGAGGTATCACCACCAGGAAGGTAATATTGCCATTGTACAGTTCACTAGTGAGATCTCCTTGAGTACTGTTTTCATTTCTGGATAACATACAGGCAATAATCCATCCATGGTGGTCAGCGGCTTTAAAAACGCTGACTTCACCAGATACTCAATGCTGGGCCATGTCCAGCCACTGGCATTGAATATCCAGGACCTTGTGGAAGACAAGAGAGCAGATCAGTAGTGGATATACACAAACTTTATTAGTAGAATTGCACACAGAATATATTGCCCAACACAGGCCGTGTTTTGGCTATCGGGGCTGCGTCAGGGGCTATGTTGTGATCTTCACTAAGAAATGCTTCTGAAGAGGTATATGCTTATGCTCCAACAATTGATATTTAAAGCAAACTGCATTGTAGTAAGAAAAAAAACAGCATAAGTTATATACACATAACCAAGGGATGATATGATGTCAGAGTGTACGCTGTAATTTCATATCGTGCCTCGGTTATGTGTATATAACTTATGTTGATTTTTTTCTTACTACAGTGCAGTTTGCTTTAAATACCAATTGTTGGAGCATAAGCATTTCTTAGTGAAGATCGCAACATAGCTCCTGATGCAGTCCTGCTGGGCGAAACATGGCCTGTGTCGGGCAATATATTCTGTGTGTAATTCTACTAACAAAGTTTGTGTATATCCACTACTGATCTGCTCTCGTCTTCCACATTGGAGTCTGCGGATCGTTTGCCTCGTTGTTTTCTGGGACCCTCTCTGATATCCGGGATCTAGGCAGAGCAGAAGTTGTGCGGGTGCCAGCCTTTATTCAGTGCTGGTATCCACATACCTAATCGGACAAATATAGGACTGCTTTTTGAACAGTCCTATCTGGAAGGTTAAGTATGCAGCCACCGGCACTAAATATCGCTGGAGCCTGCGGGTATCTTCTGACTTTGCCCATGAGCCCATGTCTGGTTAAATGCCACTGAATGCCCCC